>NW_027141025.1:1244417-2488835 GCF_036365525.1 Heterodontus francisci
CTGACACTCTCTATCACTCTCTGACATTCTCAGACACTCTCTCTCACTCTCTGACACTCTCTATCACTCTCTGACACTCTCTATCACTCTCTGACACTTACGGACACTCTCAGACGCTCTCTGTCACTCTCAGCCGCTCTCTATCAGTCTCTATCACTCTCTGACACTCTCTGACACTCTCTATCACTCAAAGACACTCTGTGACACTCTCTATCACTCTCTATCACTCTCTATCACTCTCTGACTCTCTCTGACAAACTCAGACACTCTGTGACACACTCTGACACAACCTGACTCTCTCTGACACTCTCTGACACTCTCCATCACTCTCTATCACTCTCTGACACTCTCTGACAATCTCAGAGGCTCTCTATCACACTCCATCACACTCCATCACTTTCTGACACACTCAGAGTCTCTCTATCACTCTCTGAAACTCACTGACACTCTCAGACACTCTCTGTCTCTCTCTGTCACGCTCAGACCCTCTCAGACACTCTCTCTTACTCTCTATCACTCTCTGACACTCTCTGACACTCTCAGAGGCTCTCTATCACTCTCTATCACTCACTGACAATCTCAGACACTCTCTATCACTCTCTGACACTCACTGACACTCTCAGACACTCTCTTTCACTCTCTGTTACTCTCAGACACTGTCTATCACTCTGTGACACTCTCTATCACTCTCTGACACTCTCTATCGCTCTCTGACACTCTCTGACAATCTCAGAGGCTCTCTATCACTCTCTATCACTCTCTATCACTCTCTGACACTCTCAGACAATCTATATCACTCTCTGACACTCACTGACACTCTCAGACACTCTCTGTCACACTCTGTCACTCTCAGACACTCTCAGACACTCTCTATCACTCTCTATCTCACTCTGACACTCTCTGACACTCTCAGAGGCTCTCTATCACTCTCTATCACTCTCTGACACTCTCTGACACTCTCTGACACTCTCTGACACTCTCTATCACTCAATGACACTCTGTGACACTCTCTATCTCTCTCTATCACTATCTGACACTCTCTGACATACTCAGACACTCTGTGACACACTCTGACACTCTCTATCACTCTATGACACTCTCTGACGCTCTCTATCACTCTCTATCACTCGCTGACACTCTCTGAAGCTCTCAGACACTCTCAGACACTCTCTATCACTCTCAGACACTCTCTATCACGCTCTGACACTCTCTGACACTCTCTGACACTCTCCATCACTCTATGACACTCTCAGACACTCTCTATCACTCTCTATCACTCTCTATCACTCTCTATCACTCTCTGACACTCTCTGACACTCTCTATCACTCAATGACACTCTGTGACACTCTCTATCTCTCTCTATCACTATCTGACACTCTCTGACATACTCAGACACTCTGTGACACATCTGACAGTCTCTATCACTCTTTGACACTCTCTGACGCTCTCTATCACTCTCTATCACTCTCTGACACTCTCTGACGCTCTCAGACACTCTCAGACACTCTCTATCACTCTCAGACACTCTCTATCACGCTCTGACACTCTCTGACACTCTCCATCACTCTATGACACTCTCTATCACTCTCTATCACTCTCTGACACTCTCTGACACACTCTGAAACTCTCTGACACTATCTGACACACTCTGACACTCTCAGAAGCTCTCTATCACTCTCTATCACTCTCTGACACTCTCCATCACTCTCTGACACTCTCTATCACTCTCTGACACTCTCAGAGGCTCTCTGTCACTCTCTATCACTCTCTGACAATCTCTATCACTCACTGACACTCTCAGACCCTCTCTTTCACTCTCTGTCACTCTCAGACACTCTCAGACACTCTCTATCACTCTCTGAAACTCTCTATCACTCTCTGACACTCTCTATCGCTCTCTGACACTCGCTGACATAATCAATCACTTTATATCACTCTCTGACACACTCTGACACTCTCTATCACTCTATGACACTCTCTATCACTCTCTATCACTCTCTGACACTCTCTGACACTCTCTATCACTCTCTATCACTCTCTGACGTTCTCTGGCACTCTCTATCACTCAATGACACTCTCTGACACTCTCTATCACTCTCCATCACACTCTGACACACTCTGAAACTCTCAGACATTCTCTTTCACACACCGTATCACTCTCTGACACTCTGTGACACTCTCTATCACTCTCTGACACACTCTATCACTCTCTATCACGCTCTGACACTCTCTGACACTCTCTATCACTCAATGACTCTCTGTGACACTCTCTATCACTCTCTATCACTATCTGACACTCTCTGACACACTCAGACACTCTGTGACACACTCTGACACTCTCTATCACTCTCTATCACTCTCTTACACTCTCTATCACTCTCTGACACTCTCTATCACTCTCTGACACTCTCTATCACTCTAAATCACTCTCTGACACTCTCTAGCACTCTCTGACACTTTCTGACACTCTCAGACACTCTCTGTCACTCTCTAACACTATCTGACACTCTCTATCACTCTCTGACACTCTCTGACACTCTCAGAGGCTCTCTATCACTCTCTATCACTCAGTGACACTCTCAGAAGCTCACTATCACTCTCTGACACTCACTGACACTCTCAGACACTCTCTTTCACTCTCTGTCACTCTCAGACTCTCTCAGACGCTCTCTATCACTCTCTGACACTCTCTATCACTCTCTGACACTCTCAATCGCTCTCTGAAACTCTCTGACACACTCAATCACTCTTTATCACTCTCTGACGCACTCTGACACTCTCTGTCACTCCATGACACTCTCTGACACTCTCTATCACTCTCTATCACTCTCCGACACACTCTGACACTATCTGACACTCTCAGACATTCTCTATCACTCTCTTTCACTCTCTGACTATCTCTATCACTCTCTGACACTCTCCATCACTCTCTATCACTCTCTTACACTCTCTAACACTCTCTGTCACTCTCAGACACTCTCTATCACTCTGTGACACTCTCTATCACTCTCTGACACTCTCTTTCGCTCTCTGACACACTCTGACACACTCTGACACTTTCTGACACTCTCAGACACTCTCTATCACTCTCTATCACTCTATGACACTCTCTGACACTCTCAGAATCTCTCTCTCACTCTCTGAAACTCTCAGACACTCTCTCTTACTCTCCATCACTCTCTGACACTCTCTGTCACTCTCAGAGGCTCTCTATCACTCTCTATCACTCACTGACAATCTCAGACACTCTCTATCACTCTGTGACACTCACTGACACTCTCAGACACTCTCTTTCACTCTCTGTTACTCTCAGACACTGTCTATCACTCTGTGACACTCTCTATCACTCTCTGACACTCTCTATCGCTCTCTGACACTCTCTGACAATCTCAGAGGCTCTCTATCACTCTCTATCACTCTCTATCACCCTCTGACACTCTCAGACAATCTATATCACTCTCTGACACTCACTGACACTCTCAGACACTCTCTGTCACACTCTGTCACTCTCAGACACTCTCAGACACTCTCTATCACTCTCTATCTCACTCTGACACTCTCTGACACTCTCAGAGGCTCTCTATCACTCTCTATCACTCTCTGACACTCTCTGACACTCTCTATCACTCAATGACACTCTGTGACACTCTCTATCTCTCTCTGACACTCTCTGACAATCTCAGAGGCTCTCATTTCCCGGCGGAGCAGCAGGAGAAGGTAGCGACTCTTCGTTGGGTGAGTGAAGGCATCAGGAGCTGTGTTTTAAAAGTAAGTACTTACTGTTTTACTTACTGTTTTCCTTGTCTTTGAGTTTCTTTTGGCGCCGGAGGAACCGGAAGCTGGTCGGCAGCGAGGACTCCTGGGTAGGTATTTTCCTTAAAGGTGCGGAGCTGAGTAAACCCGAGCTACTACACATGTAGTGTCTCCCTCCCATCCTCCTCCTCTAACCTAATAATAAGACCCTTTTTACCCTCCTCCTCTAACCAAAAAGGACTGAGCAGGTAAGCTATTTACTGTTTTTGTTAATATCTATAGTTGTACTTAACTAAGGGGTAATTGAATAAAAGAAATGGCAGCCAGTGTAGTGTATTGCTCCTCCTGCAGAATGTTCGAGGTGAGGGGAACCTCCGGTGACCCTGCCGACTTCACCTGCTGGAAGTGCATCCGTCTCCAGCTCCTATCAGACCGTGTTAGGGAATTGGAGCTGGAGCTGGATGAACTGAGGATCATTCGGGAAGCTGAGGGGTTGATAGATAGAAGCTACACGGAGGTCGTTACTCCACAAATCAAAGGCAGCTGGGTAACAGTTAGAGGTGGGAAGAGGTCAGTGCAGGGATCTCCTGTGGTCGTTCCCCTCAACAACAAGTATACAGTTTTAGATACTGTTGGGGGGGACGGCCTATCGGGGGCAGGCTGCAGTGACCGGGCCTCTGGCACGGGGTCCTGCACTGTGGCTCAGAAGGGAAGGAGGGAAAATGGGAGAGCACTAGTCATCGGGGACTCGATGGTGAGGAGTACGGACAGGCGGTTCTGTGGGCGCAGGCGAGACGCACGGATGGTTTGTTGCCTCCCTGGTGCCAGGGTCCGTGATGTTTGTGATCGCGTCTTCAGGATCCTTAAAGGGGAGGGGGAGCAGCCAGAGGTCGTGGTGCACATTGGCACCAACGACGTAGGAAGGAAGGGTGGCACAGATGTTAGAAGTGAGTTTAGGGAGTTAGGCTGGAAGCTGAAAGCTCGGACGGACAGAGTTGTTATCTCTGGTTTGTTGCCGGCGCCACGTGATAGTGAGGCTAGGAATAGGGAGAGAGCACAGCTGAACACGTGGCTGCAGGAATGGTGTAGGAGGGAGGGCTTCCAGTTCTTGGATAATTGGACTGCATTCTGGGGAAGATGGGACCTGTTCAAACAGGACGGGCTGCATCTGAACCAGAGGGGCACCAATATCCTGGGAGGGAGGTTTGCTAGTACTGTTCGGGAGGGTTTAAACTAGTTTGGGAGGGGGATGGGAACCGGACTTGTAATCCAGGGACCAGTGGGTCCACTCAGAAAGACAAAGAGTGTAGTGAGGTATTGGGGAAGGTAGCACTGTCACAGAGGACAGATGGGCACGGAGAAGGGTTAAAGTGCGTATACTTCAACGCAAGAAGCATCAGGAATAAGGTGAGTGAATTGAAGGCGTGGATGGGCACTTGGGACTACGATGTTGTGGCCATCACTGAAACGTGGATAGAACATAGAACATAGAACATAGAACATACAGCACAGAACAGGCCCTTCGGCCCACAATGTTGTGCCGATCCTTTGTCCTCTATCAAGGACAATTTAATCTATACCCCATCATTCTCCTTTATCCATATACCTATCCAAAAGCCTTTTGAAAGTCCTTAAAGTTTCTGACTCAACAACTTCCCCGGGCAAGGCATTCCATGCCTCGACCACTCTCTGGGTAAAGAACCTTCCCCTGACATCCCCCTTATATCTCCCACCCTTCACCTTAAATTTATGACCCCTTGTAACGCTTTGCTCCACCCGGGGAAAAAGTTTCTGACTGTCTACCCTATCTATTCCCCTGATCATCTTATAAACCTCTATCATGTCACCCCTCATCCTTCTCCTTTCTAATGAGAAGAGGCCTAGAATGTTCAGCCTTTCCTCGTAAGACTTATTCTCCATTCCAGGCAACATCCTGGTAAATCTCCTCTGCACCCTCTCCAAGGCTTCCACATCCTTCCTAAAATGAGGCGACCAGAACTGCACACAGTACTCCAAATGAGGCCTTACCAAGGTCCTGTACAGCTGCATCATCACCTCACGGCTCTTAAATTCAATCCCTCTGCTAATGAACGCTAACACCCCATATGCCTTCTTCACAGCCCTATCCACTTGAGTTGCAACTTTCAATGATCTATGCACATAGACCCCAAGGTCTCTCTGCTCCTCCACATGCCCAAGAACCCTACCGTTAACCCAGTATTTTGCATTCATGTTTGTCCTTCCAAAATGGACGACCTCACACTTTTCAGGGTTAAACTCCATCTGCCACTTTTCAGCCCAGCACTGCAACCTATCCAAGTCCCTTTGCAGACGACAATAGCCCTCCTCGGTATCCACAACTCCACCAACCTTTGTATCATCTGCAAATTTACTGACCCACCCTTCGACTTCCTCATCCAAGTCGTTAATAAAAATCACAAACAGGAGAGGACCCAGAACTGATCCCTGCGGCACGCCACTGGTAACTGGGCTCCAGGCTGAGTATTTACCATCTAAGACCACTCTCTGCCTTCTATCAGTTAGCCAATTCTTAATCCAACTGGCCACATTCCCCACTATCCCATGCCTCCTGACTTTCTCCATAAGTCTACCATGGGGGACCTTATCAAATGCCTTACTAAAATCCATGTACACCACATCCACTGGTTTACCCTCATCCACTTGCTTGGTCACCTGGTCAAAGAATTCAATCAGGCTTGTGAGGCAAGACCTACCCCTCACAAAACCGTGCTGACTGTCCCGAATCAAGCAGTGTCTTTCCAGATGCTCATAAATCCTATCCCTCAGCACCTTTTCCATCAACTTGCCTACCACCGAAGTAAGACTAACTGGCCTGTAATTCCCAGGGTTGTTCCTATTCCCTTTCTTGAACAGGGGCACAACATTTGCCACCCTCCAATCACCTGGTACCACCCCCGTCAGCAGAGAAGATGAAAAGATCATTGCCAGCGGCTCTGCAATTTCATCCCTTGCTTCCCATAACATCCTTGGATATACCCCGTCAGGCCCGGGAGACTTGTCTATCTTCAAGTTATTCAAAAACCCCAACACATCTTCCCTCCTAAAGAGCACTTCCTCGAGCTTACCAGTCTGTTTCACACCGTCCTCTTCAGTAATACACCCCTTCTCATTCGTAAATACCGAAGAGAAGTACTCATTCAAAACCTCACTTATCTCTTCCGGCTCAACACACAGTCTCCCGCTATTGTCCTTGACCGGACCTATGGTCCCCCTAGTCATCCTCATATTTCTGACATACGCGTAAAAGGCCTTGGGGTTTTCTTTTATCCTACCCGCCAAGCATTTTTCATGCCCTCTCTTAGCTCTCCTAATCCCTTTCTTCAGATCCTTCCTGGCCATCTTGTATCCCTCCAGAGCTATGCCTGTGCCCTTTTTCCTCAACTTTATATACGCATCCTTCTTCTTCCTAACAAGACTCTCAACCTCTCTTGTCAACCACGGTTCCCTCACATGACCATCCCTTCCCTGTCTGACAGGGACATGCTTATCAATGGCCCCTACTATCTGTTCCTTGAAAAAGTTCCACATTTCGACCGTGCCCTTCCCTGCCAGCATATGCTCCCAACTTATGCTCCTCAGTTCCTGCCTGACAGCATCATATCTACCCTTCCCCCAATTGTAAACCTTGCCCTGTTGCACATACCTATCCCTCTCCATTACCACAGTGAATGCTACAGAATTGTGATCACTATCTCCAAAGTGCTCGCCCACCAACAGCTCTATCACTTGCCCTGGTTCATTACCTAGTACCAAATCCAATATTGCCTCCCCTCTGGTCGGGCAGTCTACATACTGAGTCAGAAAAGCTTCCTGGACATACTGCACAAACACTACCCCATCCAAACTATTCGATCTAAAGAGTTGCCAATCAATATTTGGGAAGTTGAAATCCCCCATAATTACTACCCTGTGACTTCTGCTCCTTTCCAAAATCTGTTTCCCAATCTGCTCTTCCACCTCCCTGCTGCTATTGGGGGGCCTATAGAAAACTAGGATAGGTGAGGGGGAGGAATGGTTTTTGGAGGTACCTGGTTATAGATGTTTTCATAAGATTAGGAATGGTGGTAAAAGAGGTGGGGGGGTGGCATTGTTAGTTAGAAATAGTGTAACAACTGCTGAAAGAATTTTCGAGGAGGATCTGCCGACTGAGGCACTGTGGGTTGAGGTCAGGAACAGGAAAGGAGCAGTCACCTTGATGGGAGTTTTCTATAGGCCCCCCAATAGCAGCAGGGAGGTGGAAGAGCAGATTGGGAAACAGATTTTGGAAAGGAGCAGAAGTCACAGGGTAGTAATTATGGGGGATTTCAACTTCCCAAATATTGATTGGCAACTCTTTAGATCGAATAGTTTGGATGGGGTAGTGTTTGTGCAGTATGTCCAGGAAGCTTTTCTGACTCAGTATGTAGACTGACCGACCAGAGGGGAGGCAATATTGGATTTGGTACTAGGTAATGAACCAGGGCAAGTGATAGAGCTGTTGGTGGGCGAGCACTTTGGAGATAGTGATCACAATTCTGTAGCATTCACTGTGGTAATGGAGAGGGACCATAGGTCCGGTCAAGGACAATAGCGGGAGACTGTGTGTTGAGCCGGAAGAGATAAGTGAGGTTTTGAATGAGTACTTCTCTTCGGTATTTACGAATGAGAAGGGGTGTATTACTGAAGAGGACGGTGTGAAACAGACTGGTAAGCTCGAGGAAGTGCTCGTTAGGAGGGAAGATGTGTTGGGGTTTTTGAATAACTTGAAGATAGACAAGTCTCCCGGGCCTGACGGGGTATATCCAAGGATGTTATGGGAAGCAAGGGATGAAATTGCAGAGCCGCTGGCAATGATCTTTTCATCTTCTCTGCTGACGGGGGTGGTACCAGGTGATTGGAGGGTGGCAAATGTTGTGCCCCTGTTCAAGAAAGGGAATAGGAACAACCCTGGGAATTACAGGCCAGTTAGTCTTACTTCGGTGGTAGGCAAGTTGATGGAAAAGGTGCTGAGGGATAGGATTTCTGAGCATCTGGAAAGACACTGCTTGATTCGGGACAGTCAGCACGGTTTTGTGAGGGGTAGGTCTTGCCTCACAAGCCTGATTGAATTCTTTGAGCAGGTGACCAAGCAAGTGGATGAGGGTAAACCAGTGGATGTGGTGTACATGGATTTTAGTAAGGCATTTGATAAGGTCCCCCATGGTAGACTTATGGAGAAAGTCAGGAGGCATGGGATAGTGGGGAATGTGGCCAGTTGGATTAAGAATTGGCTAACTGATAGAAGGCAGAGAGTGGTCTTAGATGGTAAATACTCAGCCTGGAGCCCAGTTACCAGTGGCGTGCCGCAGGGATCAGTTCTGGGTCCTCTCCTGTTTGTGATTTTTATTAACGACTTGGATGAGGAAGTCGAAGGGTGGGTCAGTAAATTTGCAGATGATACAAAGGTTGGTGGAGTTGTGGATACCGAGGAGGGCTATTGTCGTCTGCAAAGGGACTTGGATAGGTTGCAGTGCTGGGCTGAAAAGTGGCAGATGGAGTTTAACCCTGAAAAGTGTGAGGTCGTCCATTTTGGAAGGACAAACATGAATGCAAAATACTGGGTTAACGGTAGGGTTCTTGGGCATGTGGAGGAGCAGAGAGACCTTGGGGTCTATGTGCATAGATCATTGAAAGTTGCAACTCAAGTGGATAGGGCTGTGAAGAAGGCATATGGGGTGTTAGCGTTCATTAGCAGAGGGATTGAATTTAAGAGCCGTGAGGTGATGATGCAGCTGTACAGGACCTTGGTAAGGCCTCATTTGGAGTACTGTGTGCAGTTCTGGTCGCCTCATTTTAGGAAGGATGTGGAAGCCTTGGAGAGGGTGCAGAGGAGATTTACCAGGATGTTGCCTGGAATGGAGAATAAGTCTTACGAGGAAAGGCTGAACATTCTAGGCCTCTTCTCATTAGAAAGGAGAAGGATGAGGGGTGACATGATAGAGGTTTATAAGATGATCAGGGGAATAGATAGGGTAGACAGTCAGAAACTTTTTCCCCGGGTGGAGCAAAGCGTTACAAGGGGTCATAAATTTAAGGTGAAGGGTGGGAGATATAAGGGGGATGTCAGGGGAAGGTTCTTTACCCAGAGAGTGGTCGAGGCATGGAATGCCTTGCCCGGGGAAGTTGTTGAGTCAGAAACTTTAGGGACTTTCAAAAGGCTTTTGGATAGGTATATGGATAAAGGAGAATGATGGGGTATAGATTAAATTGTCCTTGACAGAGGACAAAGGATCGGCACAACATTGTGGGCCGAAGGGCCTGTTCTGTGCTGTATGTTCTATGTTCTATGTTCTATGTTCTATCACTCTCTATGACTCTCTGACACTCACTGACACTCTCAGACACTCTCTGTCACACTCTGTCACTCTCAGACACTCTCAGACATTCTCTCTCACTCTCTATCTCACTCTGACACTCTCTGACACTCTCAGAGGCTCTCTATCACTCTCTTTCACTCTCTGACACTCTCTATCACGCTCTGGCACTCTCTGACACTCTCCATCACTCTATGACAATCTCAGACACTCTCTATCACTCTCTATCACTCTCTGACACTCTCTGACACTCTCTATCACTCAATGACACTCTGTGACACTCTCTATCTCTCTCTATCACTATCTGACACTCTCTGACATACTCAGACACTCTGTGACACACTCTGACACTCTCTATCACTCTATGACACTCTCTGACGCTCTCTATCACTCTCTATCACTCTCTGACACTCTCTGACGCTCTCAGACACTCTTTATCACTCTCAGACACTCTCTATCACGCTCTGACACTCTCTGACACTCTCCATCACTCTATGACACTCTCTGACACTCTCTATCACCCTCTATCACTCTCTGACACCCTCTGACACCCTCTGAAACTCTCTGACACTATCTGACACTCTCTGACACTCTCAGAAGCTCTCTATCACTCTCTATCACTCTCTGACACTCTCTGACACTCTCTATCACTCTCTGACACTCTCAGAGGCTCTCTGTCACTCTCTATCACTCTCTGACAATCTCTATCACTCACTGACACTCTCAGACCCTCTCTTTCACTCTCTGTCACTCTCAGACACTCTCAGACCCTCTCTATCACTCTCTGAAACTCTCTATCACTCTCTGACACCCTCTATCGCTCTCTGACACTCGCTGACATAATCAATCACTTTCTATCACTCTCTGACACACTCTGACACTCTCTATCACTCTATGACACTCTCTATCACTCTCTATCACTCTCTATCACTCTCTGACACTCTCTGACACTCTCTGACACTCTCTATCACTCTCTATCACTCTCTGACGCTCTCTGGCACTCTCTATCACTCAATGACACTCTCTGACACTCTCTATCACTCTCCATCACACTCTGACACACTCTGACACACTCTGACACTCTCAGACATTCTCTTTCACACACCGTATCACTCTCTGACACTCTGTGACACTCTCTATCACTCTCTGACACACTCTATCACTCTCTATCACGCTCTGACACTCTCTGACACACTCAGACACTCTGTGACACACTCTGACACTCTCTATCACTCTCTATCACTCTCTTACACTCTCTATCACTCTCTGACACTCTCTATCACTCTCTGACACTCTCTATCAATCTATATCACTCTCTGACACTCTCTAGCACTCTCTGACACTTTCTGACACTCTCAGACACTCTCTAACACTATCTGACACTCTCTATCACTCTCTGACACTCTCTGACACTCTCAGAGGCTCTCTATCACTCTCTATCACTCAGTGACACTCTCAGACGCTCACTATCACTCTCTGACACTCACTGACACTCTCAGACACTCTCTTTCACTCTCTGTCACTCTCAGACTCTCTCAGAAGCTCGCTATCACTCTCTGACACTCTCTATCACTCTCTGACACTCTCAATCGCTCTCTGAAACTCTCTGACACACTCAATCACTCTTTATCACTCTCTGACGCACTCTATCACAGTCTGACACTGTCTGACACTCTCTATCTCTCAATGACACACTCTGAAACTCTCTATCACTCGCTATCACTCTCTATCAAACTCTGACACTCACTGACACTCTCAGACACTCTCTATCACTCTGTGACACTCTCTATCACTCTCTGACACTCTCTTTCGCTCTCTGACACTCTCTGACACACTCTGACACTTTCTGACACTCTCAGACACTCTCTATCACTCTCTATCACTCTATGACACTCTCTGACACTCTCAGAATCTCTCTCTCACTCTCTGAAACTCTCAGACACTCTCTATCACTCTCTGACACTCTCTATCACTCTCTGACATTCTCATACACTCTCTATCACTCTCTGACACTCTCTGTCATTCTCTGACACTCTCTGACACTGTCTATCACTCTCTGACACTCTCTGACACTCTCAGACACTCTCTATCACTCTCTATCACTCTCTGACACTCTCAGAATCTCTCTCTCACTCTCTGACACTCTCAGACTCTCTCTATCACTCTCTGACACTCTCTATCACTCTCTGACATTCTCAGACACTCTCTATCACTCTCTGACACTCTCTATCACTCTCTGACACTCTCTATCACTCTCTGACACTTACGGACACTCTCAGACGCTCTCTGTCACTCTCAGCCTCTCTCTATCAGTCTCTATCACTCTCTGACACTCTCTGACACTCTCTAACACTCAAAGACACTCTGTGACACTCTCTATCACTCTCTATCACTCTCTGACTCTCTCTGACAAACTCAGACACTCTGTGACACACTCTGACACAACCTGACTCTCTCTGACACTCTCTGACACTCTCCATCACTCTCTATCACTCTCTGACACTCTCTGACAATCTCAGAGGCTCTCTATCACACTCCATCACACTCCATCACTCTCTGACACACTCAGAGACTCTCTATCACTCTCTGAAACTCACTGACACTCTCAGACACTCTCTGTCTCTCTCTGTCACTCTCAGACCCTCTCAGTCACTCTCTCTTACTCTCTATCACTCTCTGACACTCTCTGACACTCTCAGAGGCTCTCTATCACTCTCTATCACTCTCTGTTACTCTCAGACACTGTCTATCACTCTGTGACACTCTCTATCACTCTCTGACACTCTCTATCGCTCTCTGACACTCTCTGACAATCTCAGAGGCTCTCTATCACTCTCTATCACTCTCTATCACTCTCTGACACTCTCAGACAATCTATATCACTCTCTGAAACTCACTGACACTCTCAGACACTCTCTGTCACACTCTGTCACTCTCAGACACTCTCAGACACTCTCTATCACTCTCTGACGTTCTCTGGCACTCTCTATCATTCAATGACACTCTCTGACACTCTCTATCACTCTCCATCACACTCTGACACACTCTGACACACTCTGAAACTCTCAGACATTCTCTTTCACACACCGTATCACTCTCTGACACTCTGTGACACTCTCTATCACTCTCTGACACACTCTATCACTCTCTATCACGCTCTGACACTCTCTGACACTCTCTATCACTCAATGACTCTCTGTGACACTCTCTATCACTCTCTATCACTATCTGACACTCTCTGACATACTCAGACACTCTGTGACACACTCTGACACTCTCTATCACTCTATGACACTCTCTGACGCTCTCTATCACTCTCTATCACTCTCTATCACTATCTGACACTCTCTGACACACTCAGACACTCTGTGACACACTCTGATAATCTCTATCACTCTCTATCACTCTCTTACACACTCTATCACTCTCTGACACTCTCTATCACTCTCTGACACTCTCTATCACTCTAAATCACTCTCTGACACTCTCTAGCACTCTCTGACACTTTCTGACACTCTCAGACACTCTCTGTCACTCTCTAACACTATCTGACACTCTCTATCACTCTCTGACACTCTCTGACACTCTCAGAGGCTCTCTATCACTCTCTATCACTCAGTGACACTCTCAGAAGCTCACTATCACTCTCTGACACTCACTGACACTCTCAGACACTCTCTTTCACTCTCTGTCACTCTCAGACTCTCTCAGACGCTCTCTATCACTCTCTGACACTCTCTATCACTCTCTGACACTCTCAATCGCTCTCTGAAACTCTCTGACACACTCAATCACTCTTTATCACTCTCTGACGCACTCTGACACTCTCTGTCACTCCATGACACTCTCTGACACTCTCTATCACTCTCTATCACTCTCTGACACACTCTGACACTATCTGACACTCTCAGACATTCTCTATCACTCTCTTTCACTCTCTGACTCTCTCTATCACTCTCTGACACTCTCCATCACTCTCTATCACTCTCTTACACTCTCTAACACTCTCTGTCACTCTCAGACACTCTCTATCACTCTGTGACACTCTCTATCACTCTCTGACACTCTCTTTCGCTCTCTGACACACTCTGACACACTCTGACACTTTCTGACACTCTCAGACACTCTCTATCACTCTCTATCACTCTCTATCACTCTATGACACTCTCTGACACTCTCAGAATCTCTCTCTCACTCTCTGAAACTCTCAGACACTCTCTCTTACTGTCTATCACTCTCTGACACTCTCTGACACTCTCAGAGGCTCTCTATCACTCTCTATCACTCACTGACAATCTCAGATACTCTCTATCACTCTGTGACACTCACTGACACTCTCAGACACTCTCTATCACTCTCTATCACTATCTGACACTCTCTGACATACTCAGACACTCTGTGACACACTCTGACACTCTCTATCACTCTATGACACTCTCTGACGCTCTCTATCACTCTCTATCACTCTCTGACACTCTCTGACGCTCTCAGACACTCTCAGACACTCTCTATCACTCTCAGACACTCTCTATCACGCTCTGACACTCTCTGACACTCTCCATCACTCTATGACACTCTCTGACACTCTCTATCACCCTCTATCACTCTCTGACACTCTCTGACACCCTCTGACATACTCTGACACACTCTGAAACTCTCTGACACTATCTGACACACTCTGACACTCTCAGAAGCTCTCTATCACTCTCTATCACTCTCTGACACTCTCCATCACTCTCTGACACTCTCTATCACTCTCTGACACTCTCAGAGGCTCTCTGTCACTCTCTATCACTCTCTGACAAACTCTATCACTCACTGACACTCTCAGACCCTCTCTTTCACTCTCTGTCACTCTCAGACACTCTCAGACACTCTCTATCACTCTCTGAAACTCTCTATCACTCTCTGACACCCTCTATCGCTCTCTGACACTCGCTGACATAATCAATCACTTTCTATCACTCTCTGACACACTCTGACACTCTCTATCACTCTATGACACTCTCTATCACTCTCTATCACTCTCTATCACTCTCTGACACTCTCTGACACTCTCTGACACTCTCTATCACTCTCTATCACTCTCTGACGCTCTCTGGCACTCTCTATCACTCAATGACACTCTCTGACACTCTCTATCACTCTCCATCACACTCTGACACACTCTGACACACTCTGACACTCTCAGACATTCTCTTTCACACACCGTATCACTCTCTGACACTCTGTGACACTCTCTATCACTCTCTGACACACTCTATCACTCTCTATCACGCTCTGACACTCTCTGACACACTCAGACACTCTGTGACACACTCTGACACTCTCTATCACTCTCTATCACTCTCTTACACTCTCTATCACTCTCTGACACTCTCTATCACTCTCTGACACTCTCTACCAATCTATATCACTCTCTGACACTCTCTAGCACTCTCTGACACTTTCTGACACTCTCAGACACTCTCTAACACTATCTGACACTCTCTATCACTCTCTGACACTCTCTGACACTCTCAGAGGCTCTCTATCACTCTCTGACACTCACTGACACTCTCAGACACTCTCTTTCACTCTCTGTCACTCTCAGACTCTCTCAGACGCTCGCTATCACTCTCTGACACTCTCTATCACTCTCTGACACTCTCAATCGCTCTCTGAAACTCTCTGACACACTCAATCACTCTTTATCACTCTCTGACGCACTCTATCACAGTCTGACACTGTCTGACACTCTCTATCTCTCAATGACACACTCTGAAACTCTCTATCACTCGCTATCACTCTCTATCAAACTCTGACACTCACTGACACTCTCAGACACTCGCTGTAATTCTCAGACACTCTCTGTCACTCTCAGACACTCTCTATCACTCTGTGACACTCTCTATCACTCTCTGACACTCTCTTTCGCTCTCTGACACTCTCTGACACACTCTGACACTTTCTGACACTCTCAGACACTCTCTATCACTCTCTATCACTCTATGACACTCTCTGACACTCTCAGAATCTCTCTCTCACTCTCTGAAACTCTCAGACACTCTCTATCACTCTCTGACACTCTCTATCACTCTCTGACATTCTCATACACTCTCTATCACTCTCTGATACTCTCTATCATTCTCTGACACTCTCTGACACTGTCTATCACTCTCTGACACTCTCTGACACTCTCAGACACTCTCTATCACTCTCTATCACTCTCTGACACTCTCAGAATCTCTCTCTCACTCTCTGACACTCTCAGACTCTCTCTATCACTCTCTGACACTCTCTATCACTCTCTGACATTCTCAGACACTCTCTATCACTCTCTGACACTCTCTATCACTCTCTGACACTCTCTATCACTCTCTGACACTTACGGACACTCTCAGACGCTCTCTGTCACTCTCAGCCTCTCTCTATCAGTCTCTATCACTCTCTGACACTCTCTGACACTCTCTAACACTCAAAGACACTCTGTGACACTCTCTATCACTCTCTATCACTCTCTGACTCTCTCTGACAAACTCAGACACTCTGTGACACACTCTGACACAACCTGACTCTCTCTGACACTCTCTGACACTCTCCATCACTCTCTATCACTCTCTGACACTCTCTGACAATCTCAGAGGCTCTCTATCACTCTCCATCACACTCCATCACTCTCTGACACACTCAGAGACTCTCTATCACTCTCTGAAACTCACTGACACTCTCAGACACTCTCTGTCTCTCTCTGTCACTCTCAGACCCTCTCAGTCACTCTCTCTTACTCACTATCACTCTCTGACACTCTCTGACACTCTCAGAGGCTCTCTATCACTCTCTATCACTCTCTGTTACTCTCAGACACTGTCTATCACTCTGTGACACTCTCTATCACTCTCTGACACTCTCTATCGCTCTCTGACACTCTCTGACAATCTCAGAGGCTCTCTATCACTCTCTATCACTCTCTATCACTCTCTGACACTCTCAGACAATCTATATCACTCTCTGAAACTCACTGACACTCTCTGACACTCTCTGTCACACTCTGTCACTCTCAGACACTCTCAGACACTCTCTATCACTCTCTATCTCACTCTGACACTCTCTGACACTCTCAGAGGCTCTCTATCACTCTCTATCACTCTCTGACACTCTCTGACACTCTCTATCACTCAATGACACTCTGTGACACTCTCTATCTCTCTCTATCACTATTTGACACTCTCTGACATACTCAGACACTCTGTGACACACTCTGACACTCTCTATCACTCTATGACACTCTCTGACGCTCTCTATCACTCTCTATCACTCTCTGACACTCTCTGACGCTCTCAGACACTCTCAGACACTCTCTATCACTCTCAGACACTCTCTATCACGCTCTGACACTCTCTGACACTCTCCATCACTCTATGACACTCTCAGACACTCTCTATCACTCTCTATCACTCTCTGACACTCTCTGACACTCTCTATCACTCAATGACACTCTGTGACACTCTCTATCTCTCTCTATCACTATCTGACACTCTCTGACACACTCAGACACTCTGTGACACACTCTGACACTCTCTATCACTCTATGACACTCTCTGACGCTCTCTATCACTCTCTATCACTCTCTGACACTCTCTGACGCTCTCAGACACTCTCAGACACTCTCTATCACGCTCTGACACTCAATGACACTCTCCATCACTCTATGACACTCTCAGACACTCTCTATCACTCTCTATCACTCTCTATCACTCTCTGACACTCTCTGACGCTCTCAGACACTCTCAGACACTCTTTATCACTCTCAGACACTCTCTATCACGCTCTGACACTCTCTGACACTCTCCATCACTCTATGACACTCTCTGACACTCTCTATCACCCTCTATCACTCTCTGACACTCTCTGACACCCTCTGACACACTCTGACACACTCTGAAACTCTCTGACACTATCTGACACACTCTGACACTCTCAGAAGCTCTCTATCACTCTCTATCACTCTCTGACACTCTCCATCACTCTCTGACACTCTCTATCACTCTCTGACACTCTCAGAGGCTCTCTGTCACTCTCTATCACTCTCTGACAATCTCTATCACTCACTGACACTCTCATACCCTCTCTTTCACTCTCTGTCACTTTCAGACACTCTCAGGCACTCTCTATCACTCTCTGAAACTCTCTATCACTCTCTGACACTCTCTATCGCTCTCTGACACTCGCTGACATAATCAATCACTTTCTATCACTCTCTGACACACTCTGACACTCTCTATCACTCTATGACACTCTCTATCACTCTCTATCACTCTCTGACACTCTCTGACACTCTCTATCACTCTCTATCACTCTCTGACGCTCTCTGGCACTCTCTATCACTCAATGACACTCTCTGACACTCTCTATCACTCTCCATCACACTCTGACACACTCTGACACTCTCAGACATTCTCTTTCACACACCGTATCACTCTCTGACACTCTGTGACACTCTCTATCACTCTCTGACACACTGTATCACTCTCTATCACTCTCTATCACGCTCTGACACTCTCGGACACTCTCTATCACTCTCTATCACTCTCTATCACTCTCTGACACTCTCTGACACTCTCTATCACTCAATGACTCTCTGTGACACTCTCTATCACTCTCTATCACTATCTGACACTCTCTGACACACTCAGACACTCTGTGACACACTCTGACACTCTCTATCACTCTATGACACTCTCTGACACTCTCTATCACTCTCTATCACTCTCTGACACTCTCTGACGCTCTCAGACACTCTCAGACACTCTCTATCACTCTCAGACACTCTCTATCACGCTCTGACACTCTCTGACATAATCAATCACTTTCTATCACTCTCTGACACACTCTGACACTCTCTATCACTCTATGACACTCTCTATCACTCTCTATCACTCTCTGACACTCTCTGACACTCTCTATCACTCTCTATCACTCTCTGACGCTCTCTGGCACTCTCTATCACTCAATGACACTCTCTGACACTCTCTATCACTCTCCATCACACTCTGACACACTCTGACACTCTCAGACATTCTCTTTCACACACCGTATCACTCTCTGACACTCTGTGACACTCTCTATCACTCTCTGACACACTGTATCACTCTCTATCACTCTCTATCACGCTCTGACACTCTCGGACACTCTCTATCACTCTCTATCACTCTCTATCACTCTCTGACACTCTCTGACACTCTCTATCACTCAATGACTCTCTGTGACACTCTCTATCACTCTCTATCACTATCTGACACTCTCTGACACACTCAGACACTCTGTGACACACTCTGACACTCTCTATCACTCTATGACACTCTCTGACACTCTCTATCACTCTCTATCACTCTCTGACACTCTCTGACGCTCTCAGACACTCTCAGACACTCTCTATCACTCTCAGACACTCTCTATCACGCTCTGACACTCTCTGACGCTCTCAGACACACTCAATCACTCTCTATCACTCTCTGACACTCTCTAACATTATTCATCACTCTCTGACACACTCTGACACTCTCTGAAACTCTCTGACACTCTCTATCACTCTCTATCACTCTCTGACACTCTCCATCACTCTCTGACTTTCTCTGACACTCTCTATCACACTCTGACACTCTCTGACACTCTCTATCACTCAATGACACACTCTGAAACTCTCTGTCACTCTCTATCACTTTCTATCACTCTCTGACACTCACTGACACTCTCAGACACTCTCATATACTCTCTCTAACTCTCTGACACTCTCTATCACTGTCTATCACTCTCTGACACTCTCTATCACTCTCTGACACTCTCTATCACTCTCTATCACTCTCTGACACTCTCTGATACTCTCTATCACTCTATATCACTCTCTGACACTTTCTGACACTCTCTGTCACTCTCTGACACTCTCTAACACTCTCAGACTCTCTCTATCTCTCTCTATCACTCTCTGACAATCTCTATCACTCTCTACCACTGTCTGACACTCTCTATCACTCTCTGACACTCTCTATCACTCTCTGAAACTCTCTGACACTCTCCATCACTCAAAACACTCTCTGACATCTCTATCACTCTCCATCACTCTCTGACACACTCTGACACTCTCAGACACTCTCTATCACTCTTTATCACTCTTTATCACTCTCTGACACTCTCTGACACTCTCTGAATCTCTCTGACACTCTCCATCACTCAATGACACTCTCTGACACTCTCTATCACTCTCTGACACTCACTGAAACTCTCAGACACTCTCTGTCACTCTCTGTCAGTCTCAGACACGCTCAGACACTCTCTATCACTCTCTGACACTCTCTACCACTCTCTGACACTCTCTGACACTCTCTATCACTCTCTGACACTCTCTATCGCTCTCTGACACTCTCACATACTCTGACACTCTCTGACACTCTCAGACATTCTCTTTCACACACCGTATCACTCTCAGTCACTCTGTGACTCTCTCTATCACTCTCTGACACACTCTATCACTCTCTATCACTCTCTATCATGCTCTGACGCTCTCGGACACTCTCTATCACTCTCTATCACTCTCTATCACTCTCTGACACTCTCTGACACTCTCTATCACTCAATGACTCTCTGTGACACTCTCTATCACTCTCTATCACTATCTGACACTCTCTGACACACTCAGACACTCTGTGACACACTCTGACACTCTCTATCACTCTATGACACTCTCTGACACTCTCTATCACTCTCTATCACTCTCTGACACTCTCTGACGCTCTCAGACACTCTCAGACACTCTCTATCACTCTCAGACACTCTCTATCACGCTCTGACACTCTCTGACGCTCTCAGACACTCTCAGACACTCTCTATCACTCTCAGACACTCTCTATCACTCTCTGACACTCTCTGACACTCTCTATCACTCTCTGACACTCTCTATCGCTCTCTGACACTCTCTGACACTCTCTATCACTCACTATCACTCTCTGACACTCTCCATCACTCTCTGACTTTCTCTGACACTCTCTATCACACTCTGACACTCTCTGACACTCTCTATCACTCAATGACACACTCTGAAACTCTCTGTCACTCTCTATCACTTTCTATCACTCTCTGACACTCACTGACACTCTCTATCACTCTCTATCACTCTCTGACACTCACTGAAACTCTCAGACACTCTCTGTCACTCTCTGTCACTCTCAGACACGCTCAGACACTCTCTATCACTCTCTGACACTCTCTACCACTCTCTGACACTCTCTATCACTCTCTGACACTCTCTATCGCTCTCTGACACTCTCACATACTCTGACACTCTCTGACACTCTCAGACACTCTCTATCACTCTCTATCACTCTCTGACACTATCTGACACTCACAGAAACTTTCTCTCACTCTCTGAGACTCGCAGACACTTTCTATCACTCTCTGACACTCTCTATCACTCTCTGACATTCTCAGACACTCTCTATCACTCTCTGACACTCTCTGACACTCTCTGACACTCTCTACCACTCTCTGACACTCTCTGACACTCTCTATCACTCAATGACACTCTGTGACACTCTCTATCACTCTCTATCACTATCTGACACTCTCTGACATACTCAGACACTCTGTGACACACTCTGACACTCTCTATCACTCTATGACACTCTCTATCACCCTCCGACACCCTCTGACACCCTCTGACACCCTCTGACACCCACTGACACCCTCTGACAGACTCTGACAGACTCTGACACACTCTGACACACTCTGACACACTCTGAAACTCTCTGACACTATCTGACACACTCTGACACTCTCAGAATCTCTCTATCACTCTCTATCACTCTCTGACACTCTCCATCACTCTCTGACACTCTCTATCACTCTCTGACACTCTCTGACACTCTCAGAGGCTCTCTGTCACTCTCTATCACTCTCTGACACTCTCAGACACTCTCTATCACTCTCTGACACTCTCTGACACTCTCTATCACTCTCTGACACTCTCTATCACTCAATGACACTCTGTGACACTCTCTATCACTCTCTATCACTATCTGACACTCTCTGACATACTCAGACACTCTGTGACACACTCTGACACTCTCTATCACTCTATGACACTCTCTGACACTCTCTGACACTCTCTATCACTCTCTATCACTCTCTGACACTCTCTGACGCTCTCAGACACTCTCAGACACTCTCTATCACTCTCAGACACTCTCTATCACGCTCTGACACTCTCTGACGCTCTCAGACACACTCAATCACTCTCTATCACTCTCTGGCACTCTCTAACATTATTCATCACTCTCTGACACACTCTGACACTCTCTGAAACTCTCTGACACTCTCTATCACTCACTATCACTCTCTGACACTCTCCATCACTCTCTGACTTTCTCTGACACTCTCTATCACACTCTGACACTCTCTGACACTCTCTATCACTCAATGACACACTCTGAAACTCTCTGTCACTCTCTATCACTTTCTATCACTCTCTGACACTCACTGACACTCCTTATCACTCTCTATCACTCTCTGACACTCACTGAAACTCTCAGACACTCTCTGTCACTCTCTGTCACTCTCAGACACGCTCAGACACTCTCTATCACTCTCTGACACTCTCTACCACTCTCTGACACTCTCTATCACTCTCTGACACTCTCTATCGCTCTCTGACACTCTCACATACTCTGACACTCTCTGACACTCTCAGACACTCTCTATCACTCTCTATCACTCTCTGACACTATCTGAAACTCACAGAAACTTTCTCTCACTCTCTGAGACTCTCAGACACTTTCTATCACTCTCTGACACTCTCTATCACTCTCTGACATTCTCAGACACTCTCTATCACTCTCTGACACTCTCTGACACTCTCTGACACTCTCTACCACTCCATGACACTCTCTGACACTCTCTATCACTCAATGACACTCTGTGACACTCTCTATCACTCTCTATCACTATCTGACACTCTCTGACATACTCAGACACTCTGTGACACACTCTGACACTCTCTATCACTCTATGACACTCTCTATCACCCTCCGACACCCTCTGACACCCTCTGACACCCTCTGACACCCTCTGACAGACTCTGACACACTCTGACACACTCTGACACACTCTGAAACTCTCTGACACTATCTGACACACTCTGACACTCTCAGAATCTCTCTATCACTCTCTATCACTCTCTGACACTCTCCATCACTCTCTGACACTCTCAGAGGCTCTCTGTCACTCTCTATCACTCTCTGACACTCTCAGACACTCTCTATCACTCTCTGACACTCACTGACTCTCTCAGACACTCTCTATCACTCTCTGACACTCTCTGACACTCTCTATCACTCTCTGACACTCTCTATCACTCAATGACACTCTGTGACACTCTCTATCACTCTCTATCACTATCTGACACTCTCTGACATACTCAGACACTCTGTGACACACTCTGACACTCTCTATCACTCTATGACACTCTCTATCACCCTCCGACACCCTCTGACACCCTCTGACACTCTCTGACACCCTCTGACACACTCTGACACACTCTGACACACTCTGACACACTCTGAAACTCTCTGACACTATCTGAAACACTCTGACACTCTCAGAATCTCTCTATCACTCTCTATCACTCTCTGACACTCTCCATCACTCTCTGACACTCTCTGACACTCTCTAACATTATTCATCACTCTCTGACATACTCTGACACTCTCTGAAACTCTCTGACACTCTCTATCACTCTCTCTCACTCTCTGACACTCCCCATCACTCTCTGACTTTCTCTGACACTCTCTATCACTCTCTGACACTCTCTGACACTCTCTATCACTCAATGACACACTCTGAAACTCTCTGTCACCCTCTATCACTTTCTATCACTCTCTGACACTCACTGACACTCTCAGACACCCTCATACACTCTCTCTAACTCGCTGACACTCTCTATCACTGTCTATCACTCTCTGACACTCTCTATCACTCTCTGACACTCTCTATCACTCTCTGACACTCTCTGATACTCTCTATCACTCTCTATCACTCTCTGACACTTTCTGACACTCTCTGTCACTCTCAGAGGCTCTCTATCACTCTCTATCACTCTCTGACACTCTCTGACACTCTCTATCACTCAATGACACTCTGTGACACTCTCTATCTCTCTCTGACACTCTCTGACAATCTCAGAGGCTCTCTATCACTCTCTATCACTCTCTGACACTCACTGACACTCTCAGACACTCTCTGTCACACTCTGTCACTCTCAGACACTCTCAGACACTCTCTATCACTCAATGACACTCTGTGACACTCTCTATCTCTCTCTGACACTCTCTGACAATCTCAGAGGCTCTCTATCACTCTCTATCACTCTCTGACACTCACTGACACTCTCAGACACTCTTTGTCACTCTCTTTCACTCTCTGACACTCTCTATCACGCTCTGACACTCTCTGACACTCTCCATCACTCTATGACAATCTCAGACACTCTCTATCACTCTCTATCACTCTCTGACACTCTCTGACACTCTCTATCACTCAATGACACTCTGTGACACTCTCTATCTCTCTCTATCACTATCTGACACTCTCTGACATACTCAGACACTCTGTGACACACTCTGACACTCTCTATCACTCTATGACACTCTCTGACGCTCTCTATCACTCTCTATCACTCTCTGACACTCTCTGACGCTCTCAGACACTCTCGATCACTCTCAGACACTCTCTATCACGCTCTGACACTCTCTGACACTCTCCATCACTCTATGACACTCTCTGACACTCTCTATCACCCTCTATCACTCTCTGACACTCTCTGACACCCTCTGACACACTCTGACACACTCTGAAACTCTCTGACACTATCTGACACACTCTGACACTCTCAGAAGCTCTCTATCACTCTCTATCACTCTCTGACACTCTCCATCACTCTCTGACACTCTCTATCACTCTCTGACACTCTCAGAGGCTCTCTGTCACTCTCTATCACTCTCTGACAATCTCTATCACTCACTGACACTCTCAGACCCTCTCTTTCACACTCTGTCACTCTCAGACACTCTCTATCACTCTCTGAAACTCTCTATCACTCTCTGACACTCTCTATCGCTCTCTGACACTCGCTGACATAATCAATCACTTTCTATCACTCTCTGACACACTCTGACACTCTCTATCACTCTATGACACTCTCTATCACTCTCTATCACTCTCTATCACTCTCTGACACTCTCTGACACTCTCTGACACTCTCTATCACTCTCTATCACTCTCTGACGCTCTCTGGCACTCTCAGACACTCTGTGACACACTCTGACACTCTCTATCACTCTCTATCACTCTCTTACACTCTCTATCACTCTCTGACACTCTCTATCACTCTCTGACACTCTCTATCAATCTATATCACTCTCTGACACTCTCTAGCACTCTCTGACACTTTCTGACACTCTCAGACACTCTCTAACACTATCTGACACTCTCTATCACTCTCTGACACTCTCTGACACTCTCAGAGGCTCTCTATCACTCTCTATCACTCAGTGACACTCTCAGACGCTCACTATCACTCTCTGACACTCACTGACACTCTCAGACACTCTCTTTCACTCTCTGTCACTCTCAGACTCTCTCAGACGCTCGCTATCACTCTCTGACACTCTCTATCACTCTCTGACACTCTCAATCGCTCTCTGAAACTCTCTGACACACTCAATCACTCTTTATCACTCTCTGACGCACTCTATCACAGTCTGACACTGTCTGACACTCTCTATCTCTCAATGACACACTCTGAAACTCTCTATCACTCGCTATCACTCTCTATCAAACTCTGACACTCACTGACACTCTCAGACACTCACTGTAACTCTCAGACACTCTCTGTCACTCTCAGACACTCTCTATCACTCTGTGACACTCTCTATCACTCTCTGACACTCTCTTTCGCTCTCTGACACTCTCTGACACACTCTGACACTTTCTGACACTCTCAGACACTCTCTATCACTCTCTATCACTCTATGACACTCTCTGACACTCTCAGAATCTCTCTCTCACTCTCTGAAACTCTCAGACACTCTCTATCACTCTCTGACACTCTCTATCACTCTCTGACATTCTCATACACTCTCTATCACTCTCTGACACTCTCTATCATTCTCTGACACTCTCTGACACTGTCTATCACTCTCTGACACTCTCTGACACTCTCAGACACTCTCTATCACTCTCTATCACTCTCTGACACTCTCTGACACTCTCAGAATCTCTCTCTCACTCTCTGACACTCTCAGACTCTCTCTATCACTCTCTGACACTCTCTATCACTCTCTGACATTCTCAGACACTCTCTATCACTCTCTGACACTCTCTATCACTCTCTGACACTCTCTATCACTCTCTGACACTTACGGACACTCTCAGACGCTCTCTGTCATTCTCAGCCTCTCTCTATCAGTCTCTATCACTCTCTGACACTCTCTGACACTCTCTAACACTCAAAGACACTCTGTGACACTCTCTATCACTCTCTATCACTCTCTGACTCTCTCTGACAAACTCAGACACTCTGTGACACACTCTGACACAACCTGACTCTCTCTGACACTCTCTGACACTCTCCATCACTCTCTATCACTCTCTGACACTCTCTGACAATCTCAGAGGCTCTCTATCACACTCCATCACACTCCATCACTCTCTGACACACTCAGAGACTCTCTATCACTCTCTGAAACTCACTGACACTCTCAGACACTCTCTGTCTCTCTCTGTCACTCTCAGACCCTCTCAGTCACTCTCTCTTACTCTCTATCACTCTCTGACACACTCTGACACTCTCAGAGGCTCTCTATCACTCTCTATCACTCTCTGTTACTCTCAGACACTGTCTATCACTCTGTGACACTCTCTATCACTCTCTGACACTCTCTATCGCTCTCTGACACTCTCTGACAATCTCAGAGGCTCTCTATCACTCTCTATCACTCTCTGACACTCTCAGACAATCTATATCACTCTCTGAAACTCACTGACACTCTCAGACACTCTCTGTCACACTCTGTCACTCTCAGACACTCTCAGACACTCTCTATCACTCTCTATCTCACTCTGACACACTCTGACACTCTCAGAGGCTCTCTATCACTCTCTATCACTCTCTGACACTCTCTGACACTCTCTATCACTCAATGACACTCTGTGACACTCTCTATCTCTCTCTATGACTATCTGACACTCTCTGACATACTCAGACACTCTGTGACACACTCTGACACTCTCTATCACTCTATGACACTCTCTGACGCTCTCTATCACTCTCTATCACTCTCTATCACTCTCTGACACTCTCTGACGCTCTCAGACACTCTCAGACACTCTCTATCACTCTCAGACACTCTCTATCACGCTCTGACACTCTCTGACACTCTCTGACACTCTCCATCACTCTATGCCACTCTCAGACACTCTCTATCACTCTCTATCACTCTCTGACACTCTCTGACACTCTCTATCACTCAATGACACTCTGTGACACTCTCTATCTCTCTCTATCACTATCTGACACTCTCTGACACACTCAGACACTCTGTGACACACTGACACTCTCTATCACTCTATGACACTCTCTGACGCTCTCTATCACTCTCTATCACTCTCTGACACTCTCTGACGCTCTCAGACACTCTCAGACACTCTCTATCACGCTCTGACACTCTCTGACACTCTCCATCACTCTATGACACTCTCAGACACTCTCTATCACTCTCTATCACTCTCTATCACTCTCTGACACTCTCTGACGCTCTCAGACACTCTCAGACACTCTTTATCACTCTCAGACACTCTCTATCACGCTCTGACACTCTCTGACACTCTCCATCACTCTATGACACTCTCTGACACTCTCTATCACCCTCTATCACTCTCTGACACTCTCTGACACCCTCTGACACACTCTGACACACTCTGAAACTCTCTGACACTATCTGACACACTCTGACACTCTCAGAAGCTCTCTATCACTCTCTATCACTCTCTGACACTCTCCATCACTCTCTGACACTCTTTATCACTCTCCTAGCGCCACGTGATAGTGAGGCTAGGAATAGGGAGAGAGCACAGCTGAACACGTGGCTGCAGGAATGGTGTAGGAGGGAGGGCTTCCAGTTCTTGGATAATTGGACTGCATTCTGGGGAAGATGGGACCTGTTCAAACAGGACGGGCTGCATCTGAACCAGAGGGGCACCAATATCCTGGGAGGGAGGTTTGCTAGTACTGTTCGGGAGGGTTTAAACTAGTTTGGGAGGGGGATGGGAACCGGACTTGTAATCCAGGGACCAGTGGGTCCACTCAGAAAGACAAAGAGTGTAGTGAGGTATTGGGGAAGGTAGCACTGTCACAGAGGACAGATGGGCACGGAGAAGGGTTAAAGTGCGTATACTTCAACGCAAGAAGCATCAGGAATAAGGTGAGTGAATTGAAGGCGTGGATGGGTACTTGGGACTACGATGTTGTGGCCATCACTGAAACGTGGATAGGTGAGGGGGAGGAATGGTTTTTGGAGGTACCTGGTTATAGATGTTTTCATAAGATTAGGAATGGTGGTAAAAGAGGTGGGGGGGGTGGCATTGTTAGTTAGAAATAGTGTAACAACTGCTGAAAGAATTTTCGAGGAGGATCTGCCGACTGAGGCACTGTGGGTTGAGGTCAGGAACAGGAAAGGAGCAGTCACCTTGATGGGAGTTTTCTATAGGCCCCCCAATAGCAGCAGGGAGGTGGAAGAGCAGATTGGGAAACAGATTTTGGAAAGGAGCAGAAGTCACAGGGTAGTAATTATGGGGGATTTCAACTTCCCAAATATTGATTGGCAACTCTTTAGATCGAATAGTTTGGATGGGGTAGTGTTTGTGCAGTATGTCCAGGAAGCTTTTCTGACTCAGTATGTAGACTGCCCGACCAGAGGGGAGGCAATATTGGATTTGGTACTAGGTAATGAACCAGGGCAAGTGATAGAGCTGTTGGTGGGCGAGCACTTTGGAGATAGTGATCACAATTCTGTAGCATTCACTGTGGTAATGGAGAGGGATAGGTATGTGCAACAGGGCAAGGTTTACAATTGGGGGAAGGGTAGATATGATGCTGTCAGGCAGGAACTGAGGAGCATAAGTTGGGAGCATATGCTGGCAGGGAAGGGCACGGTCGAAATGTGGAACTTTTTCAAGGAGCAGCTAGTAGGGGCCATTGATAAGCATGTCCCTGTCAGACAGGGAAGGGATGGTCATGTGAGGGAACCGTGGTTGACAAGAGAGGTTGAGAGTCTTGTTAGGAAGAAGAAGGATGCGTATATAAAGTTGAGGAAAAAGGGCACAGGCATAGCTCTGGAGGGATACAAGATGGCCAGGAAGGATCTGAAGAAAGGGATTAGGAGAGCTAAGAGAGGGCATGAAAAATGCTTGGCGGGTAGGATAAAAGAAAACCCCAAGGCCTTTTACGCGTATGTCAGAAATATGAGGATGACTAGGGGGACCGTAGGTCCGGTCAAGGACAATAGCGGGAGACTGTGTGTTGAGCCGGAAGAGATAAGTGAGGTTTTGAATGAGTACTTCTCTTCGGTATTTACGAATGAGAAGGGGTGTATTACTGAAGAGGACGGTGTGAAACAGACTGGTAAGCTCGAGGAAGTGCTCGTTAGGAGGGAAGATGTGTTGGGGTTTTTGAATAACTTGAAGATAGACAAGTCTCCCGGGCCTGACGGGGTATATCCAAGGATGTTATGGGAAGCAAGGGATGAAATTGCAGAGCCGCTGGCAATGATCTTTTCATCTTCTCTGCTGACGGGGGTGGTACCAGGTGATTGGAGGGTGGCAAATGTTGTGCCCCTGTTCAAGAAAGGGAATAGGAACAACCCTGGGAATTACAGGCCAGTTAGTCTTACTTCGGTGGTAGGCAAGTTGATGGAAAAGGTGCTGAGGGATAGGATTTCTGAGCATCTGGAAAGACACTGCTTGATTCGGGACAGTCAGCACGGTTTTGTGAGGGGTAGGTCTTGCCTCACAAGCCTGATTGAATTCTTTGACCAGGTGACCAAGCAAGTGGATGAGGGTAAACCAGTGGATGTGGTGTACATGGATTTTAGTAAGGCATTTGATAAGGTCCCCCATGGTAGACTTATGGAGAAAGTCAGGAGGCATGGGATAGTGGGGAATGTGGCCAGTTGGATTAAGAATTGGCTAACTGATAGAAGGCAGAGAGTGGTCTTAGATGGTAAATACTCAGCCTGGAGCCCAGTTACCAGTGGCGTGCCGCAGGGATCAGTTCTGGGTCCTCTCCTGTTTGTGATTTTTATTAACGACTTGGATGAGGAAGTCGAAGGGTGGGTCAGTAAATTTGCAGATGATACAAAGGTTGGTGGAGTTGTGGATACCGAGGAGGGCTATTGTCGTCTGCAAAGGGACTTGGATAGGTTGCAGTGCTGGGCTGAAAAGTGGCAGATGGAGTTTAACCCTGAAAAGTGTGAGGTCGTCCATTTTGGAAGGACAAACATGAATGCAAAATACTGGGTTAACGGTAGGGTTCTTGGGCATGTGGAGGAGCAGAGAGACCTTGGGGTCTATGTGCATAGATCATTGAAAGTTGCAACTCAAGTGGATAGGGCTGTGAAGAAGGCATATGGGGTGTTAGCGTTCATTAGCAGAGGGATTGAATTTAAGAGCCGTGAGGTGATGATGCAGCTGTACAGGACCTTGGTAAGGCCTCATTTGGAGTACTGTGTGCAGTTCTGGTCGCCTCATTTTAGGAAGGATGTGGAAGCCTTGGAGAGGGTGCAGAGGAGATTTACCAGGATGTTGCCTGGAATGGAGAATAAGTCTTACGAGGAAAGGCTGAACATTCTAGGCCTCTTCTCATTAGAAAGGAGAAGGATGAGGGGTGACATGATAGAGGTTTATAAGATGATCAGGGGAATAGATAGGGTAGACAGTCAGAAACTTTTTCCCCGGGTGGAGCAAAGCGTTACAAGGGGTCATAAATTTAAGGTGAAGGGTGGGAGATATAAGGGGGATGTCAGGGGAAGGTTCTTTACCCAGAGAGTGGTCGAGGCATGGAATGCCTTGCCCGGGGAAGTTGTTGAGTCAGAAACTTTAGGGACTTTCAAAAGGCTTTTGGATAGGTATATGGATAAAGGAGAATGATGGGGTATAGATTAAATTGTCCTTGACAGAGGACAAAGGATCGGCACAACATTGTGGGCCGAAGGACCAGTTCTGTGCTGTATGTTCTATGTTCTATGTTCTATGTTCTGACACTCTCAGAGGCTCTCTGTCACTCTCTATCACTCTCTGACAATCTCTATCACTCACTGACACTCTCATACCCTCTCTTTCACTCTCTGTCACTTTCAGACACTCTCAGGCACTCTCTATCACTCTCTGAAACTCTCTATCACTCTCTGACACTCTCTATCGCTCTCTGACACTCGCTGACATAATCAATCACTTTCTATCACTCTCTGACACACTCTGACACTCTCTATCACTCTATGACACTCTCTATCACTCTCTATCACTCTCTGACACTCTCTGACACTCTCTATCACTCTCTATCACTCTCTGACGCTCTCTGGCACTCTCTATCACTCAATGACACTCTCTGACACTCTCTATCACTCTCCATCACACTCTGACACACTCTGACACACTCTGACACTCTCAGACATTCTCTTTCACACACCGTATCACTCTCTGACACTCTGTGACTCTCTCTATCACTCTCTGACACACTCTATCACTCTCTATCACTCTCTATCACGCTCTGACACTCTCGGACACTCTCTATCACTCTCTATCACTCTCTATCACTCTCTGACACTCTCTGACACTCTCTATCACTCAATGACTCTCTGTGACACTCTCTATCACTCTCTATCACTATCTGACACTCTCTGACACACTCAGACACTCTGTGACACACTCTGACACTCTCTATCACTCTATGACACTCTCTGACACTCTCTATCACTCTCTATCACTCTCTATCACTCTCTGACACTCTCTGACGCTCTCAGACACTCTCAGACACTCTCTATCACTCTCAGACACTCTCTATCACGCTCTGACACTCTCTGACGCTCTCAGACACACTCAATCACTCTCTATCACTCTCTGACACTCTCTAACATTATTCATCACTCTCTGACACACTCTGACACTCTCTGAAACTCTCTGACACTCTCTATCACTCTCTATCACTCTCTGACACTCTCCATCACTCTCTGACTTTCTCTGACACTCTCTATCACACTCTGACACTCTCTGACACTCTCTATCACTCAATGACACACTCTGAAACTCTCTGTCACTCTCTATCACTTTCTATCACTCTCTGACACTCACTGACACTCTCAGACACTCTCATATACTCTCTCTAACTCTCTGACACTCTCTATCACTGTCTATCACTCTCTGACACTCTCTATCACTCTCTGACACTCTCTATCACTCTCTATCACTCTCTGACACTCTCTGATACTCTCTATCACTCTATATCACTCTCTGACACTTTCTGACACTCTCTGTCACTCTCTGACACTCTCTAACACTCTCAGACTCTCTCTATCTCTCTCTATCACTCTCTGACAATCTCTATCACTCTCTATCACTGTCTGACACTCTCTATCACTCTCTGACACTCTCTATCACTCTCTGAAACTCTCTGACACTCTCCATCACTCAAAACACTCTCTGACATCTCTATCACTCTCCATCACTCTCTGACACACTCTGACACTCTCAGACACTCTCTATCACTCTTTATCACTCTTTATCACTCTCTGACACTCTCTGACACTCTCTGAATCTCTCTGACACTCTCCATCACTCAATGACACTCTCTGACACTCTCTATCACTCTCTGACACTCACTGAAACTCTCAGACACTCTCTGTCACTCTCTGTCACTCTCAGACACGCTCAGACACTCTCTATCACTCTCTGACACTCTCTACCAGTCTCTGACACTCTCTATCACTCTCTGACACTCTCTATCGCTCTCTGACACTCTCAGATACTCTGACACTCTCTGACACTCTCAGACATTCTCTTTCACACACCGTATCACTCTCTGACACTCTGTGACTCTCTCTATCACTCTCTGACACACTCTATCACTCTCTATCATGCTCTGACACTCTCGGACACTCTCTATCACTCTCTATCACTCTCTATCACTCTCTGACACTCTCTGACACTCTCTATCACTCAATGACTCTCTGTGACACTCTCTATCACTCTCTATCACTATCTGACACTCTCTGACACACTCAGACACTCTGTGACACACTCTGACACTCTCTGACACTCTCTATCACTCTCTGACACTCTCTGACGCTCTCAGACACTCTCAGACACTCTCTATCACTCTCAGACACTCTCTATCACGCTCTGACACTCTCTGACGCTCTCAGACACACTCAATCACTCTCTATCACTCTCTGACACTCTCTAACATTATTCATCACTCTCTGACACACTCTGACACTCTCTGAAACTCTCTGACACTCTCTATCACTCACTATCACTCTCTGACACTCTCCATCACTCTCTGACTTTCTCTGACACTCTCTATCACACTCTGACACTCTCTGACACTCTCTATCACTCAATGACACACTCTGAAACTCTCTGTCACTCTCTATCACTTTCTATCACTCTCTGACACTCACTGACACTCTCTATCACTCTCTATCACTCTCTGACACTCACTGAAACTCTCAGAAACTCTCTGTCACTCTCTGTCACTCTCAGACACGCTCAGACACTCTCTATCACTCTCTGACACTCTCTACCACTCTCTGACACTCTCTATCACTCTCTGACACTCTCTATCGCTCTCTGACACTCTCACATACTCTGACACTCTCTGACACTCTCAGACACTCTCTATCACTCTCTATCACTCTCTGACACTATCTGACACTCACAGAAACTTTCTCTCACTCTCTGAGACTCTCAGACACTTTCTATCACTCTCTGACACTCTCTATCACTCTCTGACATTCTCAGACACTCTCTATCACTCTCTGACACTCTCTGACACTCTCTGACACTCTCTACCACTCTCTGACACTCTATGACACTCTCTATCACTCAATGACACTCTGTGACACTCTCTATCACTCTCTATCACTATCTGACACTCTCTGACATACTCAGACACTCTGTGACACACTCTGACAATCTCTATCACTCTATAACACTCTCTATCACCCTCCGACACCCTCTGACAACCTCTGACACCCTCTGACACCCTCTGACAGACTCTGACATACTCTGACACACTCTGACACACTCTGAAACTCTCTGACACTATCTGACACACTCTGACACTCTCAGAATCTCTCTATCACTCTCTATCACTCTCTGACACTCTCCATCCCTCTCTGACACTCTCTATCCCTCTCTGACACTCTCTGACACTCTCAGAGGCTCTCTGTCACTCTCTATCACTCTCTATCACTCTCTGACACTCTCAGACACTCTCTATCACTCTCTGACACTCACTGACTCTCTCAGACACTCTCTATCACTCTCTGACACTCTCTGACACTCTCTATCACTCTCTGACACTCTCTGACACTCTCTATCACTCAATGACACTCTGTGACACTCTCTATCACTCTCTATCACTATCTGACACTCTCTGACATACTCAGACACTCTGTGACACACTCTGACACTCTCTATCACTCTATGACACTCTCTATCACCCTCCGACACCCTCTGACACCCTCTGACACTCTCTGACACCCTCTGACACACTCTGACACACTCTGACACCCTCAGACACCCTCTGACACACTCTGACACACTCTGAAACTCTCTGACACTATCTGAAACACTCTGACACTCTCAGAATCTCTCTATCACTCTCTATCACTCTCTGACACTCTCCATCACTCTCTGACACTCTCTGACACTCTCTAACATTATTCATCACTCTCTGACACACTCTGACACTCTCTGAAACTATCTGACACTCTCTATCACTCTCTCTCACTCTCTGACACGCTCCATCACTCTCTGACTTTCTCTGACACTCTCTATCACACTCTGACACTCTCTGACACTCTCTATCACTCAATGACACACTCTGAAATTCTCTGTCACTCTCTATCACTTTCTATCACTCTCTGACACTCACTGACACTCTCAGACACCCTCATACACTCTCTCTAACTCTCTGACCCTCTCTATCACTGTCTATCACTCTCTGACACTCTCTATCACTCTCTGACACTCTCTATCACTCTCTATCACTCTCTGACACTCTCTGATACTCTATATCACTCTCTATCACTCTCTGACACTTTCTGACACTCTCTGTCACTCTCTGACATTCTCTAACACTCTCAGACTCTCTCTATCTCTCTCTATCACTCTCTGACAATCTCTATCACTCTCTATCACTGTCTGACACTCTCTATCACTGTCTGACACTCTCTATCACTGTCTGACACTCTCTATCACTCTCTGAAACTCTCTGACACTCTCCATCACTCAATGACCCTCTCTGACATCTCTATCACTCTCCATCACTCTCTGACACTCTCTGACACTCTCAGACACTCTCTATCACTCTTTATCACTCTTTATCACTCTCTGACACTCTCTGACACTCTCTGAATCTCTCTGACACTCTCCATCACTCAATGACTCTCTGACACTCTCTGTCACTCTCTATCACTCTCTGACACTCACTGAAACTCTCAGACACTCTCTGTCACTCTCTGTCACTCTCAGACACGCTCAGACACTCTCTATCACTCTCTGACACTCTCTACCACTCTCTGACACTCTCTATCACTCTCTGACACTCTCTATCGCTCTCTGACACTCTCACATACTCTGACACTCTCTGACACTCTCAGACACTCTCTATCACTCTCTATCACTCTCTGACACTATCTGACACTCACAGACACTTTCTCTCACTCTCTGAGACTCTCAGAGACTTTCTATCACTCTCTGACACTCTCTATCACTCTCTGACATTCTCAGACACTCTCTATCACTCTCTGACACTCTCTGACACTCTCTATCACTCTCTGACACTCTCTGACACTCTCTATCACTCAATGACACTCTGTGACACTCTCTATCACTCTCTATCACTATCTGACACTCTCTATCACCCTCCGACACCCTCTGACACCCTCTGACACCCTCTGACACCCTCTGACACCCTCTGACACACTCTGAAACTCTCTGACACTATCTGACACTATCTGACACACTCTGACACTCTCAGAATCTCTCTATCACTCTCTATCACTCTCTGACACTCTCCATCACTCTCTGACACTCTCTATCACTCTCTGACACTCTCTGACACTCTCAGAGGCTCTCTGTCACTCTCTATCACTCTCTGACACTCTCAGACACTCTCTATCACTCTCTGACACTCACTGACTCTCTCAGACCCTCTCTTTCACTCTCTGAAACTCTCTATCACTCTCTGACACTCTCTATCACTCTCTGACACTCTCTGACACTCTCTATCACTCTCTATCACTCTCTGATGCTCTCTGGCACTCTCTATCACACAATGACACTCTCTGACACTCTCTATCACTCTCCATCACTCTCTGACACTCTCCCACACACTCTGAGACTCTCAGACACTCTCTTTCACACTCCGTATCACTCTCTGACAGTCTGTGACACACTCTATCACTCTCTAACACTCTCTGACACTCTCTATCACTCTCTATCACTCTCTATCACTCTCTGACAATCTCTGACACTCTCTATCACTCTCTGATGCTCTCTGGCACTCTCTATCACTCAATGACTCTCTGTGACACTCTCTATCACTCTCTATCACTATCTGACACTCTCTGAAACACTCAGACACTCTGTGACACACTCTGACACTCTCTATCACTCTATGACACTCTCTGACGCTCTCTATCACTCTCTATCACTCTCTGACACTCTCTATCACGCTCTGAAACTCTCTGACGCTCTCAGACACACTCAATCACTCTCTATCACTCTCTGACACTCTCTGACACTCTCTGACTCTCTCTATCACTCTCTATGACTCTCTGACACACTCTATCACACTCTGACACTCTCTGACACTCTCTATCACTCAATGACTCACTCTGAAACTCTCTGTCACTCTCTATCACTCTCTGACACACACTGACACACTCAGACACTCTCATACACTCTCTCTAACTCTCTGACACTCTCTATCACTCTCTGACACTCTCTATCGCTCTCTGACACTCTCTTTCACACTCTCTGATACTCTCTATCACTCTCTGTCACTCTCTGACACTTTCTGACACTCTCTATCACTCTCTGACACTCTCTAACACTCTCAGACTCTCTCTATCTCTCTCTATCACTCTCTGACAATCTCTATCACTCTCTATCATTGTCTGACACTCTCTATCACTCTCTGACACTCTCTATCACTGTCTGAAACTCTCTGATACTCTCCATCACTCAATAACACTCTCTGACATCTCTATCACTCTCCATCACTCTCTGACATTCTCAGACACTCTCAGACACTCTCTATCACTCTTTATCACTCTTTATCAGTCTCTGACACTCTCTGACACTCTCTGAATCTCTCTGAATCTCTCTGACACTCTCTATCACACTCTGACACTCTCTATCACGCTCTGACACTCTCTGACGCTCTCAGACACACTCAATCACTCTCTATCACTCTCTGACACACTCTGACACTCTCTGACCCTCTCTATCACTCTCTATCACTCTCTGACACTCTCTATCACTCTCTGACATACTCTGACACACTCTATCACACTCTGACACTCTCTGACACTCTCTATCACTCAATGACTCACTCTGAAACTCTCTGTCACTCTCTATCACTCTCTGACACTCACTGACACACTCAGACACTCTCATACACTCTCTCTAACTCTCTGACACTCTCTATCACTGTCTATCACTCTCTGACACTCTCTATCACTCTCTGACACTCTCTATCACTCTCTATCACTCTCTGACACTCTCTGATACTCTCTATCACTCTCTATCACTCTCTGACACTTTCTGACACTCTCTATCACTCTCTGACACTCTCTAACACTCTCAGAATCTCTCTATCTCTCTCTATCACTCTCTGACAATCTCTATCACTCTCTATCACTGTCTGACACTCTCTATCACTCTCTGACACTCTCTATCACTCTCTGAAACTCTCTGATACTCTCCATCACTCAATAACACTCTCTGACATCTCTATCACTCTCCATCACTCTCTGACATTCTCAGACATTCTCAGACACTCTCTATCACTCCTTATCACTCTTTATCACTCTCTGACACTCTCTGACACTCTCTGAATCTCTCTGACACTCTCCATCACTCAATGACACTCTCTGACACTTTCTATCACTCTCTATCACTCTCTGACACTCACTGACACTCTCAGACACTCTCTGTCACTCTCTGTCACTCTCAGACACGCTCAGACTCTCTCTATCACTCTCTGACACTCTCTATCACTCTCTGACACTCTCTATCACTCTCTGACACTCTCTATCGCTCTCTGACACTCTCACGTACTCTGACACTCTCTGAGCCTCTCAGACACTCTCTATCACTCTCTATCACTCTCTGACACTATCTGACACTCACAGAAACTCTCTCTCACTCTCTGAGACTCTCAGACACTTTCTATCTCTCTCTGACACTCTCTATCACTCTCTATCACTCTCTGACATTCTCAGACACTCTCTATCACTCTCTGACACTCTCTATCACTCTCTGACACTCTCTGACACTCTCTGACACTCTCTGACACTCTCTGACACTCTCACATACTCTGACACTCTCTGACACTCTCTATCACTCTCTATCACTCTCTGACACTATCTGACACTCACAGAAATTCTCTCTCACTCTCTGAGACTCTCAGACACTCTCTATCACTCTCTGACACTCTCTATCACTCTCTGACATTCTCAGACACACTCTATCACTCTCTGACACTCTCTGTCACTCTCTGACACTCTCTGACACTCTCTATCACTCTCTGACACTCTCAGACACTCTCTATCACAGTCTAACGCTCTTTGACGCTCTCAGACACTCTCTGAAGCACTCAGACACTCTCTGTCACTCTCTGTCACTCTCAGACACGCTCAGACTCTCTCTATCACTCTCTATCACTCTCTGACACTCTCTGACACTCTCAGACACTCTCTATCACTCTCTATCACAGTCTAACGCTCTTTGACGCTCTCAGACACTCTCTGACGCACTCAGACACTCTCTGTCACTCTCTGTCACTCTCAGACACGCTCAGACTCTCTCTATCACTCTCTGACACTCTCTATCACTCTCTGACACTCTCTATCACACTCTGACACTCTCTATCGCTCTCTGACACTCTCACATACTCTGACACTCTCTGACACTCTCAGACACTCTCTATCGCTCTCTATCACTCTCTGACACTATCTGACACTCACAGAAACTCTCTCTCACTCTCTGAGACTCTCAGACACTTTCTATCACTCTCTGACATTCTCAGACACTCTCTACCACTCTCTGACATTCTCTATCACTCTCTGACACTCTCTGACACTCTCTGACACTCTCTATCACTCTATGACACTCTCTGACGCTCTCTATCACTCTCTATCACTCTCTGACACTCTCTGGCGCTCTCAAACACTCTCAGACACTCTCTATCACTCTCAGACACTCTCTATCACTCTCTGACACTCTCTGACACACTCTGACACTCTCCATCACTCTATGACACTCTCTATAACTCTCTATCACTCTCTGACACCCTCTGACACCCTCTGACACCCTCTGACACACTCTGACACACTCTGACACACTCTGAAACTCTCTGACACTATCTGACACACTCTGACTCTCTCAGAAGCTCTCTATCACTCTCTATCACTCTCTGACACTCTCCATCACTCTCTGGCACTCACTCTCTATCACTCTCTGACACTCTCAGACACTCTCAGACACTCTCTATCACTCTCTATCACACTCTAACGTTCTTTGACGCTCTCAGACACTCTCTGACGCACTCAGACACTCTCTGACACTCTCTGACGCTCTCAGATGCTCTCTGACAATCTCTGACGCTTTGAGACACTCTCAGACACTCTCTATCACTCTCAGACACTCTCTGTCACTCTCTGACACTCACTGTTGCTCTCAGACACACTCAATCACTCTCTATCACTCTCTGACACTCTCTGACAATCTCTAACATTCTTCATCACTCTCTGACACACTCTGACACTCTCTGACACTCTCTGACACTCTCAGACACTCTCTATCACTCTCTATAACTCTCTGACACTCTCTATCACTCTCTGACACTCTCTGACACTCTCTGACACACTCTGACATTCTCTATCACTCTCTATTACTCTCTGACACTCTCTGATATTCTCTATCACTCTATATCACACTCTGACACTCTCTGACATTCTCTATCACACTCTATAACTCTCTGAAGCTCTCTATCACTCACTATCACTCTCTAACACTCTCTATCACTCTCTGACACTCTCTATCACTCTCTATCAATCTCTGACACTCTCTGAAACTCTATATCACTCTCTATCACTTTCTGACACACTCTGACACTCTCTATCACTCAATGACACTCTGTGACACTCTCTGACACTCTCCATCACTCTCCATTACTCTCCATCACTCTCTGACACTCTCTGACACACTCAGATACTCTGTGACGCACTCTGACACTCTCTATCACTCTATGACACTCTCTGACGCTCTATATCACTCTCTATCCTCTCTGACACTCTCTATCCTCTCTGACACTCTCCATCACTCTCTGACACTCTCTATCACTCTCTATCACTCTCTGAAACTCTCTGACACTCTCCATCACTCAATGACACTCTCTGACATTTCTATCACTCTCTGACACTCTCTGACACTCTCTGACACTCTCTATCACTCTTGATCACTCTTTATCACTCTCTGACACTCTCTAACACTCTCTGACTCTCTTATTCACTCTGTGACACTCTCGATCACTCTCTATCACTCTCTGACACTCTCTATCACTCTCTGACACACTCTATCACTCTTAGACACTCTCTATCACTCTCTATCACTCTCTATCACTCTCTATCACTCTCTGACAATCTCTATCACTCTCTATCACTGTCTAACACTCTCTATCACTCTCAGACACTCTCTATCACTCTTGGTCACTCTTTATCACTCTCTGACACTCTCTGACACTCTCTGAATCTCTCTGACACTCTCCATCACTCAATGACACTCTCTGACACTCTCTATCACTCTCTATCACTCTCTGACACTCTCTGACGCTCTCTGACGCTCTCTGACGCTCTCTGACGCTCTCTGACACTCTCTGACGCTCTCTGAGATTCACAGACACGCTCAGAGACTCTCTATCACTCTGTAGCACTCTCTAACACTCTCCTACACTCTTAATCACTCTGTGACACTCTCTATCACTCTCTATCACTCTCTGACACTCTCTATCACTCTCTGACACACTCTATCACTCTCTGACACTCTCGATCACTCTCTGACACTCTCTGAAACACACTGACATTCTCTGACAATCTCTGACACACTCTGACAATCTCTGACACTTTCTATCACTCTCTGACACTCTCTATCACTCTCTGACACTCTCTGACATACTCTGACACTCTCTGACACTCTCTATCTCTCTCTATCACTCTCTATCACTCTCTGACACACTCTGACACTTTCTGACACTTTCTGACACTCTCAGACACTCTCTATCACTCTCTATCACTCTCTGTTACTCTCTGACACACTCTGACACTCTCTGACAATCTCTGACACGCTCTATCACTCTCCATCACTCTCTGTTACTCTCTGACACTCTCTGACATTCTCTGACACACTCTGACAATCTCTGACACGCTCTATCACTCACCATCACTCTCTGACACTCTCTATCACTCTCTGACACTCTCTGAAACACTCTGACCCTCTCAGACAATCTCTATCACTTTCTATCACTCTCTAAAACTCTCAGACACTCTCTGACACTTTCTATCACACTCTGACACTCTCAGAGACTCTCAGACAGTCTCAGACACTTTCTATCACTCTCTGACATTCTCAGACACTCTCTACCACTCTCTGACATTCTCTATCACTCTCTGACACTCTCTGACACTCTCTGACACTCTCTATCACTCTATGACACTCTCTGACGCTCTCTATCACTCTCTATCACTCTCTGACACTCTCTGGCGCTCTCAAACACTCTCAGACACTCTCTATCACTCTCAGACACTCTCTATCACTCTCTGACACTCTCTGACACACTCTGACACTCTCCATCACTCTATGACACTCTCTATAACTCTCTATCACTCTCTGACACCCTCTGACACCCTCTGACACCCTCTGACACACTCTGACACACTCTGACACACTCTGAAACTCTCTGACACTATCTGACACACTCTGACTCTCTCAGAAGCTCTCTATCACTCTCTATCACTCTCTGACACTCTCCATCACTCTCTGGCACTCACTCTCTATCACTCTCTGACACTCTCAGACACTCTCAGACACTCTCTATCACTCTCTATCACACTCTAACGTTCTTTGACGCTCTCAGACACTCTCTGACGCACTCAGACACTCTCTGACACTCTCTGACGCTCTCAGATGCTCTCTGACAATCTCTGACGCTTTGAGACACTCTCAGACACTCTCTATCACTCTCTGACACTCTCTATCACTCTCTGACACACTCTATCACTCTTAGACACTCTCTATCACTCTCTATCACTCTCTATCACTCTCTATCACTCTCTGACAATCTCTATCACTCTCTATCACTGTCTAACACTCTCTATCACTCTCAGACACTCTCTATCACTCTTGGTCACTCTTTATCACTCTCTGACACTCTCTGACACTCTCTGAATCTCTCTGACACTCTCCATCACTCAATGACACTCTCTGACACTCTCTATCACTCTCTATCACTCTCTGACACTCTCTGACGCTCTCTGACGCTCTCTGACGCTCTCTGACGCTCTCTGACACTCTCTGACGCTCTCTGAGATTCACAGACACGCTCAGAGACTCTCTATCACTCTGTAGCACTCTCTAACACTCTCCTACACTTTCTATCACTCTCTGACACTCTCTATCACTCTCTGACACTCTCTGACATACTCTGACACTCTCTGACACTCTCTATCACTCTCTATCACTCTCTATCACTCTCTGACACACTCTGACACTTTCTGACACTTTCTGACACTCTCAGACACTCTCTATCACTCTCTATCACTCTCTGTTACTCTCTGACACACTCTGACACTCTCTGACAATCTCTGACACGCTCTATCACTCTCCATCACTCTCTGTTACTCTCTGACACTCTCTGACATTCTCTGACACACTCTGACAATCTCTGACACGCTCTATCACTCACCATCACTCTCTGACACTCTCTATCACTCTCTGACACTCTCTGAAACACTCTGACCCTCTCAGACAATCTCTATCACTTTCTATCACTCTCTAAAACTCTCAGACACTCTCTGACACTTTCTATCACACTCTGACACTCTCAGAGACTCTCAGACAGTCTCAGACACTTTCTATCACTCTCTGACATTCTCAGACACTCTCTACCACTCTCTGACATTCTCTATCACTCTCTGACACTCTCTGACACTCTCTGACACTCTCTATCACTCTATGACACTCTCTGACGCTCTCTATCACTCTCTATCACTCTCTGACACTCTCTGGCGCTCTCAAACACTCTCAGACACTCTCTATCACTCTCAGACACTCTCTATCACTCTCTATCACTCTCTGACACTCTCTGACGCTCTCTGACGCTCTCTGACGCTCTCTGACGCTCTCTGACACTCTCTGACGCTCTCTGAGATTCACAGACACGCTCAGAGACTCTCTATCACTCTGTAGCACTCTCTAACACTCTCCTACACTCTTAATCACTCTGTGACACTCTCTATCACTCTCTATCACTCTCTGACACTCTCTATCACTCTCTGACACACTCTATCACTCTCTGACACTCTCGATCACTCTCTGACACTCTCTGAAACACACTGACATTCTCTGACAATCTCTGACACACTCTGACAATCTCTGACACTTTCTATCACTCTCTGACACTCTCTATCACTCTCTGACACTCTCTGACATACTCTGACACTCTCTGACACTCTCTATCACTCTCTATCACTCTCTATCACTCTCTGACACACTCTGACACTTTCTGACACTTTCTGACACTCTCAGACACTCTCTATCACTCTCTATCACTCTCTGTTACTCTCTGACACACTCTGACACTCTCTGACAATCTCTGACACGCTCTATCACTCTCCATCACTCTCTGTTACTCTCTGACACTCTCTGACATTCTCTGACACACTCTGACAATCTCTGACACGCTCTATCACTCACCATCACTCTCTGACACTCTCTATCACTCTCTGACACTCTCTGAAACACTCTGACCCTCTCAGACAATCTCTATCACTTTCTATCACTCTCTAAAACTCTCAGACACTCTCTGACACTTTCTATCACACTCTGACACTCTCAGAGACTCTCAGACAGTCTCAGACACTTTCTATCACTTTTTGACACTGTCTGACAATCTCTGACACTCTCAGACACTCTCTTTCACTCTCTATCCCTCTCTGACACTCCCTATCACTCCCTAACACTCTCAGATTCTCTATGACACTCTCTTTCACTGTCCATCACTCTCTGACACTGTCAGACACTCGCTGACACTCTCAGACACTCTCTGGCATTCTCAGACTCTCTCAGAGACTCTCAGACACTCTCTATCACTCTATATCACTCTCAGACACTCTGACACTATCTATCACTCTATGAAAGTCTCTGGCACTCTCTAACACTCTCTATCACTCTCTGGTACTCTCTGACACTCTCTGACATTCTCTGACACTCTCTGACACACTCTGACAATCTCTGACACGCTCTATCACTCACCATCACTCTCTGACACTCTCTATCACTCTCTGTCACTCTCTGACACACTCTGACAGTCTCAGAACCTCTCAGACACTCTCTATCACTCTCTATCACTCTCTGACACTCTCTCACACTCTCAGACACTCTCAGACACTCTCAGACACTCTCAGAAACTCTCTGACACTCTCAGACACTCTCTACCACTCTCTGACACTCTCTATCACTCTCGGACACTCTCTGACACACTCTGACACTCTCTATCACTCTCGGACATTCTCTGACACACTCTGACACAGTCAGACACTCTCTAATACTCTCTATCACTCTCTAACACTCTCTGACACTCTCAGACTCTCTCTATCTCTCTATCACTCTCTGACAATCTCTATCACTCTCTATCATTGTCTGACACTCTCTATCACTCTCTGACACTCTCTATCACTGTCTGAAACTCTCTGATACTCTCCATCACTCAATAACACTCTCTGACATCTCTATCACTCTCCATCACTCTCTGACATTCTCAGACACTCTCAGACACTCTCTATCACTCTTTATCACTCTTTATCAGTCTCTAACACTCTCTGACACTCTCTGAATCTCTCTGAATCTCTCTGACACTCTCTATCACACTCTGACACTCTCTATCACGCTCTGACACTCTCTGACACTCTCTGACACTCTCTGACACTCTCTGACACTCTCACATACTCTGACACTCTCTGACACTCTCAGACACTCTCTATCACTCTCTATCACTCTCTGACACTATCTGACACTCACAGAAATTCTCTCTCACTCTCTGAGACTCTCAGACACTCTCTATCACTCTCTGACACTCTCTATCACTCTCTGACATTCTCAGACACACTCTATCACTCTCTGACACTCTCTGTCACTCTCTGACACTCTCTGACACTCTCTATCACTCTCTGACACTCACTGACACTCTCAGACACTCTCTATCACTCTCTATCACAGTCTAACGCTCTTTGACGCTCTCAGACACTCTCTGACGCACTCAGACACTCTCTGTCACTCTCTGTCACTCTCAGACACGCTCAGACTCTCTCTATCACTCTCTGACACTATCTGACACTCACAGAAACTCTCTGACACTCTCTGTCACTCTCAGACACTCTCTATCACAGTCTAACGCTCTTTGACGCTCTCAGACACTCTCTGACACTCTCTGACACTCTCTAACATTCTTCATCACTCTCAGACACGCTCAGACTCTCTCTATCACTCTCTGACACTCTCTATCACTCTCAGACACTCTCTATCACACTCTGACACTCTCTATCGCTCTCTGACACTCTCACATACTCTGACACTCTCTGACACTCTCAGACACTCTCTATCGCTCTCTATCACTCTCTGACACTATCTGACACTCACAGAAACTCTCTCTCACTCTCTGAGACTCTCAGACACTTTCTATCACTCTCTGACATTCTCAGACACTCTCTACCACTCTCTGACATTCTCTATCACTCTCTGACACTCTCTGACACTCTCTATCACTCTATGACACTCTCTGACGCTCTCTATCACTCTCTATCACTCTCTGACACTCTCTGGCGCTCTCAGACACTCTCTATCACGCTCTGACACTCTATATAACTCTCTATCACTCTCTGACACCCTCTGACACCCTCTGACACCCTCTGACACCCTCTGACACACTCTGACACACTCTGACACACTCTGAAACTCTCTGACACTATCTGACACTATCTGACACACTCTGACACTCTCAGAAGCTCTCTATCACTCTCTATCACTCTCTGACACTCTCCATCACTCTCTGGCACTCACTCTCTATCACTCACTATCACTCTCTGACACTCTCAGACACTCTCAGACACTCTCTATCACTCTCTATCACACTCTAACGCTCTTTGACGCTCTCAGACACTCTCTGACGCACTCAGACACTCTCTGACACTCTTTGACGCTCTCAGATGCTCTCTGACAATCTCTGACGCTTTGAGACACTCTCAGACACTCTCTATCACTCTCAGACACTCTCTGTCACTCTCTGACACTCACTGTTGCTCTCAGACACACTCAATCACTCTCTATCACTCTCTGACACTCTCTGACACTCTCTAACATTCTTCATCACTCTCTGACACACTCTGACACTCTCTGACACTCTCAGACACTCTCTATCACTCTCTATAACTCTCTGACACTCTCTATCACTCTCTGACACTCTCTGACACTCTCTGACACTCTCTGACACTCTCTGACACACTCTGACACTCTCAGACACTCTCTGACAATCTCAGACACTCTCTATCACTCTTTATCACTCCCTGACACTCTCTGACACTCTCTCTCACTCTCTGACATTCTCTATCACTCTCTATTACTCTCTGACACTCTCTGATATTCTCTATCACTCTATATCACACTCTGACACTCTCTGAAACTCTCTATCACACTCTATAACTCTCTGAAGCTCTCTATCACTCACTATCACTCTCTGACACTCTCTATCACTCTCTGACACTCTCTATCACTCTCTATCAATCTCTGACACTCTCTGAAACTCTAATATCACTCTCTATCACTTTCTGACACACTCTGACACTCTCCATCACTCAATGACACTCTGTGACACTCTCTATCACTCTCCATCACTCTCCATTACTCTCCATCACTCTCTGACACTCTCTGACACACTCAGATACTCGGTGACGCACTCTGACACTCTCTATCACTCTATGACACTCTCTGACGCTCTATATCACTCTCTATCCTCTCTGACACTCTCTATCCTCTCTGACACTCTCTATCACTCTCTGACACTCTCTATCACTCTCTATCACTCTCTGAAACTCTCTGACACTCTCCATCACTCAATGACACTCTCTGACATCTCTATCACTCTCTGACACTCTCTGACACTCTCTGACACTCTCTATCACTCTCTATCACTCTTGATCACTCTTTATCACTCTCTGACACTCTCTAACACTCTCTGACTCTCTTATTCACTCTGTGACACTCTCTATCACTCTCTATCACTCTCTGACACTCTCTATCACTCTCTGACACACTCTATCACTCTCAGACACTCTCTATCACTCTCTATCACTCTCTATCACTCTCTGACAATCTCTATCACTCTCTATCACTGTCTAACACTCTCTATCACTCTTGGTCACTCTTTATCACTCTCTGACACTCTCTGACACTCTCTGAATCTCTCTGACACTCTCCATCACTCAATGACACTCTCTGACACTCTCTATCACTCTCTATCACTCTCTGACACTCTCTGATGCTCTCTGACGCTCTCTGACGCTCTCTGACGCTCTCTGACACTCTCTGACGCTCTCTGAGACTCACAGACACGCTCAGAGACTCTCTATCACTCTGTAGCACTCTCTAACACTCTCCGACACTCTTAATCACTCTGTGACACTCTCTATCACTCTCTATCACTCTCTGACACTCTCTATCACTCTCTGACACACTCTATCACTCTCTGACACTCTCGATCACTCTCTGACACTCTCTGAAACACACTGACATTCTCTGACAATCTCTGACACACTCTGACAATCTCTGACACTTTCTATCACTCTCTGACACTCTCTATCACTCTCTGACACTCTCTGACATACTCTGACACTCTCTGACACTCTCTATCACTCTCTATCACTCTCTATCACTCTCTGACACACTCTGACACTTTCTGACACTTTCTGACACTCTCAGACACTCTCTATCACTCTCTATCACTCTCTGTTACTCTCTGACACACTCTGACACTCTCTGACACACTCTGATAATCTCTGACACTCTCTATCACTCTCCATCACTCTCTGTTACTCTCTGACACTCTCTGACATTCTCTGACACACTCTGACAATCTCTGACACGCTCTATCACTCACCATCACTCTCTGACACTCTCTATCACTCTCTGACACTCTCTGAAACACTCTGACCCTCTCAGACAATCTCTATCACTTTCTATCACTCTCTGAAACTCTCAGACACTCTCTGACACTTTCTATCACACTCTGACACTCTCAGAGACTCTCAGACAGTCTCAGACACTTTCTATCACTTTTTGACACTGTCTGACAATCTCTGACACTCTCAGACACTTTCTTTAACTCTCTATCCCTCTCTGACACTCCCTATCACTCCCTAACACTCTCTGACACACTCTGACAGTCTCAGAACCTCTCAGACACTCTCTATCACTCTCAGACACTCTCTATCACTCTCTGACACTCTCTCACACTCTCAGACACTCTCAGACACTCTCAGACACTCTCAGACACTCTCTGACACTCTCAGACACTCTCTACCACTCTCTGACACTCTCTATCACTCTCGGACACTCTCTGACACACTCTGACACTCTCTATCACTCTCGGACACTCTCTGACACACTCTGACACACTCAGACACTCTCTAATACTCTCTATCACTCTCTAACACTCTCTGACACTCTCTGAAACTCTCTATTACTCTCTATCACTCTCTGACAGTCTCTGACACTCTCAGACACTCTCTATCACTCTCTGACACTCTCAGACACTCTCTCTCACTCACTGACACTCTCTATCACACTCTGACAGTTTCTGACACTCTCTCACACTCTCTATCACTCTCTATCACTCTCTGTTACTCTCTGACACACTCTGACATTCTCTGACACTCTCTGACTCACTCTGACACTCTCTATCAATCTCTGACACTCTCAGACACTCTCAATCACTCACTGACACTCTCTATCACGCTCTGACACTCTCAGACACTCTCTATCACTTTCTGACACACTCTGACATTTTCTGACACTCTCAGACCCTCTCTTTCACTCTCTATCCCACTCTGTTACTCTCTGACACACTCTGACACTCTCTGACACTCTCTGACACTCTCTGACACTCTCTATCACTCTTTATCACTCCCTGACACTCTCTGACACTCTCTATCACTCTCTGACATTCTCTATCACTCTCTATCACTCTCTGACACTCTCTGACATTCTCTATCACTCTCTATCACTCTCTATCACTCTCTATCACTCTCTGACACTCTCTGACACTCTCTATCACTCTATATCAGTCTCTGACACTCTCTATCACACTCTATCACTCTCTGACACTCTCTGAAGCTCTCTATCACTCACTATCACTCTCTGACACTCTCCTTCACTCTCTGACACTGTCAGACACTCGCTGACACTCTCAGACACTCTCTGGCATTCTCAGACTCTCTCAGAGACTCTCAGACACTCTCTATCACTCTATATCACTCTCAGACACTCTGACACTATCTATCACTCTATGAAAGTCTCTGGCACTCTCTAACACTCTCTATCACTCTCTGGTACTCTCTGACACTCTCTGACATTCTCTGACACTCTCTGACACACTCTGACAATCTCTGACACGCTCTATCACTCACCATCACTCTCTGACACTCTCTGACACTCTCTGTCACTCTCTGACACACTCTGACAGTCTCAGAACCTCTCAGACACTCTCTATCACTCTCAGACACTCTCTATCACTCTCTGACACTCTCTCACACTCTCAGACACTCTCAGACACTCTCAGACACTCTCAGACACTCTCTGACACTCTCAGACACTCTCTACCACTCTCTGACACTCTCTATCACTCTTTATCACTCCCTGACACTCTCTGACACTCTCTATCACTCTCTGACATTCTCTATCACTCTCTATCACTCTCTGACACTCTCTGACATTCTCTATCACTCTCTATCACTCTCTATCACTCTCTATCACTCTCTGACACTCTCTGACACTGTCTATCACTCTCTGACACTCTCAGACACTCTCTATCACTCTCTGACACTCTCAGACACTCTCTCTCACTCACTGACACTCTCTATCACACTCTGACAGTTTCTGACACTCTCTCACACTCTCTATCACTCTCTATCACTCTCTGTTACTCTCTGACACACTCTGACATTCTCTGACACTCTCTGACTCACTCTGACACTCTCTATCAATCTCTGACACTCTCAGACACTCTCAATCACTCACTGACACTCTCTATCACGCTCTGACACTCTCTGACACTCTCAGACACTCTCTATCACTTTCTGACACACTCTGACATTTTCTGACACTCTCAGACCCTCTCTTTCACTCTCTATCCCACTCTGTTACTCTCTGACACACTCTGACACTCTCTGACACTCTCTGACACTCTCTGACACTCTCTGACACTCTCTATCACTCTTTATCACTCCCTGACACTCTCTGACACTCTCTATCACTCTCTGACATTCTCTATCACTCTCTATCACTCTCTGACACTCTCTGACATTCTCTATCACTCTCTATCACTCTCTATCACTCTCTGACTCTCTGACACTCTCTGACACTCTCTATCACTCTATATCAGTCTCTGACACTCTCTATCACACTCAATCACTCTCTATCACTCTCTGACACGCTCTGACACTCTCTAACATTCTTCATCACTCTCTGACACACTCTGACACTCTCTGACACTCTCAGACACTCTCTATCACTCTCTATAACTCTCTGACACTCTCTGTCACTCAGTGACACTCTCTGAAAATCTATATCACTCTCCATCATTCTCTGACACTCTCTGACACTCTCTGACACTCTCTGACACTCTCTGACACACTCTGACACTCTCAGACACTCTCTATCACTCTTTATCACTCCCTGACACTCTCTGACACTCTCTATCACTCTCTGACATTCTCTATCACTCTCTATCACTCTCTGACACTCTCTGACACTCTCTGACACTCTCTGACACTCTCTATCACTCTCTATCACTCTCTGACACTCTCTGACACTCTCTGACACTCTCTGACACTCTCTATCACTCTATATCAGTCTCTGACACTCTCTCTCACACTCTATCACTCTCTGACACTCTCTGAAGCTCTCTATCACTCACTATCACTCTCTGACACTCTCTATCACTCTCTGACACTCTCTATCACTCTCTATCACTCTCTGACACTCTCTGAAACTCTATATCACTCTCTATCACTTTCTGACACACTCTGACACTCTCTATCACTAAATGACACTCTGTGACACTCTCTATCACTCTCCATCACTCTCTGACACTCTCTGACACACTCAGATACACTGTGACGCACTCTGACACTCTCTATCACTCTCTGACACTCTCTGACGCTCTCTATCACTCTCTATCACTCTCTGACACTCTCTATCACTCTCTGACACTCTCTATCACTCTCTGACATACTCTGACACACTCTATCACACTCTGACACTCTCTATCACTCAATGACTCACTCTGAAACTCTCTGTCACTCTCTATCACACTCTGACACTCACTGACACACTCAGACACCCTCATACACTCTCTCTAACTCTCTGACACTCTCTATCACTGTCTATCACTCTCTGACACTCTCTATCACTCTCTGACACTCTCTATCACTCTCTATCACTCTCTATCACTCTCTGACACTCTCTGATACTCTCTATCACTCTCTATCACTCTCTGACACTTTCTGACACTCTCTATCACTCTCTGACACTCTCTAACACTCTCAGAATCTCTCTATCTCTCTCTATCACTCTCTGACAATCTCTATCACTCTCTATCACTGTCTGACACTCTCTATCACTCTCTGACACTCTCTATCACTCTCTGAAACTCTCTGATACTCTCCATCACTCAATAACACTCTCTGACATCTCTATCACTCTCCATCACTCTCTGACATTCTCAGACATTCTCAGACACTCTCTATCACTCTTTATCACTCTTTATCACTCTCTGACACTCTCTGACACTCTCTGAATCTCTCTGACACTCTCCATCACTCAATGACACTCTCTGACACTTTCTATCACTCTCTATCACTCTCAGACACTCTCTATCACTCTCTGACATTCTCAGACACACTCTATCACTCTCTGACACTCTCTGTCACTCTCTGACACTCTCTGACACTCTCTATCACTCTCTGACACTCACTGACACTCTCAGACACTCTCTATCACTCTCTATCACAGTCTAACGCTCTTTGACGCTCTCAGACACTCTCTGACGCACTCAGACACTCTCTGTCACTCTCTGTCACTCTCAGACACGCTCAGACTCTCTCTATCACTCTCTGACACTCTCTATCACTCTCTGACACTCTCCATCACACTCTGACACTCTCTATCGCTCTCTGACACTCTCACATACTCTGACACTCTCTGACACTCTCAGACACTCTCTATCGCTCTCTATCACGCTCTGACACTATCTGACACTCACAGAAACTCTCTCTCACTCTCTGAGACTCTCAGACACTTTCTGTCACTCTCTGACATTCTCAGACACTCTCTACCACTCTATGACACTCTCTGACGCTCTCTATCACTCTCTATCACTCTCTGACACTCTCTGGCGCTCTCAGACACTCTCTGGCGCTCTCAGACACTCTCAGACACTCTCTATCACTCTCAGACACTCTCTATCACGCTCTGACACACTCTGACACTCTCCATCACTCTATGACACTCTCTATAACTCTCTATCACTCTCTGACACCCTCTGACACCCTCTGACACCCTCTGACACCCTCTGACACCCTCTGACACACTCTGACACACTCTGACACACTCTGAAACTCTCTGACACTATCTGACACTATCTGACACTATCTGACACACTCTGACACTCTCAGAAGCTCTCTATCACTCTCTATCACTCTCTGACACTCTCCATCACTCTCTGGCACTCACTCTCTATCACTCTCTATCACTCTCTGACACTCTCTGACACTCTCAGACACTCTCAGACACTCTCAGACACTCTCTATCACTCTCTATCACACTCTAACGCTCTTTGACGCTCTCAGACACTCTCTGACGCACTCAGACACTCTCTGACACTCTTTGACGCTCTCAGATGCTCTCTGACAATCTCTGACGCTTTGAGACACTCTCAGACACTCTCTATCACTCTCAGACACTCTCTGTCAATCTCTGACACTGTTGCTCTCAGACACACTCAATCACTCTCTATCACTCTCTGACATTCTCTGACACTCTCTAACATTCTTCATCACTCTCTGACACACTCTGACACTCTCTGACACTCTCAGACAGTCTCTATCACTCTCTATAACTCTCTGACACTCTCTATCACTCTCTGACACTCTCTGACACTCTCTGACACTCTCTGACACTCTCTGACACACTCTGACACTCTCAGACACTCTCAGACACTCTCTGACAATCTCAGACACTCTCTATCACTCTTTATCACTCTCTAACACTCTCCGACACTCTTAATCACTCTGTGACACTCTCTATCACTCTCTATCACTCTCTGACACTCTCTATCACTCTCTGACACACTCTATCGCTCTCTGACACTCTCGATCACTCTCTGACACTCTCTGAAACACACTGACATTCTCTGACAATCTCTGACACACTCTGACAATCTCTGACACTTTCTATCACTCTCTGACACTCTCTATCACTCTCTGACACTCTCTGACATACTCTGACACTCTCTGACACTCTCTATCACTCTCTATCACTCTCTGACACACTCTGACACTTTCTGACACTTTCTGACACTCTCAGACACTCTCTATCACTCTCTATCACTCTCTGTTACTCTCTGACACACTCTGACACTCTCTGACACACTCTGACAATCTCTGACACGCTCTATCACTCTCCATCACTCTCTGTTACTCTCTGACACTCTCTGACATTCTCTGACACACTCTGACAATCTCTGACACGCTCTATCACTCACCATCACTCTCTGACACTCTCTATCACTCTCTGACACTCTCTGAAACACTCTGACCCTCTCAGACAATCTCTATCACTTTCTATCACTCTCTGAAACTCTCAGACACTCTCTGACACTCTCTGACACTCTCTGACACTCTCTATCACTCTCTATCACTCTCTGACACTCTCTGACACTCTCTGACACTCTCTGTCACTCTCTATCACTCTATATCAGTCTCTGACACTCTCTCTCACACTCTATCACTCTCTGACACTCTCTGAAGCTCTCTATCACTCACTATCACTCTCTGACACTCTCTATCACTCTCTGACACTCTCTATCACTCTCTATCACTCTCTGACACTCTCTGAAACTCTATATCACTCTCTATCACTTTCTGACACACTCTGACACTCTCTATCACTAAATGACACTCTGTGACACTCTCTATCACTCTCCATCACTCTCTGACACTCTCTGACACACTCAGATACACTGTGACGCACTCTGACACTCTCTATCACTCTCTGACACTCTCTGACGCTCTCTATCACTCTCTATCACTCTCTGACACTCTCTATCACTCTCTGACACTCTCTATCACTCTCTGACATACTCTGACACACTCTATCACACTCTGACACTCTCTATCACTCAATGACTCACTCTGAAACTCTCTGTCACTCTCTATCACACTCTGACACTCACTGACACACTCAGACACTCTCATACACTCTCTCTAACTCTCTGACACTCTCTATCACTGTCTATCACTCTCTGACACTCTCTATCACTCTCTGACACTCTCTATCACTCTCTATCACTCTCTATCACTCTCTGACACTCTCTGATACTCTCTATCACTCTCTATCACTCTCTGACACTTTCTGACACTCTCTATCACTCTCTGACACTCTCTAACACTCTCAGAATCTCTCTATCTCTCTCTATCACTCTCTGACAATCTCTATCACTCTCTATCACTGTCTGACACTCTCTATCACTCTCTGACACTCTCTATCACTCTCTGAAACTCTCTGATACTCTCCATCACTCAATAACACTCTCTGACATCTCTATCACTCTCCATCACTCTCTGACATTCTCAGACATTCTCAGACACTCTCTATCACTCTTTATCACTCTTTATCACTCTCTGACACTCTCTGACACTCTCTGAATCTCTCTGACACTCTCCATCACTCAATGACACTCTCTGACACTTTCTATCACTCTCTATCACTCTCAGACACTCTCTGTCACTCTCTGTCACTCTCAGACACGCTCAGACTCTCTCTATCACTCTCTGACACTCTCTGACACTATCTGACACTCACAGAAACTCTCTCTCACTCTCTGAGACTCTCAGACACTTTCTATCTCTCTCTGACACTCTCTATCACTCTCTATCACTCTCTGACATTCTCAGACACTCTCTATCACTCTCTGACACTCTCTATCACTCTCTGACACTCTCTATCACTCTCTGACACTCTCTGACACTCTCTGACACTCTCTGACACTCTCTATCACTCTCTGACACTCTCACATACTCTGACACTCTCTGACACTCTCAGACACTCTCTATCACTCTCTATCACTCTCTGACACTATCTGACACTCACAGAAATTCTCTCTCACTCTCTGAGACTCTCAGACACTCTCTATCACTCTCTGACACTCTCTATCACTCTCTGACATTCTCAGACACACTCTATCACTCTCTGACACTCTCTATCACTCTCTGACACTCTCCATCACACTCTGACACTCTCTATCGCTCTCTGACACTCTCACATACTCTGACACTCTCTGACACTCTCAGACACTCTCTATCGCTCTCTATCACGCTCTGACACTATCTGACACTCACAGAAACTCTCTCTCACTCTCTGAGACTCTCAGACACTTTCTATCACTCTCTGACATTCTCAGACACTCTCTACCACTCTATGACACTCTCTGACGCTCTCTATCACTCTCTATCACTCTCTGACACTCTCTGGCGCTCTCAGACACTCTCTGGCGCTCTCAGACACTCTCAGACACTCTCTATCACTCTCAGACACTCTCTATCACGCTCTGACACACTCTGACACTCTCCATCACTCTATGACACTCTCTATAACTCTCTATCACTCTCTGACACCCTCTGACACCCTCTGACTCCCTCTGACACCCTCTGACACACTCTGACACACTCTGACACACTCTGAAACTCTCTGACACTATCTGACACTATCTGACACTATCTGACACACTCTGACACTCTCAGAAGCTCTCTATCACTCTCTATCACTCTCTGACACTCTCCATCACTCTCTGGCACTCACTCTCTATCACTCTCTGACACTCTTTGACGCTCTCAGACACTCTCTGACGCACTCAGACACTCTCTGACACTCTTTGACGCTCTCAGATGCTCTCTGACAATCTCTGACGCTTTGAGACACTCTCAGACACTCTCTATCACTCTCAGACACTCTCTGTCAATCTCTGACACTGTTGCTCTCAGACACACTCAATCACTCTCTATCACTCTCTGACACTCTCTGACACTCTCTAACATTCTTCATCACTCTCTGACACACTCTGACACTCTCTGACACTCTCAGACAGTCTCTATCACTCTCTATAACTCTCTGACACTCTCTATCACTCTCTGACACTCTCTGACACTCTCTGACACTCTCTGACACACTCTGACACTCTCAGACACTCTCAGACACTCTCTGACAATCTCAGACACTCTCTATCACTCTTTATCACTCTCTAACACTCTCCGACACTCTTAATCACTCTGTGACACTCTCTATCACTCTCTATCACTCTCTGACACTCTCTATCACTCTCTGACACACTCTATCGCTCTCTGACACTCTCGATCACTCTCTGACACTCTCTGAAACACACTGACATTCTCTGACAATCTCTGACACACTCTGACAATCTCTGACACTTTCTATCACTCTCTGACACTCTCTATCACTCTCTGACACTCTCTGACATACTCTGACACTCTCTGACACTCTCTATCACTCTCTATCACTCTCTATCACTCTCTGACACACTCTGACACTTTCTGACACTTTCTGACACTCTCAGACACTCTCTATCACTCTCTATCACTCTCTGTTACTCTCTGACACACTCTGACACTCTCTGACACACTCTGACAATCTCTGACACGCTCTATCACTCTCCATCACTCTCTGTTACTCTCTGACACTCTCTGACATTCTCTGACACACTCTGACAATCTCTGACACGCTCTATCACTCACCATCACTCTCTGACACTCTCTATCACTCTCTGACACTCTCTGAAACACTCTGACCCTCTCAGACAATCTCTATCACTTTCTATCACTCTCTGAAACTCTCAGACACTCTCTGACACTTTCTATCACACTCTGACACTCTCAGAGACTCTCAGACAGTCTCAGACACTTTCTATCACTTTTTGACACTGTCTGACAATCTCTGACACTCTCAGACACTCTCTTTCATTCTCTATCCCTCTCTGACACTCCCTATCACTCCCGAACACTCTCAGATTCTCTATGACACTCTCTTTCACTCTCCATCACTCTCTGACACTGTCAGACACTCGCTGACACTCTCAGACACTCTCTGGCATTCTCAGACTCTCTCAGAGACTCTCAGACACTCTCTATCACTCTATATCACTCTCAGACACTCTGACACTATCTATCACTCTATGAAAGTCTCTGGCTCTCTCTAACACTCTCTATCACTCTCTGGTACTCTCTGACACTCTCTGACATTCTCTGACACTCTCTGACACACTCTGACAATCTCTGACACGCTCTATCACTCACCATCACTCTCTGACACTCTCTATCACTCTCTGACACTCTCTCACACTCTCAGACACTCTCAGACACTCTCAGACACTCTCAGACACTCTCTGACACTCTCAGACACTCTCTACCACTCTCTGACACTCTCTATCACTCTCGGACACTCTCTGACACACTCTGACACTCTCTATCACTCTCGGACACTCTCTGACACACTCTGACACACTCAGACACTCTCTAATACTCTCTATCACTCTCTAACACTCTCTGACACTCTCTGAAACTCTCTATTACTCTCTATCACTCTCTGACAGTCTCTGACACTCTCAGACACTCTCTATCACTCTCTGACACTCTCAGACACTCTCTCTCACTCACTGACACTCTCTATCACACTCTGACAGTTTCTGACACTCTCTCACACTCTCTATCACTCTCTATCACTCTCTGTTACTCTCTGACACACTCTGACATTCTCTGACACTCTCTGACTCACTCTGACACTCTCTATCAATCTCTGACACTCTCAGACACTCTCAATCACTCACTGACACTCTCTATCACGCTCTGACACTCTCTGACACTCTCAGACACTCTCTATCACTTTCTGACACACTCTGACATTTTCTGACACTCTCAGACCCTCTCTTTCACTCTCTATCCCACTCTGTTACTCTCTGACACTCTCTGACACTCTCTGACACTCTCTGACACTCTCTGACACTCTCTATCACTCTTTATCACTCCCTGACACTCTCTGACACTCTCTATCACTCTCTGACATTCTCTATCACTCTCTATCACTCTCTGACACTCTCTGACATTCTCTATCACTCTCTATCACTCTCTATCACTCTCTATCACTCTCTGACACTCTCTGACACTCTCTATCACTCTATATCAGTCTCTGACACTCTCTATCACACTCAATCACTCTCTATCACTCTCTGACACGCTCTGACACTCTCTAACATTCTTCATCACTCTCTGACACACTCTGACACTCTCTGACACTCTCAGACACTCTCTATCACTCTCTATAACTCTCTGACACTCTCTATCACTCAGTGACACTCTCTGAAAATCTCTATCACTCTCCATCATTCTCTGACACTCTCTGACACTCTCTGACACTCTCTGACACTCTCTGACACACTCTGACACTCTCAGACACTCTCTATCACTCTTTATCACTCCCTGACACTCTCTGACACTCTCTATCACTCTCTGACATTCTCTATCACTCTCTATCACTCTCTGACACTCTCTGACATTCTCTATCACTCTCTATCACTCTCTGACACTCTCTGACACTCTCTGACACTCTCTGACACTCTCTGACACTCTATATCAGTCTCTGACACTCTCTATCACACTCTATCACTCTCTGACACTCTCTGAAGCTCTCTATCACTCACTATCACTCTCTGACACTCTCTATCACTCTCTGACACTCTCTATCACTCTCTATCACTCTCTGACACTCTCTGAATCTCTATATCACTCTCTATCACTTTCTGACACACTCTGACACTCTCTATCACTAAATGACACTCTGTGACACTCTCTATCACTCTCCATCACTCTCTGACACTCTCTGACACACTCAGATACTCTGTGACGCACTCTGACACTCTCTATCACTCTCTGACGCTCTCTATCACTCTCTATCACTCTCTGACACTCTCTATCACTCTCTGACACTCTCTATCACTCTCTATCACTCTCTGTCACTCTCTGATACTCTCTATCACTCTCTATCACTCTCTGACACTTTCTGACACTCTCTATCACTCTCTGACACTCTCTGACACTCTCTTCCACTCTCTGAAACTCTCTGACACTCTCTGACACTCAATGACACTCTCTGACACTCCCTATCGCTCTCTATCACTCTTTGACACTCTCTGACACTCTCAGACTCTCTCTATCTCTGTCTATCACTCTCTGACACTCTTTCTCACTCTCTGACACTCACTGACATTCTCAGACACTCACTGACACTCTCAGACACTCTCATACACTCTCTATCACTGTCTATCACTCTCTGACACTCTCTATCACTCTCTGACACTCTCTATCACTCTCTATCTGTTCCTCCTGCAGAATGTGGGAGGTAAGGGTCGCCAAGAGTGTCCCTGCTGACTGCATCTGTGGGAAGTGCACCCAACTCCAGCTCCTCGAGAACCGCGTTAGGGAACTGGAGCTGGAGCTGGATGAACTTCGGATCATTCGGGAGGCGGAGGAGGTTATTGAGAGGAGTTATGGGGAGGTAGTCACACCTCAGGTAAAAGAAGTAGGTAGATGGGTTACCGTCAGGGGAAGGAGAGGGAACCAGCAGGCAGTTCAGGGATCCCCTGTGGCCGTTTCCCTCAACAACAGGTATACCGTTTTGGATACTGTTGCGGGGAACGACTTACCAGGGGTAAGCAATGGGGTACAGATATCTGGCACAGAGTCTGTCCCTGTTGCTCAGAAGGGAAGGGGGAAGAGGAGCAGAACATTAGTCATTGGGGACTCCATAGTTAGGGGAACAGATAGGAGGTTCTGTGGGAACGAGAGAGACTCACGGTTGGTATGTTGCCTCCCAGGTGCCAGGGTTCGTGATGTCTCAAAGAACAAAGAACAAAGATAATTACAGCACAGGAACAGGCCCTTCGGCCCTCCAAGCCTGCGCCGATCCAGATCCTCTCTCTAAACATGTCGCCTATTTTCTAAGGTTCTGTATCTCTTTTCTTCCTGCCCATTCATGTATCTGTCTAGATACATCTTAAAAGACTCCATCGTGCCCGCATCTACCACCTCCGCTGGCAATGCGTTCCAGGTGCCCACCACCCTCTGCGTAAAGAACTTTCCACGCATATCCCCCCTAAACTTTTCCCCTTTCACTTTGAACTCGTGTCCTCTAGTAATTGAAACCCCCACTCTGGGAAAAAGCCTCTTGCTATCCACCCTGTCTATACCTCTCATGATTTTGTACACCTCAATCAGGTCCCCCCTCAACCTCCGTCTTTCTAATGAAAATAATCCTAATCTGCTCAACCTCTCTTCATAGCTAGCGCCCTCCATACCAGGCAACATCCTGGTGAACCTCCTCTGCACCCTCTCCAAAGCATCCACATCCTTTTGATAATGTGGCGACCAGAACTGTACGCAGTATTCCAAATGTGGCCGAACCAAAGTCCTATACAACTGTAACATGACCTGCCAACTCTTGTACTCAATGCCCCGTCCGATGAAGGAAAGCATGCCGTATGCCTTCTTGACCACTCTATTTACCTGCGTTGCCACCTTCAGGGAACAGTGGACCTGAACACCCAAATCTCTCTGGACATCAATTTTCCCCAGGACTTTTCCATTTACTGTATAGTTCACTCTTGAATTGGATCTTCCAAAATGCATCACCTCGCATTTGCCCTGATTGAACTCCATCTGCCATTTCTCTGCCCAACTCTCCAATCTATCTATATTCTGCTGTATTCTCTGACAGTCCCCTTCACTATCTGCTACTCCACCAATCTTAGTGTCGTCTGCAAATTTGCTAATCAGTCCACCTATACTTTCCTCCAAATCATTAATGTATATCACAAACAACAGTGGTCCCAGCACGGATCCCTGTGGAACACCACTGGTCACACGTCTCCATTTTGAGAAACTCCCCTCTACTGCTACTCTCTGTCTCCTGTTGCCCAGCCAGTTCTTTATCCATCCAGCTAGTACACCTTGGACCCCAAGCGCCTTCACTTTCTCCATCAGCCTGCCATGGGGAACCTTATCAAACGCCTTACTGAAGTCCATGTATATGACATCGACAGCCCTTCCCTCATCAATCAACTTTGTCACTTCCTCAAAGAATTCTATTAAGTTGGTAAGACACGACCTTCCCTGCACAAAACCATGTTGCCTATCACTGATGAGCCCATTTTCTTCCAAATGGGAATAGATCCTATCCCTCAGTATCTTCTCCAGCAGCTTCCCTACCACTGACGTCAGGCTCACCGGTCTATAATTACCTGGATTATCCCTGCTACCCTTCTTAAACAAGGGGACAACATTAGCAATTCTCCAGTCCTCCGGGACCTCACCCGTGTTTAAGGATGCTGCAAAGATATCTGTTAAGGCCCCAGCTATTTCCTCTCTCGCTTCCCTCAGTAACCTGGGATAGATCCCATCCGGACCTGGGGACTTGTCCACCTTAATGCCCTTTAGAATACCCAACACTTCCTCCCTCCTTATGCCGATTGACCTAGAGTAATCAAACATCTGTTCCTAACCTCAACATCCGTCATGTCCCTCTCCTCGGTGAATACCGATGCAAAGTACTCGTTTAGAATCTCACCCATTTTCTCTGAGTCCAAGCATAACATTCCTCCTTTGTCCTTTAGTGGGCCAATCCTTTCTCTAGTTACACTCTTTCTCCTTATATATGAATAAAAGGCTTTGGGATTTTCCTTAACCCTGTTTGCTAAAGATATTTCATGACCCCTTTTAGCCCTCTTAATTCCTCGTTTCAGATTGGTCCTACATTCCCGATATTCTTTCAAAGCTTCGTCTTTCATCAGCCGCCTAGACCTTATGTATGCTTCCTTTTTCCTCTTAGCTAGTCTCACAATTTCTCCTGTCATCCATGGTTCCCTAATCTTGCCATTTCTATCCCTCATTTTCACAGGAACATGTCTCTCCTGCACGCTAATCAACCTCTCTTTAAAAGCCTCCCACATATCACATGTGGATTTACCTTCAAACAGCTGCTCCCAATCTACATTTCCCAGCTCCTGCCGAATTTTGGTGTAGTTGGCCTTCCCCCAATTTAGCACTCTCCCTTTTGGACCACTCTCGTCTTTGTCCATGAGTATTTTAAAGCTTACGGAATTGTGATCACTATTCCCAAAGTAGTCCCCTACTGAAACTTCAACAACCTGGCCGGGCTCAATCCCCAACACCAGGTCCAGTATGGCCCCTTCCCGAGTTGGACTATTTACATACTGCTCTTGAAAACCCTCCTGGATGCTCCTTACAAATTCTGCTCCATCTGGACCTCTAACACTCAGCGAATCCCAGTCAATGTTGGGAAAATTAAAATCTCCTATCACCACTACCCTGTTGCTCCTACATCTTTCCATAATCTGTTTACATATTTGTACCTCTATCTCACGCTCGCTGTTGGGAGGCCTGTAGTACAGCCCCAACATTGTTACCACACCCTTCCTATTTCTGAGTTCTGTCCATATTGCCTCACTGCTCGAGTCCTCCATAGTGCCCTCCTTCAGCACAGCTGTGATATCCTCTTTGACCAGTAATGCAACTCCTCCACCCCTTTTACCTCCCTCTCTATCCCGCCTGAAGCATCGATATCCTGGGATATTTAGTTGCCAATCATGCCCTTCCCTCAACCAAGTCTCAGTAATAGCCCCTGGATCGTGTTTTTGGGATCCTTAATGGGGAGGGGGAGCAGCCCCAAGTCGTGGTCCACATAGGCACCAACGACATAGGTAGGAAGAGAGATGGGGATTTAAGACAGAAATTTAGGGAGCTAGGGTGGAAGCTTAGAGCGAGAACAAACAGAGTTGTTATCTCTGGGTTGTTGCCCGTGCCACGTGATAGCGAAGCGAGGAATAGGGAGAGAGAGGAGTTGAACACGTGGCTGCAGGGATGGTGCAGGAGGGAGGGTTTTGGTTTCCTGGATAATTGGGGCTCTTTCTGGGGTAGGTGGGACCTCTACAAACAGGATGGTCTTCACCTGAACCAGAGGGGTACCAATATCCTGGGGGGGAGGTTTGCTAGTGCTCTTCGGGGGGGTTTAAACTAATTCAGCAGGGGAATGGGAACCTAAATTGTAGTGCCAATGTACAGGATGTTGAGAGTAGTGAGGTCAGGGATATGGTTACAAGGACGCAAGAGGGCACTGGCAAGCAAGAACCTGGTTTAAAGTGTGTCTATTTCAACGCCAGGAGCATCCGGAATAAGGTGGGTGAGCTTGCAGCATGGGTTGGTACCTGGGATCTCGATGTAGTGGCCATTTCAGAGACATGGGTAGAGCAGGGGCAGGAATGGATGTTGCAGATTCCGGGATTTAGATGTTTCAGTAAGAACAGAGAAGATGGTAAAAGAGGGGGGTGGGGGTGTGGCATTGTTAATCAAGGAGAGTATTACAGCGACAGAAAGGACGTTTGAGGACTCGGCTACTGAGGTAGTATGGGCTGAGGTTAGAAACAGGAGAGGTGAGGTTACCCTGTTGGGAGTCTTTTATAGACCTCCGAATAGTTCCAGAGATGTAGAGGAAAGGATAGCGAAGATGATTCTCGACAGGGGTGAGAGTAACAGGGTAGTTGTTATGGGGGACTTTAACTTTCCAAATATCGACTGGAAATACTATAGTTCGAGTACTTTAGATGGGTCAGTTTTTGTCCAGTGTGTGCAGGAGGGTTTTATGACACAGTATGTAGACAGGCCAACCAGGGGCGATGCCACATTGGATTTGGTACTGGGAAATGAACCCGGCCAGGTGTTAGATTTAGATGTAGGTGAGCACTTTGGTGATAGTGATCACAATTCGGTTAGGTTTACCTTAGCGATGGGCAGGGACAGGTATATACCGCAGGGCAAGAATTATAACTGGGGGAAAGGAAATTATGATGCGATTAGGCAAGATTTAGGATGCGTAGGATGGGGAAGGAAACTGCAGGGGATGGGAACAATCGAAATGTGGAGCTTATTCAAGGAGCAGCTACTGCGTGTCCTTGATAAGTATGTACCTGTGAGGCAGGGAGGAAGTTGTCGTGCGAGGGAGCCGTGGTTTACTAAAGAAGTTGAAGTGCTTGTCAAGAGGAAGAAGAAGGCTTATGTTAGGATGAGACGTGAAGGCTCAGTTAGGGCGCTTGAGAGCTACAAGCTAGCCAGGAAGGATCTAAAGGGAGAGCTAAGAAGAGCAAGGAGAGGACACGAGAAGTCATTGGTGGATCGGATCAGGGAAAACCCTAAGGCTTTCTATAGGTATATCAGGAATAAAAGAATGACTAGAGTTAGATTAGGGCCAATCAAGGATAGTAGTGGGAAGTTGTGTGTGGAATCAGAGGAGATAGGGGAAGTGTTAAATGAATATTTTGCGTCAGTATTTACAGTAGAGAAAGAAAATGTTGTTGAGAATACTGAGATTCAGGCAACGAGGCTAGATGGGATTGAGGTTCACAAGGAGGAGGTGTTAGCAATTTTGGAAAGTGTGAAAATAGATAAGTCCCCTGGGCCAGATGGGATTTATCCTAGGATTCTCTGGGAAGCTGGGGAGGAATTGCAGAGCCTTTGTCCTTGATCTTTATGTCGTCATTGTCGACAGGAATAGTGCCGGAAGACTGGAGGATTGCAAATGTTGTCCCCTTGTTCAAGAAGGGGAGTAGAGACAGCCCTGGTAATTATAGACCTGTGAGCCTTACTTCGGTTGTGGGTAAAATGTTGGAAAAGGTTATAAGAGACAGGATTTATAATCATCTTGAAAAGAATAGGTACATTAGAGATAGTCAGCACGGTTTTGTGACGGGTAGGTCGTGCCTCACAAACCTTATTGAGTTTTTCGAGAAGGTGACCAAACAGGTGGATGAGGGTAAAGCAGTGGATGTGGTGTATATGGATTTCAGTAAGGCGTTTGATAAGGTTCCCCACGGTAGGCTATTGCAGAAAATACGCAAGTATAGGGTTGAAGGTGATTTAGAGCTTTGGATCAGAAATTGGCTAGCTGAAAGAAGACAGAGGGTGCTGGTTGATGGCAAATGTTCATCCTGGAGTTTAGTTACTAGTGGTGTACCGAAAGGATCTGTTTTGGGGCCACTGCTGTTTGTCATTTTTATAAATGACCTGGAAGAGGGTGTAGAGGGTGGGTTAGTAAATTTGCAGATGACACTAAGGTCGGTGGAGTTGTGGATAGTGCCGAAGGATGTTGTCGGGTACAGAGAGACATAGATAGGCTGCAGAGCTGGGCTGAGAGATCGCAAATGGAGTTTAATGCGGAAAAGTGTGAGGTGATTCACTTTGGAAGGAGTAACAGGAATGCAGAGTACTGGGCTAATGGGAGGATTCTTGGTACTGTAGATGAACAGAGAGATCTTGGTGTCCAGGTGCATAAATCCCTGAAGGTTGCTAACCAGGTTAATAGGGCTGTTAAGAAGGCATATGGTGTGTTAGCTTTTATTAGTAGGGGGGTCGAGTTTCGGAGCCACGAGGTCATGCTGCAGCTGTACAAAACTCTGGTGAGACCGCACCTGGAGTATTGCGTGCAGTTCTGGTCCCCGCATTATAGGAAGGATGTGGAAGCTATGGAAAGGGTGCAGAGGAGATTTACTAGGATGTTGCCTGGTATGGAGGGAAGGTCTTACGAGGAAAGGCTGAGGGACTTGAGGTTGTTTTCGTTGGAGAGAAGGAGGAGGAGAGGTGACTTAATAGAGACATATAAGATAATCAGAGGGTTAGATAGGGTGGATAGTGAGCGTCTTTTTCCTCGGATGGTGATGGCAAACACGAGGGGACATAGCTTCAAGTTGAGGGGTGATAGATATCGGACAGATGTGAGAGGTAGTTTCGTTACTCAGAGTAGTAAGGGAGTGGAACGCCCTGCCTGCAGCAGTAGTAGATTCGCCAACTTTAAGGGCATTTAAGTGGACATTGGATAGACACATGGATGAAAATGGAATAGTGTAGGTCAGATGGTTTCACAGGTCGGCGCAACATCGAGGGCCGAAGGGCCTGTACTGCGCTGTAATGTTCTAAATTCTAAATTCTATCACTCTCTGACACTTTCTGATACTCTCTATCACTCTCTATCAGTCTCTGACACTTTCTGACACTCTCTATCACTCTCTGACACTCTCTAACACTCCCAGACTCTCTCTATCTCTCTGTATCACTCTCTGACAATCTCTATCACTCTCTATCACTGTCTGACACTCTCTATCACTCTCTGACACTCTCCATCACTCAGTGACACTCTCTGACATCTCTATCACTCTCCATCACTCTCTGACACTCTCTGACACTCTCTGACACTCTCTGAATCTCTCTGACACTCTCCATCATTCAATGAAACTCTCTGACACTCTCTATCACTCTCTATCACTCTCTGACACTCTCTATCACTCTCTGACACACTCTATCACTCTCTGAATCTCTCTGACACTCTCCATCATTCAATGACACTCTCTGACACTCTCTATCACTCTCTATCACTCTCTGACACTCTCTGACACTCTCTGACACTCTCTGACGCTCTCTGACGCTCCCTGACGCTCTCTGACACTCTCTGAGACTCTCTGAGACTCACAGACACTCTCAGATACTCTCCATCACTCTCTAACACTCTCTGACACTCTTAATCACTCTGTGACATTCTCTATCACTCTCTATCACTCTCTGACACTCTCTATCACTCTCTGACACACTCTATCACTCTCTAACACTCTCGATCACTCTCTGACACTCTCTGAAACACACTGACATTCTCTGACAATCTCTGACACACTCTGACAATCTCTGACACTTTCTATCACTCTCTGACACTCTTTATCACTCTCTAACACTCTCTGACATACTCTGACACTCTCAGACACGCTCTATCACTCTCTATCACTCTCTATCACTCTCTGACACTCTCTGACACTTTCTGACACTCTCAGACACTCTCTATCACTCTCTATCACTCTCTGTTACTCTCTGACATTCTCTGACACTCTCTGACACACACTGACAATCTCTGACACGCTCTATCACTGTCTATCACTCTCTATCACTCTCTGTTACTCTCTGACACTCTCTGACATTCTCTGACACTCTCTGACACACTCTGACGCCCTCTGACCCTCTCTGACACACTCTGACACACTCTGACACACTCAGACACTCTCTATCACTGTCTATCACTGTCTATCACTGTCTATCACTCTCTATCACTCTCTGACACACACTGACACTCTCTGACACTCTCAGACACTCTCGATCACTCTCTGTCACTCTCTGACACACTCTGACTCTCTCTGACACTCTCGGACACTCTCTGACACTCTCTGACACTCTCTATCACTCTCTGACACAAATATCACTCTATCACTCTCTGACACACTCTCACAATCTCTGACACTCTCAGACACTCTCAGACACTCTCTAAACACTCTCTGACACTCACTGACACTCTCAGACACGCGCTGTCATTCTCTGACACTCTCAGACACTCTCTATCACTCTCTATCAACCGCTGACACTCTCAGACACTCTCTATCACTCTCAGACACTCTCGATCACTATCTGACATTCTCTATCACTCTCTGACACTCTCTGACACTCTCTATCACACTCTATCACTCTCTATCACTCTCTATCACTCTCTGACACTCTCGGACATTCTCTATCACTCTCTGACACTCTCTGACAGTCTCTGACACTCTCAGACACTCTCTATCACTCTCAGACACTCTCTATCACTCTCAGACACTCTGTCTCATTCTCTGACATTCTCTGAAACTCTCAGACACTCTCTATCACTCTCTGACACACTGTGACTCTTTCTGACACTCTCAGACACTCTCTCTCACTCTCTATCAAACTCTGACACACTCTGACAGTCTCTGACACTCTCTGACACTCTCTGACACTCTCTGACACTCTCTATCACACTCTATCACTCTCTGTTACTCTCTGACACACTCTGACATTCTCTGACACTCTCTGACACACTCTGGCAATATCTGACACTTTGTTAGAATTAGAATTAGAATATTACAGCGCAGTACAGGCCCTTCGGCCCTCGATGTTGCGCCGAGCTGTGAAACCATCTGACCTACACTATTCCATTTTCATCCATGTGTCTATCCAATGTCCACTTAAATGCCCTTAAAGTTGGAGAATCTACTACTGCTGCAGGCAGGGGATTCCACGCCATTACTACTCTCTGAGTAAAGAAACTACCTCTCACATCTGTCCTATATCCATCACCCCTCAACTTGAAGCTTTGTCCCCTCGTGTTTGCCATCACCATCCGAGGAAAAAGACGCTCACTATCCACCCTATCTAACCCTCTGATTATCTTATATGTCTCTATTAAGTCACCTCTCCTCCTCCTTCTCTCCAACGAAAACAACCTCAAGTCCCTCAGCCTTTCCTCGTAAGAACTTCCCTCCATACCAGGCAACATCCTAGTAAATCTCCTCTGCACCCTTTCCATAGCTTCCACATCCTTTCTATAATGCGGTGACCAGAACTGCACGCAATACTCCAGGTGCGGTCTCACCAGAGACTTGTACAGCTGCAGCATGACCTCGTGGCTCCGAAACTCGACCCCCCTACTAATAAAAGCTAACACACCATATGCCTTCTTGACAGCCCTATTAACCTGGTTAGCAACCTTCAGGGATTTATGCACCTGGACACCAAGATCTCTCTGCTCATCTACACTAACAAGAATCTTCCCATTAGCCCAGTACTCTGCATTCCTGTTACTCCTTCTAAAGTGAATCACCTCACACTTTTCCGCATTAAACTCCATTTGCCATCTCTCAGCCCAGCTCTGCAGCCTATCTATGTCTCTCTGCACCCTACAACATCCTTCGGCACTATCCACAACTCCACCGACCTTAGTGTCATCTGCAAATTTACTAACCCACCCTTCTACACCCTTTTCCAGGTCATTTACAAAAATGACAAACAGCAATGGCCCCAAAACAGATCCTTGCGGTACACCACTAGTAACTAAACTCCAGGATGAACATTTGCCATCAACCACCACCCTCTGTCTTCTTTCAGCTAGCCAATTTCTGATCCAAAGCTCCAAATCACCTTCAACCCCATACTTGCGTATTTTCTGCAATAGCCTACCGTGGGGAACCTTATCAAACGCCTTACTGAAATCCATATACACCACATCCACTGCTTTACCCTCATCCACCTGTTTGGTCACCTTCTCGAAAAACTCAATAAGGTTTGTGAGGCACGACCTACCCGTCACAAAACCGTGCTGACTATCTCTAATGTACCTATTCTTTTCAAGATGATTATAAATCCTGTCTCTTATAACCTTTTCCAACATTTTACCCACAACCGAAGTAAGGCTCACAGGTCTATAATTACCAGGACTGTCTCTACTCCCCTTCTTGAACAAGGGGACAACATTTGCAATCCTCCAGTCTTACGGCACTATTCCTGTCGACAATGACGACATAAAGATCAAGGACAAAGGCTCTGCAATCTCCTCCCTAGCTTCCCAGAGAATCCTAGGATAAATCCCATCTGGCCTTCTGTATCACTCTCTGACACTCTCTATCACTCTCTGACACTCTCAGACACTCTCTATCAATCCCTGACACTCTCAGACACTCTCTATCACTCACTGACACTCTCTATCACTCTCCGACACTCTGAAACACTCTGACACTCTCAGACACTCTCTATCACTCTCTGACACACTCTGACACACTCTGACACTTTCTGACACTCTCAGACACTCTCTATCCCTCCCTGTTACTCTCTGACACACTCTATCACTCTCTGACATACTCTATCAATCTCTGACACTCTCAGACACTCTCTATCACTCACTGACACACTCTATCACTCTCTGACAGTCTCGGACACTCTCTGACACACTCTGACACTCTCAGACACTCTCTATCACTCTCTATCACTCTCTGACACACTCTGACACACTCTGACACTTTATGACACTCTCAGACACTCTCTATCACTCTCTGACACTCACTGAAACTCTCAGACACTCTCTGGATCTCTCAGACACTCTCAGACACTATCTCTCACTCTCTGACACTCTCTGAAACTCTCTGACACATTCACACTCTCACTGACACTCTCTATCACTCTCTGACACTCTCTGACACTCTCTGACACTCTCTGACACTCTCTGACACACTCTGACAATCTCTGACACGCTCTATCACTCTCTATCACTCTCTGTTACTCTCTGACACTCTCTGACACTCTCTGACACACTCTGACAATCTCTGACACTTTCTATCACTCTCTGACACTCTCTATCACTCTCTGACACTCTCAGACACTCTCTATCAATCTCTGACACTCTCAGACACTCTCTATCACTCACTTACACTCTCTATCACTCTCTGACACTCTCTGAAACACTCTGACCCTCTCAGACAATCTCTATCACTTTCTATCACTCTCTGAAACTCTCAGACACTCTCTGACACTTTCTATCACACTCTGACACTCTCAGAGACTCTCAGACAGTCTCAGACACTTTCTATCACTCTCTGACACTGTCTGACAATCTCTGACACTCTCAGACACTCTCTTTCACTCTCTATCCCTCTATGACACTCCCTATCACTCCCTAACACTCTCAGATTCTCTATGACACTCTCTTTCACTCTCCATCACTCTCTGACACTGTCAGACACTCGCTGACGCTCTCAGACACTCTCTGGCACTCTCAGACTCTCTCAGAGACTCTCTATCACTCTATATCACTCTCAGACAGTCTGACACTATCTATCACTCTATGAAAGTCTCTGGAACTCTCTATCATTCTCTAACACTCTCTGGCACACTCTGACGCACTCTGACCCTCTCTGACACACTCTGACACACTCAGACACTCTCTATCACTCTATATCACTGTCTATCACTCTCTATCACTCTCTATCACTGTCTGACACACACTGACACTCTCTGACACTCTCAGACACTCTCGATCACTCTCTGTCACTCTCTGACACACTCTATCACTCTCTGACACTCTCTGACACTCTCTATCACTCTCTGACACTCTCAATCACTTTCTGACACTCTCAGACACTCTCTATCACTCTCTGACACACTCTCACAATCTCTGACACTCTCAGACAATCTCTGACACTCTCTAAACACTCTCTGACACTCACTGACACTCTCCGACACGCGCTGTCATTCTCTGACACTCTCAGACACTCTCTATCACTCTCTATCAACCGCTGACACTCTCAGACACTCTCAGACACTCTCTATCACTCTCTGACACTCACTGAAACTCTCAGACACTCTCTGTATCTCTCAGACACTCTCAGACACTATCTCTCACTCTCTGACACTCTCTGAAACTCTCTGACACACTCACACTCTCTCTGACACTCTCTATCACTCTCTGACACTCTCTGACACACTCTGACACTCTCTGACAATCTCTATCACTATCTGACTCTATCTGACACTCTGTGACACACTCTGACACACTCTATCGCTCTCTGACATTCTCTGACACACTCTGACACTCTCTATCACTCTCTGACACGGACTGACACCCTCAGACACTCTCTGTCACTCTCAGACGCTCTCTCTCACTCTCTGACACTTTCTATCACTCTCTGACACAATTTGACACTCTCTATCACTCTCTGACACTCTCAGACACTCTCTATGACTCTCAGACACTCTCCATCACACTCAGCCACTCTCTGTCACTCTCTATCTCTCTCTGACACTCTCTGAAACTCTCTGACAGACTCACACTCTCTCCGACACTCTCTATCACTCTCTGTTACTCTCTGAAACACTCTGACATTCTCTGACAATCTCTGACACACTCTGACAATCTCTGACACTTTCTATCACTCTCTGACACTCTCTATCACTCTCTGACACTCTCTGACACACTCTGACACTCTCAGACACTCTCTATCACTCTCTATCACTCTCTATCACTCTCTATCACTCTCTGACACACTCTGACACTCTCTGACAATCTCTGACTCTCTCTATCTCTCTCTGACATACGCTGTCACTCACAGACACTCTCAGACAGTCTCGATCACTCTCTGACATTCTCTATCACTCTCTGACACTCTCTGACACTCAAAGACATTCTCTATCACCCTCTATCACTCTCTATCACTCTCTGACACTATCGGACACTCTCTATCACTCTCTGACACTCTCGGACACTCTCTGACACACTCTGACTTTTTCTGACACTCTCAGACACTCTCTCTCACTCTCTATCAAACTCTGACACACTCTGACAGTCTCTGACACTCTCTGACACTCTCTATCGCACTCTATCTCTCTCTGTTACTCTCTGACATACTCTATCAATCTCTGACACTCTCAGACACTCTCTATCACTCACTGACACTCTCTATCACTCTCTGACACTCTCGGACACTCTCTGACACACTCTGACACTCTCAGACACTCTCAGACACTCTCTATCACTCTCTGACACACTCTGACACTTTCTGACACTCTCAGACACTCTCTATCACTCTCTATAACTCTCCATCACTCTCTGTTACTCCCTGACACACTCTGACACTCTCTAACACTCTCTGACACACTCTGACAATCTCTGACACTCTCTATAACTCTCTGACATACTCTGTCACTCACAGACACTCTCAGACACTCTCGATCACTCTCTGACATTCTCTATCACACTCTATCACTCTCGATCACTCTCTGACACTCTCGGACACTTTCTATCACTCTCTATCAGTCTCTGACACTCTCTGACCGTCTCTGACACTCTCAGACACACTGACAATCTCTGACACTCTCTATCACTCTCTGACATACTCTGTCACTCACAGACACTCTCAGACACTCTCGATCACTCTCTGACATTCTCTATCACTCTCTGACACTCTCTGACACTCAAAGACACTCTCTATCACACTCTATCAATCTCTCTCACTCAAAGACACTCTCGGACACTCTCTATCTCACTCTGCACTCTCTGACTCTCTCTGACGCTCTCAGACACTCTCTATCACTCTCTGACACTCTCTGACACTCAAAGACACTCTCTATCACACTCTATCACTCTCTATCACTCTCTGACACTCTCAGACACTCTCTATCACTCTATGACACTCTCTGACACACTCTGACACTCTCTGAATTTCTCAGACACACGCTATCACTCTCTATCACTCTCTGACACTCTCTGACACTCTCTGACACTCTCTGACACTCTCTATCACTCTCCATCACTCTCTGACTGTCTCTGACACTCTCAGACACTCTCTATCACTCTCAGACACTCTCTATCACTCTCAGACACTCTTTATCACTCTCTGACATTCTCTGAAACTCTCAGACACTCTCTATCACTCTCTGACACTCTCAGACACTTTCTGTCACTCTCTGACACTTTCTATCACTCTCTATCACTCTCTGATACACTCTGACACTTTCTGACACTCTCAGACACTCTCTCTCACTCTCTATCAAACTCTGACACACTCTGACAGTCCCTGACACTCTCTGACATTCTATATCACTCTCTATCACTCTCTGTTACTCTCTGAAACACTCTGACATTCTCTGACAATCTCTGACACACTCTGACAATCTCTGACACTTTCTATCACTCTCTGACACTCTCTATCACTCTCTGACACTCTCTGAGACACTCTGACACTCTCAGACACTCTCTCTCACTCTCTATCAATCTCTGACACACTCTGACAATCTCTGAAGCTTTCTATCACTCTCTGACACTCTCTATCACTCTCTGACACTCTCAGACACTCTCTATCAATCTCTGACACTCCCAGGCACTCTCTATCACTCTCTGACATTTTCTATCACTCTCTATCACGCTCTGACACACTCTGACACTTTCTGACGCTCTCAGACACTCTCTCTCACTCTCTCTCACTCTCTATCAAACTCTGACGCACTCTGACAGTCTCTGACACTCTCTGACATTCTATATCACTCTCTATCACTCTATGTTACTCTCTATCACTCTCTGACACTCTCTGACACACTCTGACACTCTCAGACACTCTCTATCACTCTCTATCACTCTCTGATACATTCTGACACTTTCTGACACTCTCAGACACTCTCTATCACTCTCTATCACTCTCTGTTACTCTCTGACACACTCTGACACTCTCGGACACTCTCTATCACTCTCAGACACTCTCAGACACTCTCGATCACTCTCTGACATTCTCTATCACTCTCTGACACTCTCTGACACTCAAAGACACTCTCGATCACTCTCTGACACACTCTGACTCTTTCTGACACTCTCAGACACTCTCTCTCACTCTCTATCAAACTCTGACACACTCTGACAGTCTCTGACACTCTCTGACAATCTCTATCACACTCTATCACTCTCTGTTACTCTCAGACACACTCTGACATTCTCTGACACTCTCTGACACACTCTGACAATATCTGACACTTTGTATCACTCTCTGACACTCTCTATCACTCTCTGACACTCTCAGACACTCTCTATCAATCTCTGACACTCTAAGACACTCTCTATCACTCTTTGACACACTCTGACACTTTCTGACACTCTCAGACACTCTCTATCCCTCTCTGTTACTCTCTGACACACTCTATCACTCTCTGACATACTCTATCAATCTCTGACACTCTCAGACACTCTCTGTCACTCACTGACACTCTCTATCACTCTCTTACACTCTGGGACTCTCTCTGACACACGCTGACACTCTCTGACACTCTCAGACACTCTCTATCACTCTCTATCACTCTCTATCACTCTCTGACACACTCTGACACTTTCTGACACTCTCAGACACTCTCTATCACTCTCTATCACTCTCCATCACTCTCTGTTACTCTCTGACACACTCTGACAATCTCTGACACTCTCTATAACTCTCTGACATACTCTGTCACTCACAGACACTCTCAGACACTCTCGATCACTCTCTGGCATTCTCTATCACACTCTATCACTCTCTATCACTCTCTGACACTCTCGGACACTCTCTATCAATCTCTATCAGTCTCTGACACTCTCTGACCGTCTCTGACACTCTCAGACACACTGACAATCTCTGACACTCTCTATCACTCTCTGACATACTCTGTCACTCACAGATACTCTCAGACACACTCGATGACTCTCTGACATTCTCTATCAGTCTCTGACACTCTCTGACACTCAAAGACACTCTCTATCACACTCTATCAATCTCTATCACTCAAAGACACTCTCGGACACTCTCTATCTCACTCTGCACTCTCTGACTCTCTCTGACTCTCTCTGACACTCTCTGACAATCTCTGACAATCTCTGACACTTTCTATCACTCTCTGACACTCTCTATCACTCTCTGACACTCTCAGACACTCTCTATCAATCTCTGACACTCTCAGACACTCTCTATCACTCACTGACACTCTCTATCACTCTCTGACACTTTCTGACACTCTCAGACACTCTCTATCCCTCTCTGTTACTCTCTGACACACTCTATCACTCTCTGACATACTCTATCAATCTCTGACACTCTCAGACACTCTCAGACACTCTCTATCACTCACTGACACTCTCTATCACTCTCTGACACTCTCGGACACTCTCAGACACTCTCTATCAATCTCTGACACTCTCAGACACTCTCTATCACTCACTGACACTCTCTATCACTCTCTGACACTCTCGTACACTCTCTGACACACTCTGACACTCTCAGACACTCTCTATCACTCTCTATCACTCTCTGACACACTCTGACACTTTCTGACACTCTCAGACACTCTCTATCACTCTCTATAACTCTCCATCACTCTCTGTTACTCTCTGACACACTCTGACACTCTCTAACACTCTCTGACACACTCTGACAATCTCTGACACTCTCTATAACTCTCTGACATACTCTGTCACTCACAGACACTCTCAGACACTCTCGATCACTCTCTGACATTCTCTATCACACTCTATCACTCTCGATCACTCTCTGACACTCTCGGACACTTTCTATCACTCTCTATCAGTCTCTGACACTCTCTGACCGTCTCTGACACTCTCAGACACACTGACAATCTCTGACACTCTCTATCACTCTCTGACATACTCTGTCACTCACAGACACTCTCAGACACTCTCGATCACTCTCTGACATTCTCTATCACTCTCTGACACTCTCTGACACTCAAAGACACTCTCTATCACACTCTATCAATCTCTCTCACTCAAAGACACTCTCGGACACTCTCTATCTCACTCTGCACTCTCTGACTCTCTCTGACTCTCTCAGACATTCTCAGACACTCGCTATCATTCTCTATCACTCTCTGACACTCTCTGACACTCAAAGACACTCTCTATCACACTCTATCACTCTCTATCACTCTCTGACACTCTCAGACACTCTCTATCACTCTATGACACTCTCAGACACTCTCTATCACTCTCTATCACTCTCTGACACTCTCTGACACACTCTGACACTCTCTGACAGTCTCAGACACTCGCTATCACTCTCTATCACTCTCTGACACTCTCTGACACTCTCTGACACTCTCTGACACTCTCTATCACTCTCCATCACTCTCTGACTGTCTCTGACACTCTCAGACACTCTCTATCACTCTCAGACACTCTCTATCACTCTCAGACACTCTTTATCACTCTCTGACATTCTCTGAAACTCTCAGACACTCTCTATCAATCTCTGACACACTCTGACAATCTCTGAAGCTTTCTATCACTCTCTGACACTCTCTATCACTCTCTGACACTCTCAGACACTCTCTATCAATCTCTGACACTCCCAGACACTCTCTATCATTCTCTGACATTTTCTATCACTCTCTATCACGCTCTGACACACTCTGACACTTTCTGACGCTCTCAGACACTCTCTCTCACTCTCCCTCACTCTCTATCAAACTCTGACGCACTCTGACAGTCTCTGACACTCTCTGACATTCTATATCACTCTCTATCACTCTATGTTACTCTCTGAAACACTCTGACATTCTCTGACAATCTCTGACACACTCTGACAATCTCTGACACTTTCTATCACTCTCTGACACTCTCTATCACTCTCTGACACTCTCTGACACACTCTGACACTCTCAGACACTCTCTATCACTCTCTATCACTCTCTGATACACTCTGACACTTTCTGACACTCTCAGACACTCTCTATCACTCTCTGTTACTCTCTGAAACACTCTGACACTCTCGGACACTCTCTATCACTCTCAGACACTCTCAGACACTCTCGATCACTCTCTGACATTCTCTATCACTCTCTGACACTCTCTGACACTCAAAGACACTCTTGATCACTCTCTGACACACTCTGACTCTTTCTGACACTCTCAGACACTCTCTCTCACTCTCTATCAAACTCTGACACACTCTGACAGTCTCTGACACTCTCTGACACTCTCTATCACACTCTATCACTCTCTGTTACTCTCAGACACACTCTGACATTCTCTGACACACTCTGACACACTCTGACAATATCTGACACTTTGTATCACTCTCTGACACTCTCTATCACTCTCTGACACTCTCAGACACTCTCTATCAATCTCTGACACTCTAAGACACTCTATATCACTCTCTGACACACTCTGACACTTTCTGACACTCTCAGACACTCTCTATCCCTCTCTGTTACTCTCTGACACACTCTGACACTCAAAGACACTCTCTATCACACTCTATCAATCTCTATCACTCAAAGACACTCTCGGACACTCTCTATCTCACTCTGCACTCTCTGACTCTCTCTGACTCTCTCTGACACTCTCTGACACTCTCTGACACTCTCTGACAATCTCTGACAATCTCTGACACTTTCTATCACTCTCTGACACTCTCTATCACTCTCTGACACTCTCAGACACTCTCTATCAATCTCTGACACTCTCAGACACTCTCTATCACTCACTGACACTCTCTATCACTCTCTGACACTCTCGGACACTCTCTGACACACTCTGACACTCTCAGACACTCTCTATCACTCTCTATCACTCTCTGACACGCTCTGACACTCAAAGACACTCTCTATCACACTCTATCAATCTCTATCACTCAAAGACACTCTCGGACACTCTCTATCTCACTCTGCACTCTCTGACTCTCTCTGACTCTCTCTGACACTCTCTGACACTCTCTGACACTCTCTGACAATCTCTGACAATCTCTGACACTTTCTGACACTCTCAGACACTCTCTATCACTCTCTATAACTCTCCATCACTCTCTGTTACTCTCTGACACACTCTGACACTCTCTAACACTCTCTGACACACTCTGACAATCTCTGACACTCTCTATAACTCTCTGACATACTCTGTCACTCACAGACACTCTCAGACACTCTCGATCACTCTCTCACATTCTCTATCACACTCTATCACTCTCGATCACTCTCTGACACTCTCGGACACTTTCTATCACTCTCTATCAGTCTCTGACACTCTCTGACCGTCTCTGACACTCTCAGACACACTGACAATCTCTGACACTCTCTATCACTCTCTGACATACTCTGTCACTCACAGACACTCTCAGACACTCTCTCTCACTCTCTGACACTCTCTGACACACTCTGACACTCTCTGACAGTCTCAGACACTCGCTATCATTCTCTATCACTCTCTGACACTCTCTGACACTCAAAGACACTCTCTATCACACTCTATCACTCTCTATCACTCTCTGACACTCTCAGACACTCTCTATCACTCTATGACACTCTCAGACACTCTCTATCACTCTCTGACACTCTCTGACACACTCTGACACTCTCTGACACTATCTGACACTCTCTGACACTCTCTATCACTCTCCATCACTCTCTGACTGTCTCTGACACTCTCAGACACTCTCTATCACTCTCAGACTCTCTCTATCACTCTCAGACACTCTTTATCACTCTCTGACATTCTCTGAAACTCTCAGACACTCTCTATCACTCTCTGACACTCTCAGACACTTTCTGTCACTCTCTGACACTTTCTATCACTCTCTATCACTCTCTGATACACTCTGACACTTTCTGACACTCTCAGACACTCTCTCTCACTCTCTATCAAACTCTGACACACTCTGACAGTCCCTGACACTCTCTGACATTCTATATCACTCTCTATCACTCTCTGTTACTCTCTGAAACACTCTGACATTCTCTGACAATCTCTGACACACTCTGACAATCTCTGACACTTTCTATCACTCTCTGACACTCTCTATCACTCTCTGACACTCTCTGACACACTCTGACACTCTCAGACACTCTCTCTCACTCTCTATCAATCTCTGACACACTCTGACAATCTCTGAAGCTTTCTATCACTCTCTGACACTCTCTATCACTCTCTGACACTCTCAGACACTCTCTATCAATCTCTGACACTCCCAGACACTCTCTATCACTCTCTGACATTTTCTATCACTCTCTATCACGCTCTGACACACTCTGACACTTTCTGACGCTCTCAGACACTCTCTCTCACTCTCTCTCACTCTCTATCAAACTCTGACGCACTCTGACAGTCTCTGACACTCTCTGACATTCTATATCACTCTCTATCACTCTATGTTACTCTCTGAAACACTCTGACATTCTCTGACAATCTCTGACACACTCTGACAATCTCTGACACTTTCTATCACTCTCTGACACTCTCTATCACTCTCTGACACTCTCTGACACTCTCTGACACACTCTGACACTCTCAGACACTCTCTATCACTCTCTATCACTCTCTGATACACTCTGACACTTTCTGACACTCTCAGACACTCTCTCTCACTCTCTATCAAACTCTGACACACTCTGACAGTCCCTGACACTCTCTGACATTCTATATCACTCTCTATCACTCTCTGTTACTCTCTGAAACACTCTGACATTCTCTGACAATCTCTGACACACTCTGACAATCTCTGACACTTTCTATCACTCTCTGACACTCTCTATCACTCTCTGACACTCTCTGACACACTCTGACACTCTCAGACACTCTCTCTCACTCTCTATCAATCTCTGACACACTCTGACAATCTCTGAAGCTTTCTATCACTCTCTGACACTCTCTATCACTCTCTGACACTCTCAGACACTCTCTATCAATCTCTGACACTCCCAGACACTCTCTATCACTCTCTGACATTTTCTATCACTCTCTATCACGCTCTGACACACTCTGACACTTTCTGACGCTCTCAGACACTCTCTCTCACTCTCTCTCACTCTCTATCAAACTCTGACGCACTCTGACAGTCTCTGACACTCTCTGACATTCTATATCACTCTCTATCACTCTATGTTACTCTCTGAAACACTCTGACATTCTCTGACAATCTCTGACACACTCTGACAATCTCTGACACTTTCTATCACTCTCTGACACTCTCTATCACTCTCTGACACTCTCTGACACTCTCTGACACACTCTGACACTCTCAGACACTCTCTATCACTCTCTATCACTCTCTGATACACTCTGACACTTTCTGACACTCTCAGACACTCTCTATCACTCTCTATCACTCTCTGTTACTCTCTGACACACTCTGACACTCTCGGACACTCTCTATCACTCTCAGACACTCTCAGACACTCTCGATCACTCTCTGACATTCTCTATCACTCTCTGACACTCTCTGACACTCAAAGACACTCTCGATCACTCTCTGACACACTCTGACTCTTTCTGACACTCTCAGACACTCTCTCTCACTCTCTATCAAACTCTATCACTCTCTGTTACTCTCAGACACACTCTGACATTCTCTGACACTCTCTGACACTCTCAGACACTCTCTATCAATCTCTGACACTCTAAGACACTCTCTATCACTCTCTGACACACTCTGACACTTTCTGACACTCTCAGACACTCTCTATCCCTCTCTGTTACTCTCTGACACACTCTATCACTCTCTGACATACTCTATCAATCTCTGACACTCTCAGACACTCTCTGTCACTCACTGACACTCTCTATCACTCTCTGACACTCTCGGACACTCTCTGACACACTCTGACACTCTCAGACACTCTCTATCACTCTCTATCACTCTCTATCACTCTCTGACACACTCTGACACTTTCTGACACTCTCAGACACTCTCTATCACTCTCTATCACTCTCTATCACTCTCTATCACTCTCCATCACTCTCTGTTACTCTCTGACACACTCTGACAACCTCTAACACTCTCTGACACACTCTGACAATCTCTGACACTCTCTATAACTCTCTGACATACTCTGTCACTCACAGACACTCTCAGACACTCTCGATCACTCTCTGACATTCTCTATCACACTCTATCACTCTCTATCACTCTCTGACACTCTCGGACACTCTCTATCACTCTCTATCAGTCTCTGACACTCTCTGACCGTCTCTGACACTCTCAGACACACTGACAATCTCTGACACTCTCTATCACTCTCTGACATACTCTGTCACTCACAGACACTCTCAGACACACTCGATCACTCTCTGACATTCTCTATCACTCTCTGACACTCTCTGACACTCAAAGACACTCTCTATCACACTCTATCAATCTCTATCACTCAAAGACACTCTCGGACACTCTCTATCTCACTCTGCACTCTCTGACTCTCTCTGACTCTCTCTGACACTTTCTATCACTCTCTGACACTCTCTATCACTCTCTGACACTCTCAGACACTCTCTATCAATCTCTGACACTCTCAGACACTCTCTATCACTCACTGACACTCTCTATCACTCTCTGACACACTCTGACACTTTCTGACACTCTCAGACACTCTCTATCACTCTCTATCACTCTCTGATACACTCTGACACTTTCTGACACTCTCAGACACTCTCTATCACTCTCTATCACTCTCTGTTACTCTCTGACACACTCTGACACTCTCGGACACTCTCTATCACTCTCAGACACTCTCAGACACTCTCGATCACTCTCTGACATTCTCTATCACTCTCTGACACTCTCTGACACTCAAAGACACTCTCGATCACTCTCTGACACACTCTGACTCTTTCTGACACTCTCAGACACTCTCTCTCACTCTCTATCAAACTCTATCACTCTCTGTTACTCTCAGACACACTCTGACATTCTCTGACACTCTCTGACACTCTCAGACACTCTCTATCAATCTCTGACACTCTAAGACACTCTCTATCACTCTCTGACACACTCTGACACTTTCTGACACTCTCAGACACTCTCTATCCCTCTCTGTTACTCTCTGACACACTCTATCACTCTCTGACATACTCTATCAATCTCTGACACTCTCAGACACTCTCTGTCACTCACTGACACTCTCTATCACTCTCTGACACTCTCGGACACTCTCTGACACACTCTGACACTCTCAGACACTCTCTATCACTCTCTATCACTCTCTATCACTCTCTGACACACTCTGACACTTTCTGACACTCTCAGACACTCTCTATCACTCTCTATCACTCTCTATCACTCTCTATCACTCTCCATCACTCTCTGTTACTCTCTGACACACTCTGACACCCTCTAACACTCTCTGACACACTCTGACAATCTCTGACACTCTCTATAACTCTCTGACATACTCTGTCACTCACAGACACTCTCAGACACTCTCGATCACTCTCTGACATTCTCTATCACACTCTATCACTCTCTATCACTCTCTGACACTCTCGGACACTCTCTATCACTCTCTATCAGTCTCTGACACTCTCTGACCGTCTCTGACACTCTCAGACACACTGACAATCTCTGACACTCTCTATCACTCTCTGACATACTCTGTCACTCACAGACACTCTCAGACACACTCGATCACTCTCTGACATTCTCTATCACTCTCTGACACTCTCTGACACTCAAAGACACTCTCTATCACACTCTATCAATCTCTATCACTCAAAGACACTCTCGGACACTCTCTATCTCACTCTGCACTCTCTGACTCTCTCTGACTCTCTCTGACACTTTCTATCACTCTCTGACACTCTCTATCACTCTCTGACACTCTCAGACACTCTCTATCAATCTCTGACACTCTCAGACACTCTCTATCACTCACTGACACTCTCTATCACTCTCTGACACACTCTGACACTTTCTGACACTCTCAGACACTCTCTATCCTCTCTGTTACTCTCTGACACACTCTATCACTCTCTGACATACTCTATCAATCTCTGACACTCTCAGACACTCTCTATCACTCACTGACACTCTCTATCACTCTCTGACACTCTCGGACACTCTCTGACACACTCTGACACTCTCAGACACTCTCTATCACTCTCTATCACTCTCTGACACACTCTGACACTTTCTGACACTCTCAGACACTCTCTATCACTCTCTATAACTCTCCATCACTCTCTGTTACTCTCTGACACACTCTGACACTCTCTAACACTCTCTGACACACTCTGACAATCTCTGACACTCTCTATAACTCTCTGACATACTCTGTCACTCACAGACACTCTCAGACACTCTCGATCACTATCTGACATTCTCTATCACACTCTATCACTCTCGATCACTCTCTGACACTCTCGGACACTTTCTATCACTCTCTATCAGTCTCTGACACTCTCTGACCGTCTCTGACACTCTCAGACACACTGACAATCTCTGACACTCTCTATCACTCTCTGACATACTCTGTCACTCACAGACACTCTCAGACACTCTCGATCACTCTCTGACATTCTCTATCACTCTCTGACACTCTCTGACACTCAAAGACACTCTCTATCACACTCTATCAATCTCTATCACTCAAAGACACTCTCGGACACTCTCTATCTCACTCTGCACTCTCTGACTCTCTCTGACTCTCTCAGACACTCTCTGACACATTATATCACTCTCTGAACCTCTCAGACACTCTCTGACACTTTCTATCACACTCTGACACTCTCAGATAATCTCAGACAGTCTCGGACACTTTCTATCACTCTCTGACACTGTCCGACAATCTCTGACACTCTCAGACACTCTCTTTCACTCTCTATCCCTCTATGACACTCCCTATCACTCCCTAACACTCTCAGATTCTCTATGACACTCTCTTTCACTCTCCATCTCTCTCTGACACTGTCAGACACTCTCTGACACTCTCAGACACTCTCTGACTCTTTCAGACACTCTCAGACACTCTCTATCACTCTATATCACTCTCTGACACTCTCCATCACTCTCCATCAATCTCTGGCACACTCTGACTCGCTCTGACCCTCTCTGACACTATCTGACATTCTCTGACACACTTTGACACTCTCAGACACTCTCTATCACTAGCTATCACTCTCTGACACGCTCTGACTGTCTCTGACACTCTCTGACACTCTCTATCACTCTCTGACACTCTCAGACAATCTATCACTCTCTATCACTGTCTATCACTCTCTACCACTCTCTATCACTCTCTGACACACTCTGACACTCTCTGACACTCTCAGACACTCTCTATCACTCTCTATCACTCTCTGACACACTCTGACTGTCTCTGACACTCTCTGACACTCTCTATCACTCTCTGACACTTTATATCACTCTCTATCACTCTCTGACACACTCTGACACTTGCTGACACTCTCAGACACTCTCTCTCACTCTCTATCAAACTCTGACACACTCTGACAGTCTCTGACACTCTCTGACATTCTCTATCACTCTCCATCACTCTCTGTTACTCTCTGACAGACTCTGACACTCTCTGACACTCTCTGACACTCTCTGACAATCTCTGACAATCTCTGACACTTTATATCACTCTCTGAAACTCTCTATCACTCTCTGACACACTCTGACACTTTCTGACACTCTCAGACACTCTCTATCCCTCTCTGTTACTCTCTGACACACTCTATCACTCTCTGACATACTCTATCAATCTCTGACACTATCAGACACTCTCTATCACGCACTGACACTCTCTATCACTCTCTGACACTCTCGGACACTCTCTGACACACTCTGACACTCTCAGACACTCTCTATCACTCTCTGACACACTCTGACACTTTCTGACACTCTCAGACACTCTCTATCACTCTCTATCACTCTCCATCACTCTCTGTTACTCTCTGACACTCTCGGACACTCTCTGACACACTCTGACACTCTCTGACATTCTCTATCACACTCTATCACTCTCTATCACTCTCTGACACTCTCTGACACTCTCGGACACTCTCTATCACTCTCTATCAGTCTCTGACACTCTCTGACCGTCTCTGACACTCTCAGACACACTAACAATCTCTGACACTCTCTATCACTCTCTGACATACTCTGTCACTCACAGACACTCTCAGACACTCTCGATCACTCTCTGACATTCTCTATCACTCTCTGACACTCTCTGACACTCAAAGACACTCTCTATCACACTCTATCAATCTCTATCACTCAAAGACACTCTCGGACACTCTCTATCTCACTCTGCACTCTCTGACTCTCTCAGACACTCTCTGACACATTATATCACTCTCTGACACTCTCTATCACTCTCTGACACTTTCTATCACACTCTGACACTCTCAGATAATCTCAGACAGTCTCGGACACTTTCTATCACTCTCTGACACTGTCCGACTATCTCTGACACTCTCAGACACTCTCTTTCACTCTCTATCCCTCTATGACTCTCCCTATCACTCCCTAACACTCTCAGATTCTCTATGACACTCTCTTTCACTCTCCATCTCTGTCTGACACTGTCAGACACTCTCTGACACTCTCAGACACTCTCTGACTCTTTCAGACACTCCAGGAACACTCTCTATCACTGTATATCACTCTCTGACACTCTCCATCACTCTCCATCAATCTCTGGCACACTCTGACTCGCTCTGAACCTCTCTGACCCTCTCTGACACTATCTGACATTCTCTGACACACTTTGACACTCTCAGACACTCTCTATCACTAGCTATCACTCTCTGACACGCTCTGACTGTCTCTGACACTCTCTGACACTCTCTATCACTCTCTGACACTCTCAGACAATCTCTATCACTCTCTATCACTGTCTATCACTCTCTATCACTCTCTGACACACTCTGACACTCTCTGACACTCTCAGACACTCTCTATCACTCTCTATCACTCTCTGACACACTCTGACTGTCTCTGACACTCTCTGACACTCTCTATCACTCTCTGACACTCGCAGACACTCTCTATCACTCTCTGACACTTTCTATCACTCTCTATCACTCTCTGACACACTCTGACACTTTCTGACACTCTCAGATACTCTCTCTCACTCTCTATCAAACTCTGACACACTCTGACAGTCTCTGACACTCTCTGACATTCTCTATCACTCTCCATTACTCTCTGTTACTCTCTGACATCCTCTGACACTCTCTGACACTCTCTGACAATCTCTGACAATCTTTGACACTTTCTATCACTCTCTGAAACTCTCTATCACTCTCTGACACACTCTGACACTTTCTGACACTCTCAGACACTCTCTATCCCTCTCTGTTACTCTCTGACACACTCTATCACTCTCTGACATACTCTATCAATCTCTGACACTCTCAGACACTCTCTATCACTCACTGACACTCTCTATCACTCTCTGACACTCTCGGAGACTCTCTGACACACTCTGACACTCTCAGACACTCTCTATCACTCTCCATCACTCTCTGTTACTCTCTGACACATTCTGACACTCTCTAACACTCTCTGACACACTCTGACATTCTCTGACACTCTCTATAACTCTCTGACATTCTCTATCACACTCTATCACTCTCTATCACTCTCTGACACTCTCGGACACTCTATCACTCTCTATCAGTCTCTGACACTCTCGGACACTCTCTATCACTCTCTATCAGTCTCTGACACTCTCTGACCGTCTCTGGCACTCTCAGACACACTGACAATCTCTGACACTCTCTATCACTCTCTGACATACTCTGTCACTCACAGACACTCTCAGACACTCTCGATCACTCTCTGACATTCTCTATCACACTCTATCACTCTCTATCACTCTCTGACACTCTCGGACACTCTCTATCACTCTCTATCAGTCTCTGACACTCTCTGACCGTCTCTGACACTCTCAGACACACTGATAATCTCTGACACTCTCTATCACTCTCTGACATACTCTGTCACTCACAGACACTCTCAGACACTCTCGATCACTCTCTGACATTCTCTATCACTCTCTGACACTCTCTGACACTCAAAAACACTCTCTATCACACTCTATCAATCTCTATCACTCAAAGACACTCTCGGACACTCTCTATCTCACTCTGCACTCTCTGACTCTCTCTGACTCTCTCAGACACTCTCTGACACATTATATCACTCTCTGAACCACTCAGACACTCTCTGACACTTTCTATCACACTCTGACACTCTCAGATAATCTCAGACAGTCTCGGACACTTTCTATCACTCTCTGACACTGTCCGACAATCTCTGACACTCTCAGACACTCTCTTTCACTCTCTATCCCTCTATGACTCTCCCTATCACTCCCTAACACTCTCAGATTCTCTATGACACTCTCTTTCACTCTCCATCTCTCTCTGACACTGTCAGACACTCACTGACACTCTCAGACACTCTCGGACTCTTTCAGACACTCTCAGACACTCTCTATCACTCTATATCACTCTCTGACACTCTCCATCACTCTCCATCAATCTCTGGCACACTCTGACTCGCTCTGACCCTCTCTGACACTATCTGACATTCTCTGACACACTCTGACACTCTCAGACACTCTCTATCACTAGCCATCACTCTCTGACACGCTCTGACTGTCTCTGACACTCTCTGACACTCTCTATCACTCTCTGACACTCTCAGACAATCTCTATCACTCTCTATCACTGTCTATCACTCTCTACCACTCTATATCACTCTCTGACACACCCTGACACTCTCTGACACTCTCAGACACTCTCTCTCACTCTCTATCAAACTCTGACACACTCTGACAGTCTCTGACACTCTCTGACATTCTCTATCACTCTCTATCACTCTCTGTTACTCTCTGACAGACTCTGACACTCTCTGACACTCTCTGACAATCTTTGACAATCTCTGACACTTTCTATCACTCTCTGACACTCTCTATCACTCTCTGACACACTCTGACACTTTCTGACACTCTCAGACACTCTCTATCCCTCTCTGTTACTCTCTGACACACTCTATCACTCTCTGACATACTCTATCAATCTCTGACACTCTCAGACACTCTCTATCACGCACTGACACTCTCTATCACTCTCTGACACTCTCGGACACTCTCTGACACACTCTGACACTCTCAGACACTCTCTATCACTCTCTATCACTCTCTGACACACTCTGACACTTTCTGACACTCTCAGACACTCTCTATCACTCTCTATCACTCTCCATCACTCTCTGTTACTCTCTGACACTCTCGGACACTCTCTGACACACTCTGACACTCTCTGACATTCTCTATCACACTCTATCACTCTCTATCACTCTCTGACACTCTCTGACACTCTCGGACACTCTCTATCACTCTCTATCAGTCTCTGACACTCTCTGACCGTCTCTGACACTCTCAGACACACTGACAATCTCTGACACTCTCTATCACTCTCTGACATACTCTGTCACTCACAGACACTCTCAGACACTCTCGATCACTCTCTGACATTCTCTATCACTCTCTGACACTCTCTGACACTCAAAGACACTCTCTATCACACTCTATCAATCTCTATCACTCAAAGACACTCTCGGACACTCTCTATCTCACTCTGCACTCTCTGACTCTCTCTGACTCTCTCAGACACTCTCTGACACATTATATCACTCTCTGAACCTCTCAGACACTCTCTGACACTTTCTATCACACTCTGACACTCTCAGATAATCTCAGACAGTCTCGGACACTTTCTATCACTCTCTGACACTGTCCGACAATCTCTGACACTCTCAGACACTCTCTTTCACTCTCTATCCCTCTATGACTCTCCCTATCACTCCCTAACACTCTCAGATTCTCTATGACACTCTCTTTCACTCTCCATCTCTGTCTGACACTGTCAGACACTCTCTGACACTCTCAGACACTCTCTGACTCTTTCAGACACTCCAGGAACACTCTCTATCACTGTATATCACTCTCTGACACTCTCCGTCACTCTCCATCAATCTCTGGCACACTCTGACTCTCTCTGACTCGCTCTGACCCTCTCTGACCCTCTCTGACACTATCTGACATTCTCTGACACACTTTGACACTCTCAGACACTCTCTATCACTAGCTATCACTCTCTGACACGCTCTGACTGTCTCTGACACTCTCTGACACTCTCTATCACTCTCTGACACTCTCAGACAATCTCTATCACTCGCTATCACTGTCTATCACTCTCTATCACTCTTTGACACACTCTGACACTCTCTGACACTCTCAGACACTCTCTATCACTCTCTATCACTCTCTGACACACTCTGACTGTCTCTGACACTCTCTGACACTCTCTATCACTCTCTGACACTCGCAGACACTCTCTATCACTCTCTGACACACTCTGACACTTTCTGACACTCTCTGACACTCTCTATCACTCTCTGACACTCGCAGACACTCTCTATCACTCTCTGACACACTCTGACACTTTCTGACACTCTCAGACACTCTCTATCACTCTCTATCACTCTCCATCACTCTCTGTTACTCTCTGACACACTCTGACACTCTCTAACACACTCTGACACACTCTGACAATCTCTGACACTCTCTATAACTCTCTGACATACTCTGTCACTCACAGACACTCTCAGACACTCTCGATCACTCTCTGACATTCTCTATCACACTCTATCACTCTCTATCACTCTCTGACACTCTCGGACACTCTCTATCAGTCTCTGACACTCTCTGACCGTCTCTGACACTCTCAGACACACTGACAATCTCTGACAATCTCTATCACTCTCTGACATACTCTGTCACTCACAGACACTCTCAGACACTCTCGATCACGCTCTGACATTCTCTATCACTCTCTGACACTCTCTGACACTCAAAGACACTCTCTATCACACTCTATCAATCTCTATCACTCAAAGACACTCTCGGACACTCTCTATCTCACTCTGCACTCTCTGACTCTCTCAGACACTCTCTGACACATTATATCACTCTCTGACACTCTCTATCACTCTCTGACACACTCTGACTGTCTCTGACACTCTCTGACACTCTCTATCACTATCTGACACTCGCAGACACTCTCCATCACTCTCTGACACTTTCTATCACTCTCTATCACTATCTGACAAACTCTGACACTTTCTGACACTCTCAGACACTCTCTCTCACTCTCTATCAAACTCTGACACACTCTGACAGTCTCTGACACTCTCTGACATTCTCTATCACTCTCTATGACTCTCTGTTACTCTCGGACAGCCTCTGATACTCTCTGACACTCTCTGACAATCTCTGACAATCTCTGACACTTTCTATCACTCTCTGACACTCTCTATCACTCTCTGACACTCTCAGACACTCTCTATCAATCTCTGACACTCTCAGACACTCTCTATCACTCACTGACACTCTCTATCACTCTCTGACACTCTCGGTCACTCTCTGACACACTCTGACACTCTCAGCCACTCTCTATCACTCTCTATCACTCTCTGACACACTCTGACACTTTCTGACACTCTCAGACACTCTCTATCACTCTCTATCACTCTCTGTTACTCTCTGAAACACTCTGACACTCTCTGACACTCTCTGACACACTCTGGCAATCTCTGACACTCTCTATAACTCTCTGACACACTCTGTCACTCACAGACACTCTCAGACACTCTCGATCACTCTCTGACATTCTCTATCACACTCTATCACTCTATATCACTCTCTGACACTCTCTATCACTCTCTATCACTCTCTGACACTCTCTGACAGTCTCTGACACTCTCAAACACTCTCTATCACTCTCAGACAGTCTATATCACTCTCAGACACTCTCTATCATTCTCTGACGTTCTCTGAAACTCTCAGACACTCTCTATCACTCTCTGACGCTCTCAGACACTCTCTATCACTCTCTGACACTTACTATCACTCTCTATCACTCTCTGACGCACTCTGACACTTTCTGACAGTCTCAGGCACTCTCTCTCACTCTCTATCAAACTCTGACACACTCTGACAGACTCTGACACTCTCTGACACTCTCTATCACTCTCTGTCACTCTCTGTTACTCTCTGACACACTCTGACAGTCTCTGACACTATCAGACACTCTCTATCAATCTCTGACACTCTAAGACACTCTCTATCACTCTCTGACACTCTCTATCACTCTCTGACACTCTGACACAATCTGACACTCTCAGACACTCTCTATCACTCTCTGTCACTCTCTGACACACTCTGACACTTTCTGACACTCTCAGACACTCTCTATCACTCTCTATCCCTCTCTGTTACTCTCTGACACACTCTGACACTCTCTGATAATCTCTGACACTCTCTGACACAGTCTGACAATCTCTGACACTCTCTATCACTCTCTGACATACTCTGTCACTCTCTGACACTCTCTGACACTCAAAGACACGCTCTATCACACTCTATCAATCTCCATCACTCTCTGACACTCTCGGGCACTCTCTATCACTCTCTGCACTCTCTGACTCTCTCTGACTCTCTCAGACACTCTCTGACACTTTATATCACTCTCTGAACCTCTCAGACACTCTCTGACACTTTCTATCACACTCTGACACTCTCTGACACTCTCTGACACTCTCAGATAATCTCAGACAGTCTCAGACACTTTCTCTCACTCTCTGACACTTTCTGACAATCTCTGACACACTCAGACACTCTCTTTCACACTCTATCCCTCTATGACACTCCCTATCACACCCTAACACTCTCAGATTCTCCAAGACACTCTCTGACACTCTCCATCACTCTCTGACTCTCTCAGACACTCTCTATCACTCTATATCACTCTCTGACACTATTTATCACTCTATGAAACTCTCTGACACTCTCCATCACTCTCTATCACTCTCTGGCACACTCTGACTCACTCTGACCCTCTCTGACACCATCTGACACACTCTGACACACTCAGACACTCTCTATCTCTCTCTGTCACTCTCTATCACTCTCTATCACTCTCTGACACACTCTGACACTTTCTGACACTCTCAGACACTCTCTATCACTCACTGACACTCTCTGACACACTCTGACACTCTCAGACACTCTTAGACACTCTCTATCACTCTCTATCACTCTCTGACACACTCTGACAATCTCTGACACTCTCAGAAACTCTCTGTCACTCGCTGACACTCTCTCACACTCTCAGACACTCACTATCGATCTCTGACACTCACTGACACTCTCAGACACGCTCTGTCACTCTCAGACACTCTCTATCACTCTCTTTCACTCTCTGACACTCTCTGACATTCTCAGAAACTCTCTATCACTCTCTATCACTCGCTGACACTCCCAGACACTCTCAGACACTCTCTATCACTCTCAATCACTCTCAGACACTCTCAGACACTCTCCATCACTCTCCATCACTCTCCATCACTCTCGATCACTCTCTATCGCTCTCTGACACTCTCTGACACTCTCTGACACTCTCTATCACTCTATATCAGTCTCTGACACTCTCTTTCACTCTGTCACTCTCAGACACTCTCTGACACTCTCCATCACTCTCTGACACTCACTGAAACTCTCAGACACTCTCTGTCTCTCTCAGACACTCTCAGACACTCTCGCTCACTCTCAGACACTCTCTGAAACTCTCTGACACACTCACACTCTCTCTGGCACTCTCTATCACTCTCTGACACTCTCTGACACACTCTGACACACTCTATCACTGTCTGACATTCTCTGACACACTCTGACACTCTCTGACACTTTCAGACACTCTCTATCACTCTCCATCACTCTCTGACACACTCTGACAGTCTCTGACACTCTCTGACACTCTCGATCACTCTCTATCACTCTCTAATACTCTCTGACACACTCTGACATTCTCTGACACTCTATGACACTCTCACACACTCTCTATCACTCACTGACACTCTCTATCACTCTCTGACACACTCTGACACTCTCAGACACTCTCTATCACTCTCTATCACTCTCTGACACACTCTGACATTTTCTGACACTCTCAGACACTCTCTATCACTCTCTATCCCTCTCTGTTACTCTCTGACACACTCTGACACTCTCTGACACTCTCTGACGCACTCTGACAATCTCTGACACTCTCTATCACTCTCTGACATACTCTGTCACTCACAGACACTCTCAGACTCTCTCGATCACTCTCTGACATTCTCTATCACTCTCTGACACTCTCGGACACTCTCTCTCACTCTCTGACACTCTCTGACTTTCTCTGACTCTCTCAGACACTCTCTGACACTTGATATCACTCACTGAACCTCTCAGACACTCTCTGACACTTTCTATCACTCTCTGACTCTTTCTGACACTCTCTGACACACTCTGACACACTCTATCGCTCTCTGACATTCTCTGACACACTCTGACACTCTCTGACACTGTCAGACACTCTCTATCACTCTCCATCACTCTCTGACACACTCTGACACAATCTGACAATCTCTGACACTCTCAGACACTCTGTAATTCTCTGACACAGTCTGACACCCTCAGACACTCTCGGACACTCTCTGACACTCTCAGACACTCTCTGTCATTCTCTGACACTTTCTGGCACCCTCAGACACTCTCAGACACTCTCTATCACTCTCAGACACTCCCTATCACTCTCTGACATTCTCTGAAACTCTCTATCACTCTCTGACACTTTCTGACATTCTCTGACACACTCTGACACACTCTATCGCTCTCTGACATTCTCTGACACACTCTGACACTCTCTGACACTGTCAGACACTCTCTGTCACTCTCCATCATTCTCTGACACACTCTGACACAATCTGACAATCTCTGACACTCTCAGACACTCTCTGTCATTCTCTGACACTGTCTGACACCCTCAGACACTCTCTATCACTCTCAGACACTCTCTATCACTCTCTGACATTCTCTGAAACTCTCAGACACTCTCTATCACTCTCTGACACTCTCTATCACTCTCTATCACTCTCCATCACTCTCTGTTACTCTCTGACACACACTGACACTCTCGAACACACTCTGACACACTCTGACAATCTCTGACACTCTCTATAACTCTCTGACATACTCTGTCACTCACAGACACTCTCAGACACTCTCGATCACTCTCTGACATTCTCTATCACACTCTATCACACTCTATCACTCTCTATCACTCTCTGACACTCTCGGACACTCTCGGACACTCTCTATCACTCTCTATCAGTCTCTGACACTCTCTGACCGTCTCTGACACTCTCAGACACACTGACAATCTCTGACAATCTCTTTCACTCTCTGACATACTCTGTCACTCACAGACACTCTCAGACACTCTCGATCACTCTCTGACATTCTCTATCACTCTCTGACACTCTCTGACACTCAAATACACTCTCTATCACACTCTATCAATCTCTATCACTCAAAGACACTCTCTGACACTCTCTATCTCACTCTGCACTCTCTGACTCTCTCTGACTCTCTCAGACACTCTCTGACACATTATATCACTCTCTGAACCTCTCAGACACTCTCTGACACTTTCTATCACACTCTGACACTCTCAGATAATCTCAGACAGTCTCGGACACTTTCTATCACTCTCTGACACTGTCCGACAATCTCTGACACTCTCAGACACTCTCTTTCACTCTCTATCCCTCTATGACACTCCCTATCACTCCCTAACACTCTCAGATTCTCTATGACACTCTCTTTCACTCTCCATCTCTCTCTGACACTGTCAGACACTCTCTGACACTCTCAGACACTCTCTGACTCTTTCAGACACTCTCAGACACTCTCTATCACTCTATATCACTCTCTGACCCTCTCCATCACTCTCCATGAATCTCTGGCACACTCTGACTCGGTCTGACCCTCTCTGACACTATCTGACATTCTCTGACACACTCTGACAATCTCAGACACTCTCTATCACTAGCTATCACTCTCTGACACGCTCTGACTGTCTCTGACACTCTCTGACACTCTCTATCACTCTCTGACACTCTCAGACAATCTCTATCACTCTCTATCACTGTCTATCACTCTCTACCACTCTCTATCACTCTCCAACACACTCTGACACTCTCTGACACTCTCTGACACTCTCTATCACTCTCTATCACTCTCTGACACACGCTGACTGTCTCTGACACTCTCTGACACTCTCTATCACTCTCTGACACTCGCAGACACTCTCTATCACTCTCTGACACTTTCTATCACTCTCTATCACTCTCTGACACACTCTGACACTTTCTGACACTCTCAGACACTCTCTCTCAATCTCTATCAAACTCTGACACACTCTGACAGTCACTGACACTCTCTGACATTCTCTATCACTCTCTATCACTCTCTATCACTCTCTGACACTCGCAGACACTCTCTATCACTCTCTGACACTTTCTATCACTCTCTATCACTCTCTGACACACTCTGACACTTTCTGACACTCTCAGACACTCTCTCTCAATCTCTATCAAACTCTGACACTCTCTGACAGACCCTGACACTCTCTGACACTCTCTGACAATCTCTGACAATCTCTGACACTTTCTATCACTCTCTGACACTCTCTATCACTCTCTGACACTCTCAGACACTCTCTATCAATCTCTGACACTCTCAGACACTCTCTATCACTCACTGACACTCTCTATCACTCTCTGACACTCTCGGACACTCTCTGACACACTCTGACACTCTCAGACACTCTCTATCACTCTCTATCACTCTCTGACACACTCTGACACTTTCTGACACTCTCAGACACTCTCCATCACTCTCTATCACTCTCTGTTACTCTCTGTTACTCTCTGAAACACTCTGACACTCTCTGACACTCTCTGACACTCTCTGACACACTCTGACAATCTCTGACACTCTCTATAACTCTCTGACATACTCTGTCACTCACAGACACTCTCAGACACTCTCGATCACTCTCTGACATTCTCTATCACACTCTATCACTCTCTATCACTCTCTGACACTCTCTGACAGTCTCTGACACTCTCAGACACTCTCTATCACTCTCAGACAGTCTCTATCACTCTCAGTCACTCTCTATCATTCTCTGACGTTCTCTGAAACTCTCAGACACTCTCTATCACTCTCTGACACTCTCAGACACTCTCTATCACTCTCTGACACTTACTATCACTCTCTATCACTCTCTGACGCACTCTGACACTTTCTGACACTCTCAGGCACTCTCTCTCACTCTCTGACACTCTCTGACACTCTCTATCACTCTCTGTCACTCTCTGTTACTCTCTGACACACTCTGACATTCTCTGACACTCTCTGACACACTCTGACAATATCTGACACTTTGTATCACTCTCTGACACTCTCTATCACTCTCTGACACTCTCAGACACTCTCTATCAATCTCTGACATTCTCAGACACTCTCTATCACTCACTGACACTCTCTATCACTCTCTGACACTCTGACACAATCTGACACTCTCAGACACTCTCTGTCACTCTCTGTCACTCTCTGACACACTCTGACACTTTCTGACACTCTCAGACACTCTCTATCACTCTCTATCCCTCTCTGTTACTCTCTGACACTCTGAAACTCTCTGACACTCTCTGACACTCTCTGACACACTCTGACAATCTCTGACACTCTCTATCACTCTCTCACATACTCTGTCACTCTCTGACAATCTCTGACACACAAAGACACGCTTTATCACACTCTATCAATCTCTATCACTCTCTGACACTCTCGGGCACTCTCGATCACTCTCTGCACTCTCTGACTCTCTCTGACTCTCTCAGACACTCTCTGACACTTTATATCACTCTCTGAACCTCTCAGACACTCTCTGACACTTTCTATCACACTCTGACACTCTCTGACACTCTCAGATAATCTCAGACAGTCTCAGACACTTTCTCTCACTCTCTGACACGTTCTGACAATCTCTGACACTCTCAGACACTCTCTTTCACACTCTATCCCTCTATGACACTCCCTATCACTCCGTAACACTCTCAGATTCTCCAAGACACTCTCTGACACTCTCCATCACTCTTTGACTCTCTCAGACACTCTCTATCACTCTATATCACTCTCCGACACTATCTATCACTCTATGAAACTCCCTGACACTCTCCATCACTCTCTATCGCTCTCTGGCACACTCTGACTCACTCTGACCCTCTCTGACACCATCTGACACACTCTGACACACTCAGACACTCTCTATCTCTCTCTGTCACTCTCTATCACTCTCTATCACTCTCTGACACACTCTGACACTTTCTGACACTCTCAGACACTCTCTATCACTCACTGACACTCTCTGACACTCTCTGACACACTCTGACACTCTCAGACACTCTCAGACACTCTCTATCACACTCTATCACTCTCTGACACACTCTGACAATCTCTGACACTCTCAGAAACTCTCTGTCACTCGCTGACACTCTCTCACACTCTCAGACACTCACTATCAATCTCTGACACTCACTGACACTCTCAGACACGCTCTGTCACTCTCAGACACTCTCTATCACTCTCTTTCACTCTCTGACACTCTCTGACATTCTCAGAAACTCTCTATCACTCTCTATCACTCGCTGACACTCTCAGACACTCTCAGACACTCTCTATCACTCTCGATCACTCGCTGACACTCTCAGACACTCTCAGACACTCTCCATCACTCTCTGACACTCACTGAAACTCTCAGACACTCTCTGTCTCTCTCAGACACTCTCAGACACTCTCGCTCACTCTCAGACACTCTCTGAAACTCTCTGACACACTCACACTCTCTCTGGCACTCTCTATCACTCTCTGACACTCTCTGAGACCCTCTGACACTCTCTGACACACTCTGACACACTCTATCACTGTCTGACATTCTCTGACACACTCTGACACTCTCTGACACTTTCAGACACTCTCTATCACTCTCCATCACTCTCTGACACACTCTGACAGTCTCTGACACTCTCGATCACTCTCTATCACTCTCTGATACTCTCTGACACACTCTGACATTCTCTGACACTCTATGACACTCTCACACACTCTATCACTCACTGACACTCTCTATCACTCTCTGACACACTCTGACACTCTCAGACACTCTCTATCACTCTCTATCACTCTCTGACACACTCTGACATTTTCTGACACTCTCTGACACTCTCTGACGCACTCTGACAATCTCTGACACTCTCTATCACTCTCTGACATACTCTGTCACTCACAGACACTCTCAGACTCTCTCGATCACTCTGACATTCTCTATCACTCTCTGACACTCTCGGACACTCTCTCTCACTCTCTGACACTCTCTGACTTTCTCTGACTCTCTCAGACACTCTCTGACACTTGATATCACTCTCTGAACCTCTCAGACACTCTCTGACACTTTGTATCACTCTCTGACTCTTTCTGACACTCTCTGACACACTCTATCGCTCTCTGACATTCTCTGACACACTCTGACACTCTCTGACACTGTCAGACACTCTCTATCACTCTCCATCACTCTCTGACACACTCTGACACAATCTGACAATCTCTGACACTCTCAGACACTCTCTGTCATTCTCTGTCATTCTCTGACACTGTCTGACACCCTCAGACACTCTCAGACACTCTCAGACACTCTCTGTCATTCTCTGACACTGTCTGGCACCCTCAGACACTCTCAGACACTCTCTATCACTCTCAGACACTCCCTATCACTCTCTGACATTCTCTGAAACTCTCTATCACTCTCTGACACTTTCTGACATTCTCTGACACACTCTGACACACTCTATCGCTCTCTGACATTCTCTGACACACTCTGACACTCTCTGACACTGTCAGACACTCTCTGTCGCTCTCCATCATTCTCTGACACACTCTGACATAATCTGACAATCTCTGACACTCTCAGACACTCTCTATCACTCTCAGACACTCTCTAAAACTCTCTGACATTCTCTGAAACTCTCAGACACTCTCTATCACTTTCTGACACTCTCAGACACTCTCTATCACTCTCGATCAAACTCTGACACTCTCAGAGACTCTCGATCACTCACTGACACTCTCTTTCACACTCTGACAGTCTCTGACACTCTCTGACACTCTCTCACAATCTCTATCACTCTCTGATACTCTCTGACACACTCTGACATTCTCTGACACTCTCTGACACACTCTGGCACTCTCTATCAATCTCTGACACTCTCAGACACTCTCTATCACTCACTGACACTCTCTATCACTCTCTGACACACTCTGACACTCTCAGACACTCTCAGACACTCTCTATCACTCTCTATCACTCTCTGACACACTCTGACATTTTCTGACACTCTCAGACACTCTCTATCACTGTCTATCCCTCTCTGTTACTCTTTGACACACTCTGACACTCTCTGACACTCTCTGACACACTCTGACAATCTCTGACACTCTCTATCACTTTCTGACATACTCTGTCACTCACAGACACTCTCAGACACTCTCGATCAATCTCTGACACTCTCTATCACTCTCTGACACTCTCTGACATTCTCAGACACTCTCTATCACTCTCTATCACTCGCTGACACTCTCAGACACTCTCTATCACTCTCGAACACTCGCTGACACTCTCAGACACTCTCAGACACTCTCTGTCACTCTCTGACACTCACTGAAACTCTCAGACACTCTCTGTCACTCTCAGACACTCTCAGACACTCTCTCTCACTCTCTGACACTCTCTGAATCTCTCTGATACACTCACACACTCTCTGACACTCTCTAACACTCTCTGACACTCTCTGACACACTCTGACAGTCTCTGAATCTCTCTATCACTCTCTGAAACTCTCTGAAACTCTCTGACACTCTCTGACACACTCTGACACACTCTATCGCTCTCTGACATTCTCTGACACACTCTGACACTCTCTGACACTCTCTGACACTCTCTGACACTCTCAGACACTCTCTGACACTTTCTATCACTCTCTGACACTCTCTGACACACTCTGAAACTCTCTGACACTCTCTATCACTCTCTGACACATTTTGACACTCTCTATCACTCTCTGACACTCTCAGACACTCTCTATCACTCTATGACACTGTCAGACACTCTCTATCACTCTCTGACACACTCTGACACTCTGTGACACTCCCAGACACTCGCTATCACTCTCTATCACTCTCTGACACTCTCAGACACTCTCTGACACACACTGACACTCTCAGGCATTCTCTGAAACTCTCTATCACTCGCTGCAAATGTCTGACACTCGCAGACACTCTCTGAAACTTTTTATCACTTTCTGACACTCTCAGAATATCTCAGACACTCTCAGACACTCTCAGACACTCTCAGACACTCTCAGACACTCTCAGACACTCTCAGACACTCTCTGACACTCTCTATCAAACTCTGACACTTTCTGTCACTCTCTGACACTCTCAGACACTCTCTATCACTCTCTATCCCTCTCTGTTACTCTCTGACACACTCTGACACTCTCTGAAACTCTCTGACACACTCTGACAATCTCTGACACTCTCTATCACTCTCTGACATACTCTGTCACTCACAGACACTCTCAGACACTCTCTATCACTCTCTATCACTCTTTGACACACTCTGACATTTTCTGACACTCTCAGACACTCTCTATCACTGTCTATCCCTCTCTGTTACTCTTTGACACACTCTGACACTCTCTGACACACTCTGACAATCTCTGACACTCTCTATCACTCTCTGACATACTCTGTCACTCACAGACACTCTCAGACACTCTCGATCAATCTCTGACACTCTCTATCACTCTCTGACACTCTCTGACATTCTCAGACACTCTCTATCACTCTCTATCACTCGCTGACACTCTCAGACACTCTCTATCACTCTCTAACACTCGCTGACACTCTCAGACACTCTCAGACACTCTCTGTCACTCTCTGACACTCACTGAAACTCTCAGACACTCTCTGTCACTCTCAGACACTCTCAGACACTCTCTCTCACTCTCTGACACTCTCTGAATCTCTCTGATACACTCACACACTCTCTGACACTCTCTAACACTCTCTGACACACTCTGACACTCTCTGACATTGTCTATCACTCTCTGAAACTCTCTGACACTCTCTGACACACTCTGACACACTCTATCGCTCTCTGACATTCTCTGACACACTCTGACACTCTCTGACACTCTCAGACACTCTCAGACACTCTCTGACACTTTATATCACTCTCTGACACTCTCTGACACACTCTGAAACTCTCTGACACTCTCTATCACTCTCTGACACAATTTGACACTCTCTATCACTCTCTGACACTCTCAGACACTCTCTATCACTCTATGACACTGTCAGACACTCTCTATCACTCTCTGACACACTCTGACACTCTGTGACACTCCCAGACACTCGCTATCACTCTCTATCACTCTCTGACACTCTCAGACACTCTCTGACACACACTGACACTCTCAGACACTCTCTATCACTCTATGACACTGTCAGACACTCTCTATCACTCTCTGACACACTCTGACACTCTGTGACACTCCCAGACACTCGCTATCACTCTCTATCACTCTCTGACACTCTCAGACACTCTCTGACACACACTGACACTCTCAGGCATTCTCTGAAACTCTCTATCACTCGCTGCAACTGTCTGACACTCGCAGACACTCTCTGAAACTTTTTATCACTTTCTGACACTCTCAGAATATCTCAGACACTCTCAGACACTCTCAGACACTCTCTGGCACTCTCTGACACTCTCTGGCACTCTCTATCAAACTCTGACACTTTCTGGCACTCTCTGACACTCTCAGACACTCTCTATCACTCTCTATCCCTCTCTGTTACTCTCTGACACACTCTGACACTCTCTGAAACTCTCTGACACACTCTGACAATCTCTGACACTCTCTATCACTCTCTGACATACTCTGTCACTCACAGACACTCTCAGACACTCTCGATCAATCTCTGACATTCTCTATCACCTTCTATCTCTCTCTGACACTCTCGGACACTCTCTCTCACTCTCTGACACTCTCTGACTCTCTCTGACTCTCTCAGACACTCTCTGACACTTTATATCACTCTCTGAACCTCTCAGACACTCTCTGACACTTTCTATCACACTCTGACACTCTCTGACACTCGCAGATAATCTCAGACAGTCTCAGACACTTCCTATCACTCTCTGACACTGTCTGACAATCTCTGACGCTGTCAGACACTCTCTTTCACTCTCTATCCCTCTATGACACTCCCTATCTCTCCCTCACACTCTCAGATTCTCTATGACACTCTCTTTCACTCTCCATCACTCTCTGACACTGTCAGACACTCTCTGAAGCTCTCAGACACTCTCTGACTCTCTCAGACACTCTCAGACACTCTCTATCACTCTATATCACTCTCTGACACTATCTATCACTCTATGAAACTTTCTGACACTCTCCATCACTCTCTATCACTCTCTGGCACACTCTGGCCCACTCTGACGCTCTCTGACACATTATCTGACACTCTCTACACACTCTGACAGACTCAGACACTCTCTATCAATCTCTATCACTCTCTGACACTCTCTGACACACTTTGACACTCTCAGACACTCTCTATCACTCTCTATCACTCTCTGACACACTGACATTTTCTGACACTCTCAGACACTCTCTATCACTCTCTATCCCTCTCTGTTACTCTCTGACACACTCTGACACTCTCTGACACTCTCTGACGCACTCTGACAATCTCTGACACTCTCTCTCACTCTCTGACATACTCTGTCACTCACAGACACTCTCAGACACTCTCGATCAATCTCTGACACTCTCTATCACTCTCTGACACTCTCTGACATTCTCAGACACTCTCTATCACTCGCTGACACTCTCAGACACTCTCTGTCACTCTCTAACACTCGCTGACACTCTCAGACACTCTCAGACACTCTCTGTCACTCTCTGACACTCACTGAAACTCTCAGACACTCTCAGACACTCTCTGACGCTCTCAGACACTCTCTGACTCTCTCAGACACTCTCAGACACTCTCTATCACTCTATATCACTCTCTGACACTATCACTCTATGAAACTCTCTGACACTCTCCATCACTCTCTATCACTCTCTATCACTCTCTGGCACACTCTGGCACACTCTGGCCCACTCTGACCCTCTCTGACACGATCTGACACTCTCTGACACACTCTGACAGACTCAGACACTCTCTATCACTCTCTATCACTCTCTGACACACTCTGACAGACTCAGACACTCTCTATCACTCTCGATCACTCTCTGACACTCTCTGACACTCTCTGACACACTCTGACACTCTCTGACACTCTCAGACACACTCTATCACTCTCTGACACTCTCTATCACTTTCTGACACTCTCAGACACTCTCTACCACTCTCTGACACTCTCTATCACCCACTGACACTCACTGACACACTCTGACACGCTCAGACACTCTCAGAGACTCTCTATCACTCTCTATCACTCTCTATCACTCTCTGACACACTCTGACACACTCTGACACACTCTGACAATCTCTGACAATCTCTGACACTCTCAGACACTCTCTAAACACTCTCTGACACTCACTGACACTCTCAGACACGCGCTGTCACTCTCTGACACTCTCAAACACTCTCTATCACTCTCTATCACTCTCTGACACTCTCTGACATTCTCAGAAACTATCCATCACTCTCTATCACCCGCTGACGCTCCCAGACATTTTCAGATACTCTCTATCACTCGCTGACACTCTCAGACACTCTCAGACACTCTCAGACACTCTCAGACACTCTCTATCACTCTCCGACACTCACTGAAACTCTCAGACACTCTCTCTCACTCTCTGACACTCTCTGAAACTCTCTGACACGCTCACACTCTGTTGACACTCTCTATCACTCTCTATCACTCTCTGACACTCTCTGACACACTCTGACACTCTCTGACAATCTCTATCACTCTCTGACACTCTCTGACTCTTTGTGACACACTCTGACAGACTCTATCGCTCTCTGACATTCTCTGACACACTCTGACACTCTCTGACACTATCAGAAACTCTCTATCACTCTCTGACACTGACTGATACCCTCAGACACTCTCTGTCACTCTCAGACACTCTCAGACACTCTCAGACACTCTCGATCACTCTCTGACATTTTCTATCACTCTCTGACACTCTCTGACACACTCTGAAACTCTCTGACACTCTCTATCACTCTCTATCACTCTCTGACACAATTTGACACTCTCAGACACTCGCTATCACTCTCGATCACTCTCTGACACTCTCTGACCCTCTCTGACACTCTATCACTCTCTGTCACTCTCTGACACTCTCAGATACTCTCAGACACTCTCAGACACTCTCGACCACTCTCTGACATTTTCTATCACTCTCTGACACTCTCTGACACACTCTGAAACTCTCTGACACTCTCTATCACTCTCTATCACACTCTGACACAATTTGACACTCTCAGACACTCGCTATCACTCTCGATCACTCTCTGACACTCTCTGACCCTCTCTGACACTCTCTGACACTCTCTATCACTCTCTATCACTCTCTATCACTCTCTGACAGTCTCTGACATTCTCAGACACTCTCTATCACTCTCAGACACTCTCTATCACTCTCTATCACTCTCTCACACTTTCTATCACTCTCTATCACTCTCTGACACACTCTGACACTTTCTGACACTCTCAGACACTCTCTCTCACTCTCTATCAAACTCTGACACACTCTGACAATCTCTGACAATTTCTATCACTCTCTGACACTCTCAGACACTCTCTATCAATCATTGACTCTCTCAGACACTCTCTATCACTCACTGACACTCTCTATCACTCTCTGAAACTCTCTGACACACTCTGACACTCTCAGACACTCTCTATCACTCTCTTTCACTCTCTGACACACTCTGACACTTTCTGACACTCTCAGACACTCTCTATCCCTCTCTATCCCTCTCTGTTACTCTCTGACACACTCTGACACTCTCTGACACACTCTGGCACTCTCTGACACACATCTGACAATCTCTGACATTCTCTATCTCTCTCTGACACTCTCTGACACTCGAAGACACTTTCTATCACACTCTATCTCTCTCTGTCACTCTAGTTCACTCTCGGACACTCTCTATAACTCTCTGACACTCTCTGACAATCTCTGTCACTGTCAGATACTCTCTATGACTCTCAGACACTCACTATCACTGTCAGACACTCTCAGACACTCTCAGACACTCTCTATCACTCTCCGACACTCACTGAAACTCTCAGACACTCTCTCTCACTCTCTGACACTCTCTGAAACTCTCTGACACGCTCACACTCTGTCTGACACTCTCTATCACTCTCTGACACTCTCTGACACACTCTGACACTCTCTGACAATCTCTATCACTCTCTGAAACTCTCTGACTCTTTGTGACACACTCTGACAGACTCTATCGCTCTCTGACATTCTCTGACATTCTCTGACACACTCTGACACTCTCTGACACTATCAGAAACTCTCTATCACTCTCTGACACTGACTGACACCCTCAGACACTATCTGTCACTCTCAGACACTCTCTGACACACTCTGAAACTCTCTGACACTCTCTATCACTCTCTATCACTCTCTGACACAATTTGACACTCTCAGACACTCGCTATCACTCTCTATCACTCTCTATTACTCTCTGACACTCTCTGACCCTCTCTGACACTCTCTATCACTCTCTATCACTCTCTGACAGTCTCTGACATTCTCAGACACTCTCTATCACTCTCAGACACTCTCTATCACTCTCTATCACTCTCTCACACTTTCTATCACTCTCTATCACTCTCTGACACACTCTGACACTTTCTGACACTCTCAGACACTCTCTCTCACTCTCTATCAAACTCTGACACACTCTGACAATCTCTGACAATTTCTATCACTCTCTGACACTCTCTATCACTCTCTGACACTCTCAGACACTCTCTATCAATCATTGACACTCTCAGACACTCTCTATCACTCACTGACACTCTCTATCACTCTCTGAAACTCTCTGACACACTCTGACACTCTCAGACACTCTCTATCACTCTCTTTCACTCTCTGACACACTCTGACACTTTCTGACACTCTCAGACACTCTCTATCCCTCTCTATCCCTCTCTGTTACTCTCTGACACACGCTGCCACACTCTGACACTCTCTGGCACTCTCTGACACACATCTGACAATCTCTGACACTCTCTATCACTCTCTGACATACTCTGTCACTCACAGACACTCTCAGACACTCTCGATCACTCTCTGACATTCTCTATCTCTCTCTGACACTCTCTGACACTCGAAGACACTTTCTATCACACTCTATCTCTCTCTGTCACTCTCGTTCACTCTCGGACACTCTCTATAACTCTCTGACACTCTCTGACAGTCTCTGTCACTGTCAGATACTCTCTATGACTCTCAGACACTCACTATCACTGTCAGACACTCTCTATCACTCTCTGACACTCTCTGACAATCTCTGACACACTCTGACACACTCTATCGCTCTCTGACACTCTCGGACACAATCTGACACTCTCTGCCACTCTCTGACACTCTCTATCACACATTATCACTCTCTGACACACTATGACACAATCTGACAATCTCTGACACTCTCAGAAACTCTCTATCACTCTCTGACACTCTCAGACACTCTCTATCACTCTCAGACACTCTCCATCAGTCTCTGACACATTCTATCACTCCCTATCACTCTCTGACATTCTCTGACACACTCTGACACTCTCAGACACTCTCTATCACTCCCTATCACTCTCTGACACTGTCTGACACACTCTGACACTCTCAGACAGTCTCTAGCACTCTCTGAAACTCTCTATCACTCTCTATCACTCTCTAACATTCTCAGACACTCTCTATCACTCTCTGACACTCTCTATCACTCTCTATCACTCTCTGACTCTCTCTGACACACTCAGACAATCTCTATCACTCCCTAAAACTCTCTGACACTCTCTGACACACTCTGACACTCTCAGACACTCTCTATCACTCTCTGGCACACACTGAAACTCTGATACACTCTCTGTCACTCTCAGACACTCTCAGACACTCTCTCTCACTCTCTGACACTCTCTGAAACCTTCTGACACACTCACACTCTCTCTGACACTCTCCTTCACTCTCTGACAATCTCTGACACTCTCTGACACACTCTGATACTCTCTATCGCTCTCTGACAATCTCTATCGCTCTCTGACACTCTCTGACACTTTCTGACACACTCAGTCTCTCTCCATCACTCTCTGACTCTCTCTATCACTCTCTGACACTCTATCACTCTCTGTCACTCTCTGACACTCTCAGATACTCTCTGACACTCTCTGACACTCTCAGACAGTCTCTATCACTCTCTGACACTCTCTAACACTCTCTATCACTCTCTATCACTCTCTGACACTCTCAGACACTCTCTATCACTCTCTGACACTCTCTATCACTCTCTATCACTCTCTATCACTCTCTGACTCTCTCTGACACACTCAGACAATCTCTATCACTCCCTATCACTCTCTGACACTCTCTGACACACTCTGACACTCTCAGACACTCTCTATCACTCTCTGGCACTGACTGAAACTCTCTGACACTCTCTGAAACTCTCTGACACACTCACAGTCTCTCTGACACTCTCCATCGCTCTCTGACAATCTCTATCGCTCTCTGACACTCTCTGACACACTCTGACACTTTCTGACACACTCAGACTCTCTCCATCACTCTCTGACTCTCTCTATCACTCTCTGACACTCTCTGACACTCTTAGACATTCTCTATCTCTCCCTATCACTCTCTGACACTCTCTGACACACTCTGAGACTCTCAGACACTCTCTATCACTCTCTGGCACTCTCTGACACTCTCAGACATTCTCTATCACTCCCTATCACTCACTGAAGCTCTCAGACACTCTCTGTTACTCTCAGACACTCTCAGACACTCTCTCTCACTCTCTGACACTCTCTGAAACTCTCTGACACACTCACAATCTCTCTGACGCTGTCCATCACTCTCTGACACTCTCTGACATTCTCAGAAACTCTCTGACACATTCTGACACTCTCTGACACTCTCAGACAGTCTCTATCACTCTCTGACACTCTCTAACACTCTCCATCACTCTCTGACACTCTCAGACACTCTCTATCACTCTCTGACACTCTCTATCACTCTCTGACACTCTCTGACACACTCAGACAATCTCTATCACTCCCTATCACTCTCTGACACTCTCTGTCACACTCTGACACTCTCTGTCACTCTCAGACACTCTCAGACACTCTCTCTCACTCTCTGACACTCTCTGAAACTCTCTGACACACTCGCACTCTCTCTGACACTCTCCATCACTCCCTGTCAATCTCTGACACTCTCTGACACACTCTGATACTCTCTATAGCTCTCTGACAATCTCTATCGCTCTCTGACACTCTCTGACACACTCTGACACTTTCTGACACACTCAGACTCTCTCCATCACTCTCTGACTCTCTCTATCACTCTCTGACACTCTCTGACACTCTCAGACACTCTCTATCACTCTCTGGCACTCTCTGACACTCTCAGCCATTCTCTATCACTCCCTATCACTCACTGAAATTCTCAGACACTCTCTGTCACTCTCAGATACTCTCAGACACTCTCTCTCACTCTCTGACACTCTCTGAAACCATCTGACACACTCACAATCTCTCTGACGCTGTCCATCACTCTCTGACACACTCTGACACTCTCAGAAACTCTCAGACACTCTCTGTCACTCTCAGACACGCTCAGACACTCTCTCTCACTCTCTGACACTCTCTGAAACTCTCTGACACACTCACACTCTCTCTGACACTCTCTATCACTCTCTGACGGACTCTGACACTCGCAGACACTCTCAGACACTCTCAGACACTCTCTATCACTCTCTGACAATCTCAGACACTCTCTACCACTCTCTGACACTCTCTATCACTCTCTAGCGCTCTCTGAAACTCTCTATCACTCTCTGACACTCTCTGACTCACTCCTACACTCTCTATCACTCTCTGACTCTCTCTGACACACTCTGAAACTCTCAGACACTCTCTATCGCTCTCTATTACTCTCTGACACACTCTGACACACTCTGACAATCTCTGACACTCTCAGACACTCTCTATCACTCTCTGACACTCACTGGCACTCTCAGACACTCTCTGTCACTTTCAGACACTCTCAGACACTATCTATCACTCTCTGACTCTCTTGATCACTCTCCGACACTCTCTGACACTCTCTGACTCTCTCAGACACTCTCTATCACTCTCTATCACTGTCTGACACTCTCTGACACTCTCTGACACTCTCTGACACTCTCTGACACTCCCTGACACTCTCAGACACTCTCTATCACTCTCTGACACACTCTGACATTCTCTGACATTCTCTGACACTCTCTGGCACTCTCTGTCACTCTCTGTCACTCTCTGACACACTCTGACAGTCGCTGACACTCTCAGACGCTCTCAGACACTCTCTGTCACTCTCTGACACTCACTGACACTCTCTATCACTCTCTATCACTCTCTGACTCTCTCTGACACACTCAGACAATCTTTATCACTCCCTATCACTCTCTGGCACTCTCTGACACACTCTGACACTCTCAGACACTCTCTATCACACTCTGGCACTCACTGAAACTCTCAGACACTCTCTCTCACTCTCTGACACTCTCTGAAACTCTCTGACACACTCTGATACTCTCTATCGCTCTCTGACAATCTCAATCGCTCTCTGACACTCTCTGACACACTCTGACACACTCATACTCTCTCTATCACTCTCTGACTCTCTCTATCACTCTCTGGCACTCTCTGACACTCTCAGACATTCCCTATCACTCCCTATCACTCCCTATCACTCTCTGACACTCTCTGACACACTCTGACACTCTCAGACACTGTCTATCACTCTCTGGCACTCACTGAAACTCTCTGACACACTCTGATACTCTCTATCGCTCTCTGACAATCTCAATCGCTCTTTGACACTCTCTGACACACTCTGACACACTCTGACACACTCAGACTATCTCTATCAATCTCTGACTCTCTCTATCACTCTCTGGCACTCTCTGACACTCTCTATCATTCTCTATCACTCCCTATCACTCTCTGACACTCTCTGACACACTCTGACATTCTCAGACACTCTCTATCACTCTCTGGCACTCACTGAAACTCTCAGACATTCTCTATCACTCCCTATCACTCTCTGACACTCTCTGACACACTCTGACACTCTCAGACAGTCTCTATCACTCTCTGAAACTCTCTATCACTCTCTATCACTCTCTAACATTCTCAGACACTCTCTATCACTCTCTGACACTCTCTATCACTCTCTATCACTCTCTGACTCTCTCTGACACACTCAGACAATCTCTATCACTCCCTATCACTCTCTGACACTCTCTGACACACTCTGACACTCTCAGACACTCTCTATCACTCTCTGACACTCACTGAAACTCTCAGACACTCTCTGTCACTCTCAGACACTCTCAGACACTCTCTCTCACTCTCTGACACTCTCTGAAACTCTCTGACACACTCTGATACTCTCTATCGCTCGCTGACAATCTCTATCGCTCTCTGACACTCTCTGACACACTCTGACACTTTCTGAAACACTCAGACTCTCTCTATCACTCTCTGACTCTCTCTATCACTCTCTGGCACTATCTGACACTCTCAGACATTCTCTATCACTCCCTATCACTCTCTGACACTCTCTGACACACTCTGACACTCGCAGACTCTCTCTATCACTCTCTGGCACTCTCTGACACTCTCAGACATTCTCTATCACTCCCTATCACTCTCTGACACTCTCTGACACACTCTGACACTCTCAGACACTCTCTATCACTCTCTGGCACTCACTGAAACTCTCAGACACTCTCTGTCGCTCTCAGACACTCTCTGACACTCTCTCTCACTCTCTGGCACTCTCTGAAACTCTCTGACACACTCACACTCTCTCTGACACTGTCCATCACTCTCTGTCACTCTCTGACACTCTCTGAAACTCTCTGACACACTCTGACTATCTCTATCGCTCTCTGACAATCTCTAACGCTCTCTGACACTCTCTGAAACACTCTGACACTTTCTGACACACTCAGACTATCTCTACCACTCTCTATCACTCTCTGACACACTCTGACAAAATCTAACACAGACTGACACTCTCTGTCTCTCTCAGACACTCTCTATTACTCTCTGACAGTTTCTATCACTCTCTATCACTCTCTATCACGCTCTGACACTCTCTATCACTCTCTAACACTCTCTATCACTCTCTGACACATTCTGACACACTCTGACACTTTCTATCACTCTGACACTCTCTGACACTCTCTGTCTCTCTCAGACACTCTCTATCACTCTCTGACAGTTTCTATCACTCTCTATCACTCTCTATCACGCTCTGACACTCTCTATCACTCTCTAACACTCTCTATCACTCTCTGACACATTCTGACACACTCTGACACTTTCTATCACTCTGACACTCTCTGACACACTCTGACAATTTCTATAAATCTCTATCACTCTCTGACACTCTCAGACACTCTCTATCACCTCAGAGACTCTCTATCACTCTCTGACACTTTCTATCCATCTCTATCACTCTCTGAAACTCTCTGACACTCTCAGACAATCTCTATCACTCCCTATCTCTCTCTGACGCACTCTGACACTCTCAGACACTCTCTATCAATCTCTGGCACTCACTGAAACTCTCAGACACTCTCTGTCACTCTCAGACATTCTCAGACACTCTCGCTAACTCTCTGGCACTCTCTGAAACTCTCTGACACACTCACACTTTCTCTGACACTCTCAATCACTCTCTGACAGTCTCTGACACTCTCTGACACACTCTGACACTCTCTATCGCTCTCTGACACTCTATCGCACTCTGACACTCTCTGACACTCTCTGACACACTCTGACACTCTCTGACACTCTCAGACACTCTCTATCACTCTCTATCACTTTCTGACACACTCTGACACAATCCGACAGTCTCTGACAATCTCAGACACTCTCTATCACTCTCTGACACTGACTGACACTCTCAGGCACTCTCAGACACTCTCTATCACTCTCTGACACTTTCTATCACTGTCTGACACTCTCTGACACAATTTGACACTCTCTATCAGTCTCCGACAATCTCAGACACTCTCTATCACTCTATGACACTCTCTGACACTCTCTATCACTCTCCATCACTCTCTGACACACTCTGACACTGTCTGACAATCTCAGACACTCTCTATCACTCTCTATCACTCTCTATCACTCTTTGACACTCTCTGACAATCTCTGACACACTCTGACACACTCTATCGCTCTCTGACACTCTCGGACACAATCTGACACTCTCTGCCACTCTCTGACACTCTCTGTCACACATTATCACTCTCTGACACACTCTGACACAATGTGACAATCTCTGACACTCTCAGAAACTCTCTATCACTCTCTGACACTCACTGACACTCTCAGACACTCTCTATCACTCTCAGACACTCTCCATCAGTCTCTGACACATTCTATCACTCTCTGACACTCTCTGACACACTCAGAAACTCTCTGACACTCTCTATCACTCTTCATCACTCTCTGACACTCTCAGACACTCTCTATCACTCTATGACACTCTCTGACATTGTCTATCACTCTCTGACACACTCAGACCCTCTCTATCACTCTCTATCACTCTCTGACACACTCTGACAGTCTCTGACACTCGCAGACACTCGCAGACACTCTCTATCACTCTCTGACACTCCCTGACACTCTCAGACACTCTCTGTCACTCTCAGACACTCTGTATCACTCTCTATCACTCTCTGACACTCTCTGATTCTCTCTGACACACTCTGAAAGTCTCTGACACTCACTATCACACTTTATCACTCTCTGACACAATTTGACACTCCCTATCACTCTCTGACACTCTCAGACACTCTCTATCACTCTATGACACTCTCTGACATTGTCTATCACTCTCTGACACACTCTGACACTCTCAGACACTCTCTATCACTCTCTGACACTCACTGATACTCTCAGACACTCTCTGACACTCTCTGACACTCTCAGACACTCTCTATCACTCTCTGACACTCTCTATCACTCTCTATCACTCTCTGATACTCTCAGACACTGTCTATCACACTCTGACACTCTATCACTCTCTATCACTCTCTGACACACTCTGGCAATGTCTGACTCTCTCAGACACTCTCTATCACTGTCTGTAACTCACTGACACTCTCAGACACTCTCAGACACTCTCTATCTCTCTCTGACTCTCTTTATCACTCTCTGACACTCTCTGACACTCTCTGACACTCTCTATCTCTCTCTGACACTCTCTGACACTCTCTATCACTCTCTGACACACTCAGACACGCTCTATCACTCTCTGACACTCTCTGATTCTCTCTGACACTCTCTATCACTCTTTATCACTCTCTGACACAATTTGACACTCTCGATCACTCTCTGACACTCTCTATCACTCGATGACACTCTCTGACATTGTCTATCACTCTCTGACACACTCTGACACTCTCAGACACTCTCAGACAATCTCAGACACTCTCTATCACTCTCTGACACTCACTGACACTCTCAGGCAATCTCTGTCACTCTCAGACAATCTCTATCACACTCTATCACTCTCTGACACTCTCTGACACTCTCTGTCACTCTCTGTCACTCTCTATCACTCTCTGACTCTCTTTATCACTCTCTGACACTCTCTGACACTCTCGATCACCCTCTGACACACTCAGACACGCTCTATCACTCTCTGACACTCTCTGACACACTCTGGCAGTCTCAGACACTCTCTATCACTCTCTGACACTCTCTATCCATCTCTATCACTCTCTGAAACTCTCTGAGACTCTCAGACAATCTCTATCACTCCCTATCTCTCTCTGACGCACTCTGACACTCTCAGACACTCTCTATCAATCTCTGGCACTCACTGAAACTCTCTGACACTCTCAGACAATCTCTATCACTCCCTATCTCTCTCTGTCACTCTCAGACACTCTCAGACACTCTCGCTAACTCTCTGGCACTCTCTGAAACTCTCTGACACACTCACACTCTCTCTGACACTCTCTATCACTCTCTGACACTCTCTGACACACTCTGACACTCTCTATCGCTCTCTGACACTCTATCGCACTCTGACACTCTCTGACACTCTCTGACACACTCTGACACTCTCTGACACACTCAGACACTCTCTATCACTCTCTATCACTTTCTGACACACTCTGACACGATCCGACAGTCTCTGACAATCTCAGACACTCTCTATCACTCTCTGACACTGACTGACACTCTCAGGCACTCTCAGACACTCTCTATCACTCTCTGACACTTTCTATCACTGTCTGACACTCTCTGACACAATTTGACACTCTCTATCAGTCTCCGACAATCTCAGACACTCTCTATCACTCTATGACACTCTCTGACACTCTCTATCACTCTCCATCACTCTCTGACACTGTCTGACAATCTCAGACACTCTCTATCACTCTCTATCACTCTCTATCACTCTCTGACACTCTCGGACACAATCTGACAGTCTCTGACACTCTCAGACACTCTCTATCACACATTATCACTCTCTGACACACTCTGACACAATGTGACAATCTCTGACACTCTCAGAAACTCTCTATCACTCTCTGACACTCACTGACACTCTCAGACACTCTCTATCACTCTCAGACACTCTCCATCAGTCTCTGACACATTCTATCACTCTCTGACACTCTCTGACACACTCAGAAACTCTCTGACACTCTCTATCACTCTCTGACACACTCAGACACGCTCTATCACTCTCTGACACTCTCTGACACACACTGACAGTCTCAGACACTCTCTATCACTCTCTGACACTCTATCACTCTCTATCACTCTCTGACACACTCTGGCAATCTCTGACTCTCTCAGACACTCTCTATCACTGTCTGTAACTCACTGACACTCTCAGACGCTCTCTATCACTCTCTGACTCTCTTTATCACTCTCTGACACTCTCTGACACTCTCTATCTCTCTCTGACACTCTCTGACACTCTCTATCACTCTCTGACACACTCAGACACGCTCTATCACTCTCTGACACTCTCTGATTCTCTCTGACACTCTCTATCACTCTTTATCACTCTCTGACACAATTTGACACTCTCGATCACTCTCTGACACTCTCAGACACTCTCTATCACTCGATGACACTCTCTGACATTGTCTATCACTCTCTGACACACTCTGACACTCTCAGACACTCTCAGACAATCTCAGACACTCTCTATCACTCTCTGACACTCACTGACACTCTCAGACAATCTCTGTCACTCTCAGACACTCTCTATCACACTCTATCACTCTCTGACACTCTCTGACACTCTCTGTCACTCTCTGTCACTCTCTATCACTCTCTGACTCTCTTTATCACTCTCTGACACTCTCTGACACTCTCTATCACTCTCTGACACACTCAGACACGCTCTATCACTCTCTGACACTCTCTGGCATTGTCTATCACTCTCTGACACACTCAGACACTCTCTATCACTCTCTGACACTCCCTGACACTCTCAGACACTCTCTGTCACTCTCAGACACTCTGTATCACTCTCTATCACTCTCTGACACTCTCTGATTCTCTCTGACACACTCTGAAAGTCTCTGACACTCACTATCACTCTTTATCACTCTCTGACACAATTTGACACTCCCTATCACTCTCTGACACTCTCAGACACTCTCTATCACTCCATGACACTCTCTGACATTGTCTATCACTCTCTGACACACTCTGACACTCTCAGACACTCTCAGACACTCTCTATCACTCTCTGACACTCACTGATACTCTCAGACACTCTCTGACACTCTCAGACACTCTCTATCACTCTCTGACACTCTCTATCACTCTCTATCACTCTCTGATACTCTCAGACACTGTCTATCACTCTCTGACACTCTATCACTCTCTATCACCTCTGACACTCTCTGGCAATCTCTGACTCTCTCAGACACTCTCTATCACTCTTTATCACTCTCTGACACAATTTGACACTCTCGATCACTCTCTGACACTCTCAGACACTCTCTATCACTCGATGACACTCTCTGACATTGTCTATCACTCTCTGACACACTCTGACACTCTCAGACACTCTCAGACAATCTCAGACACTCTCTATCACTCTCTGACACTCACTGACACTCTCAGACAATCTCTGTCACTCTCAGACACTCTCTATCACACTCTATCACTCTCTGACACTCTCTGACACTCTCTGTCACTCTCTGTCACTCTCTATCACTCTCTGACTCTCTTTATCACTCTCTGACACTCTCTGACACTCTCTATCACTCTCTGACACTCTCTGTCAATTTCTGACATTCTCTGACACACGCTGACAGTCGCTGGCACTCTCAGACACTCTCTATCACTCTCTAGCACTCTCTGACGCTCTCTGACACTCTCATACAGTCTCTATCACTCTCTGACACTCTCTATCACTCTCTATCACTCTCTGACACTCTCAGACACTCTCTATCACTCTCTGACAATCTCTATCAATCTCTATCACTCTCTGACACTCTCTGACACTGTCAGACACGCTCTATCACTCCCTATCACTCTCTGACACACTCTGACACACTCTGACACTCTCAGACACTCTCTATCACACTCTGGCACTCACAGAAACTCTCAGACACTCTCTGTCACTCTCAGACACTCTGTATCACTCTCTATCACTCTCTGACACTCCCTGATTCTCTCTGACACACTCTGAAACTCTCTGACACTCTCTATCACTCTTTATCACTCTCTGACACAGTTTGACACTCTCTATCACTCTCTGAGACTCTCAAACACTCTCAGACCATCTCTGTCACTCTCAGACACTCTCGATCACTCTCGATCACTCTCTATCACTCTCTGACACACTCTGACACACTTTGACACTCTCAGACACTCTCAGACACTCTCTATCACTCTCTGGCACTCAGTGAAACTCTCCGACACTCTCTGTCACTCTCAGACACTCTGTATCACTCTCTATCACTCTCTGACACTCCCTGATTCTCTCTGACACACTCTGAAACTCTCTGACACTCTATATCACTCTTTATCACTCTCTGACACAGTTTGACACTCTCTATCACTCTCTGAGACTCTCAAACACTCTCAGACCATCTCTGTCACTCTCAGACACTCTCGATCACTCTCTATCACTCTCTGACACTCTCTGACACTCTCAGACACTCTCAGACACTCTCAGACACTCTCTATCACTCTCTGACACTCTCTATCACCCTCGATCACTCTCTGACACTCTCAGACACTGCCTATCGCTCTCTGACACTCTCTATCACTCTCTATCACTCTCTGACACACTCTGACATTGTCTATCACTCTCTGACACACTCTGACACTGTCTATCGCTCTCTGACACTCTCTATCACTCTCTATCACTCTCTGACACACTCTGACATTGTCTATCACTCTCTGACACACTCTGACACTGTCAGACACTCTCAGACACTCTCAGACAATCTCGATCACTCTCTATCACTCTCTGACACTCTCTATCACTCTCTATCACTCTCTGAGACACTCAGACACTGTCTATCACTCTCTATCACTCTCTATCACTCTCTATCACTCTCTGACACACTCTGACAATCTCAGACTCTCTCAGACACTCTCTATCACTGTCTGAAACTCACTGACACTCTCAGACACTCTCTGTCACTTTCAGACACTCTCAGACACTCTCTATCACTCTCTGACACTCTCTGACACTCTCTGACACTCTCTATCACTCTCTGACACACTCAGACACGCTCTATCACTCTCTGACACACTCTGGCACTCTCTGACACTGTCTGTCACTCTCTGTCACTCTCTGACACACGCTGAACGTCGCTGGCACTCTCATACACTCTCTATCACTCCCTATCACTCTCTGACACACTCTGACACTCTCTGTCACTCTCAGACACTCCCAGACACTCTCTCTCACTCTCTGACCCTCTCTGAAACTCTCTGACACACTCACACTCTCTCTGACAATCTCTATCACTCTCTGACACTCTCTGACACTCTCTATCGCTCTCTGACACTCTCTGACACTCTCTATCACTCTCTGACACACTCAGACACGCTCTATCACTCTCTGACAATCTCTGACACTCTCAGACACTCTCTATCATTCTCTGACACACTCTGGCACTGTCTGACACTCTCTGTCACCCTCTTTCACTCTCTGACACACGCTGAACGTAGCTGGCACTCTCAGACATTCTCTATCACTCCCTATCACTCTCTGACACACTCTGACTCACTCTGACACTCTCAGACACACTCTATCACTCTCTGGCACTCACTGAAACTCTCAGACACTCTCTGTCACTCTCAGACACTCCCAAACACTCACTCTCACTCTCTGACACTCTCTGAAACTCTCTGACACTCTCTGATACTCTCTATCACTCTCCGACACTCTCTGACTCTCTCTATCACTCTCTGACACACTCAGGCACGCTCTATCACTCTCTGACACTCTCTGACACTCTCTGTCACTCTCTGACACACCCTGACAGTCGCTGGCACTCTCTGACACTCTCTATCACTCTCTATCACTCTCTGACACTCTCTATCACTCTCTCTCACTCTCTGACACACTCTGACAATCTCTGACTCTCTCAGACACTCTCTAGCACTGTCTGAAACTCACTGACACTCTCAGACACTCTCCGTCACTTTCAGACACTCTCAGACACTCTCCATCACTCTCTGACTCTCTTTATCACTCTCTGACACACTCAGGCACGCTCTGTCACTCTCTGACACTCTCAGACACTCTCTATCATTCTCTGACACACTCTGACACTCTCTGACACTCTCTGTCACTCTCTGTCACTCTCTGACACACCCTGACAGTCGCTGGCACTCTCTGACACTCTCTATCACTCTCTATCACTCTCTGACACTCTCTATCACTCTCTCTCACTCTCTGACACACTCTGACAATCTCTGACTCTCTCAGACACTCTCTATCACTTTCTGAAACTCACTGACACTCTCTGAATCTCTCTATCACTCTCTGACACACTCAGACACGCTCAATCACTCTCTGACACTCTCTGACACTCTCTTACACTCTCTGACACACTCTGAAACTCTCTAACACTCTCTATCACTCTTGATCACTCTCTGGCACAATTTGACACTCTCTATCACTCTCTGACACTCTCAGACACTCTCTATCACTCTATGACACTCTCTGACATTGTCCATCACTCTCTATCACTCTCTGACACTCTCTGACACTCTCAGACACTCTCAGACACTCTCTATCACTCCCAGACACTCTCTATCACGCTCTGACACTCTCTGACGCTCTCAGACACACTCAATCACTCTCTATCACTCTCTGACACTCTCTTTCGCTCTCTGTCACTCTCAGACACTCACAGACACTCTCTATCACTCTCTGACAATCTATATCACTCTCTGACACTCTCTATCGCTCTCTGACACTCTCAGACACTCTCTATCACTCTCTGACACTCTCTGACACTCTCTATCACTCAATGACACTCTGTGACACTCTCTATCACTCTCTATCACTATCTGACACTCTCTGACACTCTCTGACACTCTCAGACATTCTCTGTCACTCTCTATCACTCTCTATCACTCCATGACACTCTCTGACACTCTCAGAACCTCTCTCTCATTCTCTGACACTCTCAGACACTCTCTATCACTCTCTGACACTCTCTGACACTCTCTATCACTCAATGACACTCTCTAACATTCTTCATCACTCTCTGACACACTCTGACACTCTCTGACACTCTCAGACACTCTCTATCACTCTCTATAACTCTCTGACACTCTCTATCACTCAGTGACACTCTGAAAATCTCTATCACTCTCTATCATTCTCTGATACTCTCTGACACTCTCTGACACACTCTGACACTCTCAGACACTCTCTGACAATCTCAGACACTCTCTATCACTCTTTATCACTCACTGACACTCTCTGACACTCTCTATCACTCTCTGACATTCTCTATCACTCTCTATCACTCTCTGACACTCTCAGACACTCTCTATCAATCTTTCACACTCTCTAACACTCACTGACACTCTCAGACACTCTCTGTCACTCTCAGACACTCTCTGACGCTCTCTTTCACTGTCTATCACTCTCTGACACTCTCTATCACTCTCTATCACTCTCTGACACTCTCTGATACTCTCTATCACTCTCTATCACTCTCTGACACTTTCTGACACTCTCTATCACTCTCTGACACTCTCTAACACTCTCAGACTCTCTCTATCTCTCTCTATCACTCTCTGACAATCTCTATCACTCTCTATCACTGTCTGACACTCTCCATCACTCTCTGACACTCTCTATTACTCTCTGAAACTCTCTGACACTCTCCATCACTCAATGACACTCTCTGACATCTCTATTACTCTCTCTCACTCTCTGACACACTCTGACACTCTCTGACGCTCTCTGACACTCTCTGACACTCTCTGACACTCTCTGACGCTCTCTGACACTCACAGACACTCTCAGATACTCTCTATCACTCTGTATCACTCTCTAACACACTCTGACACTCTTAATCACTCTCTGACACACTCTATCACTCTCTGACACTCTCGATCACTCTCTGACACTCTCTGACACTCTCAGACTTTCTGTGACACACTCTGACACTCTCTATCACTCTATGACACTCACTGACACACTCTATCACTCTATGACACTCTCTGACACGCTCTATCACTCTCTTTCACTCTCTGACACTCTCTGACACTCTCTATCACTCTCTATCACTCTCTGAAACTCTCTGACACTCTCAGACACTCTCTATCACTCTCTATCACTCTCTGACACTTTCAGACACGCTCAGACACTCTCTATCACCCTCTGACACTCTCCATCACTCTCTGAGACTCTCTGACACTCTATGACACTCTCTGTCGCTCTCTGACACTCTCACACACTCTGGCAATATCTGACACTCTCCATCACTCTCTGACACTCTCAGACACTCTCTGTCACTCTCAGACTCTCTCTATCACACTCTAACGCTCTTTGACGCTCTCAGACACTCTCTGACGCACTCAGACACTCTGTGACACTCTCTGACGCTCTCAGACACTCTGTGACACTCTCTGACGCTCTCTGACGCTCTCTATCACATTCTGACACTCTCTGACGCTCTCAGACACACTCTGAAACGCTCTAACATTCTTCATCACTCTCTGACACACTCTGACACTCTTTGACACTCTCAGAAACTCTCTATCACTCTCTATCACTCTCTGACACTCTCTATCACTCAATGACACTCTCTGAAAATCTCTATCACTCTCTATCACTCTCTGACACTCTCTGACACACTCAGACACTCTCAGACACTCTCTGACACTCTCAGACATGCTCTATCACTCTCTATCACTCTCTATCACTCTCTGACACTCTCTGACACTCTCTATCACTCAATGACACTCTGTGACACTCTCTATCACTCTCTATCACTATCTGACACTCTCTGATATACTCAGACACTCTGTGACACACTCTGACACTCTCTATCACTCTATGAAACTCTCTGACACTCTCTATCACTCTCTATCACTCTATGACACACTCTGACACTCCCTGACACTCTCAGACATTCTCTGTCACTCTCTATCACTCTCTATCACCCCATGACACTCTCTGACACTCTCAGAATCTCTCTCTCATTCTCTGACACTCCCAGACACTCTCTATCACTCTCTGACACTCTCTATCACTCTCTGACATTCTCAGACACTCTATATCACTCTCTGACACTCTCTATCATTCTCTGACACTCTCTGACACTCTCTATCACTCTCTATCACTCTCAGACACTCTCTGTCACTCTCAGACACTCTCAGACACTCTCTATCACTCTCTGACACTCTCTAGCACTCTCTTTCGCTCACTGACACTCTCAGACACTCGCTTTCACTCTCTGTCACTCTCTGACTCTCTCTGACAAACTCAGAAACTCTGTGACACACTCTGACACTCTCTGTCACTCTCAGACACTCTCAGACACTCTCTATCACTCTCTGACACTCACTGACACTCTCAGACACTCTCTGTCACTCTCTGTCACTCTCAGACACGCTCAGATTCTCCCTATCACTCTCTGACTCTCTCTATCACTCTCTGACACACTCTGACACTCTTTGACACTCTCAGAAACTCTCTATCACTCTCTATCACTCTCTGACACTCTCTATCACTCAATGACACTCTCTGAAAATCTCTATCACTCTCTATCACTCTCTATCACTCTCTGACACTCTCTGACACACTCAGACACTCTCAGACACTCTCAGACACTCTCTGACACTCTCAGACATGCTCTATCACTCTCTATCACTCTCTATCACTCTCTGACACTCTATCACTCAATGACACTCTGTGACACTCTCTATCACTCTCTATCACTATCTGACACTCTCTGATATACTCAGACACTCTGTGACACACTCTGACACTCTCTATCACTCTATGAAACTCTCTGACACTCTCTATCACTCACTATCACTCTATGACACACTCTGACACTCCCTGACACTCTCAGACATTCTCTGTCACTCTCTAACACTCTCTATCACTCCATGACACTCTCTGACACTCTCAGAATCTCTCTCTCAATCTCTGACACTCTCAGACACTCTCTATCACTCTCTGACACTCTCTATCACTCTCTGACATTCTCAGACACTCTATATCACTCTCTGACACTCTCTATCATTCTCTGACACTCTCTGTCACTCTCAGACACTCTCAGACACTCTCTGTCACTCTCAGACACTCTCAGATACTCTCTATCACTCTCTGACACTCTCTATCACTCTCTTTCGCTCACTGACACTCTCAGACACTCGCTTTCACTCTCTGTCACTCTCTAACACTCTCTGACACTCACTGACACTCTCAGACACTCGCTTTCACTCACTGACACTCTCAGACACTCGCTTTCACTCTCTGACACTCTCTATCACTCTCTGACACTCACTGACACTCTCAGACACTCGCGTTCACTCTCTGTCACTCTCAGAGACTCTCAGACACTCTCTATCACTCTCTGACACTCTCTATCACTCTATGACACTCTCTGACACTCTCTATCACTCTCTATCACTCTCTGACACACTCTGACACTTTCCGACACTCTCAGACACTCTCTATCACTCTCTATCACTCTCTGACACTCTCTGTCACTCTCAGACACTCTCAGACACTCTCTATCACTCTCTGACACTCTCTATCACTCTCTGACACTCTATTTCGTTCTCTGACACTTTCTGACACTCTCAGACACTCTCTATCACTCTCTATCACTCTCTGACACTCACTGACACTCTCAGAATCTCTCTCTCACTCTCTGACATTCTCAGACACTCTCTATCACTCTCTGACACTCTCTATCACTCTCTGACACTCTCTATCACTCTCTGACATTCATTGACACTCCCAGACGCTCTCTGTCACTCTCAGCCTCTCTCTATCACTTTCTATCACTCTCTGACACTCTCTGACACTCTCTATCACTCAAAGACACTCTGTGACACTCTCTATCACTCTCTATCACTCTCTGACTCTCTCTGACAAACTCAGAAACTCTGTGACACACTCTGACACTCTCTGTCACTCTCAGACACTCTCAGACACTCTCTATCACTCTCTGACACTCACTGACACTCTCAGACACTCTCTGTCACTCTCTGTCACTCTCAGACACGCTCAGATTCTCCCTATCACTCTCTGACTCTCTCTATCACTCTCTGACACTCTCTATCACTCTCTGACACTCTCTATCGCTCTCTGACACTCTCACATACTCTGACACTCTCTGACACTCTCAGACACTCTCTATCACTCTCTATCACTTTCTGACACTCTCTATCACTCTCTATCACTCTCTGACACTCACTGACACTCTCAGACACTCTCTGTTAATCTCTAACTCTCTCTGACACTCTCTATCACTCTCTGACACTCTCTGACATTCTCAGAGGCACTCTATCACTCTCTATAACTCACTGACACTCTCAGACACTCACTATCACTCTCTGACACTCACTGACACTCTCAGAAAATCTCTTTCACTCTCTGTCACTCTCAGACTCTCTCAGACGCTCTCTATCACTCTCTGACACTCTCTATCACTCTCTGACACTCTCAATCGCTCTCTGACACTCTCTGACGCACTCAATCACTCTCTATCACTCTCTGACACACTCTGACACTCTCTATCACTCTATGACACTCTCTGCCACTCTCTATCACTCTCTATCACTCTCTGACACATTCTGACACTCTCTCTCGCTCTCTATCACTCTCTTACACTCTCTTTCACTCTCTGACTCTCTCTGACACACTCTATCACACTCAGACACTCTCAGACACTCTCTATCACTCTCTGACACTCTCTATCACTCTCTGACACTCTCTTTCGTTCTCTGACATTTTCTGACACTCTCAGACACTCTCTATCACTCTCTCTCACTCTCTGACACTCTCAGACACTCTCTATCACTCTCTGACACTCTCTATCACTCTCTGGCATTCTCAGACACTCTCTATCACTCTCTGACACTCTCTATCACTCTCTGACACTCTCTGACACTCTCTATCACTCAATGACACTCTGTGACACTCTCTATCACTCTCTATCACTATCTGACACTCTCTGATATACTCAGACACTCTGTGACACACTCTGACACTCTCTATCACTCTATGAAACTCTCTGACACTCTCTATCACTCTCTATCACTCTATGACACACTCTGACACTCCCTGACACTCTCAGACATTCTCTGTCACTCTCTATCACTCTCTATCACCCCATGACACTCTCTGACACTCTCAGAATCTCTCTCTCATTCTCTGACACTCCCAGACACTCTCTATCACTCTCTGACACTCTCTATCACTCTCTGACATTCTCAGACACTCTATATCACTCTCTGACACTCTCTATCATTCTCTGACACTCTCTGACACTCTCTATCACTCTCTATCACTCTCAGACACTCTCTGTCACTCTCAGACACTCTCAGACACTCTCTATCACTCTCTGACACTCTCTAGCACTCTCTTTCGCTCACTGACACTCTCAGACACTCGCTTTCACTCTCTGTCACTCTCTGACTCTCTCTGACAAACTCAGAAACTCTGTGACACACTCTGACACTCTCTGTCACTCTCAGACACTCTCAGACACTCTCTATCACTCTCTGACACTCACTGACACTCTCAGACACTCTCTGTCACTCTCTGTCACTCTCAGACACGCTCAGATTCTCCCTATCACTCTCTGACTCTCTCTATCACTCTCTGACACACTCTGACACTCTTTGACACTCTCAGAAACTCTCTATCACTCTCTATCACTCTCTGACACTCTCTATCACTCAATGACACTCTCTGAAAATCTCTATCACTCTCTATCACTCTCTATCACTCTCTGACACTCTCTGACACACTCAGACACTCTCAGACACTCTCAGACACTCTCTGACACTCTCAGACATGCTCTATCACTCTCTATCACTCTCTATCACTCTCTGACACTCTATCACTCAATGACACTCTGTGACACTCTCTATCACTCTCTATCACTATCTGACACTCTCTGATATACTCAGACACTCTGTGACACACTCTGACACTCTCTATCACTCTATGAAACTCTCTGACACTCTCTATCACTCTCTATCACTCTATGACACACTCTGACACTCCCTGACACTCTCAGACATTCTCTGTCACTCTCTAACACTCTCTATCACTCCATGACACTCTCTGACACTCTCAGAATCTCTCTCTCAATCTCTGACACTCTCAGACACTCTCTATCACTCTCTGACACTCTCTATCACTCTCTGACATTCTCAGACACTCTATATCACTCTCTGACACTCTCTATCATTCTCTGACACTCTCTGTCACTCTCAGACACTCTCAGACACTCTCTGTCACTCTCAGACACTCTCAGATACTCTCTATCACTCTCTGACACTCTCTATCACTCTCTTTCGCTCACTGACACTCTCAGACACTCGCTTTCACTCTCTGTCACTCTCTAACACTCTCTGACACTCACTGACACTCTCAGACACTCGCTTTCACTCACTGACACTCTCAGACACTCGCTTTCACTCTCTGACACTCTCTATCACTCTCTGACACTCACTGACACTCTCAGACACTCGCGTTCACTCTCTGTCACTCTCAGAGACTCTCAGACACTCTCTATCACTCTCTGACACTCTCTATCACTCTATGACACTCTCTGACACTCTCTATCACTCTCTATCACTCTCTGACACACTCTGACACTTTCCGACACTCTCAGACACTCTCTATCACTCTCTATCACTCTCTGACACTCTCTGTCACTCTCAGACACTCTCAGACACTCTCTATCACTCTCTGACACTCTCTATCACTCTCTGACACTTTATTTCGTTCTCTGACACTTTCTGACACTCTCAGACACTCTCTATCACTCTCTATCACTCTCTGACACTCACTGACACTCTCAGAATCTCTCTCTCACTCTCTGACATTCTCAGACACTCTCTATCACTCTCTGACACTCTCTATCACTCTCTGACACTCTCTATCACTCTCTGACATTCATTGACACTCCCAGACGCTCTCTGTCACTCTCAGCCTCTCTCTATCACTTTCTATCACTCTCTGACACTCTCTGACACTCTCTATCACTCAAAGACACTCTGTGACACTCTCTATCACTCTCTATCACTCTCTGACTCTCTCTGACAAACTCAGAAACTCTGTGACACACTCTGACACTCTCTGTCACTCTCAGACACTCTCAGACACTCTCTATCACTCTCTGACACTCACTGACACTCTCAGACACTCTCTGTCACTCTCTGTCACTCTCAGACACGCTCAGATTCTCCCTATCACTCTCTGACTCTCTCTATCACTCTCTGACACTCTCTATCACTCTCTGACACTCTCTATCGCTCTCTGACACTCTCACATACTCTGACACTCTCTGACACTCTCAGACACTCTCTATCACTCTCTATCACTTTCTGACACTCTCTATCACTCTCTATCACTCTCTGACACTCACTGACACTCTCAGACACTCTCTGTTAATCTCTAACTCTCTCTGACACTCTCTATCACTCTCTGACACTCTCTGACATTCTCAGAGGCACTCTATCACTCTCTATAACTCACTGACACTCTCAGACACTCACTATCACTCTCTGACACTCACTGACACTCTCAGAAAATCTCTTTCACTCTCTGTCACTCTCAGACTCTCTCAGACGCTCTCTATCACTCTCTGACACTCTCTATCACTCTCTGACACTCTCAATCGCTCTCTGACACTCTCTGACGCACTCAATCACTCTCTATCACTCTCTGACACACTCTGACACTCTCTATCACTCTATGACACTCTCTGCCACTCTCTATCACTCTCTATCACTCTCTGACACATTCTGACACTCTCTCTCGCTCTCTATCACTCTCTTACACTCTCTTTCACTCTCTGACTCTCTCTGACACACTCTATCACACTCAGACACTCTCAGACACTCTCTATCACTCTCTGACACTCTCTATCACTCTCTGACACTCTCTTTCGTTCTCTGACATTTTCTGACACTCTCAGACACTCTCTATCACTCTCTCTCACTCTCTGACACTCTCAGACACTCTCTATCACTCTCTGACACTCTCTATCACTCTCTGGCATTCTCAGACACTCTCTATCACTCTCTGACACTCTCTATCACTCTCTGACACTCTCTATCACTCTCTGACATTCATTGACACTCTCAGACGCTCTCTGTCACTCTCAGCCTTTCTCTATCACTCTCTATCACTCAAAGGCACTCTGTGACACTCTCTATCACTCTCTATCACTCTCTGACTCTCTCTGACAAACTCAGACACTCTGTGACACACTCTGACACTCTCTGTCACTCTCAGACACTCTCAGACACTCTCTATCACTCTCTGACACTCACTGACACTCTCAGACACTCTCTGTCACTCTCTGTCACTCTCAGACACGCTCAGATTCTCCCTATCAATCTCTGACTCTCTCTATCACTCTCTGACACTCTCTATCACTCTCTGACACTCTCTATCGCTCTCTGACACTCTCACATACTCTGACACTCTCTGACACTCTCAGACACTCTCTATCACTCTCTATCACTTTCTGACACTCTCTATCACTCTCTGACACTCACTGACACTCTCAGACACTCTCTGTCACTCTCTAACTCTCTCTGACACTCTCAGAAACTCTCTTTCACTCTCTGTCACTCTCAGACTCTCTCAGACGCTCTCTATCACTCTCTGACACTCTCAATCGCTCTCTGACACTCTCTGACGCACTCAATCACTCTCTATCACTCTCTGACACACTCTGACACTCTCTATCACTCTATGACACTCTCTGCCACTCTCTATCAATCTCTATCACTCTCTGACACACTCTGACACTCTCTCTCGCTCTCTATCACTCTCTGACACTCTCTTTCACTCTCTGACTCTCTCTGACACACTCTATCACACTCTGACACTGTCTGACACTCTCTATCACTCAATGACACACTCTGAAACTCTCTATCACTCTATATCACTCTCTATCACTCTCTATCACTCTCTATCACTCTCTGACACTCACTGACACTCTCAGACACTCGCTGTCACTCTCAGACACACTGAGACACTCTCTATCACTCTCTGACACACTCTATCACTCACCAACACTCTCTTTCGCTCTCTGAAACTCTCTGACACTCTCAGAATCTCTCTCTCACTCTCTGAAACTCTCAGACACTCTCTATCACTCTCTATCACTATCTGACACTCTCTGACATACTCAGACACTCTGTGACACACTCTGACACTCTCTATCACTCTATGACACTCTCTGACGCTCTCTATCACTCTCTATCACTCTCTGACACTCTCTGACGCTCTCAGACACTCTCAGACACTCTCTATCACTCTCAGACACTCTCTATCACGCTCTGACACTCTCTGACGCTCTCAGACACACTCAATCACTCTCTATCACTCTCTGACACTCTCTTTCGCTCTCTGTCACTCTCAGACACTCACAGACACTCCCTATCACTCTCTGACAATCTATATCACTCTCTGACACTCTCTATCGCTCTCTGACACTCTCAGACACTCTCTATCACTCTCTGACACTCTCTGACACTCTCTATCACTCAATGACACTCTGTGACACTCTCTATCACTCTCTATCACTATCTGACACTCTCTGACATACTCAGACACTCTGTGACACACTCTGACACTCTCTATCACTCTATGAAACTCTCTGACACTCTCTATCACTCTCTATCACTCTCTGACACACTCTGACACTCTCTGACACTCTCAGACATTCTCTGTCACTCTCTATCACTCTCTATCACTCCATGACACTCTCTGACACTCTCAGAATCTCTCTCTCATTCTCTGACACTCTCAGACACTCCCTATCACTCTCTGACACTCTCTATCACTCTCTGACATTCTCAGACACTCTATGTCACTCTCTGACACTCTCTATCATTCTCTGACACTCTCTGACACTCTCTATCACTCTCTGACACTCTCTATCACTCTCTGACACTCTCTATCGCTCTTTGACACTCTCACATACTCTGACACTCTCTGACACTCTCAGCCTCTCTCTATCACTTTCTATCACTCTCTGACACTCTCTGACACTCTCTATCACTCAAAGACACTCTGTGACACTCTCTATCACTCTCTATCACTCTCTGACTCTCTCTGACAAACTCAGAAACTCTGTGACACACTCTGACACTCTCTGTCACTCTCAGACACTCTCAGACACTCTCTATCACTCTCTGACACTCACTGACACTCTCAGACACTCTCTGTCACTCTCTGTCACTCTCAGACACGCTCAGATTCTCCCTATCACTCTCTGACTCTCTCTATCACTCTCTGACACTCTCTATCACTCTCTGACACTCTCTATCGCTCTCTGACACTCTCACATACTCTGACACTCTCTGACACTCTCAGACACTCTCTATCACTCTCTATCACTTTCTGACACTCTCTATCACTCTCTATCACTCTCTGACACTCACTGACACTCTCAGACACTCTCTGTTAATCTCTAACTCTCTCTGACACTCTCTATCACTCTCTGACACTCTCTGACATTCTCAGAGGCACTCTATCACTCTCTATAACTCACTGACACTCTCAGACACTCACTATCACTCTCTGACACTCACTGACACTCTCAGAAAATATCTTTCACTCTCTGTCACTCTCAGACTCTCTCAGACGCTCTCTATCACTCTCTGACACTCTCTATCACTCTCTGACACTCTCAATCGCTCTCTGACACTCTCTGACGCACTCAATCACTCTCTATCACTCTCTGACACACTCTGACACTCTCTATCACTCTATGACACTCTCTGCCACTCTCTATCACTCTCTATCACTCTCTGACACATTCTGACACTCTCTCTCGCTCTCTATCACTCTCTTACACTCTCTTTCACTCTCTGACTCTCTCTGACACACTCTATCACACTCAGACACTCTCAGACACTCTCTATCACTCTCTGACACTCTCTATCACTCTCTGACACTCTCTTGCGTTCTCTGACATTTTCTGACACTCTCAGACACTCTCTATCACTCTCTCTCACTCTCTGACACTCTCAGACACTCTCTATCACTCTCTGACACTCTCTATCACTCTCTGGCATTCTCAGACACTCTCTATCACTCTCTGACACTCTCTATCACTCTCTGACACTCTCTATCACTCTCTGACATTCATTGACACTCTCAGACGCTCTCTGTCACTCTCAGCCTTTCTCTATCACTCTCTATCACTCTCTGACACTCTCTATCACTCAAAGGCACTCTGTGACACTCTCTATCACTCTCTATCACTCTCTGACTCTCTCTGACAAACTCAGACACTCTGTGACACACTCTGACACTCTCTGTCACTCTCAGACACTCTCAGACACTCTCTATCACTCTCTGACACTCACTGACACTCTCAGACACTCTCTGTCACTCTCTGTCACTCTCAGACACGCTCAGATTCTCCCTATCAATCTCTGACTCTCTCTATCACTCTCTGACACTCTCTATCACTCTCTGACACTCTCTATCGCTCTCTGACACTCTCACATACTCTGACACTCTCTGACACTCTCAGACACTCTCTATCACTCTCTATCACTTTCTGACACTCTCTATCACTCTCTGACACTCACTGACACTCTCAGACACTCTCTGTCACTCTCTAACTCTCTCTGACACTCTCAGAAACTCTCTTTCACTCTCTGTCACTCTCAGACTCTCTCAGACGCTCTCTATCACTCTCTGACACTCTCAATCGCTCTCTGACACTCTCTGACGCACTCAATCACTCTCTATCACTCTCTGACACACTCTGACACTCTCTATCACTCTATGACACTCTCTGCCACTCTCTATCAATCTCTATCACTCTCTGACACACTCTGACACTCTCTCTCGCTCTCTATCACTCTCTGACACTCTCTTTCACTCTCTGACTCTCTCTGACACACTCTATCACACTCTGACACTGTCTGACACTCTCTATCACTCAATGACACACTCTGAAACTCTCTATCACTCTATATCACTCTCTATCACTCTCTATCACTCTCTATCACTCTCTGACACTCACTGACACTCTCAGACACTCGCTGTCACTCTCAGACACTCTGAGACACTCTCTATCACTCTCTGACACACTCTATCACTCACCAACACTCTCTTTCGCTCTCTGAAACTCTCTGACACTCTCAGAATCTCTCTCTCACTCTCTGAAACTCTCAGACACTCTCTATCACTCTCTATCACTATCTGACACTCTCTGACATACTCAGACACTCTGTGACACACTCTGACACTCTCTATCACTCTATGACACTCTCTGACGCTCTCTATCACTCTCTATCACTCTCTGACACTCTCTGACGCTCTCAGACACTCTCAGACACTCTCTATCACTCTCAGACACTCTCTATCACGCTCTGACACTCTCTGACGCTCTCAGACACACTCAATCACTCTCTATCACTCTCTGACACTCTCTTTCGCTCTCTGTCACTCTCAGACACTCACAGACACTCTCTATCACTCTCTGACAATCTATATCACTCTCTGACACTCTCTATCGCTCTCTGACACTCTCAGACACTCTCTATCACTCTCTGACACTCTCTGACACTCTCTATCACTCAATGACACTCTGTGACACTCTCTATCACTCTCTATCACTATCTGACACTCTCTGACACTCTCAGACATTCTCTGTCACTCTCTATCACTCTCTATCACTCCATGACACTCTCTGACACTCTCAGAATCTCTCTCTCATTCTCTGACACTCTCAGACACTCTCTATCACTCTCTGACACTCTCTGACACTCTCTATCACTCAATGACACTCTGTGACACTCTCTATCACTCTCTATCACTATCTGACACTCTCTGACATACTCAGACACTCTGTGACACACTCTGACACTCTCTATCACTCTATGAAACTCTCTGACACTCTCTATCACTCTCTATCACTCTCTGACACACTCTGACACTCTCTGACACTCTCAGACATTCTCTGTCACTCTCTATCACTCTCTATCACTCCATGACACTCTCTGACACTCTCAGAATCTCTCTCTCATTCTCTGACACTCTCAGACACTCCCTATCACTCTCTGACACTCTCTATCACTCTCTGACATTCTCAGACACTCTATGTCACTCTCTGACACTCTCTATCATTCTCTGACACTCTCTGACACTCTCTATCACTCTCTGTCACTCTCAGACACTCTCTGTCACTCTCAGACACTCTCAGACACTCTCTATCACTCTCTGACACTCTCTATCACTCTCTTTCGCTCACTGACACTCGCAGACACTCGCTTTCACTCTCTGTCACTCTCTGACACTCTCTGACACTCTCTATCACTCTCTGACACTCACTGACACTCACTGACACTCTCAGACACTCGCTTTCACTCACTGACACTCTCAGACACTCGCTTTCACTCTCTGTCACTCTCTGACACTCACTGACACTCTCAGACACTCGCGTTCACTCTCTGTCACTCTCAGAGACTCTCAGACACTCTCAATCGCTCTCTGACACTCTCTGACGCACTCAATCACTCTCTATCACTCTCTGACACACTCTGACACTCTCTATCACTCTATGACACTCTCTGCCACTCTCTATCAATCTCTATCACTCTCTGACACACTCTGACACTCTCTCTCGCTCTCTATCACTCTCTAACACTCTCTTTCACTCTCTGACTCTCTCTGACACACTCTATCACACTCTGACACTGTCTGACACTCTCTATCACTCAATGACACACTCTGAAACTCTCTATCACTCTATATCACTCTCTATCACTCTCTATCACTCTCTATCACTCTCTGACACTCACTGACACTCTCAGACACTCGCTGTCACTCTCAGACACTCTGAGACACTCTCTATCACTCTCTGACACACTCTATCACTCACCAACACTCTCTTTCGCTCTCTGAAACTCTCTGACACTCTCAGAATCTCTCTCTCACTCTCTGAAACTCTCAGACACTCTCTATCACTCTCTATCACTATCTGACACTCTCTGACATACTCAGACACTCTGTGACACACTCTGACACTCTCTATCACTCTATGACACTCTCTGACGCTCTCTATCACTCTCTATCACTCTCTATCACTCTCTGACACTCTCTGACGCTCTCAGACACTCTCAGACACTCTCTATCACTCTCAGACACTCTCTATCACGCTCTGACACTCTCTGACGCTCTCAGACACACTCAATCACTCTCTATCACTCTCTGACACTCTCTTTCGCTCTCTGTCACTCTCAGACACTCACAGACACTCTCTATCACTCTCTGACAATCTATATCACTCTCTGACACTCTCTATCGCTCTCTGACACTCTCAGACACTCTCTATCACTCTCTGACACTCTCTGACACTCTCTATCACTCAATGACACTCTGTGACACTCTCTATCACTCTCTATCACTATCTGACACTCTCTGACACTCTCAGACATTCTCTGTCACTCTCTATCACTCTCTATCACTCCATGACACTCTCTGACACTCTCAGAATCTCTCTCTCATTCTCTGACACTCTCAGACACTCTCTATCACTCTCTGACACTCTCTGACACTCTCTATCACTCAATGACACTCTGTGACACTCTCTATCACTCTCTATCACTATCTGACACTCTCTGACATACTCAGACACTCTGTGACACACTCTGACACTCTCTATCACTCTATGAAACTCTCTGACACTCTCTATCACTCTCTATCACTCTCTGACACACTCTGACACTCTCTGACACTCTCAGACATTCTCTGTCACTCTCTATCACTCTCTATCACTCCATGACACTCTCTGACACTCTCAGAATCTCTCTCTCATTCTCTGACACTCTCAGACACTCCCTATCACTCGCTGTCACTCTCAGACACTCTGAGACACTCTCTATCACTCTCTGACACACTCTATCACTCACCAACACTCTCTTTCGCTCTCTGAAACTCTCTGACACTCTCAGAATCTCTCTCTCACTCTCTGAAACTCTCAGACACTCTCTATCACTCTCTATCACTATCTGACACTCTCTGACATACTCAGACACTCTGTGACACACTCTGACACTCTCTATCACTCTATGACACTCTCTGACGCTCTCTATCACTCTCTATCACTCTCTGACACTCTCTGACGCTCTCAGACACTCTCAGACACTCTCTATCACTCTCAGACACTCTCTATCACGCTCTGACACTCTCTGACGCTCTCAGACACACTCAATCACTCTCTATCACTCTCTGACACTCTCTTTCGCTCTCTGTCACTCTCAGACACTCACAGACACTCTCTATCACTCTCTGACAATCTATATCACTCTCTGACACTCTCTATCGCTCTCTGACACTCTCAGACACTCTCTATCACTCTCTGACACTCTCTGACACTCTCTATCACTCAATGACACTCTGTGACACTCTCTATCACTCTCTATCACTATCTGACACTCTCTGACACTCTCAGACATTCTCTGTCACTCTCTATCACTCTCTATCACTCCATGACACTCTCTGACACTCTCAGAATCTCTCTCTCATTCTCTGACACTCTCAGACACTCTCTATCACTCTCTGACACTCTCTGACACTCTCTATCACTCAATGACACTCTGTGACACTCTCTATCACTCTCTATCACTATCTGACACTCTCTGACATACTCAGACACTCTGTGACACACTCTGACACTCTCTATCACTCTATGAAACTCTCTGACACTCTCTATCACTCTCTATCACTCTCTGACACACTCTGACACTCTCTGACACTCTCAGACATTCTCTGTCACTCTCTATCACTCTCTATCACTCCATGACACTCTCTGACACTCTCAGAATCTCTCTCTCATTCTCTGACACTCTCAGACACTCCCTATCACTCTCTGACACTCTCTATCACTCTCTGACATTCTCAGACACTCTATGTCACTCTCTGACACTCTCTATCATTCTCTGACACTCTCTGACACTCTCTATCACTCTCTGTCACTCTCAGACACTCTCTGTCACTCTCAGACACTCTCAGACACTCTCTATCACTCTCTGACACTCTCTATCACTCTCTTTCGCTCACTGACACTCGCAGACACTCGCTTTCACTCTCTGTCACTCTCTGACACTCTCTGACACTCTCTATCACTCTCTGACACTCACTGACACTCACTGACACTCTCAGACACTCGCTTTCACTCACTGACACTCTCAGACACTCGCTTTCACTCTCTGTCACTCTCTGACACTCACTGACACTCTCAGACACTCGCGTTCACTCTCTGTCACTCTCAGAGACTCTCAGACACTCTCAATCGCTCTCTGACACTCTCTGACGCACTCAATCACTCTCTATCACTCTCTGACACACTCTGACACTCTCTATCACTCTATGACACTCTCTGCCACTCTCTATCAATCTCTATCACTCTCTGACACACTCTGACACTCTCTCTCGCTCTCTATCACTCTCTAACACTCTCTTTCACTCTCTGACTCTCTCTGACACACTCTATCACACTCTGACACTGTCTGACACTCTCTATCACTCAATGACACACTCTGAAACTCTCTATCACTCTATATCACTCTCTATCACTCTCTATCACTCTCTATCACTCTCTGACACTCACTGACACTCTCAGACACTCGCTGTCACTCTCAGACACTCTGAGACACTCTCTATCACTCTCTGACACACTCTATCACTCACCAACACTCTCTTTCGCTCTCTGAAACTCTCTGACACTCTCAGAATCTCTCTCTCACTCTCTGAAACTCTCAGACACTCTCTATCACTCTCTATCACTATCTGACACTCTCTGACATACTCAGACACTCTGTGACACACTCTGACACTCTCTATCACTCTATGACACTCTCTGACGCTCTCTATCACTCTCTATCACTCTCTATCACTCTCTGACACTCTCTGACGCTCTCAGACACTCTCAGACACTCTCTATCACTCTCAGACACTCTCTATCACGCTCTGACACTCTCTGACGCTCTCAGACACACTCAATCACTCTCTATCACTCTCTGACACTCTCTTTCGCTCTCTGTCACTCTCAGACACTCACAGACACTCTCTATCACTCTCTGACAATCTATATCACTCTCTGACACTCTCTATCGCTCTCTGACACTCTCAGACACTCTCTATCACTCTCTGACACTCTCTGACACTCTCTATCACTCAATGACACTCTGTGACACTCTCTATCACTCTCTATCACTATCTGACACTCTCTGACACTCTCAGACATTCTCTGTCACTCTCTATCACTCTCTATCACTCCATGACACTCTCTGACACTCTCAGAATCTCTCTCTCATTCTCTGACACTCTCAGACACTCTCTATCACTCTCTGACACTCTCTGACACTCTCTATCACTCAATGACACTCTGTGACACTCTCTATCACTCTCTATCACTATCTGACACTCTCTGACATACTCAGACACTCTGTGACACACTCTGACACTCTCTATCACTCTATGAAACTCTCTGACACTCTCTATCACTCTCTATCACTCTCTGACACACTCTGACACTCTCTGACACTCTCAGACATTCTCTGTCACTCTCTATCACTCTCTATCACTCCATGACACTCTCTGACACTCTCAGAATCTCTCTCTCATTCTCTGACACTCTCAGACACTCCCTATCACTCTCTGACACTCTCTATCACTCTCTGACATTCTCAGACACTCTATGTCATTCTCTGACACTCTCTGACACTCTCTATCACTCTCTGTCACTCTCAGACACTCTCTGTCACTCTCAGACACTCTCAGACACTCTGTATCACTCTCTGACACTCTCTATCACTCTCTTTCGCTCACTGACACTCGCAGACACTCGCTTTCACTCTCTATCACTCTCTGTCACTCTCAGACACTCTCTGTCACTCTCAGACACTCTCAGACACTCTCTATCACTCTCTGACACTCTCTATCACTCTCTTTCGCTCACTGACACTCGCAGACACTCGCTTTCACTCTCTGTCACTCTCTGACACTCTCTGACACTCTCTATCACTCTCTGACACTCACTGACACTCACTGACACTCTCAGACACTCGCTTTCACTCACTGACACTCTCAGACACTCGCTTTCACTCTCTGTCACTCTCTGACACTAACTGACACTCTCAGACACTCGCGTTCACTCTCTGTCACTCTCAGAGACTCTCAGACACTCTCTATCACTCTCTGACACTCTCTATCACTCTATGACACTCTCTGACACTCTCTATCACTCTCTGACACACTCTGCCACTCTCTGACACTCTCAGACACTCTCTGTCACTCTCTATCACTCTCTGACACTCTCTATCACTCTCTGACACTCTCTATCACTCTCTGACACTCTCTATCACTCACTGACACTCTCAGACGCTCACTATCACTCTCTGACACTCACTGACACTCTCTTTCACTCTCTTTCACTCTCTGTCACTCTCAGACTCTCTCAGACGCTCTCTATCACTCTCTGACACTCTCTATCACTCTCTGACACTCTCTGACACTCACTATCACTCTCTGACACTCTCAATCGCTCTCTGAAACTCTCTGACACACTCAATCACTCTCTATCACTCTCTGACGCACTCTGACACTCTCTATCACTCTATGACACTCTCTGACACTCTCTATCACTCTCTATCACTCTCTGACACACTGACACTCTCTGACACTCTCAGACATTCTCTGTCACTCTCTATCACTCTCTGACTCTCTCTATCACTCTCTGACACTCTCTATCACGCTCTATCACTCTCTTACACTCTCTAACACTCTCTGACACTCTCTGACACACTCTATCACACTCTGACACTGTCTGACACTCTCTATCACTCAATGACACACTGTGAAACTCTTTATCACTCTCTATCACTCTCTATCAAACTCTGACACTCACTGACACTCTCAGACACTCGCTGTCACTCTCAGACACTCTCTGTCACTCTCAGACACTCTCAGACACTCTCTATCACTCTCTGACACTCTCTTTCACTCTCTGGCACTCTCTGACACACTCTGACACTTTCTGACACTCTCAGACACTCTCTGTCACTCTCAGACACTCTCAGACACTCTCTATCACTCTCTGACACTCTCTATCACTCTCTGACACTCTCTTTCGTTCTCTGACACTTTCTGACACTCTCAGACACTCTCTATCTCTCTCTGACACTCTCTGACACTCTCAGAATCTCTCTCTCACTCTCTGACACTCTCAGACACTCTCTATCACTCTCTGACACTCTCTATCACTCTCTGACATTCTCAGACACTCTCTCTCACTCTGACACTCCCTATCACTCTATGAAACTCTCTGACACTCTCTATCACTCTCTATCACTCTCTGACACACTCTGACACACTCTGACACTCTCTGACACTCTCAGACATTCTCTGTCACTCTCTATCACTCTCTATGACTCCATGACACTCTCTGACACTCTCAGAATCTCTCTCTCATTCTCTGACACTCTCAGACACTATCTATCACTCTCTGACACTCTCTATCACTCTCTGACATTCTCAGACACTCTCTATCACTCTCTGACACTCTCTATCATTCTCTGACACTCTCTGACACTCTCTATCACTCTCTGTCACTCTCAGACACGCTCTGTCACTCTCAGACACTCTCAGACACTCTCTATCACTCTCTGACACTCTCTGACACTCGCTATCACTTTCTGACACTCACTGACACTCACTGACACTCTCAGACACTCGCTTTCACTCACTGACACTCTCAGACACTCGCTTTCACTCTCTGTCACTCTCTGACACTCTCTGACACTCTCTGACACTCTCTATCACTCTCTGACACTCACTGACACTCTCAGACACTCGCGTTCACTCTCTGTCACTCTCAGAGACTCTCAGACACTCTCTGTCACTCTCAGACACTCTCAGACACTCTCTATCACTCTCTGACACTCTCTATCACTCTCTGACACTCTCTTTCGTTCTCTGACACTTTCTGACACTCTCAGACACTCTCTATCTCTCTCTGACACTCTCTGACACTCTCAGAATCTCTCTCTCACTCTCTGACACTCTCAGACACTCTCTATCACTCTCTGACACTCTCTATCACTCTCTGACATTCTCAGACACTCTCTCTCACTCTGACACTCCCTATCACTCTATGAAACTCTCTGACACTCTCTATCACTCTCTATCACTCTCTGACACACTCTGACACTCTCTGACACTCTCAGACATTCTCTGTCACTCTCTATCACTCTCTATGACTCCATGACACTCTCTGACACTCTCAGAATCTCTCTCTCATTCTCTGACACTCTCAGACACTATCTATCACTCTCTGACACTCTCTATCACTCTCTGACATTCTCAGACACTCTCTATCACTCTCTGACACTCTCTATCATTCTCTGACACTCTCTGACACTCTCTATCACTCTCTGTCACTCTCAGACACGCTCTGTCACTCTCAGACACTCTCAGACGCTCTCTATCACTCTCTGACACTCTCTGACACTCGCTATCACTTTCTGACACTCACTGACACTCACTGACACTCTCAGACACTCGCTTTCACTCACTGACACTCTCAGACACTCGCTTTCACTCTCTGTCACTCTCTGACACTCTCTGACACTCTCTGACACTCTCTATCACTCTCTGACACTCACTGACACTCTCAGACACTCGCGTTCACTCTCTGTCACTCTCAGAGACTCTCAGACACTCTCTGTCACTCTCAGACACTCTCAGACACTCTCTATCACTCTCTGACACTCTCTATCACTCTCTGACACTCTCTTTCGTTCTCTGACACTTTCTGACACTCTCAGACACTCTCTATCTCTCTCTGACACTCTCTGACACTCTCAGAATCTCTCTCTCACTCTCTGACACTCTCAGACACTCTCTATCACTCTCTGACACTCTCTATCACTCTCTGACATTCTCAGACACTCTCTCTCACTCTGACACTCCCTATCACTCTATGAAACTCTCTGACACTCTCTATCACTCTCTATCACTCTCTGACACACTCTGACACTCTCTGACACTCTCAGACATTCTCTGTCACTCTCTATCACTCTCTATGACTCCATGACACTCTCTGACACTCTCAGAATCTCTCTCTCATTCTCTGACACTCTCAGACACTATCTATCACTCTCTGACACTCTCTATCACTCTCTGACATTCTCAGACACTCTCTATCACTCTTATACACTCTCTATCATTCTCTGACACTCTCTGACACTCTCTATCACTCTCTGTCACTCTCAGACACGCTCTGTCACTCTCAGACACTCTCTATCACTCTCTGACACTCTCTGACACTCGCTATCACTTTCTGACACTCACTGACACTCACTGACACTCTCAGACACTCGCTTTCACTCACTGACACTCTCAGACACTCGCTTTCACTCTCTGTCACTCTCTGACACTCTCTGACACTCTCTGACACTCTCTATCACTCTCTGACACTCACTGACACTCTCAGACACTCGCGTTCACTCTCTGTCACTCTCAGAGACTCTCAGACACTCTCTATCACTCTCTGACACTCTCTATCACTCTATGACACTCTCTGACACTCTCTGACACTCTCTATCACTCTCTATCACTCTCTGAAACACTCTGACACTCTCTGACACTCTCAGACACTCTCTGTCACTCTCTATCACTCTCTGACACTCTCTATCACTCTCTATCACTCTCTATCACTCTCTATCACTCTCAGACACTCACTATCACTCTCTGACACTCACTATCTCTCTCTGACTCTCTCTATCACTCTCAGACACACTCTATCACTCTCAGACACTCTCAGACACTCACTATCACTCTCTGACACTCACTATCACTCTCTGACACTCTCTCACACTCTCTGACACTCTCTGAAACTCTCTGACACTCTCAGACACTCTCAGACACTCACTATCACTCTCTGATACTCTTTGGCACTCACTATCACTCTCTGATACTCTCTGACACTCACTATCACTCTCTGACACTCTCTATCACGCTCTGACACTCTCTGACACTCACTATCACACTCTGACACTCTCTGACACTCACTATCACTGTCTGACACTCTCTATCACTCTTTGACACTCTCAGACACTTACTATCACTCTCTGACACTCTCCATCACTCTCTGACACTCTCAAACAATCACTATCAATCTCTGACACTCTCTGACACTCTCCATTACTCTCTATAACTCTCTGACACTCTCTGATACTCTCAGACACTCACAGACACTCACTATCACTTTCTGACACTCTCTGACACTCTCTGACACTCTCTGACAATCTCTGTCACTCTCTGATACTCTGTGACACTCACTATCACCCTCTGACACTCTCTATCACTCTCTGACACTCTCTGACATTCTCAGACTCTCTCGGATACTCACTATCACTCTCTGATACTCTCTGACAATCAGTAAAACTCTCTGACACTCTCTATCACTCTCTGACACTCTGACACTCTCTGACACTCTCCGACTCTCTCCGACACTCTCCGACACTCACTATCACTCTCCGACTCTCTCCGACACTCTCCGACACTCACTATCACTCTCTGACACTCTCTGACACTCTCATACACTCACTATCACTCTCTGACACTCTCTGACACTTTCTATCACTCTCTGATACTTTCCGAAAATCACTATCACTCTCTGACTCTCTCAGACACTCTCGGACACTCACTATCACTCTCTGATACTCTCTGACACTCACTATCACTCTCTGACAGTCGCTATCACTCTGTGACACTCTCTGACACTCATTATCACTCTCTGATACTCTCTGACAATCACTATCACTCTCTGACAGTCTCTATCACTCTCTGACACTCTCTGACACTCATTATTACTCTCTGACAGTCTCGATACCTCCTGACACTCTATATCACTCTCTGACACTCTCTATCAGTCTCAGACACTCTCTGACACTCTCTATCACTCTCTGACTCTCCCTGACACTCTCTAACACTCTCTATCACTCTCTGATACTTTCTGACAATCACTAACACTCTCTATCACTCTCTGACACTCTCTGACACTCTCTGACACTCTCAGACACTCTCGGACACTCTCGGACACTCACTATCACTCTCTGATACTTCTGACACTCTCTATCACTCTCTGACACTTCTTTGATACTCTCTGACACTCACGAACACTCTCTGACACTCTCTGACACTCTCGATCACTCTCTGACACTCTCGGACACTCACTATCACTCTCTGACACTTACTATCACTCTCTGACACTCTCTATCACTCTCTGACACTCTCTGACACTCTCTGACACTCTCAGACACTCTCAGACACTCACTATCACTCTCTGATACTCTCTGACACTCACTATCACTCTCTGATACTCTCTGACACTCTCTATCACTCTCTGACACGCACTATCACTCTCTGACTCTCTCTGACACTCACTATCACTCGCAATCACTCTCTGACACACTCTGACACGTTCAGACACTCAGTGTCACTCTCTGAGTCTCTCTGACATTCTCTATCACTCTCTATCACTCTCTGACACACTCTGACACACTCTGACACTTTCAGACTCTCTGTGTCACTCTCTGACATTCTCTGACACACTCAGACAATCACTATCACTCTCTGACGCTCTCTGACACACTCTATCACTCTCTATCACTCTCTGACACTCTCTGACACTCTCTGACACACTCTATCACTCTCTATCAATCTCTATCACTCTCTGACACTCTCAGACACTCAGAGACAATCTCTGACACTCACTATCACTCTCTGACACTCCCTATCAATCTATGACACACTCTGACACTCTCTGACACTCTCTGACACTCACTATCACTCTCTGTCACTCCCTATCACCCTCTGACACACTCTGACACTCTCTGACACTCTCTAACACTCTCTGACACTCTCTGACACTCGCTGACACTCTCACTATCACTCTCTGACACTCTCTGACACTCTCTGACACTCCCTATCACTCTCTCACACTCTCTATAACTCTCTGACAATCACTATCACTCTCAGACACTCACTGTCACTCTCTGATACTCTCTGATACTCACTATCAGTCTCTGACACTCTCTATCTATCTCTGACACTCTCTGACACTCACTATCAATCTCTAACAGTCTCTATCACTCTCAGACACTCTCTATCCCTCTCAGACTCTCTCAGACACTCTCTATCACTGTCTGACACTCTCTCACACTCTCTGAAACTCTCTATATCTCTCTGAATCTCTCTACCACTCTCTGACACTCTCTGACACTCTCAGACACTCACTATCACTCTCTGATATTCTCTGACGCTCACTATCATTCTCTGATACTCTCTGACACTCAATATCACTCTCTGACACTCTCTGTCACTCTCTGACACTCTCTGGCACTCACTATCACTCTCTGACACTCACTATCACTCTCTGACACTCTCTATCACTCTCTGACACTCTCTGACACTCTCTATCACTCTCAGACACTCACTATCACTCTCAGACACTCTCATACACTCTCTATCTCTCTCTGACACTCGCTATCATTCTCTATCACTCTCTGACACTCTCTGACACTCACTATCTCTCTCTGACACTCTCTATCACTCTCAGACTCTCTCAGACACTCACTATCACTCTCTGACACTCTCTATCACTCTCAGACACTCTCAGACACTCACTATCACTCTCTGACACTCTCTATCATTCTCTGATACTGTCTGACACTGCCTATCAATCTCTGACACTCTCTGACTCTCTCAGACACTCACTATCTCTTTCTGACACTCTCTATCACTCTCAGACTCTCTCAGACACTCACTATCACTCTCTGACACTCTCTATCACTCTCAGACACTCACTATCACTCTCTGACGCTCACTATCACTCTCTGATACTCTCTGACGCTCAATATCACTCTCTGACACTCGCTATCACTCTCTGACACTCTCTGACACTCTCTGGCAATCACTATCACTCTCTGACACTCACTATCACTCTCTGACACTCTCTATCACTCTCTGACACTCTCAGACACTCACTATCACTCTCTGACACTCTCTATCTCTCTCTGACACTCGCTATCACACTCTATCACTCTCTGACACTCACTATCTCTCTCTGACACTCTCTATCAATCTCAGACACTCTCTACCACTCTCAGACACTCTCAGACACTCACTATCACTCTCTGACACTCACTGTCACTCTCTGACTCTCTCTCACACTCTCTGACACTCTCTGAAACTCTCTATCTCTCTCTGAAACTCTCTATCACTCTCTGACACTCTCTGACTCTCTCTGACACTCTCAGACACTAACTATCACTCTCTGATACTCTCTGGCACTCACTATCACTCTCTGATACTCTCTGACACTCACTATCACTCTCTGACACTCTCTGACACTCACTATCACTGTCTGACACTCTCTATCACTCTCTGACACTCTCAGACACTTTCTATCACGCTCTGACACTCTCTGACACTCACTATCACTCTCTGACACTCACTATCACTGTCTGACACTCTCTATCACTCTCTGACACTCTCAGACACTTACTATCACTCTCTGACACTCTCTATCACTCTCTGACACTCTCAGACAATCACTATCAATCTCTGACACTCTCTGACACTCTCCATTACTCTCGATAATCCTCTGACACTCTCTGATACTCTCAGACACTCACAGACACTCACTATAACTCTCTGCACTCTCTGACACTCTCTGACACTCTCTGTCACTCTCTGATACTCTCTGACACTCACTATCACTCTCTGACACTCTCAATCACTCTCTGACATTCTCAGACTCTCTCGGATACTCACTATCACTCTCTGATACTCTATGACAATCACTAAAACTCTCTGACACTCTCTAGTACTCTCTGACACTCTCTGACACTTTCCGACTCTCTCCGACACTCTCCGACACTCACTATGACTCTCTGACACTCTCTGACACTCTCTGACACTCTCATACTCTCACTATCACTCTCTGACACTCTCTGACACTTTCTATCACTCTCTGACTCTCTCAGACACTCTCGCACACTCACTATCACTCTCTGATACTCTCTGACACTCACTATCACAATCTGACAGTCTCTATCACTCTCTGACACTCATTATCACTCTCTGACAGTCTCGATAACTCTCTGACACTCTATATCACTCTCTGAAACTCTCTATCACTCTCTGACACTCTCTGACACTCACTATCACTCTCTGACTCTCCCTGACACTCTCTATATCACTCTCTGATATTTTCTGACACTCACTAACACTTTCTGACACTCTCTATCACTCTCTGACACTCTCTGACACTCTCAGACACTCACTATCACTCTCTGATACTCTCTGACACACACTATTACTCTCTGACACTCTCTATCACTCTCAGAAACTCTCTATCACTCTCTGACACACTCAGACACTCACTATCACTCTCGGACACTCACTATCACTCTCTGACTCTCTCTCACACTCTCTGACACTCTCTGAAACTCTCTATCTCTCTCTGAAACTCTCTATCACTCTCTGACACTCTCTGACACTCTCAGACACTCTCAGACACTAACTATCACTCTCTGATACTCTCTGGCACTCACTATCACTCTCTGATACTCTCTGACACTCACTATCACTCTCTGACACTTTCCATCACGCTCTGACACTCTCTGACACTCACTATCACTCTCTGACACTCTCTGACACTCACTATCACTGTCTGACACTCTCTATGACTCTCTGACACTCTCAGACACTTACTATCACTCTCTGACACTCTCTATCACTCTCTGACACTCTCAGACAATCACTATCAATCTCTGACACTCTCTGACACTCTCCATTACTCTCGATAATCCTCTGACACTCTCTGATACTCTCAGACACTCACAGACACTCACGATAACTCTCTGCACTCTCTGACACTCTCTGACACTCTCTATCACTCTCTGATACTCTCTGACACTCACTATCACTCTCTGACACTCTCAATCACTCTCTGACATTCTCAGACTCTCTCGGATACTCACTATCACTCTCTGATACTCTCTGACAATCACTAAAACTCTCTGACACTCTCTAGTACTCTCTGACACTCTCTGACACTCTCCGACTCTCTCCGACACTCTCCGACACTCACTATCAATCTCTGACACTCTCTGACACTCTCATACACTCACTATCACTCTCTGACACTCTCTGACACTCACTATCACTCTCTGACACTCACTATCACTGTCTGACACTCTCTATCACTCTCTGACACTCTCAGACACTTACTATCACTCTCTGACACTCTCAATCACTCTCTGACACTCTCAGACAATCACTATCAATCTCTGACACTCTCTGACACTCTCCATTACTCTCGATAATCCTCTGACACTCTCTGATACTCTCAGACACTCACAGACACTCACTATAACTCTCTGCACTCTCTGACACTCTCTGACACTCTCTGTCACTCTCTGATACTCTCTGACACTCACTATCACTCTCTGACACTCTCAATCACTCTCTGACATTCTCAGACTCTCTCGGATACTCACTATCACTCTCTGATACTCTATGACAATCACTAAAACTCTCTGACACTCTCTAGTACTCTCTGACACTCTCTGACACTTTCCGACTCTCTCCGACACTCTCCGACACTCACTATGACTCTCTGACACTCTCTGACACTCTCTGACACTCTCATACTCTCACTATCACTCTCTGACACTCTCTGACACTTTCTATCACTCTCTGACTCTCTCAGACACTCTCGCACACTCACTATCACTCTCTGATACTCTCTGACACTCACTATCACAATCTGACAGTCTCTATCACTCTCTGACACTCATTATCACTCTCTGACAGTCTCGATAACTCTCTGACACTCTATATCACTCTCTGAAACTCTCTATCACTCTCTGACACTCTCTGACACTCACTATCACTCTCTGACTCTCCCTGACACTCTCTATATCACTCTCTGATATTTTCTGACACTCACTAACACTTTCTGACACTCTCTATCACTCTCTGACACTCTCTGACACTCTCAGACACTCACTATCACTCTCTGATACTCTCTGACACACACTATCACTCTCTGACACTCTCTATCACTCTCAGAAACTCTCTATCACTCTCTGACACTCTCAGACACTCACTATCACTCTCGGACACTCACTATCACTCTCTGACTCTCTCTCACACTCTCTGACACTCTCTGAAACTCTCTATCTCTCTCTGAAACTCTCTATCACTCTCTGACACTCTCTGACACTCTCTGACACTCTCAGACACTCTCAGACACTAACTATCACTCTCTGATACTCTCTGGCACTCACTATCACTCTCTGATACTCTCTGACACTCACTATCACTCTCTGACACTTTCCATCACGCTCTGACACTCTCTGACACTCACTATCACTCTCTGACACTCTCTGACACTCACTATCACTGTCTGACACTCTCTATGACTCTCTGACACTCTCAGACACTTACTATCACTCTCTGACACTCTCTATCACTCTCTGACACTCTCAGACAATCACTATCAATCTCTGACACTCTCTGACACTCTCCATTACTCTCGATAATCCTCTGACACTCTCTGATACTCTCAGACACTCACAGACACTCACTATAACTCTCTGCACTCTCTGACACTCTCTGACACTCTCTATCACTCTCTGATACTCTCTGACACTCACTATCACTCTCTGACACTCTCAATCACTCTCTGACATTCTCAGACTCTCTCGGATACTCACTATCACTCTCTGATACTCTCTGACAATCACTAAAACTCTCTGACACTCTCTAGTACTCTCTGACACTCTCTGACACTCTCCGACTCTCTCCGACACTCTCCGACACTCACTATCAATCTCTGACACTCTCTGACACTCTCATACACTCACTATCACTCTCTGACACTCTCTGACACTTTCTATCACTCTCTGACTCTCTCAGACACTCTCGCACACTCACTATCACTCTCTGATACTCTCTGACACTCACTATCACAATCTGACAGTCTCTATCACTCTCTGACACTCATTATCACTCTCTGACAGTCTCGATAACTCTCTGACACTCTATATCACTCTCTGAAACTCTCTATCACTCTCTGACACTCTCTGACACGCTCTGACACTCTCTATCACTCTCTGACTCTCCCTGACACTCTCTATATCACTCTCTGATATTTTCTGACACTCACTAACACTTTCTGACACTCTCTATCACTCTCTGACACTCTCTGACACTCTCTGACACTCTCAGACAATCTCAGACACTCTCGTACACTCACCATCACTTCTTTGATATTCTCTGACACTCATGAACACTCTCTGACACTCTCTGACACTCTCTGACACTCTCTGACACTCTCTGATACTCTCAGAGACTCTCGGACTCTCACTGTCACTCTCTGACACTCACTATCACTCTCTGACACTCTCTATCTCTCTCTGACACTCGCTGTCCCTCTCTAACACTCTCTGACACTCTCTGACACTCTCAGACAGTCTCAGACACTCACTATCACTCTCTGATGCCCTCTTACACTCACTATCACTCTCTATCTCTCTCTGCCATCTCTATCACACTCTATCACTCTCTGACACTCACTATCTCTCTCTGATACTCTCTATCACTCTCTGACACTCTCTATCACTCTCTGACACTCTCTGACACTCACTATCACTGTTTGACAATCTCTATCACTCTTTGACACTCTCAGACACTGACTATCACTCTCTGACACTCTCTATCACTCTCTGACACTCTCAGACAATCACTATCACTCTCTGACACTCTCTATCACTCTCAGACACTCACTTTCACTCTCTGACACTCTCTATCTCTCTCTGACACTCGCTATCATTTTCTATCAATCTCTGACACTCTCTGACACTCACTATCTCTCTCTGACACTCTCTAACACTCTCAGACACTCTCTATCACTCTCAGACTCTCTCAGACACTCACTATCACTCTCTGACACTCACTATCACTCTCTGACACGCTCTCACACTCTCTGATACTCTCGGAAACTCTCTATCTCTCTCTGAAACTCTCTATCGCTCTCTGACACTCTCTGACACTCTCTGACACTCTCTGACACGCTCTCTCACTCTCAGACACTCACTATCACTCTCTGATACTCTCTGACACTCACTATCACTCTCTGATACTCTCGGACACTCACTATCATTCTCTGACACTCACCATCACCCTCTGACACTCTCTGACACTCTCTGACACTCACTATCATTCTCTGACACTCTCTGACACTCACTATCACTCTCTGACACTCTCTATCACTCTCTGACACTCTCAGTCACTTACTATCACTCTCTGACACTCTCTGACACTCTCTATCACTCTCTGACACTCTCTATCACTCTCTGTCACTCTCTGACACTCTCTGACACTCTCAGAAAATCATTATCACTCTCTGACACTCTCTGACACTCACTATCACGCTCTGACACTCTCTGACACTCACTGTCACTCTCTGATACTCTCTGACACTCTCTGACACTCACAATCACTCTCTGATACTCTCTGACACTCTCTATCACTCTCTATCACTCTCTGACACTCGAAGACACTCACTTTCACTCACTTTCACTCTCTGACACTCTCTGACACTCTCTGATACTCTCTGACACTCACTGTCAATCTCTATCACTCTGTGACACTCTCTGACATTCTCAGACACTCTCGGACACTCACTATCACTCTCTGATACTCTCTGACACTCACTATCACTCTCTGACACTCTCTGACACTCTCTATCACTCTCTATCACTCTCTGACACACTCTGACTCTCTCTATCACTCTCTGACACTCTCTATCACTCTCTATCACTCTCTGACACTCTCTGACACTCTCAGACTCTCTCTGACACTCTCTATCAATCTCTATCACTCTCTGACACACTCTGACACTCTCTATCACTCTCTGACACACTCTGACTCTCTCTATCACTCTCTGACACTCTCTATCACTCTCTATCACTCTCTGACACTCTCTGACACTCTCTGACACTCTCAGACTCTCTCTGACACTCTCTATCAATCTCTATTACTCTCTGACACACTCTGACACTCTCTATCACTCTCTGACACTCTCTGGCACGCTCTGACACTCTCTGACACTCTCTATCACTCTCTGACACTCTCTGGCACGCTCTGACACTCTCTGACACTCTCTGACACTCTCTTTCACTCTCTATCACTCTCTGACACTCTCAGACACTCACTATCACTCTCTGACACTCTCTGACACTCTCTATCACTCTCTGACACTCTCTGGCACGCTCTGACACTCTCTGACACTCTCTTTCACTCTCTATCACTCTCTGACATTCTCAGACACTCTCTATCACTCTCTGACACTCTCTGACACTCTCGATCACTCTCTATCACTCTCTGAAACTCTCAGACACTCTCTGACACTTTCTATCACTCTCTATCACTCTCTATCACTCTCTATCACTCTCTGACACTCTCTGATACTCTCTATCACTCTCTATCACTCTCAGACACTCACTATCACTCTCTATCAATCTCTGACACTCTCTGACACTCTCCATTACTCTCGATAATCCTCTGACACTCTCTGATACTCTCAGACACTCACAGACACTCACTATAACTCTCTGCACTCTCTGACACTCTCTGACACTCTCTGTCACTCTCTGATACTCTCTGACACTCACTATCACTCTCTGACACTCTCAATCACTCTCTGACATTCTCAGACTCTCTCGGATACTCACTATCACTCTCTGATACTCTATGACAATCACTAAAACTCTCTGACACTCTCTAGTACTCTCTGACACTCTCTGACACTTTCCGACTCTCTCCGACACTCTCCGACACTCACTATGACTCTCTGACACTCTCTGACACTCTCTGACACTCTCATACACTCACTATCACTCTCTGACACTCTCTGACACTTTCTATCACTCTCTGACTCTCTCAGACACTCTCGCACACTCACTATCACTCTCTGATACTCTCTGACACTCACTATCACAATCTGACAGTCTCTATCACTCTCTGACACTCATTATCACTCTCTGACAGTCTCGATAACTCTCTGACACTCTATATCACCCTCTGAAACTCTCTATCACTCTCTGACACTCTCTGACACTCACTATCACTCTCTGACTCTCCCTGACACTCTCAGACACTCACTATCACTCTCTGATACTCTCTGACACACACTATCACTCTCTGACACTCTCTATCACTCTCAGAAACTCTCTATCACTCTCTGACACTCTCAGACACTCACTATCACTCTCGGACACTCACTATCACTCTCTGACTCTCTCTCACACTCTCTGACACTCTCTGACACTCTCTGACACTCTCAGACACTCTCAGACACTAACTATCACTCTCTGATACTCTCTGGCACTCACTATCACTCTCTGATACTCTCTGACACTCACTATCACTCTCTGACACTTTCCATCACGCTCTGACACTCTCTGACACTCACTATCACTCTCTGACACTCTCTGACACTCACTATCACTGTCTGACACTCTCTATCACTCTCTGACACTCTCAGACACTTACTATCACTCTCTGACACTCTCTATCACTCTCTGACACTCTCAGACAATCACTATCAATCTCTGACACTCTCTGACACTCTCCATTACTCTCGATAATCCTCTGACACTCTCTGATACTCTCAGACACTCACAGACACTCACTATAACTCTCTGCACTCTCTGACACTCTCTGACACTCTCTATCACTCTCTGATACTCTCTGACACTCACTATCACTCTCTGACACTCTCAATCACTCTCTGACATTCTCAGACTCTCTCGGATACTCACTATCACTCTCTGATACTCTCTGACAATCACTAAAACTCTCTGACACTCTCTAGTACTCTCTGACACTCTCTGACACTCTCCGACTCTCTCCGACACTCTCCGACACTCACTATCAATCTCTGACACTCTCTGACACTCTCATACACTCACTATCACTCTCTGACACTCTCTATCACTCTCTGACACTCTCAGTCACTTACTATCACTCTCTGACACTCTCTGACACTCTCTATCACTCTCTGACACTCTCTATCACTCTCTGTCACTCTCTGACACTCTCTGACACTCTCAGAAAATCATTATCACTCTCTGACACTCTCTGACACTCACTATCACGCTCTGACACTCTCTGACACTCACTGTCACTCTCTGATACTCTCTGACACTCTCTGACACTCACAATCACTCTCTGATACTCTCTGACACTCTCTATCACTCTCTATCACTCTCTGACACTCGAAGACACTCACTTTCACTCACTTTCACTCTCTGACACTCTCTGACACTCTCTGATACTCTCTGACACTCACTGTCAATCTCTATCACTCTGTGACACTCTCTGACATTCTCAGACACTCTCGGACACTCACTATCACTCTCTGATACTCTCTGACACTCACTATCACTCTCTGACACTCTCTGACACTCTCTATCACTCTCTATCACTCTCTGACACACTCTGACTCTCTCTATCACTCTCTGACACTCTCTATCACTCTCTATCACTCTCTGACACTCTCTGACACTCTCTGACACTCTCAGACTCTCTCTGACACTCTCTATCAATCTTTATCACTCTCTGACACACTCTGACACTCTCTATCACTCTCTGACACACTCTGACTCTCTCTATCACTCTCTGACACTCTCTATCACTCTCTATCACTCTCTGACACTCTCTGACACTCTCTGACACTCTCAGACTCTCTCTGACACTCTCTATCAATCTCTATTACTCTCTGACACACTCTGACACTCTCTATCACTCTCTGACACTCTCTGGCACGCTCTGACACTCTCTGACACTCTCTGTCACTCTCTGACACTCTCTGGCACGCTCTGACACTCTCTGACACTCTCTGACACTCTCTTTCACTCTCTATCACTCTCTGACACTCTCAGACACTCACTATCACTCTCTGACACTCTCTGACACTCTCTATCACTCTCTGACACTCTCTGGCACGCTCTGACACTCTCTGACACTCTCTGACACTCTCTTTCACTCTCTATCACTCTCTGACACTCTCAGACACTCTCTATCACTCTCTGACACTCTCTGACACTCTCGATCACTCTCTATCACTCTCTGAAACTCTCAGACACTCACTATCACTCTCTATCAATCTCTGACACTCTCTGACACTCTCCATTACTCTCGATAATCCTCTGACACTCTCTGATTCTCTCAGACACTCACAGACACTCACTATAACTCTCTGCACTCTCTGACACTCTCTGACACTCTCTGTCACTCTCTGATACTCTCTGACACTCACTATCACTCTCTGACACTCTCAATCACTCTCTGACATTCTCAGACTCTCTCGGATACTCACTATCACTCTCTGATACTCTATGACAATCACTAAAACTCTCTGACACTCTCTAGTACTCTCTGACACTCTCTGACACTTTCCGACTCTCTCCGACACTCTCCGACACTCACTATTACTCTCTGATACTCTCTGACACTCACTATCACTCTCTGACACTTTCCATCACGCTCTGACACTCTCTGACACTCACTATCACTCTCTGACACTCTCTGACACTCACTATCACTGTCTGACACTCTCTATGACTCTCTGACACTCTCAGACACTTACTATCACTCTCTGACACTCTCTATCACTCTCTGACACTCTCAGACAATCACTATCAATCTCTGACACTCTCTGACACTCTCCATTACTCTCGATAATCCTCTGACACTCTCTGATACTCTCAGACACTCACAGACACTCACTATAACTCTCTGCACTCTCTGACACTCTCTGACACTCTCTATCACTCTCTGATACTCTCTGACACTCACTATCACTCTCTGACACTCTCAATCACTCTCTGACATTCTCAGACTCTCTCGGATACTCACTATCACTCTCTGATACTCTCTGACAATCACTAAAACTCTCTGACACTCTCTAGTACTCTCTGACACTCTCTGACACTCTCCGACTCTCTCCGACACTCTCCGACACTCACTATCAATCTCTGACACTCTCTGACACTCTCATACACTCACTATCACTCTCTGACACTCTCTGACACTTTCTATCACTCTCTGACTCTCTCAGACACTCTCGCACACTCACTATCACTCTCTGATACTCTCTGACACTCACTATCACAATCTGACAGTCTCTATCACTCTCTGACACTCATTATCACTCTCTGACAGTCTCGATAACTCTCGGAAACTCTCTATCTCTCTCTGAAACTCTCTATCGCTCTCTGACACTCTCTGACACTCTCTGACACTCTCTGACACGCTCTCTCACTCTCAGACACTCACTATCACTCTCTGATACTCTCTGACACTCACTATCACTCTCTGATACTCTCGGACACTCACTATCATTCTCTGACACTCACCATCACCCTCTGACACTCTCTGACACTCTCTGACACTCACTATCATTCTCTGACACTCTCTGACACTCACTATCACTCTCTGACACTCTCTATCACTCTCTGACACTCTCAGTCACTTACTATCACTCTCTGACACTCTCTGACACTCTCTATCACTCTCTGACACTCTCTATCACTCTCTGTCACTCTCTGACACTCTCTGACACTCTCAGAAAATCATTATCACTCTCTGACACTCTCTGACACTCACTATCACGCTCTGACACTCTCTGACACTCACTGTCACTCTCTGATACTCTCTGACACTCTCTGACACTCACAATCACTCTCTGATACTCTCTGACACTCTCTATCACTCTCTATCACTCTCTGACACTCGAAGACACTCACTTTCACTCACTTTCACTCTCTGACACTCTCTGACACTCTCTGATACTCTCTGACACTCACTGTCAATCTCTATCACTCTGTGACACTCTCTGACATTCTCAGACACTCTCGGACACTCACTATCACTCTCTGATACTCTCTGACACTCACTATCACTCTCTGACACTCTCTGACACTCTCTATCACTCTCTATCACTCTCTGACACTCTCTGACACTCTCTGACACTCTCTGACACTCTCAGACTCTCTCTGACACTCTCTATCAATCTCTATTACTCTCTGACACACTCTGACACTCTCTATCACTCTCTGACACTCTCTGGCACGCTCTGACACTCTCTGACACTCTCTGTCACTCTCTGACACTCTCTGGCACGCTCTGACACTCTCTGACACTCTCTGACACTCTCTTTCACTCTCTATTACTCTCTGACACTCTCAGACACTCACTATCACTCTCTGACACTCTCTGACACTCTCTATCACTCTCTGACACTCTCTGGCACGCTCTGACACTCTCTGACACTCTCTGACACTCTCTTTCACTCTCTATCACTCTCTGACACTCTCAGACACTCTCTATCACTCTCTGACACTCTCTGACACTCTCGATCACTCTCTATCACTCTCTGAAACTCTCAGACACTCACTATCACTCTCTATCAATCTCTGACACTCTCTGACACTCTCCATTACTCTCGATAATCCTCTGACACTCTCTGATACTCTCAGACACTCACAGACACTCACTATAACTCTCTGCACTCTCTGACACTCTCTGACACTCTCTGTCACTCTCTGATACTCTCTGACACTCACTATCACTCTCTGACACTCTCAATCACTCTCTGACATTCTCAGACTCTCTCGGATACTCACTATCACTCTCTGATACTCTATGACAATCACTAAAACTCTCTGACACTCTCTAGTACTCTCTGACACTCTCTGACACTTTCCGACTCTCTCCGACACTCTCCGACACTCACTATTACTCTCTGATACTCTCTGACACTCACTATCACTCTCTGACACTTTCCATCACGCTCTGACACTCTCTGACACTCACTATCACTCTCTGACACTCTCTGACACTCACTATCACTGTCTGACACTCTCTATGACTCTCTGACACTCTCAGACACTTACTATCACTCTCTGACACTCTCTATCACTCTCTGACACTCTCAGACAATCACTATCAATCTCTGACACTCTCTGACACTCTCCATTACTCTCGATAATCCTCTGACACTCTCTGATACTCTCAGACACTCACAGACACTCACTATAACTCTCTGCACTCTCTGACACTCTCTGACACTCTCTATCACTCTCTGATACTCTCTGACACTCACTATCACTCTCTGACACTCTCAATCACTCTCTGACATTCTCAGACTCTCTCGGATACTCACTATCACTCTCTGATACTCTCTGACAATCACTAAAACTCTCTGACACTCTCTAGTACTCTCTGACACTCTCTGACACTCTCCGACTCTCTCCGACACTCTCCGACACTCACTATCAATCTCTGACACTCTCTGACACTCTCATACACTCACTATCACTCTCTGACACTCTCTGACACTTTCTATCACTCTCTGACTCTCTGACACTCTCGCACACTCACTATCACTCTCTGATACTCTCTGACACTCACTATCACAATCTGACAGTCTCTATCACTCTCTGACACTCATTATCACTCTCTGACAGTCTCGATAACTCTCGGAAACTCTCTATCTCTCTCTGAAACTCTCTATCGCTCTCTGACACTCTCTGACACTCTCTGACACTCTCTGACACGCTCTCTCACTCTCAGACACTCACTATCACTCTCTGATACTCTCTGACACTCACTATCACTCTCTGATACTCTCGGACACTCACTATCATTCTCTGACACTCACCATCACCCTCTGACACTCTCTGACACTCTCTGACACTCACTATCATTCTCTGACACTCTCTGACACTCGCTATCACTCTCTGACACTCTCTATCACTCTCTGACACTCTCAGTCACTTACTATCACTCTCTGACACTCTCTGACACTCTCTATCACTCTCTGACACTCTCTATCACTCTCTGTCACTCTCTGACACACTCTGACACTCTCAGAAAATCATTATCACTCTCTGACACTCTCTGACACTCACTATCACGCTCTGACACTCTCTGACACTCACTGTCACTCTCTGATACTCTCTGACACTCTCTGACACTCACAATCACTCTCTGATACTCTCTGACACTCTCTATCACTCTCTATCACTCTCTGACACTCGAAGACACTCACTTTCACTCACTTTCACTCTCTGACACTCTCTGACACTCTCTGATACTCTCTGACACTCACTGTCAATCTCTATCACTCTGTGACACTCTCTGACATTCTCAGACACTCTCGGACACTCACTATCACTCTCTGATACTCTCTGACACTCACTATCACTCTCTGACACTCTCTGACACTCTCTATCACTCTCTATCACTCTCTGACACACTCTGACTCTCTCTATCACTCTCTGACACTCTCTATCACTCTCTATCACTCTCTGACACTCTCTGACACTCTCTGACACTCTCAGACTCTCTCTGACACTCTCTATCAATCTTTATCACTCTCTGACACACTCTGACACTCTCTATCACTCTCTGACACACTCTGACTCTCTCTATCACTCTCTGACACTCTCTATCACTCTCTATCACTCTCTGACACTCTCTGACACTCTCTGACACTCTCAGACTCTCTCTGACACTCTCTATCAATCTCTATTACTCTCTGACACACTCTGACACTCTCTATCACTCTCTGACACTCTCTGGCACGCTCTGACACTCTCTGACACTCTCTGTCACTCTCTGACACTCTCTGGCACGCTCTGACACTCTCTGACACTCTCTGACACTCTCTTTCACTCTCTATCACTCTCTGACACTCTCAGACACTCACTATCACTCTCTGACACTCTCTGACACTCTCTATCACTCTCTGACACTCTCTGGCACGCTCTGACACTCTCTGACACTCTCTGACACTCTCTTTCACTCTCTATCACTCTCTGACACTCTCAGACACTCTCTATCACTCTCTGACACTCTCTGACACTCTCGATCACTCTCTATCACTCTCTGAAACTCTCAGACACTCACTATCACTCTCTATCAATCTCTGACACTCTCTGACACTCTCCATTACTCTCGATAATCCTCTGACACTCTCTGATACTCTCAGACACTCACAGACACTCACTATAACTCTCTGCACTCTCTGACACTCTCTGACACTCTCTGTCACTCTCTGATACTCTCTGACACTCACTATCACTCTCTGACACTCTCAATCACTCTCTGACATTCTCAGACTCTCTCGGATACTCACTATCACTCTCTGATACTCTATGACAATCACTAAAACTCTCTGACACTCTCTAGTACTCTCTGACACTCTCTGACACTTTCCGACTCTCTCCGACACTCTCCGACACTCACTATGACTCTCTGACACTCTCTGACACTCTCTGACACTCTCATACACTCACTATCACTCTCTGACACTCTCTGACACTTTCTATCACTCTCTGACTCTCTCAGACACTCTCGCACACTCACTATCACTCTCTGATACTCTCTGACACTCACTATCACAATCTGACAGTCTCTATCACTCTCTGACACTCATTATCACTCTCTGACAGTCTCGATAACTCTCTGACACTCTATATCACCCTCTGAAACTCTCTATCACTCTCTGACACTCTCTGACACTCACTATCACTCTCTGACTCTCCCTGACACTCTCAGACACTCACTATCACTCTCTGATACTCTCTGACACACACTATCACTCTCTGACACTCTCTATCACTCTCAGAAACTCTCTATCACTCTCTGACACTCTCAGACACTCACTATCACTCTCGGACACTCACTATCACTCTCTGACTCTCTCTCACACTCTCTGACACTCTCTGAAACTCTCTATCTCTCTCTGAAACTCTCTATCACTCTCTGACACTCTCTGACACTCTCTGACACTCTCAGACACTCTCAGACACTAACTATCACTCTCTGATACTCTCTGGCACTCACTATCACTCTCTGATACTCTCTGACACTCACTATCACTCTCTGACACTTTCCATCACGCTCTGACACTCTCTGACACTCACTATCACTCTCTGACACTCTCTGACACTCACTATCACTGTCTGACACTCTCTATGACTCTCTGACACACTCAGACACTTACTATCACTCTCTGACACTCTCTATCACTCTCTGACACTCTCAGACAATCACTATCAATCTCTGACACTCTCTGACACTCTCCATTACTCTCGATAATCCTCTGACACTCTCTGATACTCTCAGACACTCACAGACACTCACTATAACTCTCTGCACTCTCTGACACTCTCTGACACTCTCTATCACTCTCTGATACTCTCTGACACTCACTATCACTCTCTGACACTCTCAATCACTCTCTGACATTCTCAGACTCTCTCGGATACTCACTATCACTCTCTGATACTCTCTGACAATCACTAAAACTCTCTGACACTCTCTAGTACTCTCTGACACTCTCTGACACTCTCCGACTCTCTCCGACACTCTCCGACACTCACTATCAATCTCTGACACTCTCTGACACTCTCATACACTCACTATCACTCTCTGACACTCTCTATCACTCTCTGACACTCTCAGTCACTTACTATCACTCTCTGACACTCTCTGACACTCTCTATCACTCTCTGACACTCTCTATCACTCTCTGTCACTCTCTGACACTCTCTGACACTCTCAGAAAATCATTATCACTCTCTGACACTCTCTGACACTCACTATCACGCTCTGACACTCTCTGACACTCACTGTCACTCTCTGATACTCTCTGACACTCTCTGACACTCACAATCACTCTCTGATACTCTCTGACACTCTCTATCACTCTCTATCACTCTCTGACACTCGAAGACACTCACTTTCACTCACTTTCACTCTCTGACACTCTCTGACACTCTCTGATACTCTCTGACACTCACTGTCAATCTCTATCACTCTGTGACACTCTCTGACATTCTCAGACACTCTCTGACACTCACTATCACTCTCTGATACTCTCTGACACTCACTATCACTCTCTGACACTCTCTGACACTCTCTATCACTCTCTATCACTCTCTGACACACTCTGACTCTCTCTATCACTCTCTGACACTCTCTATCACTCTCTATCACTCTCTGACACTCTCTGACACTCTCTGACACTCTCAGACTCTCTCTGACACTCTCTATCAATCTTTATCACTCTCTGACACACTCTGACACTCTCTATCACTCTCTGACACACTCTGACTCTCTCTATCACTCTCTGACACTCTCTATCACTCTCTATCACTCTCTGACACTCTCTGACACTCTCTGACACTCTCAGACTCTCTCTGACACTCTCTATCAATCTCTATTACTCTCTGACACACTCTGACACTCTCTATCACTCTCTGACACTCTCTGGCACGCTCTGACACTCTCTGACACTCTCTATCACTCTCTGACACTCTCTGGCACGCTCTGACACTCTCTGACACTCTCTGACACTCTCTTTCACTCTCTATCACTCTCTGACACTCTCAGACACTCACTATCACTCTCTGACACTCTCTGACACTCTCTATCACTCTCTGACACTCTCTGGCACGCTCTGACACTCTCTGACACTCTCTGACACTCTCTGACACTCTCTTTCACTCTCTATCACTCTCTGACACTCTCAGACACTCTCTATCACTCTCTGACACTCTCTGACACTCTCGATCACTCTCTATCACTCTCTGAAACTCTCAGACACTCACTATCACTCTCTATCAATCTCTGACACTCTCTGACACTCTCCATTACTCTCGATAATCCTCTGACACTCTCTGATACTCTCAGACACTCACAGACACTCACTATAACTCTCTGCACTCTCTGACACTCTCTGACACTCTCTGTCACTCTCTGATACTCTCTGACACTCACTATCACTCTCTGACACTCTCAATCACTCTCTGACATTCTCAGACTCTCTCGGATACTCACTATCACTCTCTGATACTCTATGACAATCACTAAAACTCTCTGACACTCTCTAGTACTCTCTGACACTCTCTGACACTTTCCGACTCTCTCCGACACTCTCCGACACTCACTATGACTCTCTGACACTCTCTGACACTCTCTGACACTCTCATACACTCACTATCACTCTCTGACACTCTCTGACACTTTCTATCACTCTCTGACTCTCTCAGACACTCTCGCACACTCACTATCACTCTCTGATACTCTCTGACACTCACTATCACAATCTGACAGTCTCTATCACTCTCTGACACTCATTATCACTCTCTGACAGTCTCGATAACTCTCTGACACTCTATATCACTCTCTGAAACTCTCTATCACTCTCTGACACTCTCTGACACTCACTATCACTCTCTGACTCTCCCTGACACTCTCTATATCACTCTCTGATATTTTCTGACACTCACTAACACTTTCTGACACTCTCTATCACTCTCTGACACTCTCTGACACTCTCAGACACTCACTATCACTCTCTGATACTCTCTGACACACACTATCACTCTCTGACACTCACTATCACTCTCAGAAACTCTCTATCACTCTCTGACACTCTCAGACACTCACTATCACTCTCGGACACTCACTATCACTCTCTGACTCTCTCTCACACTCTCTGACACTCTCTGAAACTCTCTATCTCTCTCTGAAACTCTCTATCACTCTCTGACACTCTCTGACACTCTCTGACACTCTCAGACACTCTCAGACACTAACTATCACTCTCTGACACTCTCTGGCACTCACTATCACTCTCTGATACTCTCTGACACTCACTATCACTCTCTGACACTTTCCATCACGCTCTGACACTCTCTGACACTCACTATCACTCTCTGACACTCACTATCACTGTCTGACACTCTCTATGACTCTCTGACACTCTCAGACACTTACTATCACTCTCTGACACTCTCTATCACTCTCTGACACTCTCAGACAATCACTATCAATCTCTGACACTCTCTGACACTCTCCATTACTCTCGATAATCCTCTGACACTCTCTGATACTCTCAGACACTCACAGACACTCACTATAACTCTCTGCACTCTCTGACACTCTCTGACACTCTCTATCACTCTCTGATACTCTCTGACACTCACTATCACTCTCTGACACTCTCAATCACTCTCTGACATTCTCAGACTCTCTCGGATACTCACTATCACTCTCTGATACTCTCTGACAATCACTAAAACTCTCTGACACTCTCTAGTACTCTCTGACACTCTCTGACACTCTCCGACTCTCTCCGACACTCTCCGACACTCACTATCAATCTCTGACACTCTCTGACACTCTCATACACTCACTATCACTCTCTGACACTCTCTGACACTTTCTATCACTCTCTGACTCTCTCAGACACTCTCGCACACTCACTATCACTCTCTGATACTCTCTGACACTCACTATCACAATCTGACAGTCTCTATCACTCTCTGACACTCATTATCACTCTCTGACAGTCTCGATAACTCTCTGACACTCTATATCACTCTCTGATACTCTCTATCACTCTCTGACACTCTCTGACACGCTCTGACACTCTCTATCACTCTCTGACTCTCCCTGACACTCTCTATATCACTCTCTGATATTTTCTGACACTCACTAACACTTTCTGACACTCTCTATCACTCTCTGACACTCTCTGACACTCTCAGACAATCTCAGACACTCTCGTACACTCACCATCACTTCTTTGATATTCTCTGACACTCATGAACACTCTCTGACACTCTCTGACCCTCTCTGACACTCTCTGATACTCTCAGAGACTCTCGGACTCTCACTGTCACTCTCTGACACTCACTATCACTCTCTGACACTCTCTATCTCTCTCTGACACTCGCTGTCCCTCACTAACACTCTCTGACACTCTCTGACACTCTCAGACAGTCTCAGACACTCACTATCACTCTCTGACACTCACTATCACTGTCTGACACTCTCTATGACTCTCTGACACTCTCAGACACTTACTATCACTCTCTGACACTCTCTATCACTCTCTGACACTCTCAGACAATCACTATCAATCTCTGACACTCTCTGACACTCTCCATTACTCTCGATAATCCTCTGACACTCTCTGATACTCTCAGACACTCACAGACACTCACTATAACTCTCTGCACTCTCTGACACTCTCTGACACTCTCTATCACTCTCTGATACTCTCTGACACTCACTATCACTCTCTGACACTCTCAATCACTCTCTGACATTCTCAGACTCTCTCGGATACTCACTATCACTCTCTGATACTCTCTGACAATCACTAAAACTCTCTGACACTCTCTAGTACTCTCTGACACTCTCTGACACTCTCCGACTCTCTCCGACACTCTCCGACACTCACTATCAATCTCTGACACTCTCTGACACTCTCATACACTCACTATCACTCTCTGACATTCTCTGACACTTTCTATCACTCTCTGACTCTCTCAGACACTCTCGCACACTCACTATCACTCTCTGATACTCTCTGACACTCACTATCACAATCTGACAGTCTCTATCACTCTCTGACACTCATTATCACTCTCTGACAGTCTCGATAACTCTCTGACACTCTATATCACTCTCTGATACTCTCTATCACTCTCTGACACTCTCTGACACGCTCTGACACTCTCTATCACTCTCTGACTCTCCCTGACACTCTCTATATCACTCTCTGATATTTTCTGACACTCACTAACACTTTCTGACACTCTCTATCACTCTCTGACACTCTCTGACACTCTCAGACAATCTCAGACACTCTCGTACACTCACCATCACTTCTTTGATATTCTCTGACACTCATGAACACTCTCTGACACTCTCTGACCCTCTCTGACACTCTCTGATACTCTCAGAGACTCTCGGACTCTCACTGTCACTCTCTGACACTCACTATCACTCTCTGACACTCTCTATCTCTCTCTGACACTCGCTGTCCCTCACTAACACTCTCTGACACTCTCTGACACTCTCAGACAGTCTCAGACACTCACTAACACTCTCTGACACTCTCTATCTCTCTCTGCCATCTCTATCACACTCTATCACTCTCTGACACTCACTATCTCTCTCTGATACTCTCTATCACTCTCTGACACTCTCTATCACTCTCTGACACTCTCTGACACTCACTATCACTGTTTGACAATCTCTATCACTCTTTGACACTCTCAGACACTGACTATCACTCTCTGACACTCTCTATCACTCTCTGACACTCTCAGACAATCACTATCACTCTCTGACACTCTCTATCACTCTCAGACACTCACTTTCACTCTCTGACACTCTCTATCTCTCTCTGACACTCGCTATCACTTTCTATCTATCTCTGACACTCTCTGACACTCACTATCTCTCTCTGACACTCTCTAACACTCTCAGACACTCTCTATCACTCTCAGACTCTCTCAGACACTCACTATCACTCTCTGACACTCACTATCACTCTCTGACACACTCTCACACTCTCTGATACTCTCGGAAACTCTCTATCTCTCTCTGAAACTCTCTATCGCTCTCTGACACTCTCTGACACTCTCTGACACTCTCTGACACGCTCTCTCACTCTCAGACACTCACTATCACTCTCTGATAATCTCTGACACTCACTATCACTCTCTGATACTCTCGGACACTCACTATCATTCTCTGACACTCACCATCACCCTCTAACACTCTCTGACACTCTCTGACACTCACTATCATTCTCTGACACTCTCTGACACTCACTATCACTCTCTGACACTCTCTATCACTCTCTGACACTCTCAGTCACTTACTATCACTCTCTGATACTCTCTGACACTCTCTATCACTCTCTGACACTCTCTATCACTCTCTGTCACTCTCTGACACTCTCTGACACTCTCAGAAAATCATTATCACTCTCTGACACTCTCTGACACTCACTATCACGCTCTGACACTCTCTGACACTCACTGTCACTCTCTGATACTCTCTGACACTCTCTGACACTCACAATCACTCTCTGATACTCTCTGACACTCTCTATCACTCTCTATCACTCTCTGACACTCAAAGACACTCACTTTCACTCACTTTCACTCTCTGACACTCTCTGACACTCTCTGATACTCTCTGACACTCACTGTCAATCTCTATCACTCTGTGACACTCTCTGACATTCTCAGACACTCTCGGACACTCACTATCACTCTCTGACACTCTGACACTCACTATCACTCTCTGACACTCTCTGACACTCTCTATCACTCTCTATCACTCTCTGACACACTCTGACTCTCTCTATCACTCTCTGACACTCTCTATCACTCTCTATCACTCTCTGACACTCTCTGACACTCTCTGACACTCTCAGACTCTCTCTGGCACTCTCTATCAATCTCTATCACTCTCTGACACACTCTGACACTCTCTATCACTCTCTGACACACTCTGACTCTCTCTATCACTCTCTGACACTCTCTATCACTCTCTATCACTCTCTGACACTCTCTGACACTCTCTGACACTCTCAGACTCTCTCTGACACTCTCTATCAATCTCTATCACTCTCTGACACACTCTGACACTCTCTATCACTCTCTGACACTCTCTGGCACGCTCTGACACTCTCTGACACTCTCTATCACTCTCTGACACTCTCTGGCACGCTCTGACACTCTCTGACACTCTCTGACACTCTCTTTCACTCTCTATCACTCTCTGACACTCTCAGACACTCACTATCACTCTCTGACACTCTCTGACACTCTCTATCACTCTCTGACACTCTCTGACACTCTCTGGCACGCTCTGACACTCTCTGACCCTCTCTGACACTCTCTGACACTCTCGATCACTCTCTATCACTCTCTGAAACTCTCAGACACTCTCTGACACTTTCTATCACTCTCTATCACTCTCTATCACTCTCTGACACTCTCTGATACTCTCTATCACTCTCTATCACTCTCAGACACTCACTATCACTCTCTATCACTCTCTGACACTCTCTGACACTCTCAGACTCTCTCTGACACTCTCTGAAACTCTCTATCACTCTCTATCACTCTCTGACACTATCTGACACTCTCTGACACTCTCTATCAATCTCTGACACTCTCCATCACTCTCTATCACTCTCTGACACTCTCTGACACTCTCAGACTCTCTCTGACACTCTCTGAAACTCTCTATCACTCTCTGACTCCCTCTGACACTCTCTATCACTCTCTGACACTCTCTATCACTCTCTGACACTCTCCATCACTCTCTGACACTCACTATCACTCTCTGACACTCTCTGACACTCTCTATCACTCTCTGACACTCTCTGGCACGCTCTGACACTCTCTGACACTCGCTGACACTCTCTGACACTCTCTGACACTCTCTGACACTCTCTTTCACTCTCTATCACTCTCTGACACTCTCAGACACTCTCTATCACTCTCTGACACTCTCTGACACTCTCGATCACTCTCTATCACTCTCTGAAACTCTCAGACACTCTCTGACACTTTATATCACTCTCTATCACTCTCTATCACTCTCTGACACTCTCTGACACTCTCAGACACTCTCTGACACTCTCAGACACTCTCTGACACTCTCTGAAACTCTCTATCACTCTCTATCACTCTCTGACACTCTCTGACACTCTCTGACACTCTCTATCACTCTCTATCACTCTCTATCACTCTCTGACACTCTCTGACACTCTCTGACTCTCTCTGACAATCTCTGACACTCTCTATCACTCTCTATCGCTCTCTATCACTCTCTGACACTCTCAGATACTCTCTGACACTCTCTGAAACTCTCTGAAACTCTCTATCACTCTCTGACACTCTCAGACACTCACTATCACTCTCTGACACTCTCTGACACTCTCTATCACTCTCTGACACTCTCTGGCACGCTCTGACACTCTCTGACACTCTCTTTCACTCTCTATCACTCTCTGACACTCTCAGACACTCTCCATCACTCTCTGACACTCTCGATCACTCTCTATCACTCTTTGAAACTCTCTGGCACGCTCTGACACTCTCTGACACTCTCTTTCACTCTCTATCACTCTCTGACACTCTCAGAACTCTCCATCACTCTCTGACACTCTCGATCACTCTCTATCACTCTCTGAAACTCTCAGACACTCTCTGACACTTTCTATCACTCTCTATCACTCTCTATCACTCTCTATCACTCTCTGACACTCTCTGACACTCTCTGATATTCTCTATCACTCTCTATCACTCTCAGACACTCACTATCACTCTCTATCACTCTCTGACACTCTCTGACACTCTCAGACTCTCTCTGACACTCTCTGAAACTCTCTATCACTCTCTATCACTCTCTGACACTATCTGACACTCTCTGACACTCTCTATCACTCTCTGACACTCTCCATCACTCTCTATCACTCTCTGACACTCTCTGACACTCTCAGACTCTCTCTGACACTCTCTGAAACACTCTATCACTCTCTGACACTCTCTGACACTCTCTATCACTCTCTGACAATCTCTATCACTCTCTGACACTCTCCATCACTCTCTGACACTCACTATCACTCTCTGACACTCTCTGACATTGTCTATCACTCTCTGACACTCTCTGGCGCGCTCTGACACTCTCTGACACTCTCTGACTCTCTCTGACACTCTCTGACACTCTCTGACACTCTCTTTCACTCTCTATCACTCTCTGACACTCTCAGACACTCTCTATCACTCTCTGACTCTCTCTGACACTCTTTTTCACTCTCTATCACTCTCTGACACTGTCAGACACTCTCTATCACTCTCTGACACTCTCTGACACTCTCGATCACTCTCTCTCACTCTCTGAAACTCTCAGACACTCTCTGACACTCTCTGAAACTCTCTATCACTCTCTATCACTCTCTGACACTCTCTGACATTGTCTATCACTCTCTGACACTCTCTGGCGCGCTCTGACACTCTCTGACTCTCTCTGACAATCTCTGACACTCTCTATCACTCTCTATCAGTCTCTGACACTCTCTGACACTCTCGATCACTCTCTATCACTCTCTGAAACTCTCAGACACTCTCTGACACTCTCTGAAACTCTCTATCACTCTCTATCACTCTCTGACACTCTCTGACACTCTCTGACACTCTCTATCACTCTCTGACACTCTCTGACACTCTCTGACTCTCTCTGACAATCTCTGACACTCTCTATCACTCTCTATCACTCTCTGACACTCTCAGACACTCTCTGACACTCTCTGAAACTCTCTATCACTCTCAGACACTCACTATCACTCTCTGAAAATCTCTGACACTCTCTGACAATCTCTATCACTCTCTGACACTCTCTTACACTATCTGACACTCTCTATCACTCTATGACACTCTCTGACACTCTCAGACACTCTCTGACACTCTCTGATACTCACTATCACTCTCTGACACTCACTATCACTCTCTGACACTCTCTGACACTCTCTATCACTCTCTGACACTCTCTGACACTCTCTGATGCTCTCTATCACTCTCTAACACTCTCTGACAATCTCAGACACTCTCTGACACTCTCTGAAACTCTCTATCACTCTCTATCACTCTCTGACACTCTCTGACACTCTCTGACACTCTCTATCACTCTCTGACACTCTCTGACACTCTCTGACACTCTCTATCACTCTCTGACACTCTCTGACACTCTCTATCACTCTCTATCACTCTCTGACACTCTCTTACACTCTCTGACACTCTCTATCACTCTATGACACTCTCTGACACTCTCAGACACTCTCTATCACTGTCTATCACTCTCTGACACTCTCTGACACTCTCAGACACTCTCTGACACTCTCTGAAACTCTCTATCACTCTCTGACACTCTCAGACACTCTCTGACACTCTCTGACATTCTCTGAAACTCTCTATCACTCTCTGACACTCTCTGACACTCTCTGACACTCTCTATCACTCTCTATCACTCTCTGACACTCTCTGACACTCTCTGACACTCTCAGACACTCTCTGACACTCTCAGACACTCACTATCACTCTCTATCACTCTCTATCACTCTCTGACACTCTCTGAAACTCTCTATCACTCTCTGACACTCTCAGACACTCTCTGACACTCTCTATCACTCTCTATCACTCTCTGACACTCTCTGACACACCCAGACACTCACTATCACTCTCTATCACTCTCTGACACTCTCTGACACTCACCATCACCCTCTGACACTCTCTGACACTCTCTGACACTCACTATCATTCTCTGACACTCTCTGACACTCACTATCACTCTCTGACACTCTCTATCACTCTCTGACACTCTCAGTCTCTTACTATCACTCTCTGACACTCTCTGACACTCTCTATCACTCTCTGTCACTCTCTGACACTCTCTGACACTCTCAGAAAATCATTATCACTCTCTGACACTCTCTGACACTCACTGTCACTCTCTGATACTCTCTGACACTCTCTGACACTCACTATCACTCTCTGACACTCTCTGACACTCTCTGACACTCTCTATCACTCTCTGTCACTCTCTGACACTCTAAGACACTCACTTTCACTCACTTTCACTCTCTGACACTCTCTGACACTCTCTGATACTCTCTGACACTCACTGTCACTCTCTATCACTCTGTGACACTCTCTGACATTCTCAGACACTCTCGGACACTCACTTTCACTCTCTGATACTCTCTGACACTCACTATCACTCTCTGACACTCTCTGACACTCTCTATCACTCTCTATCACTCTCTGACACACTCTGACTCTCTCTATCACTCTCTGACACTCTCTATCACTCTCTATCACTCTCTGACACTCTCTGACACTCTCTGACACTCTCTATCAATCTCTATCACTCTCTGACACACTCTGACAGTCCCAGACACTCAGTGTCACTCTCTGACACTCTCTGACACTCTCTGACACTCTCAGACAATCACGATCACTCTCTGACACTCTCTATCACTCTCTGACACTCTCCATCACTCTCTGACACTCTCAGACACTCACTATCACTCTCTGACACTCTCTGACACTCTCTATCACTCTCTGACACTCTCAGACACTCACTATCACTCTCTGACACTCTCTGACACTCTCTATCACTCTCTGACACTCTCTGGCACGCTCTGACACTCTCTGACACTCTCTATCACTCTCTGACACTCTCAGACACTCTCAGACACTCACTATCACTCTCTGACACTCTCTGACACTCTCTATCACTCTCTGACACTCTCCATCACTCTCTGGCACGCTCTGACACTCTCTGACACTCTCTGACACTCTCTTTCACTCTCTATCACTCTCTGACACTCTCAGACACTCACTACCACTCTCTGACACTCTCTGACACTCTCTATCACTCTCTGACACTCTCTGGCACGCTCTGACACTCTCTGACACTCTCTGACACTCTCTTTCACTCTCTATCACTCTCTGACACTCTCAGACACTCTCTATCACTCTCTGACACTCTCTGACACTCTCCATCACTCTCTATCACTCTCTGAAACTCTCAGACACTCTCTGACACTTTCTATCACTCTCTATCACTCTCTATCACTCTCTATCACTCTCTGACACTCTCTGACACTCTCGGACACTCTCTGACACTCTCTGATACTCTCTATCACTCTCTATCACTCTCTATCACTCTCAGACACTCACTATCACTCTCTATCACTCTCTGACACTCTCTGACACTCTCAGACTCTCTCTGACACTCTCTGAAACTCTCTATCACTCTCTATCACTCTCTGACACTATCTGACACTCTCTGACACTCTCTATCACTCTCTGACACTCTCCATCACTCTCTATCACTCTCTAACACTCTCTGACACTCTCAGACTCTCTCTGACACTCTCTGAAACTCACTATCACTCTCTGACACTCTCTGACTCTCTCTATCACTCTCTGACACTCTCTATCACTCTCTGACACTCTCCATCACTCTCTGACACTCACTATCACTCTCTGACACACTCTGACACTCTCTATCACTCTCTGACACTCTCTGGCACGCTCTGACACTCTCTGACACTCTCTGACACTCTCTGACACTCTCTTTCACTCTCTATCACTCTCTGACACTCTCAGACACTCTCTATCACTCTCTGACACTCTCTGACACTCTCGATCACTCTCAATCACTCTCTGAAACTCTCAGACACTCTCTGACACTTTCTATCACTCTCTATCACTCTCTATCACTCTCTGACACTCTCTATCACTCTCTGACACTCTCTGGCACGCTCTGACACTCTCTGACACTCTCTATCACTCTCTGACACTCTCAGACACTCTCAGACACTCACTATCACTCTCTGACACTCTCTGACACTCTCTATCACTCTCTGACACTCTCCATCACTCTCTATCACTCTCTGACACTCTCAGACACTCTCAGACACTCACTATCACTCTCTGACACTCTCTGACACTCATTATCACTCTCTGACACTCTCTGGCACGCTCTGACACTTTCTGACACTCTCTGACACTCTCTTTCACTCTCTATCACTCTCTGACACTCTCAGACACTCTCTATCACTCTCTGACACTCTCTGACACTCTCCATCAATCTCTATCACTCTCTGAAACTCTCAGACACTCTCTGACACTTTCTATCACTCTCTATCACTCTCTATCACTCTCTATCACTCTCTGACACTCTCTGACACTCTCGGACACTCTCTGACACTCTCTGATACTCTCTATCACTCTCTATCACTCTCTATCACTCTCAGACACTCACTATCACTCTCTATCACTCTCTGACACTCTCTGACACTCTCAGACTCTCTCTGACACTCTCTGAAACTCTCTATCACTCTCTATCACTCTCTGACACTATCTGACACTCTCTATCACTCTCTGACACTCTCTATCACTCTCTGACACTCTCCATCACTCTCTATCACTCTCTAACACTCTCTGACACTCTCAGACTCTCTCTGACACTCTCTGAAACTCTCTATCACTCTCTGACACTCTCTGACACTCTCTATCACTCTCTGACACTCTCTATCACTCTCTGACACTCTCCATCACTCTCTGACACTCACTATCACTCTCTGACACACTCTGACACTCTCTATCACTCTCTGACACTCTCTGGCACGCTCTGACACTCTCTGACACTCTCTGACACTCTCTGACACTCTCTTTCACTCTCTATCACTCTCTGACACTCTCAGACACTCTCTATCACTCTCTGACACTCTCTGACACTCTCGATCACTCTCAATCACTCTCTGAAACTCTCAGACACTCTCTGACACTTTCTATCACTCTCTAGCACTCTCTGACACTCTCTGACACTCTCTGACACTCTCTGACACTCTCTATCACTCTCTAGCACTCTCTGACACTCTCTGACACTCTCTGACTCTCTCTGACAATCTCTGACACTCTCTATCACTCTCTATCACTCTCTATCACTCTCTGACACTCTCTGACACTCTCAGACACTCTCTGACTCTCTCTGAAACTCTCTGAAACTCTCTATCACTCTCTGACACTCTCAGACACTCACTATCACTCTCTGAAAATCTCTGACACTCTCTGACACTCTCTATCACTCTTTATCACTCTCTGACACTCTGACACTCTCTATCACTCTCTGACACTCTCTATCACTCTCTGACACTCTCCATCACTCTCTGACACTCACTATCACTCTCTGACACTCTCTGACACTCTCTATCACTCTCTGACACTCTCTGGCACGCTCTGACACTCTCTGACACTCTCTGACACTCTCTGACACTCTCTGACACTCTCAGACACTCTCTATCACTCTCTGACACTCTCTGACACTCTCGATCACTCTCTATCACTCTCTGAAACTCTCAGTCACTCTCTGACACTCTCTGACACTCTCTGAAACTCTCTATCACTCTCTGACACTCTCTGACACTCTCTGACACTCTTTGACACTCTCTATCACTCTCTGACAATCTCAGACACTCTCTGACACTCTCTGACACTCTCTGAAACTCTCTATCACTCTCTGACACTCTCAGACACTCACTATCACTCTCTGAAAATCTCTGACACTCTCTGACACTCTCTATCACTCTCTATCACTCTCTGACACTCTCAGACACTCTCTGACCCTCTCTGAAACTCTCTATCACTCTCTATCACTCTCTGACACTCTCTTACACTCTCTGACACTCTCTATCACTCTCTGACACTCTCTGACACACACTATCACTCTCTGACACTCACTATCACTCTCTGACACTCTCTGACACTCTCTATCACTCTCTGAAACTCTCTGACACTCTCTGACACTCTCTGACACTCTCTGACGCTCTCTATCACTCTCTAACACTCTCTGACAATCTCAGACACTCTCTGACACTCTCTGAAACTCTCTATCACTCTCTATCACTCTCTGACACTCTCTGACACTCTATCACTCCATGACACTCTCTGACACTCTCTATCACTCTCTGACACTCTCTGACACTCTCTGACACTCTCTGACACTCTCTGACACACTCTATCACTCTCAGACACTCACTATCACTCTATATCACTCTCTGACACTCTCTATCACTCTCTATCACTCTCTGACACTCTCTGACACTCTCAGACACTCTCTGACACTTTCTATCACTCTCTATCACTCTCTATCACTCTCTGACACTCTCTGAAACTCTCTATCACTATCTGACACTCTCAGACACTCTCTGACACTCTCTGACACTCTCTATCACTCTCTATCACTCTCTGACACTCTCAGACACTCACTATCACTCTCTATCACTCTCTGACACTCTCTGACACTCTCTGACACTCACCATCACCCTCTGACACTCTCTGACACTCTCTGACACTCACTATCATTCTCTGACACTCTCTGACACTCACTATCACTCTCTGACACTCTCTATCACTCTCTGACACTCTCAGTCACTTACTATCACTCTCTGACACTCTCTGACACTCTCTATCACTCTCTGACACTCTCTATCACTCTCTGTCACTCTCTGACACTCTCTGACACTCTCAGAAAATCATTATCACTCTCTGACACTCTCTGACACTCACTATCACGCTCTGACACTCTCTGACACTCACTGTCACTCTCTGATACTCTCTGACACACTCTGACACTCACTATCACTCTCTGACACTCTCTGACACTCTCTATCACTCTCTATCACTCTCTGACACTCTAAGACACTCACTTTCACTCACTTTCACTCTCTGACACTCTCTGACACTCTCTGATACTCTCTGACACTCACTGTCACTCTCTATCACTCTGTGACACTCTCTGACATTCTCAGACACTCTCGGACACCCACTATCACTCTCTGATACTCTCTGACACTCACTATCACTCTCTGACACTCTCTGACACTCTCTATCACTCTCTATCACTCTCTGACACTCTCGGACTCTCTCTGACACTCTCTATCAATCTCTATCACTCTCGGACACACTCTGACATTCCCAGACACTCAGTGTCACTCTCTGACACTCTCTGACACTCTCTGACACTCTCAGACAATCACTATCACTCTCTGACACTCTCTATCACTCTCTGACACTCTCCATCACTCTCTGACACTCTCAGACACTCACTATCACTCTCTGACACTCTCTGACACTCTCTATCACTCTCTGACACTCTCTGGCACGCTCTGACACTCTCTGACACTCTCTGACACTCTCTTTCACTCTCTATCACTCTCTGACACTCTCAGACACTCACTATCACTCTCTGACACTCTCTGACACTCTCTATCACTCTCTTACACTCTCTGGCACGCTCTGACTCTCTCTGACACTCTCTGACACTCTCTTTCACTCTCTATCACTCTCTGACACTCTCAGACACTCTCTATCACTCTCTGACACTCTCTGACACTCTCGATCACTCTCGATCACTCTCTATCACTCTCTGAAACTCTCAGACACTCTCTGACACTTTCTATCACTCTCTATCACTCTCTATCACTCTCTATCACTCTCTGACACTCTCTGGCACGCTCTGACACTCTCTGACACTCTCTGACACTCTCTTTCACTCTCTATCACTCTCTGACACTCTCAGACACTCTCTATCACTCTCTGACACTCTCGATCACTCTCGATCACTCTCTATCACTCTCTGAAACTCTCAGACACTCTCTGACACTTTCTATAACTCTCTGACACTCTCTGACACTCTCTATCACTCTCTGACACTCTCTGGCACGCTCTGACACTCTCTGACACTCTCTGACACTCTGTTTCACTTTCTATCACTCTATACACTCTCAGACACTCACTATCACTCTCTGACACTCTCTGACACTCTCTATCACTCTCTGACACTCTCTGGCACGCTCTGACACTCTCTGACACTCTCTGACACTCTCTGACACTCTCTTTCACTCTCTATCTCTCTCTGACACTCTCAGACACTCTCTATCACTCTCTGACACTCTCTGACACTCTCGATCACTCTCGATCACTCTCTATCACTCTCTGAAACTCTCAGACACTCTCTGACACTTTCTATCACTCTCTATCACTCTCTATCACTCACTATCACTCTCTGACACTCTCTGGCACGCTCTGACACTCTCTGACACTCTCTGACACTCTCTTTCACTCTCTATCACTCTCTGACACTCTCAGACACTCTCTATCACTCTCTGACACTCTCTGACACTCTCGATCACTCTCGATCACTCTCGATCACTCTCTATCACTCTCTGAAACTCTCAGACACTCTCTGACACTTTCTATCACTCTCTATCACTATCTATCACTCTCTATCACTCTCTGACACTCTCTGACACTCCCTGACACTCTCTGATACTCTCTATCAATCTCTATCACTCTCTATAACTCTCAGACACTCACTATCACTCTCTGAAACTCTCTATCACTCTCTATCACTCTCTGACACTATCTGACACTCTCTGACACTCTCTATCACTCTCTGACACTCTCCATCACTCTCTATCACTCTCTGAAACTCTCTGACACTCTCAGACCCTCTCTATCACTCTCTGACACTCTCCATCACTCTCTGACACTCACTATCACTCTCTGACACTCTCTGACACTCTCTATCACTCTCTGACACTCTCTGGCACGCTCTGACACTCTCTGACACTCTCTGACACTCTCTGACACTCTCTTTCACTCTCTAACACTCTCTGACACTCTCAGACACTCTCTATCACTCTCTGACACTCTCTGACACTCTCGATCACTCTCTGTCACTCTCTGAAACTCTCAGACACTCTCTGACACTTTCTATCACTCTCTATCACTCTCTATCACTCTCTATCACTCTCTGACACTCTCTGACACTCTCAGACACTCTCTGACACTCTCTGAAACTCTCTATCACTCTCTATCACTCTCTGACACTCTCTGACACTCTCTGACACTGTCTATCGCTCTCTATCACTCTCTGACACTCTCTGACACTCTCTGATTCTCTCTGACAATCTCTGGCACTCTCTATCACTCTCTATCACTCTCTATCACTCTCTGACACTCTCAGACACTCTCTGACACTCTCTGAAACTCTCTGAAACTCTCTATCACTCTCTGACACTCTCAGACACTCACTATGACTCTCTGAAAATCTCTGACATTCTCTGACACTCTCTATCACTCTTTATCACTCTCTGACACTCTCTGACACTCTCTATCACTCTCTGACACTCTCTATCACTCTCTGACACTCTCCATCACTCTCTGACACTCAGTATCACTCTCTGACACTCTCTGACACTCTCTATCACTCTCTGACAGTCTCTGGCACGCTCTGACACTCTCTGACACTCTCTGACACTCTCTGACACTCTCCATCACTCTCTGACACTCAGTATCACTCTCTGACACTCTCTGACACTCTCTATCACTCTCTGACAGTCTCTGGCACGCTCTGACACTCTCTGACACTCTCTGACACTCTCTGACACTCTCTTTCACTCTCTATCACTCTCTGACACTCTCTGACACTCTCGATCACTCTCAATCACTCTCTGAAACTCTCAGACACTCTCTGACACTCTCTGACACTCTCTGAAACACTCTATCACTCTCTATCAGTCTCTGACACTCTCTGACACTCTCTGACACTCTCTATCACTCTCTATCACTCTCTGACACTCTCTGACACTCTCTGACTCTCTCTGACAATCTCTGACACTCTCTATCACTCTCTATCACTCTCTATCACTCTCTGACACTCTCAGACACTCTCTGACACTCTCTGAAACTCTCTATCACTCTCTGACACTCTCAGACACTCTTATCACTCTCTGAAAATCTCTGACACTCTCTGACACTCTCTATCACTCTCTATCACTCTCTGACACTCTCAGACACTCTCTGACACTCTCTGAAACTCTCTACCACTCTCTATCACTCTCTGACACTCTCTTACACTCTCTGACACTCTCTATCACTCTCTATCACTCTCTGACACTCTCAGACACTCTCTATCACTCTCTGACACGCTCTGACACTCTCGATCACTCTCTATCACTCTCTGAAACTCTCAGACACTCTCTGACACTTTCTATCACTCTCTATCAATCTCTATCACTCTCTGACACTCTCTGACACTCTCTGACACTCTCTGATACTCTCTATCACTCTCTATCACTCTCTATCACTCTCAGACACTCACTATCACTCTCTGAAACTCTCTATCACTCTCTATCACTCTCTGACACAATCTGACACTCTCTGACACTCTCTATCACTCTCTGAGACTCTCCATCACTCTCTATCACTCTCTGACACTCTCTGACACTCTCTGACACTCTCAGACTCTCTCTATCACTCTCCATCACTCTCTGACACTCACTATCACTCTCTGACACTCTCTGACACTCTCTATCACTCTCTGACACTCTCTGGCACGCTCTGACACTCTCTGACACTCTCTGACACTCTCTGACACTCTATTTCACTCTCTATCACTCTCTGACACTCTCAGACACTCTCTATCACTCTCTGACACTCTCTGACACTCTCGATCACTCTCTATCACTCTCTATCACTCTCTGACACTCTCAGACACTCTCTATCACTCTCTGACACTCTCTGACACTCTCTGACACTCACTATCACTCTCTGACACTCTCTGACACTCTCTATCACTCTCTGACACTCTCAGACACTCTCTGACACTCTCTGAAACTCTCTATCACTCTCTATCACTCTCTGACACGGTCTGACACTCTCTGACACTCTCTATCACTCTCTATCACTCTCTGACACTCTCTGACACTCTCTGACTCTCTCTGACAATCTCTGACACTCTCTATCACTCTCTATCACTCTCTATCACTCTCTGACACTCTCTGACACTCTCAGACACTCTCTGACACTCTCTGAAACTCTCTGAAACTCTCTATCACTCTCTGACACTCTCAGACAGTCACTATCACTCTCTGAAAATCTCTGACACTCTCTGACACTCTCTATCACTCTTTATCACTCTCTGACACTCTGACACTCTCTATCACTCTCTGACACTCTCTATCACTCTCTGACACTCTCCATCACTCTCTGACACTCACTATCACTCTCTGACACTCTCTGACACTCTCTATCACTCTCTGACACTCTCTGGTACGCTCTGACACTCTCTGACACTCTCTGACACTCTCTTTCACTCTCTATCATTCTCTGACAGTCTCAGACACTCTCTATCACTCTCTGACACTCTCTGACACTCTCGATCACTCTCTATCACTCTCTGAAACTCTCAGTCACTCTCTGACACTCTCTGACACTCTCTGAAACTCTCTATCGCTCTTTGACACTCTCTGACACTCTCTGACACTCTCTATCACTCTCTGACACTCTCAGACACTCTCTGACACTCTCTGAAACTCTCTATCACTCTCTGACACTCTCAGACACTCACTATCACTCTCTGAAAATCTCTGACACTCTCTGACACTCTCTATCACTCTCTATCACTCTCTGACACTCTCAGACACTCTCTGACACTCTCTGAAACTCTCTATCACTCTCTATCACTCTCTGACACTCTCTGACACTCTCTGACACTCTCAGACTCTCTCTATCACTCTCCATCACTCTCTGACACTCACTATCACTCTCTGACACTCTCTGACACTCTCTATCACTCTCTGACACTCTCTGGCACGCTCTGACACTCTCTGACACTCTCTGACACTCTCTGACACTCTATTTCACTCTCTATCACTCTCTGACACTCTCAGACACTCTCTATCACTCTCTGACACTCTCTGACACTCTCGATCACTCTCTATCACTCTCTATCACTCTCTGACACTCTCAAACACTCTCTATCACTCTCTGACACTCTCTGACACTCTCTGACACTCACTATCACTCTCTGACACTCTCTGACACTCTCTATCACTCTCTGACACTCTCAGACACTCTCTGACACTCTCTGAAACTCTCTATCACTCTCTATCACTCTCTGACACGGTCTGACACTCTCTGACACTCTCTATCACTCTCTATCACTCTCTGACACTCTCTGACACTCTCTGACTCTCTCTGACAATCTCTGACACTCTCTATCACTCTCTATCACTCTCTATCACTCTCTGACACTCTCTGACACTCTCAGACACTCTCTGACACTCTCTGAAACTCTCTGAAACTCTCTATCACTCTCTGACACTCTCAGACACTCACTATCACTCTCTGAAAATCTCTGACACTCTCTGACACTCTCTATCACTCTTTATCACTCTCTGACACTCTGACACTCTCTATCACTCTCTGACACTCTCTATCACTCTCTGACACTCTCCATCACTCTCTGACACTCACTATCACTCTCTGACACTCTCTGACACTCTCTATCACTCTCTGACACTCTCTGGTACGCTCTGACACTCTCTGACACTCTCTGACACTCTCTTTCACTCTCTATCATTCTCTGACAGTCTCAGACACTCTCTATCACTCTCTGACACTCTCTGACACTCTCGATCACTCTCTATCACTCTCTGAAACTCTCAGTCACTCTCTGACACTCTCTGACACTCTCTGAAACTCTCTATCACTCTTTGACACTCTCTGACACTCTCTGACACTCTTTGACACTCTCTATCACTCTCTGACACTCTCAGACACTCTCTGACACTCTCTGAAACTCTCTATCACTCTCTGACACTCTCAGACACTCACTATCACTCTCTGAAAATCTCTGACACTCTCTGACACTCTCTATCACTCTCTATCACTCTCTGACACTCTCAGACACTCTCTGACACTCTCTGAAACTCTCTATCACTCTCTATCACTCTCTGACACTCTCTTACACTCTCTGACACTCTCTATCACTCTCTGACACTCTCTGACACTCTCAGACACTCTCTGACACTCACTATCACTCTCTGACACTCACTATCACTCTCTGACACTCTCTGACACTCTCTATCACTCTCTGAAACTCTCTGACACTCTCTGACACTCTCTGACGCTCTCTATCACTCTCTAACACTCTCTGACAATCTCAGACACTCTCTGACACTCTCTGAAACTCTCTATCACTCTCTATCAACCTCTGATACTCTCTGACACTCTCTGACACTCTATCACTCCATGACACTCTCTGAAACTCTCTATCACTCTCTGACACTCTCTGACACTCTCTGACACTCTCTGACACACTCTATCACTCTCAGACACTCACTATCACTGTATATCACTCTCTGACACTCTCTATCACTCTCTATCACTCTCTGACACTCTCTGACACTCTCAGACACTCTCTGACACTCTCTGAAACTCTCTGAAACTCTCTATCACTCTCTGACACTCTCTGACACTCTCTGACACTCTCTATCACTCTCTGACACTCTCTGGCACGCTCTGACACTCTCTGACACTCTCTGACACTCTCTGACACTCTATTTCACTCTCTATCACTCTCTGACACTCTCAGACACTCTCTATCACTCTCTGACACTCTCTGACACTCTCGATCACTCTCTATCACTCTCTATCACTCTCTGACACTCTCAAACACTCTCTATCACTCTCTGACACTCTCTGACACTCTCTGACACTCACTATCACTCTCTGACACTCTCTGACACTCTCTATCACTCTCTGACACTCTCAGACACTCTCTGACACTCTCTGAAACTCTCTATCACTCTCTATCACTCTCTGACACGGTCTGACACTCTCTGACACTCTCTATCACTCTCTATCACTCTCTGACACTCTCTGACACTCTCTGACTCTCTCTGACAATCTCTGACACTCTCTATCACTCTCTATCACTCTCTATCACTCTCTGACACTCTCTGACACTCTCAGACACTCTCTGACACTCTCTGAAACTCTCTGAAACTCTCTATCACTCTCTGACACTCTCAGACACTCACTATCACTCTCTGAAAATCTCTGACACTCTCTGACACTCTCTATCACTCTTTATCACTCTCTGACACTCTGACACTCTCTATCACTCTCTGACACTCTCTATCACTCTCTGAAACTCTCTATCACTCTCTATCACTCTCTGACACTCTCTTACACTCTCTGACACTCTCTATCACTCTCTGACACTCTCTGACACTCTCAGACACTCTCTGACACTCACTATCACTCTCTGACACTCACTATCACTCTCTGACACTCTCTGACACTCTCTATCACTCTCTGAAACTCTCTGACACTCTCTGACACTCTCTGACGCTCTCTATCACTCTCTAACACTCTCTGACAATCTCAGACACTCTCTGACACTCTCTGAAACTCTCTATCACTCTCTATCAACCTCTGATACTCTCTGACACTCTCTGACACTCTATCACTCCATGACACTCTCTGACACTCTCTATCACTCTCTGACACTCTCTGACACTCTCTGACACTCTCTGACACACTCTATCACTCTCAGACACTCACTATCACTGTATATCACTCTCTGACACTCTCTATCACTCTCTATCACTCTCTGACACTCTCTGACACTCTCAGACACTCTCTGACACTCTCTGAAACTCTCTGAAACTCTCTATCACTCTCTGACACTCTCTGACACTCTCTGACACTCTCTATCACTCTCTGACACTCTCTGGCACGCTCTGACACTCTCTGACACTCTCTGACACTCTCTGACACTCTATTTCACTCTCTATCACTCTCTGACACTCTCAGACACTCTCTATCACTCTCTGACACTCTCTGACACTCTCGATCACTCTCTATCACTCTCTATCACTCTCTGACACTCTCAAACACTCTCTATCACTCTCTGACACTCTCTGACACTCTCTGACACTCACTATCACTCTCTGACACTCTCTGACACTCTCTATCACTCTCTGACACTCTCAGACACTCTCTGACACTCTCTGAAACTCTCTATCACTCTCTATCACTCTCTGACACGGTCTGACACTCTCTGACACTCTCTATCACTCTCTATCACTCTCTGACACTCTCTGACACTCTCTGACTCTCTCTGACAATCTCTGACACTCTCTATCACTCTCTATCACTCTCTATCACTCTCTGACACTCTCTGACACTCTCAGACACTCTCTGACACTCTCTGAAACTCTCTGAAACTCTCTATCACTCTCTGACACTCTCAGACACTCACTATCACTCTCTGAAAATCTCTGACACTCTCTGACACTCTCTATCACTCTTTATCACTCTCTGACACTCTGACACTCTCTATCACTCTCTGACACTCTCTATCACTCTCTGACACTCTCCATCACTCTCTGACACTCACTATCACTCTCTGACACTCTCTGACACTCTCTATCACTCTCTGACACTCTCTGGTACGCTCTGACACTCTCTGACACTCTCTGACACTCTCTTTCACTCTCTATCATTCTCTGACAGTCTCAGACACTCTCTATCACTCTCTGACACTCTCTGACACTCTCGATCACTCTCTATCACTCTCTGAAACTCTCAGTCACTCTCTGACACTCTCTGACACTCTCTGAAACTCTCTATCACTCTTTGACACTCTCTGACACTCTCTGACACTCTTTGACACTCTCTATCACTCTCTGACACTCTCAGACACTCTCTGACACTCTCTGAAACTCTCTATCACTCTCTGACACTCTCAGACACTCACTATCACTCTCTGAAAATCTCTGACACTCTCTGACACTCTCTATCACTCTCTATCACTCTCTGACACTCTCAGACACTCTCTGACACTCTCTGAAACTCTCTATCACTCTCTATCACTCTCTGACACTCTCTTACACTCTCTGACACTCTCTATCACTCTCTGACACTCTCTGACACTCTCAGACACTCTCTGACACTCACTATCACTCTCTGACACTCACTATCACTCTCTGACACTCTCTGACACTCTCTATCACTCTCTGAAACTCTCTGACACTCTCTGACACTCTCTGACGCTCTCTATCACTCTCTAACACTCTCTGACAATCTCAGACACTCTCTGACACTCTCTGAAACTCTCTATCACTCTCTATCAACCTCTGATACTCTCTGACACTCTCTGACACTCTATCACTCCATGACACTCTCTGACACTCTCTATCACTCTCTGACACTCTCTGACACTCTCTGACACTCTCTGACACACTCTATCACTCTCAGACACTCACTATCACTGTATATCACTCTCTGACACTCTCTATCACTCTCTATCACTCTCTGACACTCTCTGACACTCTCAGACACTCTCTGACACTCTCTGAAACTCTCTGAAACTCTCTATCACTCTCTGACACTCTCTGACACTCTCTGACACTCTCTATCACTCTTTATCACTCTCTGACACTCTCTGACACTCTCTGACACTCTCAGACACTCTCTGACACTCTCTGACACTCTCAGACACTCACTATCACTCTCTATCACTCTCTATCACTCTCTGACACTCTCTGACACTCTCTGACACTCTCTATCACTCTCTGACACTCTCAGACACTCACTATCACTCTCTATCACTCTCTGACACTCTCTGACACTCTCTGACACTCACCATCACCCTCTGACACTCTCTGACACTCTCTGACACTCACTATCATTCTCTGACACTCTCTGACACTCACTATCACTCTCTGACACTCTCTATCACTCTCTGACACTCTCAGTCACTTACTATCACTCTCTGACACTCTCTGACACTCTCTATCACTCTCTGACACTCTCTATCACTCTCTGTCACTCTCTGACACTCTCTGACACTCTCAGAAAATCATTATCACTCTCTGACACTCTCTGACACTCACTATCACGCTCTGAAAATCTCTGTCACTCACTGTCACTCTCTGATACTCTCTGACACTCTCTGACACTCACTATCACTCTCTGACACTCTCTGACACTCTCTATCACTCTCTATCACTCTCTGACACTCTAAGACACTCACTTTCACTCACTTTCACTCTCTGACACTCTCTGACACTCTCAGACACTCTCTGACACTCTCTGAAACTCTCTGAAACTATCTATCACTCTCTGACACTCTCAGACACTCACTATCACTCTCTGAAAATCTCTGACACTCTCTGACACTCTCTATCACTCTTTATCGCTCTCTGACACTCTGACACTCTCTATCACTCTCTGACACTCTCTATCACTCTCTGACACTCTCCATCACTCTCTGACACTCACTATCACTCTCTGACACTCTCTGACACTCTCTATCACTCTCTGACACTCTCTGGTACGCTCTGACACTCTCTGACACTCTCTGACACTCTCTGACACTCTCTTTCACTCTCTATCATTCTCTGACACTCTCAGACACTCTCTATCACTCTCTGACACTCTCTGACACTCTCGATCACTCTCTATCACTCTCTGAAACTCTCAGTCACTCTCTGACACTCTCTGACACTCTCTGAAACTCTCTATCACTCTCTGACACTCTCTGACACTCTCTGACACTCTTTGACACTCTCGATCACTCTCTGACACTCTCTGACACTCTCTGAAACTCTCTATCACTCTCTGACACTCTCAGACACTCTCTGACACTCTCTGAAACTCTCTATCACTCTCTATCACTCTCTGACACTCTCTTACACTCTCTGACACTCTCTATCACTCTCTGACACTCTCTGACACTCTCAGACACTCTCTGACACTCACTATCACTCTCTGACACTCACTATCACTCTCTGACACTCTCTGACACTCTCTATCACTCTCTGAAACTCTCTGACACTCTCTGACAATCTCTGAAACTCTCTATCACTCTCTATCAACCTCTGACACTCTCTGACACTCTCTGACACTCTATCACTCCATGACACTCTCTGACACTCTCTATCACTCTCTGACACTCTCTGACACTCTCTGACACTCTCTGACACACTCTATCACTCTCAGACACTCACTATCACTCTATATCACTCTCTGACACTCTCTATCACTCTCTATCACACTCTGACACTCTCTGACACTCTCAGACACTCTCTGACACTCTCTGAAACTATCTGAAACTCTCTATCACTCTCTGACACTCTCTGACACTCTCTGACACTCTCTATCACTCTTTATCACTCTCTGACACTCTCTGACACTCTCTGACACTCTCAGACACTCTCTGACACTCTCTGACACTCTCTATCACTCTCTATCACTCTCTGACACTCTCTGACACTCTCAGACCCTCTCTGACACTCTCTGAAACTCTCTGAAACTCTCTATCACTCTCTGACACTCTCTGACACTCTCTGACACTCTCTATCACTCTTTATCACTCTCTGACACTCTCTGACACTCTCTGACACTCTCAGACACTCACTATCACTCTCTGACACTCTCAGACACTCACTATCACTCTCTATCACTCTCTATCACTCTCTGACACTCTCTGAAACTCTCTAACACTCTCTGACACTCTCAGACACTCTCTGACACTCTCTGACACTCTCTATCACTCTCTGACACTCTCAGACACTCACTATCACTCTCTATCACTCTCTGACACTCTCTGACACTCTCTGACACTCACCATCACCCTCTGACACTCTCTGACACTCTCTGACACTCACTATCATTCTCTGACACTCTCTGACACTCACTATCACTCTCTGACACTCTATATCACTCTCTGACACTCTCAGTCACTTACTATCACTCTCTGACACTCTCTGACACTCTCTATCACTCTCTGACACTCTCTATCACTCTCTGTCACTCTCTGACACTCTCTGACACTCTCAGAAAATCATTATCACTCTCTGACACTCTCTGACACTCACTATCACGCTCTGAAAATCTCTGACACTCACTGTCACTCTCTGATACTCTCTGACACTCTCTGACACTCACTATCACTCTCTGACACTCTCTGACACTCTCTATCACTCTCTATCACTCTCTGACACTCTAAGACACTCACTTTCACTCACTTTCACTCTCTGACACTCTCTGACACTCTCTGATACTCTCTGACACTCACTGTCACTCTTTATCACTCTGTGACACTCTCTGACATTCTCAGACACTCTCGGACACCCACTATCACTCTCTGATACTCTCTGACACTCACTATCACTCTCTGACACTCTCTGACACTCTCTATCACTCTCTGACATTCTCGGACTCTCTCTGACACTCTCTATCAATCTCTATCACTCTCTGACACACTCTGACATTCCCAGACACTCAGTGTCACTCTCTGACACTCTCTGACACTCTCTGACACTCTCAGACAATCACTATCACTCTCTGACACTCTCTATCACTCTCTGACACTCTCCATCACTCTCTGACACTCTCAGACACTCACTATCACTCTCTGACACTCTCTGACACTCTCTATCACTCTCTGACACTCTCTGGCACGCTCTGACACTCTCTGACACTCTCTTTCACTCTCTGACACTCTCAGACACTCACTATCACTCTCTGACACTCTCTGACACTCTCTATCACTCTCTGACACTCTCTGGCACGCTCTGACACTCTCTGGCACTCTCTGACACTCTCTTTCACTCTCTATCACTCTCTGACACTCTCAGACACTCTCTATCACTCTCTGACACTCTCTGACACTCTCTATCACTCTCTGACACTCTCTGGCACGCTCTGACACTCTCTGACACTCTCTGACACTCTCTTTCACTCTCTATCACTCTCTGACACTCTCAGACACTCTCTATCACTCTCTGACACTCTCTGACACTCTCGATCACTCTCGATCACTCTCTATCACTCTCTGAAACTCTCAGACACTCTCTGACACTTTCTATCACTCTCTATCACTCTCTATCACTCTCTATCACTCTCTGACACTCTCTGGCACGCTCTGACACTCTCTGACACTCTCTGACACTCTGTTTCACTCTCTATCACTCTCTGACACTCTCAGACACTCTCTATCACTCTCTGACACTCTCTGACACTCTCGATCACTCTCGATCACTCTCTATCACTCTCTGAAACTCTCAGGCACTCTCTGACACTTTCTATCACTCTCTATCACTCTCTATCACTCTCTATCACTCTCTGACACTCTCTGACACTCTCTGACACTCTCTGATACTCTCTATCACTCTCTATCACTCTCTATCACTCTCAGACACTCACTATCACTCTCTGAAACTCTCTATCACTCTCTATCACTCTCTGACACTATCTGACACTCTCTGACACTCTCTATCACTCTCTGACACTCTCCATCACTCTCTATCACTCTCTGACACACTCTGACACTCTCAGACTCTCTCTATCACTCTCTATCACTCTCTATCACTCTCAGACACTCACTATCACTCTCTGAAACTCTCTATCACTCTCTATCACTCTCTGACACTCTCTGACACTCTCTGACACTCTCTATCACTCTCTATTACTCTCTGACACTCTCTGACTCTCTCTGACAATCTCTGACACTCTCTATCACTCTCTATCACTCTCTGACACTCTCAGACACTCTCTGACACTCTCTGAAACTCTCTGAAACTCTCTATCACTCTCAGACACTCACTATCACTCTCTGAAAATCTTTGACACTCTCTGACACTCTCTATCACTCTTTATCACTCTCTGACACTCTCTGACACTCTCTATCACTCTCTGACACTCTCTATCACTCTCTGACACTCTCCATCACTCTCTGACACTCACTATCACTCTCTGACACTCTCTGACACTCTCTATCACTCTCTGACACTCTCTGGCACGCTCTGACACTCTCTGACACTCTCTGACACTCTCTGACACTCTCTTTCACTCTCTATCCCTCTCTGACACTCTCAGACACTCTCTATCACTCTCTGACACTCTCTGACACTCTCGATCACTCTCTATCACTCTCTGAAACTCTCTGAAACTCTCAGACACTCTCTGACACTCTCGGACACTCTCTGAAACACGCTATCACTCTCTATCTGTCTCTGACACTCTCTGACACTCTCTGACACTCTCTATCACTCTCTATCACTCTCTGACACTCTCTGACACTCTCTGACTCTCTCTGACAATCTCTGACACTCTCTATCACTCTCTATCACTCTCTATCACTCTCTGACACTCTCAGACACTCGCTGACACTCTCTGAAACTCTCTATCACTCTCTGACACTCTCAGACACTCACTATCACTCTCTGAAAATATCTGACACACTCTGACACACTCTATCACTCTCTATCACTCTCTGACACTCTCTGACACTCTCTGAAACTCTCTATCACTCTCTATCACTCTCTGACACTCTCTTACACTCTCTGACACTCTCTATCACTCTCTGACACTCTCTTTCACTCTCTATCACTCTCTGACACTCTCAGACACTCTCTATCACTCTCTGACACTCTCTGACACTCTCGATCACTCTCGATCACTCTCTATCACTCTCTGAAACTCTCAGACACTCTCTGACACTTTCTATCACTCTCTATCACTCTCTGACACTCTCTTTCACTCTCTATCACTCTCTGACACTCTCAGACACTCTCTATCACTCTCTGACACTCTCTGACACTCTCGATCACTCTCGATCACTCTCTATCACTCTCTGAAACTCTCAGACACTCTCTGACACTCTCTATCACTCTCTGACATTCTCGGACTCTCTCTGACACTCTCTATCAATCTCTATCACTCTCTGACACACTCTGACATTCCCAGACACTTAGTGTCACTCTCTGACACTCTCTGACACTCTCTGACACTCTCAGACAATCACTATCACTCTCTGACACTCTCTATCACTCTCTGACACTCTCCATCACTCTCTGACACTCTCAGACACTCACTATCACTCTCTGACACTCTCTGAAACTCTCTATCACTCTCTGACACTCTCTGGCACGCTCTGACACTCTCTGACACTCTCTTTCACTCTCTGACACTCTCAGACACTCACTATCACTCTCTGACACTCTCTGACACTCTCTATCACTCTCTGACACTCTCTGGCACGCTCTGACACTCTCTGGCACTCTCTGACACTCTCTTTCACTCTCTATCACTCTCTGACACTCTCAGACACTCTCTATCACTCTCTGACACTCTCTGACACTCTCTATCACTCTCTGACACTCTCTGGCACGCTCTGACACTCTCTGACACTCTCTGACACTCTCTTTCACTCTCTATCACTCTCTGACACTCTCAGACACTCTCTATCACTCTCTGACACTCTCTGACACTCTCGATCACTCTCGATCACTCTCTATCACTCTCTGAAACTCTCAGACACTCTCTGACACTTTCTATCACTCTCTATCACTCTCGATCACTCTCTATCACTCTCTGAAACTCTCTGAAACTCTCAGACACTCTCTGACACTCTCGGACACTCTCTGAAACACGCTATCACTCTCTATCTGTCTCTGACACTCTCTGACACTCTCTGACACTCTCTATCACTCTCTATCACTCTCTGACACTCTCTGACACTCTCTGACTCTCTCTGACAATCTCTGACACTCTCTATCACTCTCTATCACTCTCTATCACTCTCTGACACTCTCAGACACTCTCTGACACTCTCTGAAACTCTCTATCACTCTCTGACACTCTCAGACACTCACTATCACTCTCTGAAAATATCTGACACACTCTGACACACTCTATCACTCTCTATCACTCTCTGACACTCTCTGACACTCTCTGAAACTCTCTATCACTCTCTATCACTCTCTGACACTCTCTTACACTCTCTGACACTCTCTATCACTCTCTGACACTCTCTTTCACTCTCTATCACTCTCTGACACTCTCAGACACTCTCTATCACTCTCTGACACTCTCTGACACTCTCGATCACTCTCGATCACTCTCTATCACTCTCTGAAACTCTCAGACACTCTCTGACACTTTCTATCACTCTCTATCACTCTCTGACACTCTCTTTCACTCTCTATCACTCTCTGACACTCTCAGACACTCTCTATCACTCTCTGACACTCTCTGACACTCTCGATCACTCTCGATCACTCTCTATCACTCTCTGAAACTCTCAGACACTCTCTGACACTCTCTATCACTCTCTGACATTCTCGGACTCTCTCTGACACTCTCTATCAATCTCTATCACTCTCTGACACACTCTGACATTCCCAGACACTCAGTGTCACTCTCTGACACTCTCTGACACTCTCTGACACTCTCAGACAATCACTATCACTCTCTGACACTCTCTATCACTCTCTGACACTCTCCATCACTCTCTGACACTCTCAGACACTCACTATCACTCTCTGACACTCTCTGACACTCTCTATCACTCTCTGACACTCTCTGGCACGCTCTGACACTCTCTGACACTCTCTTTCACTCTCTGACACTCTCAGACACTCACTATCACTCTCTGACACTCTCTGACACTCTCTATCACTCTCTGACACTCTCTGGCACGCTCTGACACTCTCTGGCACTCTCTGACACTCTCTTTCACTCTCTATCACTCTCTGACACTCTCAGACACTCTCTATCACTCTCTGACACTCTCTGACACTCTCTATCACTCTCTGACACTCTCTGGCACGCTCTGACACTCTCTGACACTCTCTGACACTCTCTTTCACTCTCTATCACTCTCTGACACTCTCAGACACTCTCTATCACTCTCTGACACTCTCTGACACTCTCGATCACTCTCGATCACTCTCTATCACTCTCTGAAACTCTCAGACACTCTCTGACACTTTCTATCACTCTCTATCACTCTCTATCACTCTCTGACACTCTCTGGCACGCTCTGACACTCTCTGACACTCTCTGACACTCTGTTTCACTCTCTATCACTCTCTGACACTCTCTATCACTCTCAGACACTCACTATCACTCTCTGAAACTCTCTATCACTCTCTATCACTCTCTGACACTATCTGACACTCTCTGACACTCTCTATCACTCTCTGACACTCTCCATCACTCTCTATCACTCTCTGACACACTCTGACACTCTCAGACTCTCTCTATCACTCTCTATCACTCTCTATCACTCTCAGACACTCACTATCACTCTCTGAAACTCTCTATCACTCTCTATCACTCTCTGACACTCTCTGACACTCTCTGACACTCTCTATCACTCTCTATTACTCTCTGACACTCTCTGACACTCTCTGACAATCTCTGACACTCTCTATCACTCTCTATCACTCTCTGACACTCTCAGACACTCTCTGACACTCTCTGAAACTCTCTGAAACTCTCTATCACTCTCAGACACTCACTATCACTCTCTGAAAATCTTTGACACTCTCTGACACTCTCTATCACTCTTTATCACTCTCTGACACTCTCTGACACTCTCTATCACTCTCTGACACTCTCTGACACTCTCGATCACTCTCTATCACTCTCTGAAACTCTCTGAAACTCTCAGACACTCTCTGACACTCTCGGACACTCTCTGACACTCACTATCACTCTCTGACACTCTCTGACACTCTCTATCACTCTCTGACACTCTCTGGCACGCTCTGACACTCTCTGACACTCTCTATCACTCTCTGACATTCTCGGACTCTCTCTGACACTCTCTATCAATCTCTATCACTCTCTGACACACTCTGACATTCCCAGACACTCAGTGTCACTCTCTGACACTCTCTGACACTCTCTGACACTCTCAGACAATCACTATCACTCTCTGACACTCTCTATCACTCTCTGACACTCTCCATCACTCTCTGACACTCTCAGACACTCACTATCACTCTCTGACACTCTCTGACACTCTCTATCACTCTCTGACACTCTCTGGCACGCTCTGACACTCTCTGACACTCTCTTTCACTCTCTGACACTCTCAGACACTCACTATCACTCTCTGACACTCTCTGACACTCTCTATCACTCTCTGACACTCTCTGGCACGCTCTGACACTCTCTGGCACTCTCTGACACTCTCTTTCACTCTCTATCACTCTCTGACACTCTCAGACACTCTCTATCACTCTCTGACACTCTCTGACACTCTCTATCACTCTCTGACACTCTCTGGCACGCTCTGACACTCTCTGACACTCTCTGACACTCTCTTTCACTCTCTATCACTCTCTGACACTCTCAGACACTCTCTATCACTCTCTGACACTCTCTGACACTCTCGATCACTCTCGATCACTCTCTATCACTCTCTGAAACTCTCAGACACTCTCTGACACTTTCTATCACTCTCTATCACTCTCTATCACTCTCTGACACTCTCTGGCACGCTCTGACACTCTCTGACACTCTCTGACACTCTGTTTCACTCTCTATCACTCTCTGACACTCTCTATCACTCTCAGACACTCACTATCACTCTCTGAAACTCTCTATCACTCTCTATCACTCTCTGACACTATCTGACACTCTCTGACACTCTCTATCACTCTCTGACACTCTCCATCACTCTCTATCACTCTCTGACACACTCTGACACTCTCAGACTCTCTCTATCACTCTCTATCACTCTCTATCACTCTCAGACACTCACTATCACTCTCTGAAACTCTCTATCACTCTCTATCACTCTCTGACACTCTCTGACACTCTCTGACACTCTCTATCACTCTCTATTACTCTCTGACACTCTCTGACACTCTCTGACAATCTCTGACACTCTCTATCACTCTCTATCACTCTCTGACACTCTCAGACACTCTCTGACACTCTCTGAAACTCTCTGAAACTCTCTATCACTCTCAGACACTCACTATCACTCTCTGAAAATCTTTGACACTCTCTGACACTCTCTATCACTCTTTATCACTCTCTGACACTCTCTGACACTCTCTATCACTCTCTGACACTCTCTGACACTCTCGATCACTCTCTATCACTCTCTGAAACTCTCTGAAACTCTCAGACACTCTCTGACACTCTCGGACACTCTCTGACACTCACTATCACTCTCTGACACTCTCTGACACTCTCTATCACTCTCTGACACTCTCTGGCACGCTCTGACACTCTCTGACACTCTCTGACACTCTCTGACACTCTCTTTCACTCTCTATCCCTCTCTGACACTCTCAGACACTCTCTATCACTCTCTGACACTCTCTGACACTCTCGATCACTCTCTATCACTCTCTGAAACTCTCTGAAACTCTCAGACACTCTCTGACACTCTCGGACACTCTCTGAAACACGCTATCATTCTCTATCTGTCTCTGACACTCTCTGACACTCTCTGACACTCTCTATCACTCTCTATCACTCTCTGACACTCTCTGACACTCTCTGACTCTCTCTGACAATCTCTGACACTCTCTATCACTCTCTATCACTCTCTGACACTCTCAGACACTCTCTGACACTCTCTGAAACTCTCTATCACTCTCTGACACTCTCAGACACTCACTATCACTCTCTGAAAATCTCTGACACACTCTGACACACTCTATCACTCTCTATCACTCTCTGACACTCTCTGACACTCTCTGAAACTCTCTATCACTCTCTATCACTCTCTGACACTCTCTTACACTCTCTGACACTCTCTATCACTCTCTGACACTCTCTTTCACTCTCTATCACTCTCTGACACTCTCAGACACTCTCTATCACTCTCTGACACTCTCTGACACTCTCGATCACTCTCGATCACTCTCTATCACTCTCTGAAACTCTCAGACACTCTCTGACACTTTCTATCACTCTCTATCACTCTCTATCACTCTCTATCACTCTCAGACACTCACTATCACTCTCTGAAACTCTCTATCACTCTCTATCACTCTCTGACACTATCTGACACTCTCTGACACTCTCTATCACTCTCTGACACTCTCCATCACTCTCTATCACTCTCTGACACTCTCTGACACACTCTGACACTCTCAGACACTCTCTATCACTCTCTGACACTCTCCATCACTCTCTGACACTCACTATCACTCTCTGACACTCTCTGACACTCTCTGACACTCTCTGAAACTCTCTATCACTCTCTATCACTCTCTGACACTCTCTGACACTCTCTGACACTCTCTATCACTCTCTATCACTCTCTGACACTCTCTGACACTCTCTGACTCTCTCTGACAATCTCTGACACTCTCTATCACTCTCTATCACTCTCTGACACTCTCAGACACTCTCTGACACTCTCTGAAACTCTCTGAAACTCTATATCACTCTCTGACACTCTCAGACACTCACTATCACTCTCTGAAAATCTCTGACACTCTCTGACACTCTCTATCACTCTTTATCACTCTCTGACACTCTCTGACACTCTCTATCACTCTCTGACACTCTCCATCACTCTCTGACACTCACTATCACTCTCGGACACTCTCTGACACTCTCTATCACTCTCTGACACTCTCTGGCACGCTCTGACACTCTCTGACACTCTCTGACACTCTCTTTCACTCTCTATCACTCTCTGACACTCTCAGACACTCTCTATCACTCTCTGACCCTCTCTGACACTCTCGATCACTCTCTATCACCCTCTGAAACTCTCAGACACTCTCTGACACTCTGTGACCCTCTCTGAAACACTCTATCACTCTCTATCACTCTCTGACACTCTCTGACACTCTCTGACACTCTCAGACACTCACTATCACTATCTGACACTCTCTGACACACTCTGACACACTCTATCACTCTCTATCACTCTCTGACACTCTCTGACACTCTCTGAAACTCTCTATCACTCTCTATCACTCTCTGACACTCTCTTACACTCTCTGACACTCTCTATCACTCTCTGACACTCTCTTTCACTCTCTATCACTCTCTGACACTCTCAGACACTCTCTATCACTCTCTGACACTCTCTGACACTCTCGATCACTCTCGATCACTCTCTATCACTCTCTGAAACTCTCAGACACTCTCTGACACTTTCTATCACTCTCTATCACTCTCTATCACTCTCTATCACTCTCAGACACTCACTATCACTCTCTGAAACTCTCTATCACTCTCTATCACTCTCTGACACTATCTGACACTCTCTGACACTCTCTATCACTCTCTGACACTCTCCATCACTCTCTATCACTCTCTGACACTCTCTGACACACTCTGACACTCTCAGACACTCTCTATCACTCTCTGACACTCTCCATCACTCTCTGACACTCACTATCACTCTCTGACACTCTCTGACACTCTCTGACACTCTCTGAAACTCTCTATCACTCTCTATCACTCTCTGACACTCTCTGACACTCTCTGACACTCTCTATCACTCTCTATCACTCTCTGACACTCTCTGACACTCTCTGACTCTCTCTGACAATCTCTGACACTCTCTATCACTCTCTATCACTCTCTGACACTCTCAGACACTCTCTGACACTCTCTGAAACTCTCTGAAACTCTATATCACTCTCTGACACTCTCAGACACTCACTATCACTCTCTGAAAATCTCTGACACTCTCTGACACTCTCTATCACTCTTTATCACTCTCTGACACTCTCTGACACTCTCTATCACTCTCTGACACTCTCCATCACTCTCTGACACTCACTATCACTCTCGGACACTCTCTGACACTCTCTATCACTCTCTGACACTCTCTGGCACGCTCTGACACTCTCTGACACTCTCTGACACTCTCTTTCACTCTCTATCACTCTCTGACACTCTCAGACACTCTCTATCACTCTCTGACCCTCTCTGACACTCTCGATCACTCTCTATCACCCTCTGAAACTCTCAGACACTCTCTGACACTCTGTGACCCTCTCTGAAACACTCTATCACTCTCTATCACTCTCTGACACTCTCTGACACTCTCTGACACTCTCAGACACTCACTATCACTATCTGACACTCTCTGACACTCTCAGACACTCTCTATCACTCTCTGACACTCTCTGACACTCTCTGACACTCACTATCACTATCTGACACTCTCTGACACTCTCAGACACTCTCTATCACTGTCTGACACTCTCTGACACTCTCTGACACTCACTATCACTATCTGACACTCTCTGACACTCTCAGACACTCTCTATCACTCTCTGACACTCTCTGACACTCTCTGACACTCTCGATCACTCTCTATCACTCTCTGAAACTCTCAGACACTCTCTGACACTCTGTGACACTCTCTGAAACACTCTATCACTCTCTATCACTCTCTGACACTCTCTGACACTCTCTGACACTCTCTGACACTCTCTAGCACTCTCTGACACTCTCTATCACTCTCTGACACTCTCAGACACTCACTATCACTATCTGACACTCTCTGACACTCTCTGACACTCTCTATCACTCTCTGACACTCTCTGACACTCTCTGACACTCTCAGACACACTCTGACACTCTCTGACACACTCTGACAATCTCTGTCACTCTCTATCACTCTCAGACACTCTCTGACACTCTCTGACACTCTCTGAAACTCTCTATCACTCTCTATCACTCTCTGACACTCTCTCACACTCTCTGACATTCTCTGAAACTCTTTATCACTCTCTATCGCTCTCTGACACTCTCTATCACTCTCTGACACTCTCTGAAACTCTCTATCACTCTCTATCACTCTCTATCACTCTCTGACACTCTCTGACACTCTCTGACACTCTCTGACACTCTCTGAAACTCTCTATCACTCTCTATCACTCTCTGACACTCTCTGACACACTCTGACATTCTCAGACACTCACTATCACTCTCTGACACTCTCTGACACTCTCTGACACTCTCTATCACTCTCTATCACTCTCTGACACTCTCTATCACTCTCTGACACTCTCTGAAACTCTCTGAAACTCTCCATCACTCTCTGACACTCTCTATCACTCTCTGACACTCTCTGACACTCTCTGACACTCTCTAGCACTCTCTATCACTCTCTGACACTCTCTGACACTCTCTGACACTCACTATCACTCTCTGACACTCTCTGACACTCTCTGACACTCTCTGACACTCTCTATCACTCTCTGACACTCTCTGACACTCTCTGACACTCACTATCACTCTCTGACACTCTCTGACACTCTCTGACACTCTCTAGCACTCTCTAGCACTCTCTATCACTCTCTGACACTCTCTGACACTCACTATCACTCTCTGACACTCTCTGACACTCTCTGACACTCTCTAGCACTCTCTAGCACTCTCTGACACTCACTATCACTCTCTGACACACTCTGACACTCTCTGACACTCTCTAGCACTCTCTAACACTCTCTGACACTCTCAGACACTCTCTGACACTCTCTGAAACTCTCTATCACTCTCTATCACTCACTGTCACTCTCTGACACTCTCTGACACTCTCTGATACTCTCTGACACTCACTGTCACTCTTTATCACTCTGTGACACTCTCTGACATTCTCAGACACTCAGTGTCACTCTCTGACACTCTCTGACACTCTCTGACACTCTCAGACAATCACTATCACTCTCTGACACTCTCTATCACTCTCTGACACTCTCCATCACTCTCTGACACTCTCAGACACTCACTATCACTCTCTGACACTCTCTGACACTCTCTATCACTCTCTGACACTCTCTGACACTCTCTTTCACTCTCTATCACTCTCTGACACTCTCAGACACTCACTATCACTCTCTGACACTCTCTGACACTCTCTATCACTCTCTGACACTCTCTGGCACGCTCTGACACTCTCTGACACTCTCTGACACTCTCTTTCACTCTCTATCACTCTCTGACACTTTCAGACACTCTCTATCACTCTCTGACACTCTCTGACACTCTCGATCACTCTCGATCACTCTCTATCACTCTCTGAAACTCTCAGACACTCTCTGACACTTTCTATCACTCTCTATCACTCTCTATCACTCTCTATCACTCTCTGACACTCTCTGGCACGCTCTGACACTCTCTGACACTCTCTGACACTCTCTTTCACTCTCTATCACTCTCTGACACTCTCACACACTCTCTATCACTCTCTGACACTCTCTGACACTCTCGATCACTCTCGATCACTCTCTATCACTCTCTGAAACTCTCAGGCACTCTCTGACACTTTCTATCACTCTCTATCACTCTCTATCACTCTCTATCACTCTCTGACACTCTCTGACACTCTCTGATGCTCTCTATCACTCTCTATCACTCTCAGACACTCACTATCACTCTCTGAAACTCTCTATCACTCTCTATCACTCTCTGACACTATCTGACAACCTCTGACACTCTCTATCACTCTCTGACACTCTCCATCACTCTCTATCACTCTCTGACACTCTCTGACACTCTCAGACTCTCTCTATCACTCTCTATCAAACTCTATCACGCTCAGACACTCACTATCACTCTCTGAAACTCTCTATCACTCTCTATCACTCTCTGACACTCTCTGACACTCTCTGACACTCTCTATCACTCTCTATCACTCTCTGACACTCTCTGACACTCTCTGACTCTCTCTGACAATCTCTGACACTCTCTATCACTCTCTATCACTCTCTATCACTCTCTGACACTCTCAGACACTCTCTGACACTCTCTGAAACTCTCTGAAACTCTCTATCACTCTCTGACACTCTCAGACACTCACTATCACTCTCTGAAAATCTTTGACACTCTCTGACACTCTCTATCACTCTTTATCACTCTCTGACACTCTCTGACACTCTCTAACACTCTCTGACACTCTCTATCACTCTCTGACACTCACTATCACTCTCTGACACTCTCTGACACTCTCTATCACTCTCTGACACTCTCTGGCACGCTCTGACACTCTCTGACACTCTCTGACACTCTCTTTCACTCTCTATCCCTCTCTGACACGCTCAGACACTCTCTATCACTCTCTGACACTCTCTGACACTCTCGATCACTCTCTATCACTCTCTGAAACTCTCAGACACTCACTATCACTATCTGACACTCTCTGACACTCTCTGACACTCTCTATCACTCTCTGACACTCTCTGACACTCTCTGACACTCTCAGACACACTCTGACACTCTCTGACACACTCTGACAATCTCTGTCACTCTCTATCACTCTCAGACACTCTCTGACACTCTCTGACACTCTCTGAAACTCTCTATCACTCTCTATCACTCTCTGACACTCTCTCACACTCTCTGACATTCTCTGAAACTCTTTATCACTCTCTATCGCTCTCTGACACTCTCTATCACTCTCTGACACTCTCTGAAACTCTCTATCACTCTCTATCACTCTCTATCACTCTCTGACACTCTCTGACACTCTCTGACACTCTCTGACACTCTCTGAAACTCTCTATCACTCTCTATCACTCTCTGACACTCTCTGACACACTCTGACATTCTCAGACACTCACTATCACTCTCTGACACTCTCTGACACTCTCTGACACTCTCTATCACTCTCTATCACTCTCTGACACTCTCTATCACTCTCTGACACTCTCTGAAACTCTCTGAAACTCTCCATCACTCTCTGACACTCTCTATCACTCTCTGACACTCTCTGACACTCTCTGACACTCTCTAGCACTCTCTATCACTCTCTGACACTCTCTGACACTCTCTGACACTCACTATCACTCTCTGACACTCTCTGACACTCTCTGACACTCTCTGACACTCTCTATCACTCTCTGACACTCTCTGACACTCTCTGACACTCACTATCACTCTCTGACACTCTCTGACACTCTCTGACACTCTCTAGCACTCTCTAGCACTCTCTATCACTCTCTGACACTCTCTGACACTCACTATCACTCTCTGACACTCTCTGACACTCTCTGACACTCTCTAGCACTCTCTAGCACTCTCTGACACTCACTATCACTCTCTGACACACTCTGACACTCTCTGACACTCTCTAGCACTCTCTAACACTCTCTGACACTCTCAGACACTCTCTGACACTCTCTGAAACTCTCTATCACTCTCTATCACTCACTGTCACTCTCTGACACTCTCTGACACTCTCTGATACTCTCTGACACTCACTGTCACTCTTTATCACTCTGTGACACTCTCTGACATTCTCAGACACTCAGTGTCACTCTCTGACACTCTCTGACACTCTCTGACACTCTCAGACAATCACTATCACTCTCTGACACTCTCTATCACTCTCTGACACTCTCCATCACTCTCTGACACTCTCAGACACTCACTATCACTCTCTGACACTCTCTGACACTCTCTATCACTCTCTGACACTCTCTGACACTCTCTTTCACTCTCTATCACTCTCTGACACTCTCAGACACTCACTATCACTCTCTGACACTCTCTGACACTCTCTATCACTCTCTGACACTCTCTGGCACGCTCTGACACTCTCTGACACTCTCTGACACTCTCTTTCACTCTCTATCACTCTCTGACACTTTCAGACACTCTCTATCACTCTCTGACACTCTCTGACACTCTCGATCACTCTCGATCACTCTCTATCACTCTCTGAAACTCTCAGACACTCTCTGACACTTTCTATCACTCTCTATCACTCTCTATCACTCTCTATCACTCTCTGACACTCTCTGGCACGCTCTGACACTCTCTGACACTCTCTGACACTCTCTTTCACTCTCTATCACTCTCTGACACTCTCACACACTCTCTATCACTCTCTGACACTCTCTGACACTCTCGATCACTCTCGATCACTCTCTATCACTCTCTGAAACTCTCAGGCACTCTCTGACACTTTCTATCACTCTCTATCACTCTCTATCACTCTCTATCACTCTCTGACACTCTCTGACACTCTCTGATGCTCTCTATCACTCTCTATCACTCTCAGACACTCACTATCACTCTCTGAAACTCTCTATCACTCTCTATCACTCTCTGACACTATCTGACAACCTCTGACACTCTCTATCACTCTCTGACACTCTCCATCACTCTCTATCACTCTCTGACACTCTCTGACACTCTCAGACTCTCTCTATCACTCTCTATCAAACTCTATCACTCTCAGACACTCACTATCACTCTCTGAAACTCTCTATCACTCTCTATCACTCTCTGACACTCTCTGACACTCTCTGACACTCTCTATCACTCTCTATCACTCTCTGACACTCTCTGACACTCTCTGACTCTCTCTGACAATCTCTGACACTCTCTATCACTCTCTATCACTCTCTATCACTCTCTGACACTCTCAGACACTCTCTGACACTCTCTGAAACTCTCTGAAACTCTCTATCACTCTCTGACACTCTCAGACACTCACTATCACTCTCTGAAAATCTTTGACACTCTCTGACACTCTCTATCACTCTTTATCACTCTCTGACACTCTCTGACACTCTCTAACACTCTCTGACACTCTCTATCACTCTCTGACACTCACTATCACTCTCTGACACTCTCTGACACTCTCTATCACTCTCTGACACTCTCTGGCACGCTCTGACACTCTCTGACACTCTCTGACACTCTCTTTCACTCTCTATCCCTCTCTGACACGCTCAGACACTCTCTATCACTCTCTGACACTCTCTGACACTCTCGATCACTCTCTATCACTCTCTGAAACTCTCAGACACTCTCTGACACTCTCTGACACTCTCTGAAACACGCTATCACTCTCTATCAGTCTCTGACACTCTCTGACACTCTCTGACACTCTCTATCACTCTCTATCACTCTCTGACACTCTCTGACACTCTCTGACTCTCTCTGACAATCTCTGACACTCTCTATCACTCTCTATCACTCTCTATCACTCTCTGACACTCTCAGACACTCTCTGACACTCTCTGAAACTCTCTATCACTCTCTATCACTCTCTGACACTCTCTTACACTCTCTGACACTCTCTATCACTCTCTGACACTCTCTTTCACTCTCTATCACTCTCTGACACTCTCAGACACTCTCTATCACTCTCTGACACTCTCTGACACTCTCGATCACTCTCTGAAACTCTCCATCACTCTCTATCACTCTCTGACACTATCTGACACTCTCTGACACTCTCTATCACTCTCTGACACTCTCCATCACTCTCTATCACTCTCTGACACTCTCTGACACACTCTGACACTCTCAGACACTCTCTATCACTCTCTGACACTCTCCATCACTCTCTGACACTCACTATCACTCTCTGACACTCTCTGACACTCTCTATCACTCTCTGACACTCTATGGCACGCTCTGACACTCTCTGACACTCTCTGACACTCTCTGACACTCTATTTCACTCTCTATCACTCTCTGACACTCTCAGACACTCTCTATCACTCTCTGACACTCTCTGACACTCTCGATCACTCTCTATCACTCTTTGAAACTCTCAGACACTCTCTGACACTTTCTATCACTCTCTATCACTGTCTGACACTCTCTGAAACTCTCTATCACTCTCTATCACTCTCTGACACTCTCTGACACTCTCTGACACTCTCTATCACTCTCTATCACTCTCTGACACTCTCTGACACTCTCTGACTCTCTCTGACAATCTCTGACACTCTCTATCACTCTCTATCACTCTCTGACACTCTCAGACACTCTCTGACACTCTCTGAAACTCTCTGAAACTCTCTATCACTCTCTGACACTTTCAGACACTCACTATAACTCTCTGAAAATCTCTGACACTCTCTGACACTCTCTATCACTCTTTATCACTCTCTGACACTCTCTGACACTCTCTGACACTCTCTATCACTCTCTGACACTCTCTATCACTCTCTGACACTCTCCATCACTCTCTGACACTCACTATCACTCTCTGACACTCTCTGACACTCTCTGACACTCTCTATCACTCTCTGACACTCTCTGGCACGCTCTGACACTCTCTGACACTCTCTGCCACTCTCTGACACTCTCTTTCACTCTCTATCACTCTCTGACACTCTCAGACACTCTCTATCACTCTCTGACACTCTCTGCCACTCTCGATCACTCTCTATCACTCTCTGAAACTCTCAGACACTCTCTGACACTCTCTGACACTCTCTGAAACAGTCTATCACTCTCTATCACTCTCTGACACTCTCTGACACTCTCTGACACTCTCAGACACTCACTATCACTATCTGACACTCTCTGACACTCTCAGACACTCACTATCACTATCTGACACTCTCTGACACTCTCTAGCACTCTCTGACACTCTCTATCACTCTCTGACACTCTCAGACACTCACTATCACTATCTGACACTCTCTGACACTCTCTGACACTCTCTATCACTCTCTGACACTCTCTGACACTCTCTGACACTCTCAGACACACTCTGACACTCTCTGACACACTCTGACAATCTCTGTCACTCTCTATCACTCTCAGACACTCTCTATCACTCTCAGACACTCTCTGAAACTCTCTATCACTCTCTATCACTCTCTGACACTCTCTGACACTCTCTGACATTCTCTGAAACTCTTTATCACTCTCTATCGCTCTCTGACACTCTCTATCACTCTCTGACACTCTCTGAAACTCTCTATCACTCTCTATCACTCTCTATCACTCTCTGACACTCTCTGACACTCTCTGACACTCTCTGAAACTCTCTATCACTCTCTATCACTCTCTGACACTCTCTGACACACTCTGACATTCTCAGACACTCACTATCACTCTCTGACACTCTCTGACACTCTCTGACACTCTCTATCACTCTCTATCACTCTCTGACACTCTCTATCACTCTCTGACACTCTCTGAAACTCTCTGAAACTCTCTATCACTCTCTGACACTCTCTATCACTCTCTATCACGCTCTGACACTCTCTGACACTCTCTGACACTCTCTGACACGCTCTAGCACTCTCTATCACTTTCTGACACTCTCTGACACTCTCTGACACTCACTATCACTCTCTGACACTCTCTGACACTCTCTGACACTCTCTATCACTCTCTAGCACTCTCTATCACTCTCTGACACTCTCTGACACTCACTATCACTCTCTGACACTCTCTGACACTCTCTGACACTCTCTAGCACTCTCTAGCACTCTCTGACACTCACTATCACTCTCTGACACTCTCTGACACACTCTGACACTCTCTGACACTCTCTAGCACTCTCTATCACTCTCTGACACTCTCAGACACTCTCTGACACTCTCTGAAACTCTCTATCACTCTCTATCACTCTCTGACACTCTCTGACACTCTCTATCACTCTCAGACACTCACTATCACTCTCTGACACTCTGTGACACTCTGTGACACTCTCTGACACTCTCTGACACTCTCTAGCACTCTCCAGCACTTTCTATCACTCTCTGACACTCTCTGAAACTCACTATCACTCTCTGACCCTCTCTGACACTCTCTGACACTCTCTATCACTCTCTGACACTCTCTGACACTCTCTCGCACTCTCTATCACTCTCTGACACTCTCAGACACTCTCTGACACTCTCTGACACTCTCTATCACTCTCTATCACTCTCTGACACTCTCTGACACTCTCTGACACTCTCTAGCACTCTCCAGCACTCTCTGACACTCTCAGACACTCTCAGACAATCTCTGACACTCTCTGACACTCTCTATCACTCTCTGACACTCTCTGACACTCTCTGACACTCTCTGAAACACTCTATCACTCTCTATCACTCTCTGACACGCTCTGACACTCTCTGACACTCTCTATCACTCTCTATCACTCTCTGACACTCTCTGACACTCTCTGACTCTCTCTGACAATCTCTGACACTCTCTATCACTCTCTGACACTCTCTGACACTCTCTGACACTCTCTATCACTCTCTATCACTCTCTGACACTCTCTGACACTCTCTGACACTCTCTGACACTCTCTGAAACACGCTATCACTCTCTATCAGTCTCTGACACTCTCTGACACTCTCTGACACTCTCTATCACTCTCTATCACTCTCTGACACTCTCTGACACTCTCTGACTCTCTCTGACAATCTCTGACACTCTCTATCACTCTCTATCACTCTCTATCACTCTCTGACACTCTCAGACACTCTCTGACACTCTCTGAAACTCTCTATCACTCTCTATCACTCTCTGACACTCTCTTACACTCTCTGACACTCTCTATCACTCTCTGACACTCTCTTTCACTCTCTATCACTCTCTGACACTCTCAGACACTCTCTATCACTCTCTGACACTCTCTGAAACTCTCGATCACTCTCTGAAACTCTCTATCACTCTCTATCACTCTCTGACACTATCTGACACTCTCTGACACTCTCTATCACTCTCTGACACTCTCCATCACTCTCTATCACTCTCTGACACTCTCTGACACACTCTGACACTCTCAGACACTCTCTATCACTCTCTGACACTCTCCATCACTCTCTGACACTCACTATCACTCTCTGACACTCTCTGACACTCTCTATCACTCTCTGACACTCTCTGGCACGCTCTGACACTCTCTGACACTCTCTGACACTCTCTGACACTCTATTTCACTCTCTATCACTCTCTGACACTCTCAGACACTCTCTATCACTCTCTGACACTCTCTGACACTCTCGATCATTCTCTATCACTCTCTGAAACTCTCAGACACTCTCTGACACTTTCTATCACTCTCTATCACTCTCTATCACTCTCTGACACTCTCTGACACTCTCAGACACTCTCTGACACTCTCTGAAACTCTCTATCACTCTCTATCACTCTCTGACACTCTCTGACACTCTCTGACACTCTCTATCACTCTCTATCACTCTCTGACACTCTCTGACACTCTCTGACTCTCTCTGACAATCTCTGACACTCTCTATCACTCTCTATCACTCTCTGACACTCTCAGACACTCTCTGACACTCTCTGAAACTCTCTGAAACTCTCTATCACTCTCTGACACTTTCAGACACTCACTATAACTCTCTGAAAATCTCTGACACTCTCTGACACTCTCTATCACTCTTTATCACTCTCTGACACTCTCTGACACTCTCTGACACTCTCTATCACTCTCTGACACTCTCTATCACTCTCTGACACTCTCCATCACTCTCTGACACTCACTATCACTCTCTGACACTCTCTGACACTCTCTATCACTCTCTGACACTCTCTGGCACGCTCTGACACTCTCTGACACTCTCTGCCACTCTCTGACACTCTCTTTCACTCTCTATCACTCTCTGACACTCTCAGACACTCTCTATCACTCTCTGACACTCTCTGCCACTCTCGATCACTCTCTATCACTCTCTGAAACTCTCAGACACTCTCTGACACTCTCTGACACTCTCTGAAACAGTCTATCACTCTCTATCACTCTCTGACACTCTCTGACACTCTCTGACACTCTCAGACACTCACTATCACTATCTGACACTCTCTGACACTCTCAGACACTCACTATCACTATCTGACACTCTCTGACACTCTCTAGCACTCTCTGACACTCTCTATCACTCTCTGACACTCTCAGACACTCACTATCACTATCTGACACTCTCTGACACTCTCTGACACTCTCTATCACTCTCTGACACTCTCTGACACTCTCTGACACTCTCAGACACACTCTGACACTCTCTGACACACTCTGACAATCTCTGTCACTCTCTATCACTCTCAGACACTCTCTGACACACTCTGACACTCTCTGAAACTCTCTATCACTCTCTATCACTCTCTGACACTCTCTGACACTCTCTGACATTCTCTGAAACTCTTTATCACTCTCTATCGCTCTCTGACACTCTCTATCACTCTCTGACACTCTCTGAAACTCTCTATCACTCTCTATCACTCTCTATCACTCTCTGACACTCTCTGACACTCTCTGACACTCTCTGAAACTCTCTATCACTCTCTATCACTCTCTGACACTCTCTGACACACTCTGACAATCTCAGACACTCACTATCACTCTCTGACACTCTCTGACACTCTCTGACACTCTCTATCACTCTCTATCACTCTCTGACACTCTCTATCACTCTCTGACACTCTCTGAAACTCTCTGAAACTCTCTATCACTCTCTGACACTCTCTATCACTCTCTATCACGCTCTGACACTCTCTGACACTCTCTGACACTCTCTGACACGCTCTAGCACTCTCTATCACTTTCTGACACTCTCTGACACTCTCTGACACTCACTATCACTCTCTGACACTCTCTGACACTCTCTATCACTCTCTGACACTCTCTGACACTCTCTGACACTCACTATCACTCTCTGACACTCTCTGACACTCTCTGACACTCTCTAGCACTCTCTATCACTCTCTGACACTCTCTGACACTCACTATCACTCTCTGACACTCTCTGACACTCTCTGACACTCTCTAGCACTCTCTAGCACTCTCTGACACTCACTATCACTCTCTGACACTCTCTGACACACTCCGACACTCTCTGACACTCTCTAGCACTCTCTATCACTCTCTGACACTCTCAGACACTCTCTGACACTCTCTGAAACTCTCTATCACTCTCTATCACTCTCTGACACTCTCTGACACTCTCTATCACTCTCAGACACTCACTATCACTCTCTGACACTCTGTGACACTCTGTGACACTCTCTGACACTCTCTGACACTCTCTAGCACTCTCCAGCACTTTCTATCACTCTCTGACACTCTCTGAAACTCACTATCACTCTCTGACCCTCTCTGACACTCTCTGACACTCTCTATCACTCTCTGACACTCTCTGACACTCTCTCGCACTCTCTATCACTCTCTGACACTCTCAGACACTCTCTGACACTCTCTGACACTCTCTATCACTCTCTATCACTCTCTGACACTCTCTGACACTCTCTGACACTCTCTAGCACTCTCTAGCACTCTCTGACACTCTCAGACACTCTCAGACACTCTCTGACACTCTCTGACACTCTCTATCACTCTCTGACACTCTCTGACACTCTCTGACACTCTCTGAAACACTCTATCACTCTCTATCACTCTCTGACACTCTCTGACACTCTCTGACAATCTCTATCACTCTCTATCACTCTCTGACACTCTCTGACACTCTCTGACTCTCTCTGACAATCTCTGACACTCTCTATCACTCTCTATCACTCTCTATCACTCTCTGACACTCTCTGACACTCTCTGACACTCTCTATCACTCTCTATCACTCGCTGACACTCTCTGACACTCTCTGACTCTCTCTGACAATCTCTGACACTCTCTATCACTCTCTATCACTCTCTATCACTCTCTGACACTCTCTGACACTCTCTGACACTCTCTGAAACACTCTATCAATCTCTATCACTCTCTGACACTCTCTGACACTCTCTGACACTCTCTATCACTCTCTATCACTCTCTGACACTCTCTGACACTCTCTGACTCTCTCTGACAATCTCTGACACTCTCTATCACTCTCTATCACTCTCTATCACTCTCTGACACTCTCTATCACTCTCTGACATTCTCAGACACTCACTATCACTCTCTGAAAATCTCTGACACTCTCTGACACTCTCTATCACTCTCTATCACTCTCTGACACTCTCTGACACTCTCTGAAACTCTCTATCACTCTCTATCACTCTCTGACACTCTCTTACAATCTCTGACACTCTCTATCACTCTCTGACACTCTCTGACACTCTCAGACACTCTCTGACACTCTCTGACACTCACTATCACTCTCTGACACTCACTATCACTCTCTGACACTCTCTGACACTCTCTATCACTCTCTGACACTCTCTGACACTCTCTATCACTCTCCATCACTCTCTGACACTCTCAGACACTCTCTGACACTCTCTGAAACTCTCCATCACTCTCTGACACTCTCTGACACTCTCAGACACTCTCTGACACTCTCTGAAACTCTCTATCACTCTCTGACACTCTCTGACACTCTCTGACACTCTCTATCACTCTCTATCACTCTCTGACACTCTCTGACACTCTCTGACACTCTCAGACACTCTCTGACACTCTCTGACACTCTCTGAAACTCTCTATCACTCTCTGACACTCTCTGACACTCTCTGACACTCTCTATCACTCTCTATCACTCTCTGACACTCTCTGACACTCTCTGAAACACTCTATCACTCTCTGACACTCTCTGACACTCTCTATCACTCTCTATCACTCTCTATCACTCTCTGACACTCTCTGACACTCTCAGACACTCACTATCACTCTCTATCACTCTCTGACACTCTCTGACACTCTCTGACACTCACTATCACTCTCTGACACTCTCTGACACTCTCTATCACTCTCTGACCCTCTCTGACAATATCTGACACTCACTATCACTCTCTGACACTCACTATTACTCTCTGACACTCACTATCACTCTCTGACACTCTCTGACACTCTCTGACACTCTCTATCACTCTCTGACACTCTCTGACACTCACTATCACTCTCTATCACTCTCTGACACTCTCTGACACTCACTATCACTCTCTGACACTCTCTGACACTCTCTGACACTCACTATCACTCTCTGACACTCACTATCACTCTCTGACACTCTCTGACACTCTCTATCACTCTCTGACACTCTCTGACACTCTCTGACACTCACTATCACTCTCTGACACTCACTATCACTTTCTATCACTCTCTGACACTCTCTGACACTCTCTGACACTCACTATCACTCTCTGACACTCTCTGACACTCTCTGACACTCTCTATCACTCTCTGACACTCTCTGACACCCTCTGACACTCTCTGACACTCTCTGACACTCTATGACACTCTCTGACACTCTCTATCACTCTCTGACACTCTCTGACACTCTCTGACACTCTCTGACACTCACTATCACTCTCTGACACTCTCTGACACTCTCTTACACTCTCTATCTCTCTCAGACACTCACTATCACTCTCTGACACTCTCTGACACTCTCTGACACTCTCTAGCACTCTCTAGCACTCTCTAGCACTCTTCATCACTCTCTGACACTCTCTGACACTCTCTGACACTCACTATCACTCTCTGACCCTCTCTGACACTCTCTGACACTCTCTGACACTCTCTGACACTCTCTAGCACTCTCTGACACTCTCAGACACTATCTGACACTCTCTGACACTCTCAGACACTCACTATCACTATCTGACACTCTCTGACACTCTCTGACACTCTCTATCACTCTCTGACACTCTCTGACACTCTCAGACACACTCTGACACTCTCTGACACACTCTGACAATCTCAGACACACTCTGACACACTCTGACAATCTCTGTCACTCTCTATCACTCTCAGACACTCTCTGAAACTCTCTTACACTCTCTGAAACTCTCTATCACTCTCTATCACTCTCTATCACTCTCTGACACTCTCTGACACTCTCTGACACTCTCTGAAACTCACTATCACTCTCTATCGCTCTCTGACACTCTCTATCACTCTCTGACACTCTCTGAAACTCTCTATCACTCTCTATCACTCTCTATCACTCTCTGACACTCTCTGACACTCTCTGAAACTCTCTATCACTCTCTATCACTCTCTGACACTCTCTATCACTCTCTGACACTCTCTGACACACTCTGACACTGTCTGACACTCTCTAGCACTCTCTATCACTCTCTAGCACTCTCTGACACTCTCTTACACTCTCTATCACTCTCAGACACTCACTATCACTCTCTGACACTCTCTGACACTCTCTAGCACTCTCTAGCACTCTCCATCACTCTCTGACACTCTCTGACACTCACTATCACTCTCTGACCCTCTCTGACACTCTCTATCACTCTCTGACACTCTCTGACACTCTCTGACACTCTCTGACACTCTCTAGCACTCTCTGACACTCTCAGACACTATCTGACACTCTCTGACACTCTCAGACACTCACTATCACTATCTGACACTCTCTGACTCTCTCTGACACTCTCTATCACTCTCTGACACTCTCTGACACTCTCAGACACACTCTGACACTCTCTGACACACTCTGACAATCTCTGTCACTCTCTATCACTCTCAGACACTCACTATCACTATCTGACACTCTCTGACACTGTCTGACACTCTCTAGCACTCTCTATCACTCTCTAGCACTCTCTGACACTCTCTTACACTCTCTATCACTCTCAGACACTCACTATCACTCTCTGACACTCTCTGACACTCTCTAGCACTCTCTAGCACTCTCCATCACTCTCTGACACTCTCTGACACTCACTATCACTCTCTGACCCTCTCTGACACTCTCTATCACTCTCTGACACTCTCTGACACTCTCTGACACTCTCTGACACTCTCTAGCACTCTCTGACACTCTCAGACACTATCTGACACTCTCTGACACTCTCAGACACTCACTATCACTATCTGACACTCTCTGACTCTCTCTGACACTCTCTATCACTCTCTGACACTCTCTGACACTCTCAGACACACTCTGACACTCTCTGACACACTCTGACAATCTCTGTCACTCTCTATCACTCTCAGACACTCACTATCACTATCTGACACTCTCTGACACTCTCTGACACTCTCAGACACTCTCTGACACTCTCTGACACTCTCTGAAACTCTCTATCACTCTCTGACACTCTCTGACACTCTCTGACACTCTCTATCACTCTCTATCACTCTCTGACACTCTCTGACACTCTCTGAAACACTCTATCACTCTCTGACACTCTCTGACACTCTCTATCACTCTCTATCACTCTCTATCACTCTCTGACACTCTCTGACACTCTCAGACACTCACTATCACTCTCTATCACTCTCTGACACTCTCTGACACTCTCTGACACTCACTATCACTCTCTGACACTCTCTGACACTCTCTATCACTCTCTGACCCTCTCTGACAATATCTGACACTCACTATCACTCTCTGACACTCACTATTACTCTCTGACACTCACTATCACTCTCTGACACTCTCTGACACTCTCTGACACTCTCTATCACTCTCTGACACTCTCTGACACTCACTATCACTCTCTATCACTCTCTGACACTCTCTGACACTCACTATCACTCTCTGACACTCTCTGACACTCTCTGACACTCACTATCACTCTCTGACACTCACTATCACTCTCTGACACTCTCTGACACTCTCTATCACTCTCTGACACTCTCTGACACTCTCTGACACTCACTATCACTCTCTGACACTCACTATCACTTTCTATCACTCTCTGACACTCTCTGACACTCTCTGACACTCACTATCACTCTCTGACACTCTCTGACACTCTCTGACACTCTCTATCACTCTCTGACACTCTCTGACACCCTCTGACACTCTCTGACACTCTCTGACACTCTATGACACTCTCTGACACTCTCTATCACTCTCTGACACTCTCTGACACTCTCTGACACTCTCTGACACTCACTATCACTCTCTGACACTCTCTGACACTCTCTTACACTCTCTATCTCTCTCAGACACTCACTATCACTCTCTGACACTCTCTGACACTCTCTGACACTCTCTAGCACTCTCTAGCACTCTCTAGCACTCTTCATCACTCTCTGACACTCTCTGACACTCTCTGACACTCACTATCACTCTCTGACCCTCTCTGACACTCTCTGACACTCTCTGACACTCTCTGACACTCTCTAGCACTCTCTGACACTCTCAGACACTATCTGACACTCTCTGACACTCTCAGACACTCACTATCACTATCTGACACTCTCTGACACTCTCTGACACTCTCTATCACTCTCTGACACTCTCTGACACTCTCAGACACACTCTGACACTCTCTGACACACTCTGACAATCTCAGACACACTCTGACACACTCTGACAATCTCTGTCACTCTCTATCACTCTCAGACACTCTCTGAAACTCTCTTACACTCTCTGAAACTCTCTATCACTCTCTATCACTCTCTATCACTCTCTGACACTCTCTGACACTCTCTGACACTCTCTGAAACTCACTATCACTCTCTATCGCTCTCTGACACTCTCTATCACTCTCTGACACTCTCTGAAACTCTCTATCACTCTCTATCACTCTCTATCACTCTCTGACACTCTCTGACACTCTCTGAAACTCTCTATCACTCTCTATCACTCTCTGACACTCTCTATCACTCTCTGACACTCTCTGACACACTCTGACACTGTCTGACACTCTCTAGCACTCTCTATCACTCTCTAGCACTCTCTGACACTCTCTTACACTCTCTATCACTCTCAGACACTCACTATCACTCTCTGACACTCTCTGACACTCTCTAGCACTCTCTAGCACTCTCCATCACTCTCTGACACTCTCTGACACTCACTATCACTCTCTGACCCTCTCTGACACTCTCTATCACTCTCTGACACTCTCTGACACTCTCTGACACTCTCTGACACTCTCTAGCACTCTCTGACACTCTCAGACACTATCTGACACTCTCTGACACTCTCAGACACTCACTATCACTATCTGACACTCTCTGACTCTCTCTGACACTCTCTATCACTCTCTGACACTCTCTGACACTCTCAGACACACTCTGACACTCTCTGACACACTCTGACAATCTCTGTCACTCTCTATCACTCTCAGACACTCACTATCACTATCTGACACTCTCTGACACTCTCTGACACTCTCTATCACTCTCTGACACTCTCTGACACTCTCAGACACACTCTGACAATCTCTGACACACTCTGACAATCTCTGTCACTCTCTATCACTCTCAGACACTCTCTGAAACTCTCTGACACTCTCTGAAACTCTCTATCACTCTCTGACACTCTCTATCACTCTCTGACACTCTCTGACACTCTCTGACACTCTCTGAAACTCTCTAACACTCTCTATCGCTCTCTGACACTCTCTATCACTCTCTGACACTCTCTGAAACTCTCTATCACTCACTATCACTCTCTATCACTCTCTGACACTCTCTGACACTCTCTGACACTCTCTGAAACTCTCTATCACTCTCTATCACTCTCTGACACTCTCTATCACTCTCTGACACTCTCTGAAACTCTCTGAAACTCTCTATCACTCTCTAACAGTCTCTATCACTCTCTATCACTCTCTGACACTCTCTGACACTCTCTGACACTCTCTGACACTCTCTAGCACTCTCTATCACTCTCTGACTCTCTCTGACACTCTCTGACACTCACTATCACTCTCTGACACTCTCTGACACTCTCTATCACTCTCTGACACTCTCTGACACTCTCTGACACTCTCTGACACTCACTATCACTCTCTGACACTCACTATCACTGTCTGACACTCTCTGACACTCTCTATCACTCACTGACACTCTCTGACACTCTATATCACTCTCTGACACTCTCTATCGCTCTCTATCACTCTCTGACACTCTCTGACACTCTCAGACACTCTCTGACACTCTCTGAAACTCTCTATCACTCTCTGACACTCTCTGACACTCTCTGACTCTCTCTATCACTCTCTATCACTCTCTGACACTCTCTGACACTCTCTGACACTCTCAGACACTCTCTGACACTCTCTGACACTCTCTGAAACTCTCTATCAGTCTCTGACACTCTCTGACACTCTCTGACACTCTCTATCACTCTCTATCACTCTCTGACACTCTCTGACACTCTCTGAAACTCTCTATCACTCTCTGACACTCTCTGACACTCTCTATCACTCTCTATCACTCTCTGACACTCTCTATCACTCTCAGACACTCACTATCACTCTCTGACACTCTCTGACACTCTCTGACACTCTCTAGCACTCTCTAGCACTCTCCATCACTCTCTGACACTCTCTGACACTCTCTGACACTCACTATCACTCTCTGACCCTCTCTGACACTCTCTGACACTCTCTGACACTCTCTGACACTCTCTAGCACTCTCTGACACTCTCAGACACTATCTGACACTCTCTGACACTCTCAGACACTCACTATCACTCTCTGACACTCTCTGACACTCTCTGACACTCTCTATCACTCTCTATCACTCTCTGACACTCACTATCACTATCTGACACTCTCTGACACTCTCTGACACTCTCTATCACTCTCTGACACTCTCTGACACTCTCTGACACTCTCAGACACACTCTGACACACTCTGACACACTCTGACAATCTCTGTCACTCTCTATCACTCTCAGACACTCTCTGAAACTCTCTTACACTCTCTGAAACTCTCTATCACTCTCTATCACTCTCTATCACTCTCTGACACTCTCTGACACTCTCTGAAACTCACTATCACTCTCTATCGCTCTCTGACACTCTCTATCACTCTCTGACACTTTCTGAAACTCTCTATCACTCTCTATCACTCTCTATCACTCTCTGACACTCTCTGACACTCTCTGACACTCTCTGAAACTCTCTATCACTCTCTATCACTCTCTGACACTCTCTATCACTCTCTGACACTCTCTGACACACTCTGACACTGTCTGACACTCTCTAGCACTCTCTATCACTCTCTAGCACTCTCTGACACTCTCTTACACTCTCTATCACTCTCAGACACTCACTATCACTCTCTGACACTCTCTGACACTCTCTAGCACTCTCTAGCAAACTCCATCACTCTCTGACACTCTCTGACACTCACTATCACTCTCTGACCCTCTCTGACACTCTCTATCACTCTCTGACACTCTCTGACACTCTCTGACACTCTCTGACACTCTCTAGCACTCTCTGACACTCTCAGACACTATCTGACACTCTCTGACACTCTCAGACACTCACTATCACTATCTGACACTCTCTGACTCTCTCTGACACTCTCTATCACTCTCTGACACTCTCTGACACTCTCAGACACAGTCTGACACTCTCTGACACACTCTGACAATCTCTGTCACTCTCTATCACTCTCAGACACTCACTATCACTATCTGACACTCTCTGACACTCTCTGACACTCTCTATCACTCTCTGACACTCTCTGACACTCTCAGACACACTCTGACAATCTCTGACACACTCTGACAATCTCTGTCACTCTCTATCACTCTCAGACACTCTCTGAAACTCTCTGACACTCTCTGAAACTCACTATCACTCTCTATCGCTCTCTGACACTCTCTATCACTCTCTGACACTCTCTGAAACTCTCTATCACTCTCTATCACTCTCTATCACTCTCTGACACTCTCTGACACTCTCTGACACTCTCTGAAACTCTCTATCACTCTCTATCACTCTCTGACACTCTCTATCACTCTCTGACACTCTCTGACACACTCTGACACTGTCTGACACTCTCTAGCACTCGCTATCACTCTCTAGCACTCTCTGACACTCTCTTACACTCTCTATCACTCTCAGACACTCACTATCACTCTCTGACACTCTCTGACACTCTCTAGCACTCTCTAGCACTCTCCATCACTCTCTGACCCTCTCTGACACTCTCTATCACTCTCTGACACTCTCTGACACTCTCTGACACTCTCTGACACTCTCTAGCACTCTCTGACACTCTCAGACACTATCTGACACTCTCTGACACTCTCAGACACTCACTATCACTATCTGACACTCTCTGACTCTCTCTGACACTCTCTATCACTCTCTGACACTCTCTGACACTCTCAGACACAGTCTGACACTCTCTGACACACTCTGACAATCTCTGTCACTCTCTATCACTCTCAGACACTCACTATCACTATCTGACACTCTCTGACACTCTCTGACACTCTCTATCACTCTCTGACATTCTCTGACACTCTCAGACACACTCTGACAATCTCTGACACACTCTGACAATCTCTGTCACTCTCTATCACTCTCAGACACTCTCTGAAACTCTCTGACACTCTCTGAAACTCTCTATCACTCTCTATCACTCTCTGACACTCTCTGACACTCTCTGACACTCTCTGAAACTCTCTAACACTCTCTATCGCTCTCTGACACTCTCTATCACTCTCTGACACTCTCTGAAACTCTCTATCACTCACTATCACTCTCTATCACTCTCTGACACTCTCTGACACTCTCTGACACTCTCTGAAACTCTCTATCACTCTCTATCACTCTCTGACACTCTCTATCACTCTCTGACACTCTCTGAAACTCTCTGAAACTCTCTATCACTCTCTAACAGTCTCTATCACTCTCTATCACTCTCTGACACTCTCTGACACTCTCTGACTCTCTCTGACACTCTCTAGCACTCTCTATCACTCTCTGACTCTCTCTGACACTCTCTGACACTCACTATCACTCTCTGACACTCTCTGACACTCTCTATCACTCTCTGACACTCTCTGACACTCTCTGACACTCTCTGACACTCACTATCACTCTCTGACACTCACTATCACTGTCTGACACTCTCTGACACTCTCTATCACTCACTGACACTCTCTGACACTCTATATCACTCTCTGACACTCTCTATCACTCTCTATCACTCTCTGACACTCTCTGACACTCTCAGACACTCTCTGACACTCTCTGACACTCTCAGACACTCTCTGACACACTCTGACACTGTCTGACACTCTCTAGCACTCGCTATCACTCTCTAGCACTCTCTGACACTCTCTTACACTCTCTATCACTCTCAGACACTCACTATCACTCTCTGACACTCTCTGACACTCTCTAGCACTCTCTAGCACTCTCCATCACTCTCTGACCCTCTCTGACACTCTCTATCACTCTCTGACACTCTCTGACACTCTCTGACACTCTCTGACACTCTCTAGCACTCTCTGACACTCTCAGACACTATCTGACACTCTCTGACACTCTCAGACACTCACTATCACTATCTGACACTCTCTGACTCTCTCTGACACTCTCTATCACTCTCTGACACTCTCTGACACTCTCAGACACAGTCTGACACTCTCTGACACACTCTGACAATCTCTGTCACTCTCTATCACTCTCAGACACTCACTATCACTATCTGACACTCTCTGACACTCTCTGACACTCTCTATCACTCTCTGACATTCTCTGACACTCTCAGACACACTCTGACAATCTCTGACACACTCTGACAATCTCTGTCACTCTCTATCACTCTCAGACACTCTCTGAAACTCTCTGACACTCTCTGAAACTCTCTATCACTCTCTATCACTCTCTGACACTCTCTGACACTCTCTGACACTCTCTGAAACTCTCTAACACTCTCTATCGCTCTCTGACACTCTCTATCACTCTCTGACACTCTCTGAAACTCTCTATCACTCACTATCACTCTCTATCACTCTCTGACACTCTCTGACACTCTCTGACACTCTCTGAAACTCTCTATCACTCTCTATCACTCTCTGACACTCTCTATCACTCTCTGACACTCTCTGAAACTCTCTGAAACTCTCTATCACTCTCTAACAGTCTCTATCACTCTCTATCACTCTCTGACACTCTCTGACACTCTCTGACTCTCTCTGACACTCTCTAGCACTCTCTATCACTCTCTGACTCTCTCTGACACTCTCTGACACTCACTATCACTCTCTGACACTCTCTGACACTCTCTATCACTCTCTGACACTCTCTGACACTCTCTGACACTCTCTGACACTCTCTGACACTCACTATCACTCTCTGACACTCACTATCACTGTCTGACACTCTCTGACACTCTCTATCACTCACTGACACTCTCTGACACTCTATATCACTCTCTGACACTCTCTATCACTCTCTATCACTCTCTGACACTCTCTGACACTCTCAGACACTCTCTGACACTCTCTGAAACTCTCTATCACTCTCTGACACTCTCTGACACTCTCTGACACTCTCTATCACTCTCTATCACTCTCTGACACTCTCTGACACTCTCTGACACTCTCAGACACTCTCTGACACTCTCTGACACTCTCTGAAACTCTCTATCACTCTCTGACACTCTCTGACACTCTCTGACACTCTCTATCACTCTCTATCACTCTCTGACACTCTCTGGCACTCTCTGAAACTCTCTATCACTCTCTGACACTCTCTGACACTCTCTATCACTCTCTATCACTCTCTGACACTCTCTGACACTCTCAGACACTCACTATCACTCTCTATCACTCTCTGACACTCTCTGGCACTCTCTGAAACTCTCTATCACTCTCTGACACTCTCTGACACTCTCTGACACTCACTATCACTCTCTGACACTCTCTGACACTCTCTATCACTCTCTGACACTCTCTGACACTCTCTGACACTCTCTGACACTCACTATCACTCTCTGACACTCACTATTACTCTCTGACACTCACTATCACTCTCTGACACTCTCTGACACTCTCTGACACTCTCTATCACTCTCTGACACTCTCTGACACTCTCTGACACTCACTATCACTCTCTATCACTCTCTGACACTCTCTGACACTCACTATCACTCTCTGACACTCTCTGACACTCTCTGTCACTCTCTGACACTCTCTGACACTCTCTGACACTCTCTGACACTCACTATCACTCTCTGACACTCACTATCACTCTCTGACACTCACTATCACTCTCTGACACTCTCTGACACTCTCTGACACTCTCTATCACTCTCTGACACTCTCTGACACTCTCTGACACTCACTATCACTCTCTGACACTCACTATCACTTTCTATCACTCTCTGACACTCTCTGACACTCTCTGACACTCACTATCACTCTCTGACACTCTCTGACACTCTCTGACACTCTCTATCACTCTCTGACACTCTCTGACACTCTCTGACACTCTCTATCACTCTCTGACACTCTCTGACACTCTCTGACACTCTCTGACACTCTCTATCACTCTCTGACACTCTCTGACACTCACTATCACTCTCTGACACTCTCTGACACTCTCTGACACTCTCTATCACTCTCTGACACTCTCAGACACTCACTATCACTCTCTGACACTCCCTGACACTCTCTGACACTCTCTAGCACTCTCTATCACTCTCTGACACTCTCTGACACTCTCTGACACTCTCTGACACTCTCTAGCACTCTCTATCACTCTCTAGCACTCTCTGACACTCTCTTACACTCTCTATCACTCTCAGACACTCACTATCACTCTCTGACACTCTCTGACACTCTCTGACACTCTCTAGCACTCTCTAGCACTCTCCATCACTCTCTGACACTCTCTGACACTCTCTGACACTCACTATCACTCTCTGACCCTCTCTGACACTCTCTATCACTCTTTGACATACTCTGACACTCTCTGACACTCTCTAGCACTCTCTGACACTCTCAGACACTATCTGACACTCTCTGACACTCTCAGACACTCACTATCACTATCTGACACTCTCTGACACTCTCTGACACTCTCTATCACTCTCTGACACTCTCTGACACTCTCAGACACACTCTGACACACTCTGACACACTATGACACACTCTGTCACTCTCTATCACTCTCAGACACTCTCTGAAACTCTCTTACACTCTCTGAAACTCTCTATCACTCTCTATCACTCTCTATCACTCTCTGACACTCTCTGACACTCTCTGACACTCTCTGAAACTCTCTATCACTCTCTATCGCTCTCTGACACTCTCTATCACTCTCTGACACTCTCTGAAACTCTCTATCACTCTCTATCACTCTCTATCACTCTCTGACACTCTCTGACACTCTCTGAAACTCTCTATCACTCTCTATCACTCTCTGACACTCTCTATCACTCTCTGACACTCTCTGACACACTCTGACACTCTCTGACACTCTCTAGCACTCTCTATCACTCTCTAGCACTCTCTGACACTCTCTTACACTCTCTATCACTCTCAGACACTCACTATCACTCTCTGACACTCTCTGACACTCTCTGACACTCTCTAGCACTCTCTAGCACTCTCCATCACTCTCTGACACTCTCTGACACTCTCTGACACTCACTATCACTCTCTGACCCTCTCTGACACTCTCTATCACTCTCTGACACTCTCTGACACTCTCTGACACTCTCTGACACTCTCTAGCACTCTCTGACACTCTCAGACACTATCTGACACTCTCTGACACTCTCAGACACTCACTATCACTATCTGACACTCTCTGACACTCTCTGACACTCTCTATCACTCTCTGACACTCTCTGACACTCTCAGACACACTCTGACACTCTCTGACACACTCTGACAATCTCTGTCACTCTCTATCACTCTCAGACACTCACTATCACTATCTGACACTCTCTGACACTCTCTGACAATCTCTGACACACTCTGACAATCTCTGTCACTCTCTATCACTCTCTGACACTCTCTGACACTCTCAGACACACTCTGACACACTCTGACACACTCTGACACACTCTGTCACTCTCTATCACTCTCAGACACTCTCTGAAACTCTCTTACACTCTCTGAAACTCTCTATCACTCTCTATCACTCTCTATCACTCTCTGACACTCTCTGACACTCTCTGACACTCTCTGAAACTCTCTATCACTCTCTATCGCTCTCTGACACTCTCTATCACTCTCTGACACTCTCTGAAACTCTCTATCACTCTCTATCACTCTCTATCACTCTCTGACACTCTCTGACACTCTCTGAAACTCTCTATCACTCTCTATCACTCTCTGACACTCTCTATCACTCTCTGACACTCTCTGACACACTCTGACACTCTCTGACACTCTCTAGCACTCTCTATCACTCTCTAGCACTCTCTGACACTCTCTTACACTCTCTATCACTCTCAGACACTCACTATCACTCTCTGACACTCTCTGACACTCTCTGACACTCTCTAGCACTCTCTAGCACTCTCCATCACTCTCTGACACTCTCTGACACTCTCTGACACTCACTATCACTCTCTGACCCTCTCTGACACTCTCTATCACTCTCTGACACTCTCTGACACTCTCTGACACTCTCTGACACTCTCTGACACTCTCTAGCACTCTCTGACACTCTCAGACACTATCTGACACTCTCTGACACTCTCAGACACTCACTATCACTATCTGACACTCTCTGACACTCTCTGACACTCTCTATCACTCTCTGACACTCTCTGACACTCTCAGACACACTCTGACACTCTCTGACACACTCTGACAATCTCTGTCACTCTCTATCACTCTCAGACACTCACTATCACTATCTGACACTCTCTGACACTCTCTGACACTCTCTATCACTCTCTGACACTCTCTGACACTCTCAGACACACTCTGACAATCTCTGACACACTCTGACAATCTCTGTCACTCTCTATCACTCTCAGACACTCTCTGAAACTCTCTGACACTCTGAAACTCTCTATCACTCTCTATCACTCTCTATCACTCTCTGACACTCTCTGACACTCTCTGACACTCTCTGAAACTCTCTAACACTCTCTATCGCTCTCTGACACTCTCTATCACTCTCTGACACTCTCTGAAACTCTCTATCACTCACTATCACTCTCTATCACTCTCTGACACTCTCTGACACTCTCTGAAACTATCTATCACTCTCTATCACTCTCTGACACTCTCTATCACTCGCTGACACTCTCTATCACTCTCTGACACTCTCTGAAACTCTCTGAAACTCTCTATCACTCTCTAACAGTCTCTATCACTCTCTATCACTCTCTGACACTCTCTGACACTCTCTGACACTCTCTGACACTCTCTAGCACTCTCTATCACTCTCTGACTCTCTCTGATACTCTCTGACACTCACTATCACTCTCTGACACTCTCTGACACTCTCTGACACTTTCTATCACTCTCTGACGCTCTCTGACACTCTCTGACACTCTCTAGCACTCTCTAGCCCTCTCTATCACTCTCTGACACTCTCTGACACTCTATATCACTCTCAGACACTCACTATCACTCTCTGACACTCTCTGACACTCTCTAGCACTCTCTAGCACTCTCCATCACTCTCTGACACTCTCTGACACTCTCTGACACTCACTATCACTCTCTGACCCTCTCTGACACTCTCTGACACTCTCTATCACTCTCTGACACTCTCTGACACTCTCTGACACTCACTATCACTCTCTGACACTCTCTGACACTCTCTAGCACTCTCTATCACTCTCTGACACTCTCAGACACTCACTATCACTCTCTGACACTCTCTGACACTCTCTGACACTCTCTAGCACTCTCTATCACTCTCTGACACTCTCAGACACTCTCTGACACTCTCTGAAACTATCTACCACTCTCTATCACTCTCTGACACTCTCTGACACTCTCTATCACTCTCTGACACTCTCTGACACTCTCTGACACTCTCTAGCACTCTCTATCACTCTCTGACACTCTATATCACTCTCAGACACTCACTATGACTCTCTGACACTCTCTGACACTCTCTGACACTCTCTGACACTCTCTAGCACTCTCTATCACTCTCTGACACTCTATATCACTCTCAGACACTCACTATCACTCTCTGACACTCACTATCACTCCCTGACCCTCTCTGACACTCTCAATCACTCTCTGACACTCTCTGACACTCTCTGACACTCTCTGACACTCACTATCACTCTCTGACTCTCTCTGACACTCTCAGCACTCTCTATCACTCTCTGAAACTCTCAGACACTCACTATCACTATCTGACACTCTCTGACACTCTCTAGCACTCTCTTTCACTCTCTGACACTCTCAGACACTCTCTGACACTCTCTGAAACTCTCTACCACTCTCTATCACTCTCTGACACTCTCTGACACTCGCTATCACTCTCTGACACTCTCTGACACTCTCTGACACTCTCTAGCACTCTCTATCACTCTCTGACACTCTCAGACACTCTCTGAAACTCTCTACCACTCTCTATCACTCTCCGACACTCTCTGACACTCTCTATCACTCTCTGACACTCTCTGACACTCTCTGACACTCTCTAGAACTCTCTGACACTCTCTGACACTCTCATACACTCTCTGACACTCTCTGGAACTCTCTACCACTCTCTATCACTCTCTGACACTCTCTGACACTCTCTATCACTCTCTGACACTCACTATCACTCTCTGACACTCTCTGACACTCACTATCACTCTCTGACACTCTCTGACACTCTCTGACACTCTCTAGCACTCTCTATCACTCTCTGACACTCTCAGACACTCTCTGACACTCTCTGAAACTATCTACCACTCTCTATCACTCTCTGACACTCTCTGACACTCTCTATCACTCTCTGACACTCTCTGACACTCTCTGACACTCTCTAGCACTCTCTATCACTCTCTGACACTCTATATCACTCTCAGACACTCACTATGACTCTCTGACACTCTCTGACACTCTCTGACACTCTCTAGCACTCTCTATCACTCTCTGACACTCTATATCACTCTCAGACACTCACTATCACTCTCTGACACTCTCTGACACTCTCTGACACTCTCTAGCACTCTTTTGCACTCTCCATCACTCTCTGACACTCTCTGACACTCTCTGACACTCACTATCACTCTCTGACACTCTCTGACACTCTCAGCACTCTCTATCACTCTCTGAAACTCTCAGACACTCACTATCACTATCTGACACACTCTGACACTCTCTAGCACTCTCTATCACTCTCTGACACTCTCAGACACTCTCTGACACTCTCTGAAACTCTCTACCACTCTCTATCACTCTCTGACACTCTCTGACACTCGCTATCACTCTCTGACACTCTCTGACACTCTCTGACACTCTCTAGCACTCTCTATCACTCTCTGACACTCTCAGACACTCTCTGAAACTCTCTACCACTCTCTATCACTCTCCGACACTCTCTGACACTCTCTATCACTCTCTGACACTCTCTGACACTCTCTGACACTCTCTAGCACTCTCTGACACTCTCTGACACTCTCATACACTCTCTGACACTCTCTGGAACTCTCTACCACTCTCTATCACTCTCTGACACTCTCTGACACTCACTATCACTCTCTGACCCTCTCTGACACTCTCAATCACTCTCTGACACTCTCTGACACTCTCTGACACTCACTATCACTCTCTGACACTCTCTGACACTCTCAGCACTCTCTATCACTCTCTGAAACTCTCAGACACTCACTATCACTATCTGACACACTCTGACACTCTCTAGCACTCTCTATCACTCTCTGACACTCTCAGAAACTCTCTGACACTCTCTGAAACTCTCTACCACTCTCTATCACTCTCTGACACTCTCTGACACTCGCTATCACTCTCTGACACTCTCTGACACTCTCTGACACTCTCTAGCACTCTCTATCACTCTCTGACACTCTCAGACACTCTCTGAAACTCTCTACCACTCTCTATCACTCTCCGACACTCTCTGACACTCTCTATCACTCTCTGACACTCTCTGACACTCTCTGACACTCTCTGACACACTCTGACAATCTCTGTCACTCTCTATCACTCTCAGACACTCACTATCACTATCTGACACTCTCTGACACTCTCTGACACTCTCTATCACTCTCTGACACTCTCTGACACTCTCAGACACACTCTGACAATCTCTGACACACTCTGACAATCTCTGTCACTCTCTATCACTCTCAGACACTCTCTGAAACTCTCTGACACTCTGAAACTCTCTATCACTCTCTATCACTCTCTATCACTCTCTGACACTCTCTGACACTCTCTGACACTCTCTGAAACTCTCTAACACTCTCTATCGCTCTCTGACACTCTCTATCACTCTCTGACACTCTCTATCACTCTCTGACACTCTCTGAAACTCTCTATCACTCACTATCACTCTCTATCACTCTCTGACACTCTCTGACACTCTCTGAAACTATCTATCACTCTCTATCACTCTCTGACACTCTCTATCACTCTCTGACACTCTCTGACACACTCTGACATTCTCAGACACTCTCTATCATTCTCTATCACTCGCTGACACTCTCTATCACTCTCTGACACTCTCTGAAACTCTCTGAAACTCTCTATCACTCTCTAACAGTCTCTATCACTCTCTATCACTCTCTGACACTCTCTGACACTCTCTGACACTCTCTGACACTCTCTAGCACTCTCTATCACTCTCTGACTCTCTCTGATACTCTCTGACACTCACTATCACTCTCTGACACTCTCTGACACTCTCTGACACTTTCTATCACTCTCTGACGCTCTCTGACACTCTCTGACACTCTCTAGCACTCTCTAGCCCTCTCTATCACTCTCTGACACTCTCTGACACTCTATATCACTCTCAGACACTCACTATCACTCTCTGACACTCTCTGACACTCTCTAGCACTCTCTAGCACTCTCCATCACTCTCTGACACTCTCTGACACTCTCTGACACTCACTATCACTCTCTGACCCTCTCTGACACTCTCTGACACTCTCTATCACTCTCTGACACTCTCTGACACTCTCTGACACTCACTATCACTCTCTGACACTCTCTGACACTCTCTAGCACTCTCTATCGCTCTCTGACACTCTCAGACACTCACTATCACTCTCTGACACTCTCTGACACTCTCTGACACTCTCTAGCACTCTCTATCACTCTCTGACACTCTCAGACACTCTCTGACACTCTCTGAAACTATCTACCACTCTCTATCACTCTCTGACACTCTCTGACACTCTCTATCACTCTCTGACACTCTCTGACACTCTCTGACACTCTCTAGCACTCTCTATCACTCTCTGACACTCTATATCACTCTCAGACACTCACTATGACTCTCTGACACTCTCTGACACTCTCTGACACTCTCTGACACTCTCTAGCACTCTCTATCACTCTCTGACACTCTATATCACTCTCAGACACTCACTATCACTCTCTGACACTCTCTGACACTCTCTGACACTCTCTAGCACTCTTTTGCACTCTCCATCACTCTCTGACACTCTCTGACACTCTCTGACACTCACTATCACTCCCTGACCCTCTCTGACACTCTCAATCACTCTCTGACACTCTCTGACACTCTCTGACACTCTCTGACACTTACTATCACTCTCTGACACTCTCTGACACTCTCAGCACTCTCTATCACTCTCTGAAACTCTCAGACACTCACTATCACTATCTGACACTCTCTGACACTCTCTAGCACTCTCTTTCACTCTCTGACACTCTCAGACACTCTCTGACACTCTCTGAAACTCTCTACCACTCTCTATCACTCTCTGACACTCTCTGACACTCGCTATCACTCTCTGACACTCTCTGACACTCTCTGACACTCTCTAGCACTCTCTATCACTCTCTGACACTCTCAGACACTCTCTGAAACTCTCTACCACTCTCTATCACTCTCCGACACTCTCTGACACTCTCTATCACTCTCTGACACTCTCTGACACTCTCTGACACTCTCTAGCACTCTCTGACACTCTCTGACACTCTCATACACTCTCATACACTCTCTGACACTCTCTGGAACTCTCTACCACTCTCTATCACTCTCTATCACTCTCTGACACTCTCTGACACTCTCTATCACTCTCTGACACTCACTATCACTCTCTGACACTCTCTGACACTCACTATCACTCTCTGACACTCTCTGACACTCTCTGACACTCTCTAGCACTCTCTATCACTCTCTGACACTCTCAGACACTCTCTGACACTCTCTGAAACTATCTACCACTCTCTATCAATCTCTGACACTCTCTGACACTCTCTATCACTCTCTGACACTCTCTGACACTCTCTGACACTCTCTAGCACTCTCTATCACTCTCTGACACTCTATATCACTCTCAGACACTCACTATGACTCTCTGACACTCTCTGACACTCTCTAGCACTCTCTATCACTCTCTGACACTCTATATCACTCTCAGACACTCACTATCACTCTCTGACACTCTCTGACACTCTCTGACACTCTCTAGCACTCTTTTGCACTCTCCATCACTCTCTGACACTCTCTGACACTCTCTGACACTCACTATCACTCTCTGACCCTCTCTGACACTCTCAATCACTCTCTGACACTCTCTGACACTCTCTGACACTCTCTGACACTCACTATCACTCTCTGACACTCTCTGACACTCTCAGCACTCTCCATCACTCTCTGAAACTCTCAGACACTCACTATCACTATCTGACACACTCTGACACTCTCTAGCACTCTCTATCACTCTCTGACACTCTCAGACACTCTCTGACACTCTCTGAAACTCTCTACCACTCTCTATCACTCTCTGACACTCTCTGACACTCGCTATCACTCTCTGACACTCTCTGACACTCTCTGACACTCTCTAGCACTCTCTATCACTCTCTGACACTCTCAGACACTCTCTGAAACTCTCTACCACTCTCTATCACTCTCCGACACTCTCTGACACTCTCTATCACTCTCTGACACTCTCTGACACTCTCTGACACTCTCTAGCACTCTCTGACACTCTCTGACACTCTCATACACTCTTTGACACTCTCTGGAACTCTCTACCACTCTCTATCACTCTCTGACACTCTCTGACACTCACTATCACTCTCTGACCCTCTCTGACACTCTCAATCACTCTCTGACACTCTCTGACACTCTCTGACACTCTCTGACACTCACTATCACTCTCTGACACTCTCTGACACTCTCAGCACTCTCTATCACTCTCTGAAACTCTCAGACACTCACTATCACTATCTGACACACTCTGACACTCTCTAGCACTCTCTATCACTCTCTGACACTCTCAGACACTCTCTGACACTCTCTGAAACTCTCTACCACTCTCTATCACTCTCTGACACTCTCTGACACTCGCTATCACTCTCTGACACTCTCTGACACTCTCTAGCACTCTCTATCACTCTCTGACACTCTCAGACACTCTCTGAAACTCTCTACCACTCTCTATCACTCTCCGGCACTCTCTGACACTCTCTATCACTCTCTGACACTCTCTGACACTCTCTGACACTCTCTAGCACTCTCTGACACTCTCTGACACTCTCATACACTCTCTGACACTCTCTGGAACTCTCTACCACTCTCTATCACTCTCTGACACTCTCTGACACTCTCTATCACTCTCTGACACTCACTATCACTCTCTGACACTCTCAGACACTCTCAGACACTCTCTGACACTCTCAGACACTCACTATCACTATCTGAAACTCTCCGACACTATCTGACACTCTCTATCACTCTCTGACACTCTCTGACACTCTCTATCACTCTCTGACACTCTCAGACACTCACTATCACTATCTGACACTCTCTGACACTCTCTAGCACTCTCTATCACTCTCTGACTCTCTCTGACACTCTCAGACACTCACTATCACTATCTGACAGTCTCTGACACTCTCTATCACTCTCTGACAGTCTCAGACACTCACTATCACTATCTGACACTCTCTGACACTCTCTGACACTCTCTATCACTCTCTGACACTCTCTGACTCTCTCTGACACTCTCAGACACACTCTGACACTCTCTGACACACTCTGACAATCTCTGTCACTCTCTATCACTCTCAGACACTCTCTATCACTATCTGACACTCTCTGACACTCTCTGACACTCTCTATCACTCTCTGACACTCTCTGACACTCTCAGACAATCTCTGACACTCTCTGACACACTCTGACAATCTCTGAAACTCTCTATCACTCTCTATCACTCTCTGACACTCTCTGACACTCTCTGACATTCTCTGAAACTCTTTATCACTCTCTATCGCTCTCTGACACTCTCTATCACTCTCTGACACTCTCTGAAACTCTCTATCACTCTCTATCACTCTCTGACACTCTCTGACACTCTCTGACACTCTCTGAAACTCTCTATCACTCTCTATCACTCTCTGACACTCTCTGACACACTCTGACATTCTCAGACACTCACTATCACTCTCTGACACTCTCTGACACTCTCTGACACTCTCTATCACTCTCTATCACTCTCTGACACTCTCTATCACTCTCTGACACTCTCTGAAACTCTCTGAAACTCTCTATCACTCTCTGACACTCTCTGACACACTCTGACACTCTCTGACACTCTCTAGCACTCTCTATCACTCTCTAGCACTCTCTGACACTCTCTTACACTCTCTATCACTCTCAGACACTCACTATCACTCTCTGACACTCTCTGACACTCTCTGACACTCTCTAGCACTCTCTAGCACTCTCCATCACTCTCTGACACTCTCTGACACTCTCTGACACTCACTATCACTCTCTGACCCTCTCTGACACTCTCTATCACTCTCTGACACTCTCTGACACTCTCTGACACTCTCTAGCACTCTCTGACACTCTCAGACACTATCTGACACTCTCTGACACTCTCAGACACTCACTATCACTATCTGACACTCTCTGACACTCTCAGACACACTCTGACACTCTCTGAAACTCTCTGACACTCTCTGAAACTCTCTATCACTCTCTATCACTCTCTATCACTCTCTGACACTCTCTGACACTCTCTGACACTCTCTGAAACTCTCTAACACTCTCTAACACTCTCTAACACTCTCTGACACTCTCAGACACACTCTGACACTCTCTGACACACTCTGACAATCTCTGTCACTCTCTATCACTCTCAGACACTCTCTGAAAGTCTCTGACACTCTCTGAAACTCTCTATCACTCTCTATCACTCTCTATCACTCTCTGACACTCTCTGACACTCTCTGACACTCTCTGAAACTCTCTAACACTCTCTATCGCTCTCTGACACTCTCTATCACTCTCTGACACTCTCTGAAACTCTCTATCACTCTATATCACTCTCTATCACTCTCTGACACTCTCTGACACTCTCTGACACTCTCTGACACTCTCTGAAACTCTCTATCACTCTCTATCACTCTCGGACACTCTCTATCACTCTCTGACACTCTCTGACACACTCTGACATTCTCAGACACTCTCTATCACTCTCTATCACTCGCTGACACTCTCTATCACTCTCTGACACTCTCTGAAACTCTCTGAAACTCTCTATCACTCTCTAACAGTCTCTATCACTCTCTATCACTCTCTGACACTCTCTGACACTCTCTGACACTCTCTGACACTCTCTAGCACTCTCTATCACTCTCTGACTCTCTCTGACACTCTCTGACACTCACTATCACACTCTGACACTCTCTGACACTCTCTGACACTCTCTGACACTCTCTAGCACTCTCTAGCACTCTCTATCACTCTCTGACACTCTATATCACTCTCAGACACTCACTATCACTCTCTGACACTCTCTGACACTCTCTAGCACTCTCTAGCACTCTCCATCACTCTCTGACACTCTCTGACACTCTCTGACACTCACTATCACTCTCTGACCCTCTCTGACACTCTCTGACACTCTCTATCACTCTCTGACACTCTCTGACACTCTCTGACACTCTCTGACACTCACTATCACTCTCTGACACTCTCTGACACTCTCTAGCACTCTCTATCACTCTCTGACACTCTCAGACACTCACTATCACTCTCTGACACTCTCAGACACTCTCTGACACTCTCTAGCACTCTCCATCACTCTCTGACACTCTCTGACACTCTCTGACACTCACTATCACTCTCTGACACTCTCTGACACTCTCTGACACTCTCTAGCACTCTCCATCACTCTCTGACACTCTCTGACACTCTCTGACACTCACTATCACTCTCTGACACTCTCTGACACTCTCTAGCACTCTCTATCACTCTCTGACACTCTCAGAAGCTCACTATCACTCTCTGACACTCTCTGACACTCTCTACCACTCTCTATCACTCTCTGACACTCTCTGACACTCTCTATCACTCTCTGACACTCTCTGAAACTCTCTAACACTCTCTATCGCTCTCTGACACTCTCTATCACTCTCTGACACTCTCTGAAACTCTCTATCACTCACTATCACTCTCTATCACTCTCTGACACTCTCTGACACTCTCTGACACTCTCTGAAACTCTCTATCACTCTCTATCACTCTCTGACACTCTCTATCACTCTCTGACACTCTCTGACACACTCTGACATTCTCAGACACTCTCTATCATTCTCTATCACTCGCTGACACTCTCTATCACTCTCTGACACTCTCTGAAACTCTCTGAAACTCTCTATCACTCTCTAACAGTCTCTATCACTCTCTATCACTCTCTGACACTCTCTGACACTCTCTGACACTCTCTAGCACTCTCTATCACTCTCTGACTCTTTCTGATACTCTCTGACACTCACTATCACTCTCTGACACTCTCTGACACTCTCTGACACTTTCTATCACTCTCTGACACTCTCTGACACTCACTATCACACTCTGACACTCTGACACTCTCTGACACTCTCTGACACTCTCTGACACTCTCTAGCACTCTCTAGCACTCTCTATCACTCTCTGACACTCTCTGACACTCTATATCACTCTCAGACACTCACTATCACTCTCTGACACTCTCTGACACTCTCTAGCACTCTCTAGCACTCTCCATCACTCTCTGACACTCTCTGACACTCTCTGACACTCACTATCACTCTCTGACCCTCTCTGACACTCTCTGACACTCTCTATCACTCTCTGACACTCTCTGACACTCTCTGACACTCACTATCACTCTCTGACACTCTCTGACACTCTCTAGCACTCTCTATCACTCTCTGACACTCTCAGACAATCACTATCACTCTCTGACACTCTCTGACACTCTCTAGCACTCTCTATCACTCTCTGACACTCTCAGACACTCTCTGACACTCTCTGAAACTATCTACCACTCTCTATCACTCTCTGACACTCTCTGACACTCTCTATCACTCTCTGACACTCTCTGACACTCTCTAGCACTCTCTATCACTCTCTGACACTCTATATCACTCTCAGACACTCACTATGACTCTCTGACACTCTCTGACACTCTCTGACACTCTCTAGCAATCTCTAGCACTCTCCATCACTCTCTGACACTCTCTGACACTCTCTGACACTCTCTATCACTCTCTGACCCTCTCTGACACTCACTGACACTCTCAATCACTCTCTGACACTCTCTGACACTCTCTGACACTCACTATCACTCTCTGACACTCTCTGACACTCTCTGACAATCTCTAGCACTCTCTATCACTCTCTGACACTCTCAGACGCTCACTATCACTCTCTGACACTCTCTGACACTCTCTACCACTCTCTATCACTCTCTGACAGTCTCTGACACTCTCTATCACTCTCTGACACTCTCTGACACTCTCTGACACTCTCTAGCACTCTCTATCACTCTCTGACACTCTCTGACACTCTCTATCACTCTCTGACACTCTCTGACACTCTCTGACACTCTCTAGCACTCTCTATCACTCCCTGACACTCTCAGACACTCTCTGACACTCTCTGAAACGCTCTACCACTCTCTATCACTCTCCGACACTCTCTGACACTCTCTATCACTCTCTGACACTCTCTGACACTCTCTGACACTCTCTAGCACTCTCTAGCACTCTCCATCACTCTCTGACACTCTCTGACACTCTCTGACACTCACTATCACTCTCTGACCCTCTCTGACACTCTCTATCACTCTCTGACACTCTCTGACACTCTCTGACACTCTCTAGCACTCTCTGACACTCTCAGACACTATCTGACACTCTCTGACACTCTCAGACACTCACTATCACTATCTGACACTCTCTGACACACTCTGACACTCTCTATCACTCTCTGACACTCTCTGACACTCTCAGACACACTCTGACACTCTCTGACACACTCTGACAATCTCTGTCACTCTCTATCACTCTCAGACACTCTCTGAAACTCTCTGACACTCTCTGAAACTCTCTATCACTCTCTATCACTCTCTGACACTCTCTGAGACTCTCTGACACTCTCTGAAACTCTCTAACACTCTCTATCACTCTCGGACACTCTCTATCACTCTCTGACACTCTCTGACACACTCTGACATTCTCAGACACTCTCTATCACTCTCTATCACTCGCTGACACTCTCTATCACTCTCTGACACTCTCTGAAACTCTCTGAAACTCTCTATCACTCTCTAACAGTCTCTATCACTCTCTATCACTCTCTGACACTCTCTGACACTCTCTGACACTCTCTGACACTCTCTAGCACTCTCTATCACTCTCTGACTCTCTCTGACACTCTCTGACACTCACTATCACTCTCTGACACTCTCTGACACTCTCTGACACTTTCTATCACTCTCTGACACTCTCTGACACTCTCTGACACTCACTATCACACTCTGACACTCTCTGACACTCTCTGACACTCTCTAGCACTCTCTAGCACTCTCTATCACTCTCTGACACTCTATATCACTCTCAGACACTCACTATCACTCTCTGACACTCTCTGACACTCTCTACCACTCTCTATCACTCTCTGACACTCTCTACCACTCTCTAGCACTCTCTGACACTCTCAGACACTATCTGACACTCTCTGACACTCTCAGACACTCACTATCACTATCTGACACTCTCTGACACTCTCTATCACTCTCTGACACTCTATATCACTCTCAGACACTCACTATCACTCTCTGACACTCTCTGACACTCTCTAGCACTCTCCATCACTCTCTGACACTCTCTGAAACTCTCTACCACTCTCTATCACTCTCTGACACTCTCTGACACTCTCTACCTCTCTCTAGCACTCTCTGACACTCTCAGACACTATCTGACACTCTCAGACACACTCTGACACACTCTGAAAATCTCTGTCACTCTCTATCACTCTCAGACACTCTCTATCACTCTCTGACACTCTCTGAAACTCTCTATCACTCTCTATCACTCTCTATCACTCTCTGACACTCTCTCACACTCTCTGACACTCTCTGAAACTCTTTATCACTCTCTATCGCTCTCTGACACTCTCTATCACTCTCTGACACTCTCTGAAACTCTCTATCACTCTCTATCACTCTCTATCACTCTCTGACACTCTCTGACACTCTCTGACACTCTCTGAAACTCTCTATCACTCTCTATCACTCTCTGACACTCTCTATCACTCTCTGACACTCTCTGACACACTCTGACACTCTGACACTCTCTAGCACTCTCTATCACTCTCTAGCACTCTCTGACACTCTCTTACACTCTCTATCACTCTCAGACACTCACTATCACTCTCTGACACTCTCTGACACTCTCTGACACTCTCTAGCACTCTCTAGCACTCTCCATCACTCTCTGACACTCTCTGACACTCTCTGACACTCACTATCACTCTCTGACCCTCTCTGACACTCTCTATCACTCTCTGACACTCTCTGACACTCTCTGACACTCTCTAGCACTCTCTGACACTCTCAGACACTATCTGACACTCTCTGACACTCTCAGACACTCACTATCACTATCTGACACTCTCTGACACTCTCTGACACTCTCTATCACTCTCTGACACTCTCTGACACTCTCAGACACACTCTGACACTCTCTGACACTCTCTGACACTCTCTGACACTCTCTGACACTCACTATCACTCTCTGACACTCTCTGACACTCTCTAGCACTCTCTATCACTCTCTGACACTCTCAGACACTCACTATCACTCTCTGACACTCTCAGACACTCTCTGACACTCTCTAGCACTCTCCATCACTCTCTGACACTCTCTGACACTCTCTGACACTCACTATCACTCTCTGACACTCTCTGACACTCTCTGACACTCTCTAGCACTCTCCATCACTCTCTGACACTCTCTGACACTCTCTGACACTCACTATCACTCTCTGACACTCTCTGACACTCTCTAGCACTCTCTATCACTCTCTGACACTCTCAGAAGCTCACTATCACTCTCTGACACTCTCTGACACTCTCTACCACTCTCTATCACTCTCTGACACTCTCTGACACTCTCTATCACTCTCTGACACTCTCTGAAACTCTCTAACACTCTCTATCGCTCTCTGACACTCTCTATCACTCTCTGACACTCTCTGAAACTCTCTATCACTCACTATCACTCTCTATCACTCTCTGACACTCTCTGACACTCTCTGACACTCTCTGAAACTCTCTATCACTCTCTATCACTCTCTGACACTCTCTATCACTCTCTGACACTCTCTGACACACTCTGACATTCTCAGACACTCTCTATCATTCTCTATCACTCGCTGACACTCTCTATCACTCTCTGACACTCTCTGAAACTCTCTGAAACTCTCTATCACTCTCTAACAGTCTCTATCACTCTCTATCACTCTCTGACACTCTCTGACACTCTCTGACACTCTCTAGCACTCTCTATCACTCTCTGACTCTTTCTGATACTCTCTGACACTCACTATCACTCTCTGACACTCTCTGACACTCTCTGACACTTTCTATCACTCTCTGACACTCTCTGACACTCACTATCACACTCTGACACTCTGACACTCTCTGACACTCTCTGACACTCTCTGACACTCTCTAGCACTCTCTAGCACTCTCTATCACTCTCTGACACTCTCTGACACTCTATATCACTCTCAGACACTCACTATCACTCTCTGACACTCTCTGACACTCTCTAGCACTCTCTAGCACTCTCCATCACTCTCTGACACTCTCTGACACTCTCTGACACTCACTATCACTCTCTGACCCTCTCTGACACTCTCTGACACTCTCTATCACTCTCTGACACTCTCTGACACTCTCTGACACTCACTATCACTCTCTGACACTCTCTGACACTCTCTAGCACTCTCTATCACTCTCTGACACTCTCAGACAATCACTATCACTCTCTGACACTCTCTGACACTCTCTAGCACTCTCTATCACTCTCTGACACTCTCAGACACTCTCTGACACTCTCTGAAACTATCTACCACTCTCTATCACTCTCTGACACTCTCTGACACTCTCTATCACTCTCTGACACTCTCTGACACTCTCTAGCACTCTCTATCACTCTCTGACACTCTATATCACTCTCAGACACTCACTATGACTCTCTGACACTCTCTGACACTCTCTGACACTCTCTAGCAATCTCTAGCACTCTCCATCACTCTCTGACACTCTCTGACACTCTCTGACACTCTCTATCACTCTCTGACCCTCTCTGACACTCACTGACACTCTCAATCACTCTCTGACACTCTCTGACACTCTCTGACACTCACTATCACTCTCTGACACTCTCTGACACTCTCTGACAATCTCTAGCACTCTCTATCACTCTCTGACACTCTCAGACGCTCACTATCACTCTCTGACACTCTCTGACACTCTCTACCACTCTCTATCACTCTCTGACAGTCTCTGACACTCTCTATCACTCTCTGACACTCTCTGACACTCTCTGACACTCTCTAGCACTCTCTATCACTCTCTGACACTCTCTGACACTCTCTATCACTCTCTGACACTCTCTGACACTCTCTGACACTCTCTAGCACTCTCTATCACTCCCTGACACTCTCAGACACTCTCTGACACTCTCTGAAACGCTCTACCACTCTCTATCACTCTCCGACACTCTCTGACACTCTCTATCACTCTCTGACACTCTCTGACACTCTCTGACACTCTCTAGCACTCTCTAGCACTCTCCATCACTCTCTGACACTCTCTGACACTCTCTGACACTCACTATCACTCTCTGACCCTCTCTGACACTCTCTATCACTCTCTGACACTCTCTGACACTCTCTGACACTCTCTAGCACTCTCTGACACTCTCAGACACTATCTGACACTCTCTGACACTCTCAGACACTCACTATCACTATCTGACACTCTCTGACACACTCTGACACTCTCTATCACTCTCTGACACTCTCTGACACTCTCAGACACACTCTGACACTCTCTGACACACTCTGACAATCTCTGTCACTCTCTATCACTCTCAGACACTCTCTGAAACTCTCTGACACTCTCTGAAACTCTCTATCACTCTCTATCACTCTCTGACACTCTCTGAGACTCTCTGACACTCTCTGAAACTCTCTAACACTCTCTATCACTCTCGGACACTCTCTATCACTCTCTGACACTCTCTGACACACTCTGACATTCTCAGACACTCTCTATCACTCTCTATCACTCGCTGACACTCTCTATCACTCTCTGACACTCTCTGAAACTCTCTGAAACTCTCTATCACTCTCTAACAGTCTCTATCACTCTCTATCACTCTCTGACACTCTCTGACACTCTCTGACACTCTCTGACACTCTCTAGCACTCTCTATCACTCTCTGACTCTCTCTGACACTCTCTGACACTCACTATCACTCTCTGACACTCTCTGACACTCTCTGACACTTTCTATCACTCTCTGACACTCTCTGACACTCTCTGACACTCACTATCACACTCTGACACTCTCTGACACTCTCTGACACTCTCTAGCACTCTCTAGCACTCTCTATCACTCTCTGACACTCTATATCACTCTCAGACACTCACTATCACTCTCTGACACTCTCTGACACTCTCTACCACTCTCTATCACTCTCTGACACTCTCTACCACTCTCTAGCACTCTCTGACACTCTCAGACACTATCTGACACTCTCTGACACTCTCAGACACTCACTATCACTATCTGACACTCTCTGACACTCTCTATCACTCTCTGACACTCTATATCACTCTCAGACACTCACTATCACTCTCTGACACTCTCTGACACTCTCTAGCACTCTCCATCACTCTCTGACACTCTCTGAAACTCTCTACCACTCTCTATCACTCTCTGACACTCTCTGACACTCTCTACCTCTCTCTAGCACTCTCTGACACTCTCAGACACTATCTGACACTCTCAGACACACTCTGACACACTCTGAAAATCTCTGTCACTCTCTATCACTCTCAGACACTCTCTATCACTCTCTGACACTCTCTGAAACTCTCTATCACTCTCTATCACTCTCTATCACTCTCTGACACTCTCTCACACTCTCTGACACTCTCTGAAACTCTTTATCACTCTCTATCGCTCTCTGACACTCTCTATCACTCTCTGACACTCTCTGAAACTCTCTATCACTCTCTATCACTCTCTATCACTCTCTGACACTCTCTGACACTCTCTGACACTCTCTGAAACTCTCTATCACTCTCTATCACTCTCTGACACTCTCTATCACTCTCTGACACTCTCTGACACACTCTGACACTCTGACACTCTCTAGCACTCTCTATCACTCTCTAGCACTCTCTGACACTCTCTTACACTCTCTATCACTCTCAGACACTCACTATCACTCTCTGACACTCTCTGACACTCTCTGACACTCTCTAGCACTCTCTAGCACTCTCCATCACTCTCTGACACTCTCTGACACTCTCTGACACTCACTATCACTCTCTGACCCTCTCTGACACTCTCTATCACTCTCTGACACTCTCTGACACTCTCTGACACTCTCTAGCACTCTCTGACACTCTCAGACACTATCTGACACTCTCTGACACTCTCAGACACTCACTATCACTATCTGACACTCTCTGACACTCTCTGACACTCTCTATCACTCTCTGACACTCTCTGACACTCTCAGACACACTCTGACACTCTCTGACACACTCTGACAATCTCTGTCACTCTCTATCACTCTCAGACACTCTCTGAAACTCTCTGACACTCTCTGAAACTCTCTATCACTCTCTATCACTCTCTATCACTCTCTGACACTCTCTGAGACTCTCTGACACTCTCTGAAACTCTCTAACACTCTCTATCGCTCTCTGACACTCTCTATCACTCTCTGACACTCTCTGAAACTCTCTATCACTCTCTATCACTCTCTATCACTCTCTGACACTCTCTGACACGCTCTGACACTCTCTGAAACTCTCTATCACTCTCTATCACTCTCGGACACTCTCTATCACTCTCTGACACTCTCTGACACACTCTGACATTCTCAGACACTCTCTATCACTCTCTATCACTCGCTGACACTCTCTATCACTCTCTGACACTCTCTGAAACTCACTGAAACTCTCTATCACTCTCTAACAGTCTCTATCACTCTCTATCACTCTCTGACACTCTCTGACACTCTCTGACACTCTCTGACACTCTCTAGCACTCTCTATCACTCTCTGACTCTCTCTGACACTCTCTGACACTCACTATCACTCTCTGACACTCTCTGACACTCTCTGACACTTTCTATCACTCTCTGACACTCTCTGACACTCTCTGACACTCACTATCACACTCTGACACTCTCTGACACTCTCTGACACTCTCTGACACTCTCTAGCACTCTCTAGCACTCTCTATCACTCTCTGACACTCTATATCACTCTCAGACACTCACTATCACTCTCTGACACTCTCTGACACTCTCTAGCACTCTCTAGCACTCTCCATCACTCTCTGACACTCTCTGACACTCTCTGACACTCACTATCACTCTCTGACCCTCTCTGACACTCTCTGACACTCTCTATCACTCTCTGACACTCTCTGACACTCTCTGACACTCTCTGACACTCACTATCACTCTCTGACACTCTCTGACACTCTTTAGCACTCTCTATCACTCTCTGACACTCTCAGACACTCACTATCACTCTCTGACACTCTCTGACACTCTCTGACACTCTCTAGCACTCTCTATCACTCTCTGACACTCTCTGACACTCTCTGACACTCTCTACCACTGTCTATCACTCTCTGACACTCTCTGACACTCTCTATCACTCTCTGACACTCTCTGACACTCTCTAGCACTCTCTATCACTCTCTGACACTCTATATCACTCTCAGACACTCACTATCACTCTCTGACACTCTCTGACACTCTCTGACACTCTCTAGCACTCTCTAGCACTCTCCATCACTCTCTAACACACTCTGACACTCTCTGACACTCACTATCACTCTCTGACCCTCTCTGACACTCTCAATCACTCTCTGACACTCTCTGACACTCTCTGACACTCTCTGACACTCACTATCACTCTCTGACACTCTCTGACACTCTCAGCACTCTCTATCACTCTCTGAAACTCTCAGACACTCACTATCACTATCTGACACTCTCTGACACTCTCTAGCACTCTCTATCACTCTCTGACACTCTCAGACACTCTCTGACACTCTCTGAAACTCTCTACCACTCTCTATCACTCTCTGACACTCTCTGACACTCGCTATCACTCTCTGACACTCTCTGACACTCTCTAGCACTCTCTATCACTCTCTGACACTCTCAGACACTCTCTGAAACTCTCTACCACTCTCTATCACTCTCCGACACTCTCTGACACTCTCTATCACTCTCTGACACTCTCTGACACTCTCTGACACTCTCTAGCACTCTCTGACACTCTCTGACACTCTCATACACTCTCTGACACTCTCTGGAACTCTCTACCACTCTCTATCACTCTCTGACACTCTCTGACACTCTCTATCACTCTCTGACACTCACTATCACTCTCTGACACTCTCAGACACTCTCAGACACTCTCTGACACTCTCAGACACTCACTATCACTATCTGACACTCTCTGACACTATCTGACACTCTCTATCACTCTCTGACACTCTCTGACACTCTCTGACACTCTCAGACACTCTCTGACACTCTCTGACATTCTCTGACACTCTCTGAAACTCTTTATCACTCTCTATCGCTCTCTGACACTCTCTATCACTCTCTGACACTCTCTGAAACTCTCTATCACTCTCTATCACTCTCTATCACTCTCTGACACTCTCTGACACTCTCTGACACTCTCTGAAACTCTCTATCACTCTCTATCACTCTCTGACACTCTCTATCACTCTCTGACACTCTCTGACACTCTCTGACACTCTCTAGCACTCTCTAGCACTCTCCATCACTCTCTGACACTCTCTGACACTCTCTGACACTCACTATCACTCTCTGACCCTCTCTGACACTCTCTATCACTCTCTGACACTCTCTGACACTCTCTGACACTCTCTAGCACTCTCTGACACTCTCAGACACTATCTGACACTCTCTGACACTCTCAGACACTCACTATCACTATCTGACACTCTCTGACACTCTCTGACACTCTCTATCACTCTCTGACACTCTCTGACACTCTCAGACACACTCTGACACTCTCTGACACACTCTGACAATCTCTGTCACTCTCTATCACTCTCAGACACTCTCTGAAACTCTCTGACACTCTCTGAAACTCTCTATCACTCTCTATCACTCTCTATAACTCTCTGACACTCTCTGAGACTCTCTGACACTCTCTGAAACTCTCTAACACTCTCTATCGCTCTCTGACACTCTCTATCACTCTCTGACACTCTCTGAAACTCTCTATCACTCTCTATCACTCTCTATCACTCTCTGACACTCTCTGACACTCTCTGACACTCTCTGAAACTCTCTATCACTCTCTATCACTCTCGGACACTCTCTATCACTCTCTGACACTCTCTGACACAGTCTGACATTCTCAGACACTCTCTATCACTCTCTATCACTCGCTGACACTCTCTATCACTCTCTGACACTCTCTGAAACTCTCTGAAACTCTCTATCACTCTCTAACAGTCTCTATCACTCTCTATCACTCTCTGACACTCTCTGACACTCTCTGACACTCTCTGACACTCTCTAGCACTCTCTATCACTCTCTGACTCTCTCTGACACTCTCTGACACTCACTATCACTCTCTGACACTCTCTGACACTCTCTGACACTTTCTATCACTCTCTGACACTCTCTGACACTCTCTGACACTCACTATCACACTCTGACACTCTCTGACACTCTCTGACACTCTCTGACACTCTCTAGCACTCTCTAGCACTCTCTATCACTCTCTGACACTCTATATCACTCTCAGACACTCACTATCACTCTCTGACACTCTCTGACACTCTCTAGCACTCTCTAGCACTCTCCATCACTCTTTGACACTCTCTGACACTCTCTGACACTCACTATCACTCTCTGACCCTCTCTGACACTCTCTGACACTCTCTATCACTCTCTGACACTCTCTGACACTCTCTGACACTCTCTGACACTCACTATCACTCTCTGACACTCTCTGACACTCTCTAGCACTCTCCATCACTCTCTGACACTCTCAGACACTCACTATCACTCTCTGACACTCTCTGACACTCTCTGACACTCTCTGACACTCTCTAGCACTCTCTATCACTCTCTGACACTCTCTGACACTCTCTGACACTCTCTACCACTGTCTATCACTCTCTGACACTCTCTGACACTCTCTATCACTCTCTGACACTCTCTGACACTCTCTGACACTCTCTAGCACTCTCTATCACTCTCTGACACTCTATATCACTCTCAGACACTCACTATCACTCTCTGACACTCTCTGACACTCTCTGACACTCTCTAGCACTCTCTAGCACTCTCCATCACTCTCTGACACTCTCTGACACTCTCTGACACTCACTATCACTCTCTGACCCTCTCTGACACTCTCAATCACTCTCTGACACTCTCAGACACTCTCTGACACTCTCTGACACTCACTATCACTCTCTGACACTCTCTGACACTCTCAGCACTCTCTATCACTCTCTGAAACTCTCAGACACTCACTATCACTATCTGACACTCTCTGACACTCTCTAGCACTCTCTATCACTCTCTGACACTCTCAGACACTCTCTGACACTCTCTGAAACTCTCTACCACTCTCTATCACTCTCTGACACTCTCTGACACTCGCTATCACTCTCTGACACTCTCTGACACTCTCTAGCACTCTCTATCACTCTCTGACACTCTCAGACACTCTCTGAAACTCTCTACCACTCTCTATCACTCTCCGACACTCTCTGACACTCTCTATCACTCTCTGACACTCTCTGACACTCTCTGACACTCTCTAGCACTCTCTGACACTCTCTGACACTCTCATACACTCTCTGACACTCTCTGGAACTCTCTACCACTCTCTATCACTCTCTGACACTCTCTGACACTCTCTATCACTCTCTGACACTCACTATCACTCTCTGACACTCTCAGACACTCTCAGACACTCTCTGACACTCTCAGACACTCACTATCACTATCTGACACTCTCTGACACTATCTGACACTCTCTATCACTCTCTGACACTCTCTGACACTCTCTGACACTCTCAGACACTCTCTGACACTCTCTGACATTCTCTGAAACTCTTTATCACTCTCTATCGCTCTCTGACACTCTCTATCACTCTCTGACACTCTCTGAAACTCTCTATCACTCTCTATCACTCTCTATCACTCTCTGACACTCTCTGACACTCTCTGACACTCTCTGAAACTCTCTATCACTCTCTATCACTCTCTGACACTCTCTATCACTCTCTGACACTCTCTGACACACTCTGACACTCTGACACTCTCTAGCACTCTCTATCACTCTCTAGCACTCTCTGACACTCTCTTACACTCTCTATCACTCTCAGACACTCACTATCACTCTCTGACACTCTCTGACACTCTCTGACACTCTCTAGCACTCTCTAGCACTCTCCATCACTCTCTGACACTCTCTGACACTCTCTGACACTCACTATCACTCTCTGACCCTCTCTGACACTCTCTATCACTCTCTGACACTCTCTGACACTCTCTGACACTCTCTAGCACTCTCTGACACTCTCAGACACTATCTGACACTCTCTGACACTCTCAGACACTCACTATCACTATCTGACACTCTCTGACACTCTCTGACACTCTCTATCACTCTCTGACACTCTCTGACACTCTCAGACACACTCTGACACTCTCTGACACACTCTGACAATCTCTGTCACTCTCTATCACTCTCAGACACTCTCTGAAACTCTCTGACACTCTCTGAAACTCTCTATCACTCTCTATCACTCTCTATCACTCTCTGACACTCTCTGAGACTCTCTGACACTCTCTGAAACTCTCTAACACTCTCTATCGCTCTCTGACACTCTCTATCACTCTCTGACACTCTCTGAAACTCTCTATCACTCTCTATCACTCTCTATCACTCTCTGACACTCTCTGACACTCTCTGACACTCTCTGAAACTCTCTATCACTCTCTATCACTGTCGGACACTCTCTATCACTCTCTGACACTCTCTGACACACTCTGACATTCTCAGACACTCTCTATCACTCTCTATCACTCGCTGACACTCTCTATCACTCTCTGACACTCTCTATCACTCTCTGACACTCTCTATCACTCTCTAACAGTCTCTATCACTCTCTATCACTCTCTGACACTCTCTGACACTCTCTGACACTCTCTGACACTCTCTAGCACTCTCTATCACTCTCTGACTCTCTCTGACACTCTCTGACACTCACTATCACTCTCTGACACTCTCTGACACTCTCTGACACTTTCTATCACTCTCTGACACTCTCTGACACTCTCTGACACTCACTATCACACTCTGACACTCTCTGACACTCTCTGACACTCTCTGACACTCTCTAGCACTCTCTAGCACTCTCTATCACTCTCTGACACTCTATATCACTCTCAGACACTCACTATCACTCTCTGACACTCTCTGACACTCTCTAGCACTCTCTAGCACTCTCCATCACTCTCTGACACTCTCTGACACTCTCTGACACTCACTATCACTCTCTGACCCTCTCTGACACTCTCTGACACTCTCTATCACTCTCTGACACTCTCTGACACTCTCTGACACTCTCTGACACTCACTATCACTCTCTGACACTCTCTGACACTCTCTAGCACTCTCCATCACTCTCTGACACTCTCAGACACTCACTATCACTCTCTGACACTCTCTGACACTCTCTAGCACTCTCTATCACTCTCTGACACTCTCTGACACTCTCTGACACTCTCTACCACTGTCTATCACTCTCTGACACTCTCTGACACTCTCTATCACTCTCTGACACTCTCTGACACTCTCTGACACTCTCTAGCACTCTCTATCACTCTCTGACACTCTATATCACTCTCAGACACTCACTATCACTCTCTGACACTCTCTGACACTCTCTGACACTCTCTAGCACTCTCTAGCACTCTCCATCACTCTCTGACACTCTCTGACACTCTCTGACACTCACTATCACTCTCTGACCCTCTCTGACACTCTCAATCACTCTCTGACACTCTCAGACACTCTCTGACACTCTCTGACACTCACTATCACTCTCTGACACTCTCTGACACTCTCAGCACTCTCTATCACTCTCTGAAACTCTCAGACACTCACTATCACTATCTGACACTCTCTGACACTCTCTAGCACTCTCTATCACTCTCTGACACTCTCAGACAATCTCTGACACTCTCTGAAACTCTCTACCACTCTCTATCACTCTCTGACACTCTCTGACACTCGCTATCACTCTCTGACACTCTCTGACACTCTCTAGCACTCTCTATCACTCTCTGACACTCTCAGACACTCTCTGAAACTCTCTACCACTCTCTATCACTCTCCGACACTCTCTGACACTCTCTATCACTCTCTGACACTCTCTGACACTCTCTGACACTCTCTAGCACTCTCTGACACTCTCTGACACTCTCATACACTCTCTGACACTCTCTGGAACTCTCTACCACTCTCTATCACTCTCTGACACTCTCTGACACTCTCTATCACTCTCTGACACTCACTATCACTCTCTGACACTCTCAGACACTCTCAGACACTCTCTGACACTCTCAGACACTCACTATCACTATCTGACACTCTCTGACACTATCTGACACTCTCTATCACTCTCTGACACTCTCTGACACTCTCTGACACTCTCAGACACTCTCTGACACTCTCTGACATTCTCTGAAACTCTTTATCACTCTCTATCGCTCTCTGACACTCTCTATCACTCTCTGACACTCTCTGAAACTCTCTATCACTCTCTATCACTCTCTGACACTCTCTGACACTCTCTGACACTCTCTGAAACTCTCTATCACTCTCTATCACTCTCTGACACTCTCTGACACACTCTGACATTCTCAGACACTCACTATCACTCTCTGACACTCTCTGACACTCTCTGACACTCTCTATCACTCTCTATCACTCTCTGACACTCTCTATCACTCTCTGACACTCTCTGAAACTCTCTGAAACTCTCTATCACTCTCTGACACTCTCTGACACACTCTGACACTCTCTGACACTCTCTTGCACTCTCTATCACTCTCTAGCACTCTCTGATAGTCTCTTACACTCTCTATCACTCTCAGACACTCACTATCACTCTCTGACACTCTCTGACACTCTCTGACACTCTCTAGCACTCTCTAGCACTCTCCATCACTCTCTGACACTCTCTGACACTCTCTGACACTCACTATCACTCTCTGACCCTCTCTGACACTCTCTATCACTCTCTGACACTCTCTGACACTCTCTGACACTCTCTAGCACTCTCTGACACTCTCAGACACTATCTGACACTCTCTGACACTCTCAGACACTCACTATCACTATCTGACACTCTCTGACACTCTCTGACACTCTCTGACACTCTCAGACACACTCTGACACTCTCTGACACACTCTGACAATCTCTGTCACTCTCTATCACTCTCAGACACTCTCTGAAACTCTCTGACACTCTCTGAAACTCTCTATCACTCTCTATCACTCTCTATCACTCTCTGACACTCTCTGACACTCTCTGACACTCTCTGAAACTCTCTAACACTCTCTAACACTCTCTAACACTCTCTGACACTCTCAGACACACTCTGACACTCTCTGACACACTCTGACAATCTCTGTCACTCTCTATCACTCTCAGACACTCTCTGAAACTCTCTGACACTCTCTGAAACTCTCTATCACTCTCTATCACTCTCTATCACTCTCTGACACTCTCTGACACTCTCTGACACTCTCTGAAACTCTCTGAAACTCTCTAACACTCTCTATCGCTCTCTGACACTCTCTATCACTCTCTGACACTCTCTGAAACTCTCTATCACTCTCTATCACTCTCTATCACTCTCTGACACTCTCTGACACTCTCTGACACTCTCTGAAACTCTCTATCACTCTCTATCACTCTCGGACACTCTCTATCACTCTCTGACACTCTCTGACACACTCTGACATTCTCAGACACTCTCTATCACTCTCTATCACTCGCTGACACTCTCTATCACTCTCTGACAATCTCTGAAACTCTCTGAAACTCTCTATCACTCTCTAACAGTCTCTATCACTCTCTATCACTCTCTGACACTCTCTGACACTCTCTGACACTCTCTAGCACTCTCTATCCATCTCTGACTCTCTCTGACACTCTCTGACACTCACTATCACTCTCTGACACTCTCTGACACTCTCTGACACTTTCTATCACTCTCTGACACTCTCTGACACTCTCTGACACTCACTATCACACTCTGACACTCTCTGACACTCTCTGACACTCTCTGACACCCTCTAGCACTCTCTAGCACTCTCTATCACTCTCTGACACTCTATATCACTCTCAGACACTCACTATCACTCTCTGACACTCTCTGACACTCTCTAGCACTCTCTAGCACTCTCCATCACTCTCTGACACTCTCTGACACTCTCTGACACTCACTATCACTCTCTGACCCTCTCTGACACTCTCTGACACTCTCTATCACTCTCTGACACTCTCTGACACTCTCTGACACTCACTATCACTCTCTGACACTCTCTGACACTCTCTAGCACTCTCTATCACTCTCTGACACTCTCAGACACTCACTATCACTCTCTGACACTCTCTGACACTCTCTGACACTCTCTAGCACTCTCTATCACTCTCTGACACTCTCTGACACTCTCTGACACTCTCTACCACTCTCTATCACTCTCTGACACTCTCTGACACTCACTATCACTCTCTGACACTCTCTGACACTCTCTGACACTCTCTAGCACTCTCTATCACTCTCTGACACTCTATATCACTCTCAGACACTCACTATCACTCTCTGACACTCTCTGACACTCTCTGACACTCTCTAGCACTCTCTAGCACTCTCCATCACTCTCTGACACTCTCTGACACTCTCTGACACTCACTATCACTCTCTGACCCTCTCTGACACTCTCAATCACTCTCTGACACTCTCTGACACTCTCTGACACTCACTATCACTCTCTGACACTCTCTGACACTCTCAGCACTCTCTATCACTCTCTGAAACTCTCAGACACTCACTATCACTATCTGACACTCTCTGACACTCTCTAGCACTCTCTATCACTCTCTGACACTCTCAGACACTCTCTGACACTCTCTGAAACTCTCTACCACTCTCTATCACTCTCTGACACTCTCTGACACTCGCTGTCACTCTCTGACACTCTCTGACACTCTCTGACACTCTCTAGCACTCTCTATCACTCTCTGACACTCTCAGACACTCTCTGAAACTCTCTACCACTCTCTATCACTCTCCGACACTCTCTGACACTCTCTATCACTCTCTGACACTCTCTGACACTCTCTGACACTCTCTAGCTCTCTCTGACACTCTCTGACACTCTCATACACTCTCTGACACTCTCTGGAACTCTCTACCACTCTCTATCACTCTCTGACACTCTCTGACACTCTCTATCACTCTCTGACACTCACTATCACTCTCAGACACTCTCAGACACTCACTATCACTCTCTGACACTCTCAGACACTCTCAGACACTCTCTGACACTCTCAGACACTCACTATCACTATCTGACACTCTCTGACACTATCTGACACTCTCTATCACTCTCTGACACTCTCTGACACTCTCTGACACTCTCTGACACTCTCTGACACTCTCTGACACTATCTGACACTCTCTATCACTCTCTATCACTCTCTGACACTCTCTGACACTCTCTGACACTATCTGACACTCTCTATCACTCTCTGACACTCTCTGACACTCTCTGACACTCTCAGACACTCTCAGACACTCACTATCACTATCTGACACTCTCTGACACTCTCTAGCACTCTCTATCACTCTCTGACTCTCTCTGACACTCTCAGACACTCACTATCACTATCTGACAGTCTCTGACACTCTCTGACACTCTCTATCACTCTCTGACACTCTCAGACACTCACTATCACTATCTGACACTCTCTGACACTCTCTGACACTCTCTATCACTCTCTGACACTCTCTGACTCTCTCTGACACTCTCAGACACACTCTGACACTCTCTGACACACTCTGACAATCTCAGTCACTCTCTATCACTCTCAGACACTCTCTATCACTATCTGACACTCTCTGACACTCTCTGACACTCTCTATCACTCTCTGACACTCTCTGAAACTCTCTACCACTCTCTATCACTCTCTGACACTCTCTGACACTCGCTATCACTCTCTGACACTCTCTGACACTCTCTGACACTCTCTAGCACTCTCTATCACTCTCTGACACTCTCAGACACTCTCTGAAACTCTCTACCACTCTCTATCACTCTCCGACACTCTCTGACACTCTCTGTCACTCTCTGACACTCTCTGACACTCTCTAGCACTCTCTGACACTCTCTGACACTCTCATACACTCTCTGACACTCTCTGGAACTCTCTACCACTCTCTATCACTCTCTGACACTCTCTGACACTCTCTATCACTCTCTGACACTCACTATCACTCTCTGACACTCTCAGACACTCTCAGACACTCTCTGACAGTCTCAGACACTCACTATCACTATCTGACACTCTCTGACACTATCTGACACTCTCTATCACTCTCTGACACTCTCTGACACTCTCTATCACTCTCTGACACTCTCAGACACTCACTATCACTATCTGACACTCTCTGACACTCTCTAGCACTCTCTATCACTCTCTGACTCTCTCTGACACTCTCAGACACTCACTATCACTATCTGACAGTCTCTGACACTCTCAATCACTCTCTGACACTCTCAGACACTCACTATCACTATCTGACACTCTCTGACACTCTCTGACACTCTCTATCACTCTCTGACACTCTCTGACTCTCTCTGACACTCTCAGACACACTCTGACACTCTCTGACACACTCTGACAATCTCTGTCACTCTCTATCACACTCAGACACTCTCTATCACTATCTGACACTCTCTGACACTCTCTGACACTCTCTGACACTCTCTGACACTCTCTGACACTCTCAGACAATCTCTGACACTCTCTGACACACTCTGACAATCTCTGAAACTCTCTATCACTCTCTATCACTCTCTGACACTCTCTGACACTCTCTAACATTCTCTGAAACTCTTTATCACTCTCTATCGCTCTCTGACACTCTCTATCACTCTCTGACACTCTCTGAAACTCTCTATCACTCTCTATCACTCTCTGACACTCTCTGACACTCTCTGACACTCTCTGAAACTCTCTATCACTCTCTATCACTCTCTGACACTCTCTGACACACTCTGACATTCTCAGACACTCACTATCACTCTCTGACACTCTCTGACACTCTCTGACACTCTCTATCACTCTCTATCACTCTCTGACACTCTCTATCACTCTCTGACACTCTCTGAAACTCTCTGAAACTCTCTATCACTCTCTGACACTCTCTGAAACTCTCTGACACTCTCTGACACTCTCTGAAACTCTCTGACACTCTCTGACTCTCTCTGACACTCTCTGACACTCACTATCACTCTCTGACACTCTCTGACACTCTGTGACACTCTCTATCACTTTCTGACACTCTCTGACACTCTCTGACACTCACTATCACACTCTGACACTCTCTGACACTCTCTGACACTCTCTAGCACTCTCTAGAACTCTCTATCACTCTCTGACACTCTCTAACACTCACTATCACTCTCTGACACTCTCTGACACTCTCTGACACTCTCTATCACTCTCTAGCACTCTCTGACACTCACTATCACTCTCTGACACTCTCTGACACACTCTGACACTCTCTGACACTCTCTAGCACTCTCTATCACTCTCTGACACTCTCTGACACTCTCTGAAACTCTCTATCACTCTCTATGACTCTCTATCACTCTCTGACACTCTCTGACACTCTCTATCACTCTCAGACACTCACTATCACTCACTGACACTCTCTGACACTCTCTGACACTCTCTGACACTCTCTGACACTCTCTAGCACTCTCCAGCACTTTCTATCACTCTCTGACACTCTCTGACACTCACTATCACTCTCTGACCCTCTCTGACACTCTCTGACCCTCTCTGACACTCTCTCACACTCTCTATCACTCTCTGACACTCTCTGACACTCTCTCGCACTCTCTATCACTCTCTGACACTCTCAGACACTCTCTGACACTCTCTGACACTCTCTATCACTCTCTATCACTCTCTGACACTCTCTGACACTCTCTGACACTCTCTAGCACTCTCCAGCACTCTCTGACACTCTCTATCACTCTCTATCACTCTCTGTCACTCTCTGACACTCTCTGACACTCTCTATCACTCTCTATCACTCTCTGACACTCTCTGACACTCTCTGACACTCTCTGACACTCACTATCACTCTCTGACCCTCTCTGACACTCTCTGACACTCTCTATCACTCTCTGACACTCTCAGACACTCTCTGACACTCACTATCACTCTCTGACACTCTCTGACACTCTCTGACACTCTCTATCACTCTCTATCACTCTCTAACACTCTCTGACACTCTCTGACTCTCTGACACTCTCTGTCACTCTCAGACACTCACTAAGACTCTCTGACACTCTCTGACACTCTCTGACACTCCCTGACACTCTCTAGCACTCTCTATCACTCTCTGACACTCTCTGACACTCACTGACACTCACTATCACTCTCTGACACTCTCTGACACTCTCTGACACTCTCTATCACTCTCTGACACTCTCTGACACTCTCTAACACTCTCTAGCACTCTCTATCACTCTCTGACACTCTCAGACACTCACTATCACTCTCTGACACTCTCTGACACTCTCTGACACTCTCTAGCACTCTCAATCACTCTCTGACACTCTCAGACACTCTCTGACACTCTCTGAAACTCTCTATCACTTTCTGACACTCTCAGACACTCTCTGACACTCTATATCACTCTCTGACACTCTCTGACACTCTCTATCACTCTCTGTCACTCTCTGACACTCTCTATCACTCTCTGACACTCTCTTTCACTCTCTGACACTCTCTGACACTCTATCACTCTCTGACACTCTCTGACACTCTCTATCACTCTCTGACACTCTCTGACACTCTCTGACACTCTCAGACACTCTCTGACACTCTCTATCACTCTCTGACACTCTCTGACACTCTCTCTCACTCTCTGACACACTCTATCACTCTCTATCACTCTCTGACACTCTCTATCACTCTCTGACACTCGCTATCACTCTCTGACACTCTCTATCACTCTCTGACAATCTCAGACACTCTCTGACACTCACTATCACTCTCTGACACTCTCTATCACTCTCTATCACTGTCTGACACTCTCAGACACTCTCTATCACTCTCTGACACTCACTATCACTATCTGACACACTCTGACACTCTCTGACACTCTCTATCACTCTCTATCACTCTCTGACACTCTCTGACACTCTCTGACACTCTCAGACACTCACTGACACTCTCTGAATCTCTCTATCACTCTCCATCACTCTCTGACACTCTCTGACACACTCTGACATTCTCAGACACTCACTATCACTCTCTGACACTCTCTGACACTCTCTGACACTCTCTATCACTCTCTGACACTCTCTATCACTCTCTATCACTCTCTGACACTCTCTGACACTCTCTGACACTCTCTATCACTCTCTATCACTCTCTGACACTCTCTGACACTCTCTGACACTCTCTGACGCTCTCTATCACTCTCTGACACTCTCTGACACTCACTATCACTCTCTGACACTCACTATCACTCTCTGACACTCTCTGACACTCTCTGACACTCTCTGACACTCTCTAGCACTCTCTATCACTCTCTATCACTCTCTGACACTCTCTGACACTCTCTGACACTCTCTATCACTCTCAGACACCCACTATGTCTCTCTGACACTCTCTGACACTCTCTGACACTCTCTGACACTCTCTAGCACTCTCTATCACTCTCTGACACTCTCTGACACTCACTGACACTCACTCTCACTCTCTGACCCTCTCTGACACTCTCTGACACTCTCTATCACTCTCTGACACTCTCTGACACTCTCTGACACTCTCTGACACTCACTATCACTCTCTGACACTCTCTGACACTCTCTGACACTCTCTAGCACTCTCTATCACTCTCTGAAACTTTCAGACACTCACTGTCACTCTCTGACACTCTCTGACACTCTCTGACACTCTCTGACACTCTCTAGCACTCTCTATCACTCTCTGACACTCTCTGACACTCTCTAGCACTCTCTATCACTCTCTGACACTCTCTGACACTCTCTGACACTCTCTGAAACTCTCTGACACTCTCTGACACTCTCTATCACTCTCTGACACTCTCTGACACTCTCTATCACTCTCTGACACTCTCTGACACTCTCTATCACTCTCTGACACTCTCTATCACTCTCTGACACTCTCTGACACTCTCTATCACTCTTTGACACTCTCTATCACTCTCTGACACTCTCTATCACTCTCTGACACTCTCTGACACTCTCTATCACTCTCTATCACTCTCTGACTCTCTCAGACACTCACTATCACTCTCTGACACTCACTATCACTCTCTGACACTCTCTGACACTCTCTAGCACTCTCTATCACTCTCTATCACTCTCTGACACTCTCTGACACTCTCTATCACTCTCAGACACTCACTATGACTCTCTGACACTCTCTGACACTCTCTGACACTCTCTGACACTCTCTAGCACTCTCTATCACTCTCTGACACTCTCTGACACTCACTGACACTCACTATCACTCTCTGACCCTCTCTGACACTCTCTGACACTCTCTATCACTCTCTGACACTCTCTGACACTCTCTGACACTCTCTGACACTCTCTAGCACTCTCTATCACTCTCTGACACTCTCTGACACTCTCTAGCACTCTCTATCACTCTCTGACACTCTCTGACACTCTCTGACACTCTCTGAAACTCTCTATCACCCTCTGACACTCTCAGACACTCTCTGACACTCTCTATCACTCTCTGACACTCTCTGACACTCTCTGACACTCTCTATCACTCTCTGACACTCTCTGACACTCTCTATCACTCTCTGACACTCTCTGACACTCTCTATCACTCTCTGACACTCTCTATCACTCTCTGACACTCTCTGACACTCTCTATCACTCTTTGACACTCTCTATCACTCTCTGACACTCTCTATCACTCTCTGACACTCTCTGACACTCTCTATCACTCTCTATCACTCTCTGACTCTCTCAGACACTCACTATCACTCTCTGACACTCACTATCACTCTCTGACACTCTCTGACACTCTCTAGCACTCTCTATCACTCTCTATCACTCTCTGACACTCTCTGACACTCTCTGACACTCTCTATCACTCTCAGGCACTCACTATGACTCTCTGACACTCTCTGACACTCTCTGACACTCTCTAGCACTCTCTATCACTCTCTGACACTCTCTGACACTCACTGACACTCACTATCACTCTCTGACCCTCTCTGACGCTCTCTGACACTCTCTATCACTCTCTGACACTCTCTGACACTCTCTGACACTCTCTGACACTCACTATCACTCTCTGACACTCTCTGACACTCTCTGACACTCTCTAGCACTCTCTATCACTCTCTGAAACTTTCAGACACTCACTATCACTCTCTGACACTCTCTGACACTCTCTGACACTCTCTAGCACTCTCTATCACTCTCTGACACTCTCTGACACTCTCTAGCACTCTCTATCACTCTCTGACACTCTCTGACTCTCTCTGACACTCTCTGAAACTCTCTATCACTCTCTGACACTCTCAGACACTCTCTGACACTCTCTATCACTCTCTGACACTCTCTGACACTCTCTGACACTCTCCATCACTCTCTGACACTCTCTGACACTCTCTATCACTCTCTGACACTCTCTGACACTCTCTATCACTCTCTGACACTCTCTATCACTCTCTGACACTCTCTGACACTCTCTATCACTCTTTGACACTCTCTATCACTCTCTGACACTCTCTATCACTCTCTGACACTCTATATCACTCTCTGACACTCTCTGACACTCTCTATCACTCTCTATCACTCTCTGACTCTCTCAGACACTCACTATCACTCTCTGACACTCTCTGACACTCTCTATCACTCTCTGACAATCTCAGACACTCTCTGACACTCACTATCACTCTCTGACACTCTCTGACACTCTCTAGCACTATCTATCACTCTCTGACTCTCTCTGACACTCACTATCACTCTCTGACACTCTCTGACACTCTCTATCATTCTCTATCACTCTCTGACACTCTCAGACACTCTCTGACACTCTATCACTCTCTGACACTCTCTGACACTCTCTATCACTCTCTGACACTCTCTGACACTCTCTGACACTCTCAGACACTCTCTGACACTTTCTATCACTCTCTGACACTCTCTGACACTCTCTATCACTCTCTGACACACTCTATCACTCTCTATCACTCTCTGACACTCTCTACCACTCTCTGACACTCACTATCACTCTCTGACACTCTCTATCACTCTCTGACACTCTCTGACACTCTCTGACACTCACTATCACTCTCTGACACTCTCTGACACTCGCTATCACTCTCTGAGACTCTCTGACAACCTCTGACACTCTCTGACACTCTCTAGCACTCTCTATCACTCTCTGACTCTCTCTGACACTCTCTATCACTCTCTATTACTCTCTGACACTCTCAGACCCTCTCTGACACTCACTATCACTATCTGACACTCTCTGACACTCTCTATCACTCTCTATTACTCTCTGACACTCTCAGACACTCTCTGACACTCTCTATCACTCTCTGACACTCTCTGACACTCTCTATCACTCTCTGACACTCTCTGACACTCTCAGACACTCTCTGACACTCTCTATCACTCTCTGACAATCTCTGACACTCTCTATCACTCTCTGACACACTCTATCACTCTCTATCACTCTCTGACACTCTCTATCACTCTCTGACACTCTCTGACACTCTCTGACACTCTCTATCACTCTCAGGCACTCACTATGACTCTCTGACACTCTCTGACACTCTCTGACACTCTCTAGCACTCTCTATCACTCTCTGACACTCTCTGACACTCACTGACACTCACTATCACTCTCTGACCCTCTCTGACACTCTCTGACACTCTCTATCACTCTCTGACACTCTCTGACACTCTCTGACACTCTCTGACACTCACTGTCACTCTCTGACACTCTCTGACACTCTCTGACACTCTCTAGCACTCTCTATCACTCTCTGAAACTTTCAGACACTCACTATCACTCTCTGACACTCTCTGACACTCTCTGACACACTCTGACACTCTCTAGCACTCTCTATCACTCTCTGACACTCTCTGACACTCTCTAGCACTCTCTATCACTCTCTGACACTCTCTGACTCTCTCTGACACTCTCTGAAACTCTCTATCACTCTCTGACACTCTCAGACACTCTCTGACACTCTCTATCACTCTCTGACACTCTCTGACACTCTCTGACACTCTCCATCACTCTCTGACACTCTCTGACACTCTCTATCACTCCCTGACACTCTCTGACACTCTCTATCACTCTCTGACACTCTCTATCACTCTCTGACACTCTCTGACACTCTCTATCACTCTTTGACACTCTCTATCACTCTCTGACACTCTCTATCACTCTCTGACACTCTATATCACTCTCTGACACTCTCTGACACTCTCTATCACTCTCTATCACTCTCTGACTCTCTCAGACACTCACTATCACTCTCTGACACTCTCTGACACTCTCTATCACTCTCTGACAATCTCAGACACTCTCTGACACTCACTATCACTCTCTGACACTCTCTGACACTCTCTAGCACTATCTATCACTCTCTGACTCTCTCTGACACTCACTATCACTCTCTGACACTCTCTGACACTCTCTATCACTCTCTATCACTCTCTGACACTCTCAGTCACTCTCTGACACTCTATCACTCTCTGACACTCTCTGACACTCTCTATCACTCTCTGACACTCTCTGACACTCTCTGACACTCTCAGACACTCTCTGACACTTTCTATCACTCTCTGACACTCTCTGACACTCTCTATCACTCTCTGACACACTCTATCACTCTCTATCACTCTCTGACACTCTCTACCACTCTCTGACACTCACTATCACTCTCTGACACTCTCTATCACTCTCTGACACTCTCTGACACTCTCTGACACTCACTATCACTCTCTGACACTCTCTGACACTCGCTATCACTCTCTGAGACTCTCTGACAACCTCTGACACTCTCTGACACTCTCTAGCACTCTCTATCACTCTCTGACTCTCTCTGACACTCTCTATCACTCTCTATTACTCTCTGACTCTCTCAGACCCTCTCTGACACTCACTATCACTATCTGACACTCTCTGACACTCTCTATCACTCTCTATTACTCTCTGACACTCTCAGACACTCTCTGACACTCTCTATCACTCTCTGACACTCTCTGACACTCTCTATCACTCTCTGACACTCTCTGACACTCTCAGACACTCTCTGACACTCTCTATCACTCTCTGACAATCTCTGACACTCTCTATCACTCTCTGACACACTCTATCACTCTCTATCACTCTCTGACACTCTCTATCACTCTCTGACACTCTCTATCACTCTCTGACAATCTCAGACACTCTCTGACACTGACTATCACTCTCTGACACTCTCTGACACTCTCTATCACTCTCTATCACTCTCTGACACTCTCAGACACTCTCTATCACTATCTGACACTCACTATCACTATCTGACACACTCTGACACTCTCTGACACTCTCTATCACTCTCTATCACTCTCTGACACTCTCTGACACTCTCTGACATTCTCAGACATTCACTATCACTCTCTGACACTCTCTGACACTATCTGACACTCTCTATCACTCTCTATCACTCTCTGACACTCTCTATCACTCTCTGACACTCTCTGAATCTCTCTGATACTCTCTATCACTCTCTGACACTCTCTATCACTCTCTATCACTCTCTGACACTCTCTGACACTCTGTGACACTCTCTATCACTCTCTATCACTCTCTGACACTCTCTGACACTCTCTGACACTCTCTGACGCTCTCTATCACTCTCTGACACTCTCTGACACTCTCTGACACTCTCTGACACTCACTATCACTCTCTGACACTCTCTGACACTCTCTGACACTCTCTAGCACTCTCTATCACTCTCTATCACTCTCTATCACTCTCTGACACTCTCTGACACTCTCGGACGCTCTCTATCACTCTCTGACACTCTCTGACACTCTCTGACACTCACTATCACTCTCTGACACTCTCTGACACTCTCTGACACTCTCTGACACTCACTATCACTCTCTGACACTCTCTGACACTCTCTGACACTCTCTGACACTCTCTAGCACTCTCTATCACTCTCTATCACTCTCTGACACTCTCTGACACTCTCTGACACTCTCTATCACTCTCAGACACTCACTATGACTCTCTGACACTCTCTGACACTCTCTGACACTCTCTGACACTCTCTAGCACTCTCTATCACTCTCTGACACTCTCTGACACTCACTGACACTCACTATCACTCTCTGACCCTCTCTGACCCTCTCTGACACTCTCTGACACTCTCTATCACTCTCTGACACTCTCTGACACTCTCTGACACTCACTATCACTCTCTGACACTCTCTGACACTCTCTGACACTCTCTGACACTCTCTAGCACTCTCTATCACTCTCTGACACTCTCTAGCACTCTCTGTCACTCTCAGACACTCTCTGACACTCTCTGACACTCTCTGAAACTCTCTATCACTCTCTGACACTCTCTGACACTCTCTGACACTCTCTTTCACTCTCTGACACTCTCTATCACTCTCTGACACTCTCAGACACTCTCTGACACTCTCTGACACTCTCAGACACTCACTCTCACTATCTGACACTCTCTGACACTCTCTGACACTCTCTATCACTCTCTATCACTCTCTGACACTCTCAGACACACTCTGACACTCTCTGACACACTCTGACAATCTCTGTCACTCTCTATCACTCTCAGACACTCTCTGACACTCTCTGACACTCTCTGAAACTCTCTATCACTCTCTATCACTCTCTGACACTCTCTGACACTCTCTGAAACTCTCTATCACTCTCTATCGCTCTCTGACACTCTATATCACTCTCTGACACTCTCTGAAACTCTCTATCACTCACTATCACTCTCTGACACTCTCTGACACTCTCTGACACTCTCTATCACTCTCTATCACTCTCTGATACTCTCAGACACTCTCTGACACTCTCTATCACTCTCTGACACTCTCTGACACTCTCTATCACTCTCTGACACTCTCTGACACTCTCTGACACTGTCTGACACTCTCAGACACTCTCTGACACTCTAATTCACTCTCTGACACTGTCTGACACTCGCTATCACTCTCTGACACTCTCTATCACTCTCTATCACTCTCTGACACTCTCAGACACTCTCTGACACTCTCTGAAACTCTCTATCACTCTCTGACACTCTCTGACACTCTCTGACACTCTCTATCACTCTCTGACACTCTCTATCACTCTCTATCACTCTCTGACACTCTCTGACACTCTCTATCACTCTCTATCACTCTCTGACACTCTCTGACACTCTCTGACACTCTCTGACACTCACTATCACTCTCTGACCCTCTCTGACACTCTCTGACACTCTCTATCACTCTCTGACACTCTCTGACACTCTCTGACACTCACTATATCTCTCTGACACTCTCTGACACTCTCTGACACTCTCTAGCACTCTCTATCACTCTCTAACACTCTCTGACACTCTCTGACTCTCTGACACTCTCTGTCACTCTCAGACACTCACTAAGACTCTCTGACACGCTCTGACACTCTCTGACACTCCCTGACACTCTCTAGCACTCTCTAGCACTCTCTATCACTCTCTGACACTCTCTGACACTCACTGACACTCACTATCACTCTCTGACACTCTCTGACACTCTCTAACACTCTCTAGCACTCTCTATCACTCTCTGACACTCTCAGACACTCACTATCACTCTCTGACACTCTCTGACACTCTCTGACACTCTCTAGCACTCTCTATCACTCTCTGACACTCTCAGACACTCTCTGACACTCTCTGAAACTCTCTATCACTCTCTATCACTCTCTGACACTCACTATCACTCTCTGATACTCTCTGACACTCTCTGACACTCTATCACTCTCTATCACTTTCTGACACTCTCAGACACTCTCTGACACTCTCTGACACTCTCTGACACTCTCTATCACTCTCTGTCACTCTCTGACACTCTCTATCACTCTCTGACACTCTCTATCACTCTCTGACACTCTCTGACACTCTATCACTCTCTGACACTCTCTATCACTCTCTATCACTCTCTGACACTCTCTATCACTCTCTGACACTCTCTATCACTCTCTGACACTCTCTGACACTCTCTGACACTCTATATCACTCTCTATCACTCTCTGACACTCTCAGACACTCACTATCACTCTCTGACACTCTCTGACACTCTCTATCACTCTCTATCACTCTCTGACAATCTCAGACACTCTCTGACACTCACTATCACTCTCTGACACTTTCTGACACTCGCTATCACTCTCTGACACTCTCTGACACCCTCTGACACTCTCTGACACTCTCTAGCACTCTCTATCACTCTCTGACTCTCTCTGACACTCTCTGACACTCACTATCACTCTCTGAATCTCTCTGACACTCACTATCACTCTCTATCACTCTCTGACACTCTCAGACACTCTCTGACACTCTCTATCACTCTCTGACAATCTCTGACACTCTCTATCACTCTCTGACACTCTCTGACACTCTCTGACACTCTCAGACACTCTCTGACACTCTCTATCACTCTCTGACATTCTCTGACACTCTCTATCACTCTCTGACACACTCTATCACTCTCTATCACTCTCTGACACTCTCTATCACTCTCTGACACTCTCTATCACTCTCTGACACTCACTATCACTATCTGACACACTCTGACACTCTCTGACACTCTCTATCACTCTCTATCACTCTCTGACACTCTCTGACACTCTCTGACACTCTCAGACACTCACTGACACTCTCTGAATATCACTATCACTCTCTATCACTCTCTGACACTCTCTGACACACTCTGACATTCTCAGACACTCACTATCACTCTCTGACACTCTCTGACACTCTCTGACACTCTCTATCACTCTCTATCACTCTCTGACACTCACTATCACTCTCTGACACTCTCTGACACTCTCTATCACTCTCTATCACTCTCTGACACTCTCAGACACTCTCTATCACTCTCTGACACTCACTATCACTATCTGACACACTCTGACACTCTCTGACACTCTCTATCACTCTCTATCACTCTCTGACACTCTCTGACACTCTCTGACACTCTCAGACACTCACGGACACTCTCTGAATATCTCTATCACTCTCTATCACTCTCTGACACTCTCTGACACACTCTGACATTCTCAGACACTCACTATCACTCTCTGACACTCTCTGACACTCTCTGACACTCTCTGACACTCCCTATCACTCTCTATCACTCTCTGACACTCTCTATCACTCTCTGACACACTCTGAAACTCTCTGATACTCTCTATCACTCTCTGACACTCTCTATCACTCTCTATCACTCTCTGACACTCTCTGACACTCTCTGACACTCTCTATCACTCTCTATCACTCTCTGACACTCTCTGACACTCTCTGACACTCACTATCACTCTCTGACCCTCTCTGACACTCTCTGACGCTCTCTATCACTCTCTGACACTCTCTGACACTCTCCGACACTCACTATCCCTCTCTGACACTCTCTGACACTCTCTGACACTCTCTAGCACTCTCTATCACTCTCTATCACTCTCTGACACTCTCTGACACTCTCTATCACTCTCAGACACTCACTATGAATCTCTGACACTCTCTGACACTCTCTGACACTCTCTAGCACTCTCTAGCACTCTCTATCACTCTCTGACACTCTCTGACACTCATTGACACTCACTATCACTCTCTGACCCTCTCTGACACTCTCTGACACTCTCTATCACTCTCTGACATTCTCTGACACTCTCTGACACTCACTATCACTCTCTGACACTCTCTGACACTCTCTGACACTCTCTAGCACTCTCTATCACTCTCTGACACTCTCAGACACTCACTATCACTCTCTGACACTCTCTGACACTCTCTGACACTCTCTAGCACTCTCTATCACTCTCTGACACTCTCTGACACTCTCTAGCACTCACTCTCACTCTCTGACACTCTCTGACACTCTCTGACACTCTCTGAAACTCTCTATCACTCTCTATCACTCTCTGACACTCTCTGACACTCTCTATCACTCTCTGACACTCTCTATCACTCTCTGACACTCTCTGACACTCTCTGACACTCTCAGACACTCACTCTCACTATCTGACACTCTCTGACACTCTCTGACACTCTCAGACACTCACTCTCACTATCTGACACTCTCTGACACTCTCTGACACTCTCTATCACTCTCTATCACTCTCTGACACTCTCAGACACACTCTGACACTCTCTGACACACTCTGACAATCTTTGTCACTCTCTATCATTCTCAGACACTCACTCTCACTATCTGACACTCTCTGACACTCTCTGACACTCTCAGACACTCACTCCCACTATCTGACACTCTCTGACACTCTCTGACACTCTCTGACACTCTCTATCACTCTCTATCACTCTCTGACACTCTCTGACACTCTCAGACACACTCTGACACTCTCTGACACACTCTGACAATCTCTGTCACTCTCTATCACTCTCAGACACTCTCTGACACTCTCTGACAATCTCTGACAATCTCTATCACTCTCAGACACTCTCTGACACTCTCTGAAACTCTCTATCACTCTCTGACACTCTCAGACACTCACTATCACTCTCTGACACTCTCTGACACTCTCTGACACTCTCTGACACTCACTATCACTCTCTATCACTCTCTGACACTCTCAGACACACTCTGACACTCTCTGACACACTCTGACAATCTCTGTCACTCTCTATCACTCTCAGACACTCTCTGACACTCTCTGACAATCTCTGACAATCTCTATCACTCTCAGACACTCTCTGACACTCTCTGACACTCTCTGAAACTCTCTATCACTCTCTGACACTCTCAGACACTCACTATCACTCTCTGACACTCTCTAGCACTCTCTCTCACTCTCTGACACTCTCTGACACTCTCTGACACTCTCTGAAACTCTCTATCACTCTCTATCACTCTCTGACACTCTCTGACACTCTCTATCACTCTCAGACACACTCTATCACTCTCAGACACACTCTGACACTCCCTGACACTCTCTAGCACTCTCTAGCACTCTCTATCACTCTCTGACACTCTCTGACACTCACTGACACTCACTATCACTCTCTGACACTCTCTGACACTCTCTGACACTCTCTATCACTCTCTGACACTCTCTGACACTCTCTAACACTCTCTAGCACTCTCTATCACTCTCTGACACTCTCTGACACTCTCTGACACTCACTGACACTCACTATCACTCTCTGACACTCTCTGACACTCTCTGACACTCACTATCACTCTCTGACACTCTCTGACACTCTCTGACACTCTCTAGCACTCTCTATCACTCTCTGACACTCTCTAGCACTCTCTATCACTCTCTGACACTCTCAGACACACTCTGACACTCTCTGACACACTCTGACAATCTCTGTCACTCTCTATCACTCTCAGACACTCTCTGACACTCTCTGACACTCTCTGAAACTCTCTATCACTCTCTATCACTCTCTGACACTCTCTGACACTCTCTGAAACTCTCTATCACTCTCTATCGCTCTCTGACACTCTATATCACTCTCTGACACTCTCTGAAACTCTCTATCACTCACTATCACTCTCTGACACTCTCTGACACTCTCTATCACTCTCTATCACTCTCTGATACTCTCAGACACTCTCTGACACTCTCTATCACTCTCTGACACTCTCTGACACTCTCTATCACTCTCTGACACTCTCTGACACTCTCTGACACTGTCTGACACTCTCAGACACTCTCTGACACTCTAATTCACTCTCTGACACTCTCTGACACTCGCTATCACTCTCTGACACTCTCTATCACTCTCTATCACTCTCTGACACTCTCAGACACTCTCTGACACTCTCTGAAACTCTCTATCACTCTCTATCACTCTCTGACACTCTCTGACACTCTCTATCACTCTCTGACACTCTCTATCACTCTCTGTCACTCTCTGACACTCTCTGACACTCTCTGACACTCTCTGACACTCACTATCACTCTCTGACCCTCTCTGACACTCTCTGACACTCTCTATCACTCTCTGACACTCTCTGACACTCTCTGACACTCACTATCACTCTCTGACACTCTCTGACACTCTCTAGCACTCTCTATCACTCTCTAACACTCTCTGACACTCTCTGACTCTCTGACACTCTCTGTCACTCTCAGACACTCACTAAGACTCTCTGACACTCTCTGACACTCTCTGACACTCCCTGACACTCTCTAGCACTCTCTATCACTCTCTGACACTCTCTGACACTCACTGACACTCACTATCACTCTCTGACACTCTCTGACACTCTCTGACACTCTCTATCACTCTCTGACACTCTCTGACACTCTCTAACACTCTCTAGCACTCTCTATCACTCTCTGACACTCTCTGACACTCTCTAGCACTCTCTATCACTCTCTGACACTCTCAGACACTCTCTGACACTCTCTGAAACTCTCTATCACTTTCTGACACTCTCAGACACTCTCTGACACTCTCAGACACTCTCTGACACTCTCTATCACTCTCTGACACTCTCTGACACTCTCTATCACTCTCTGTCACTCTCTGACACTCTCTATCACTCTCTGACACTCTCTTTCACTCTCTGACACTCTCTGACACTCTATCACTCTCTGACACTCTCTGACACTCTCTATCACTCTCTGACACTCTCTGACACTCTCTGACACTCTCAGACACTCTCTGACACTCTCTATCACTCTCTGACACTCTCTGACACTCTCTCTCACTCTCTGACACACTCTATCACTCTCTATCACTCTCTGACACTCTCTATCACTCTCTGACACTCGCTATCACTCTCTGACACTCTCTATCACTCTCTGACAATCTCAGACACTCTCTGACACTCACTATCACTCTCTGACACTCTCTATCACTCTCTATCACTGTCTGACACTCTCAGACACTCTCTATCACTCTCTGACACTCACTATCACTATCTGACACACTCTGACACTCTCTGACACTCTCTATCACTCTCTATCACTCTCTGACACTCTCTGACACTCTCTGACACTCTCAGACACTCACTGACACTCTCTGAATCTCTCTATCACTCTCCATCACTCTCTGACACTCTCTGACACACTCTGACATTCTCAGACACTCACTATCACTCTCTGACACTCTCTGACACTCTCTGACACTCTCTATCGCTCTCTGACACTCTCTATCACTCTCTATCACTCTCTGACACTCTCTGACACTCTCTGACACTCTCTATCACTCTCTATCACTCTCTGACACTCTCTGACACTCTCTGACACTCTCTGACGCTCTCTATCACTCTCTGACACTCTCTGACACTCACTATCACTCTCTGACACTCACTATCACTCTCTGACACTCTCTGACACTCTCTGACACTCTCTGACACTCTCTAGCACTCTCTATCACTCTCTATCACTCTCTGACACTCTCTGACACTCTCTGACACTCTCTATCACTCTCTGACACTCTCTATCACTCTCTATCACTCTCTGACACTCTCTGACACTCTCTGACACTCTCTATCACTCTCTATCACTCTCTGACACTCTCTGACACTCTCTATCACTCTCAGACACCCACTATGACTCTCTGACACTCTCTGACACTCTCTGACACTCTCTGACACTCTCTAGCACTCTCTATCACTCTCTGACACTCTCTGACACTCACTGACACTCACTCTCACTCTCTGACCCTCTCTGACACTCTCTGACACTCTCTATCACTCTCTGACACTCTCTGACACTCTCTGACACTCTCTGACACTCACTATCACTCTCTGACACTCTCTGACACTCTCTAGCACTCTCTATCACTCTCTGAAACTTTCAGACACTCACTGTCACTCTCTGACACTCTCTGACACTCTCTGACACTCTCTGACACTCTCTAGCACTCTCTATCACTCTCTGACACTCTCTGACACTCTCTAGCACTCTCTATCACTCTCTGACACTCTCTGACACTCTCTGACACTCTCTGAAACTCTCTATCACCCTCTGACACTCTCAGACACTCTCTGACACTCTCTATCACTCTCTGACACTCTCTGACACTCTCTGACACTCTCTGACACTCTCTGACACTCTCTGACACTCTCTATCACTCTCTGACACTCTCTGACACTCTCTATCACTCTCTGACACTCTCTATCACTCTCTGACACTCTCTGACACTCTCTATCACTCTTTGACACTCTCTATCACTCTCTGACACTCTATATCACTCTCTGACACTCTCTGACACTCTCTATCACTCTCTATCACTCTCTGACTCTCTCAGACACTCACTATCACTCTCTGACACTCACTATCACTCTCTGACACTCTCTGACACTCTCTAGCACTCTCTATTACTCTCTATCACTCTCTGACACTCTCTGACACTCTCTGACACTCTCTATCACTCTCAGACACTCACTATGACTCTCTGACACTCTCTGACACTCTCTGACACTCTCTGACACTCTCTAGCACTCTCTATCACTCTCTGACACTCTCTGACACTCACTGACACTCACTATCACTCTCTGACCCTCTCTGACACTCTCTGACACTCTCTATCACTCTCTGACACTCTCTGACACTCTCTGAAACTCTCTCACACTCACTATCACTCTCTGACACTCTCTGACACTCTCTGACACTCTCTAGCACTCTCTATCACTCTCTGAAACTTTCAGACACTCACTATCACTCTCTGACACTCTCTGACACTCTCTGACACTCTCTGACACTCTCTAGCACTCTCTATCACTCTCTGACACTCTCTGACACTCTCTAGCACTCTCTATCACTCTCTGACACTCTCTGACTCTCTCTGACACTCTCTGAAACTCTCTATCACTCTCTGACACTCTCAGACACTCTCTGACACTCTCTATCACTCTCTGACACTCTCTGACACTCTCTGACACTCTCCATCACTCTCTGACACTCTCTGACACTCTCTATCACTCTCTGACACTCTCTGACACTCTCTATCACTCTCTGACACTCTCTATCACTCTCTGACACTCTCTGACACTCTCTATCACTCTTTGACACTCTCTATCACTCTCTGACACTCTCTATCACTCTCTGACACTCTATATCACTCTCTGACACTCTCTGACACTCTCTATCACTCTCTATCACTCTCTGACTCTCTCAGACACTCACTATCACTCTCTGACACTCTCTGACACTCTCTATCACTCTCTGACAATCTCAGACACTCTCTGACACTCACTATCACTCTCTGACACTCTCTGACACTCTCTAGCACTCTCTATCACTCTCTGACTCTCTCTGACACTCACTATCACTCTCTGACACTCTCTGACACTCTCTATCACTCTCTATCACTCTCTGACACTCTCAGACACTCTCTGACACTCTCTATCACTCTCTGACACTCTCTGACACTCTCTATCACTCTCTGACACTCTCTGACACTCTCTGACACTCTCAGACACTCTCTGACACTTTCTATCACTCTCTGACACTCTCTGACACTCTCTATCACTCTCTGACACACTCTATCACTCTCTATCACTCTCTGTCACTCTCTGACACTCTCTATCACTCTCTGACACTCTCTTTCACTCTCTGACACTCTCTGACACTCTCTATCACTCTCTGACACTCTCTGACACTCTCTGACACTCTCTGACACACTCTATCACTCTCTATCACTCTCTGACACTCTCTATCACTCTCTGACACTCGCTATCACTCTCTGACACTCTCTATCACTCTCTGACAATCTCAGACACTTTCTGACACTCACTATCACTCTCTGACACTCTCTGACACTCTCTGACACACTCTATCACTCTCTATCACTCTCTGACACTCTCTATCACTCTCTGACACTCGCTATCACTCTCTGACACTCTCTATCACTCTCTGACAATCTCAGACACTCTCTGACACTCACTATCACTCTCTGACACTCTCTATCACTCTCTATCACTGTCTGACAGTCTCAGACACTCTCTATCACTCTCTGACACTCACTATCACTATCTGACACACTCTGACACTCTCTGACACTCTCTATCACTCTCTATCACTCTCTGACACTCTCTGACACTCTCTGACACTCTCAGACACTCACTGACACTCTCTGAATCTCTCTATCACTCTCCATCACTCTCTGACACTCTCTGACAAACTCTGACATTCTCAGACACTCACTATCACTCTCTGACACTCTCTGACACTCTCTGACACTCTCTATCACTCTCTGACACTCTCTATCACTCTCTATCACTCTCTGACACTCTCTGACACTCTCTGACACTCTCTATCACTCTCTATCACTCTCTGACACTCTCTGACACTCTCTGACACTCTCTGACGCTCTCTATCACTCTCTGACACTCTCTGACACTCACTATCACTCTCTGACACTCACTATCACTCTCTGACACTCTCTGACACTCTCTGACACTCTCTGACACTCTCTAGCACTCTCTATCACTCTCTATCACTCTCTGACACTCTCTGACACTCTCTGACACTCTCTATCACTCTCAGACACGCACTATGACTCTCTGACACTCTCTGACACTCTCTGACACTCTCTGACACTCTCTAGCACTCTCTATCACTCTCTGACACTCTCTGACACTCACTGACACTCACTCTCACTCTCTGACCCTCTCTGACACTCTCTGACACTCTCTATCACTCTCTGACACTCTCTGACACTCTCTGACACTCTCTGACACTCACTATCACTCTCTGACACTCTCTGACACTCTCTGACACTCTCTAGCACTCTCTATCACTCTCTGAAACTTTCAGACACTCACTGTCACTCTCTGACACTCTCTGACACTCTCTGACACTCTCTGACACTCTCTAGCACTCTCTATCACTCTCTGACACTCTCTAACACTCTCTAGCACTCTCTATCACTCTCTGACACTCTCTGACACTCTCTGACACTCTCTGAAACTCTCTATCACCCTCTGACACTCTCAGACATTCTCTGACACTCGCTATCACTCTCTGACACTCTCTGACACTCTCTGACACTCTCTGACACTCTCTATCACTCTCTGACACTCTCTGACACTCTCTATCACTCTCTGACACTCTCTATCACTCTCTGACACTCTCTGACACTCTCTATCACTCTTTGACACTCTCTATCACTCTCTGACACTCTATATCACTCTCTGACACTCTCTGACACTCTCTATCACTCTCTATCACTCTCTGACTCTCTCAGACACTCACTATCACTCTCTGACACTCACTATCACTCTCTGACACTCTCTGACACTCTCTAGCACTCTCTATCACTCTCTATCACTCTCTGACACTCTCTGACACTCTCTGACACTCTCTATCACTCTCAGACACTCACTATGACTCTCTGACACTCTCTGACACTCTCTGACACTCTCTGACACTCTCTAGCACTCTCTATCACTCTCTGACACTCTCTGACACTCACTGACACTCACTATCACTCTCTGACACTCTCTGACACTCTCTGACACTCTCTATCACTCTCTGACACTCTCTGACACTCTCTGACACTCTCTGACACTCACTATCACTCTCTGACACTCTCTGACACTCTCTGACACTCTCTAGCACTCTCTATCACTCTCTGAAACTTTCAGACACTCACTATCACTCTCTGACACTCTCTGACACTCTCTGACACTCTCTGACACTCTCTAGCACTCTCTATCACTCTCTGACACTCTCTGACACTCTCTAGCACTCTCTATCACTCTCTGACACTCTCTGACTCTCTCTGACACTCTCTGAAACTCTCTATCACTCTCTGACACTCTCAGACACTCTCTGACACTCTCTATCACTCTCTGACACTCTCTGACACTCTCTGACACTCTCCATCACTCTCTGACACTCTCTGACACTCTCTATCACTCTCTGACACTCTCTGACACTCTCTATCACTCTCTGACACTCTCTATCACTCTCTGACACTCTCTGACACTCTCTATCACTCTTTGACACTCTCTATCACTCTCTGACACTCTCTATCACTCTCTGACACTCTATATCACTCTCTGACACTCTCTGACACTCTCTATCACTCTCTATCACTCTCTGACTCTCTCAGACACTCACTATCACTCTCTGACACTCTCTGACACTCTCTATCACTCTCTGACAATCTCAGACACTCTCTGACACTCACTATCACTCTCTGACACTCTCTGACACTCTCTAGCACTCTCTATCACTCTCTGACTCTCTCTGACACTCACTATCACTCTCTGACACTCTCTGACACTCTCTATCACTCTCTATCACTCTCTGACACTCTCAGACACTCTCTGACACTCTCTATCACTCTCTGACACTCTCTGACACTCTCTATCACTCTCTGACACTCTCTGACACTCTCTGACACTCTCAGACACTCTCTGACACTTTCTATCACTCTCTGACACTCTCTGACACTCTCTATCACTCTCTGACACACTCTATCACTCTCTATCACTCTCTGACACTCTCTACCACTCTCTGACACTCACTATCACTCTCTGACACTCTCTATCACTCTCTGACACTCTCTGACACTCTCTGACACTCACTATCACTCTCTGACACTCTCTGACACTCGCTATCACTCTCTGACACTCTCTGACACCCTCTGACACTCTCTGACACTCTCTAGCACTCTCTATCACTCTCTGACTCTCTCTGACACTCTCTATCACTCTCTATTACTCTCTGACACTCTCAGACCCTCTCTGACACTCACTATCACTATCTGACACTCTCTGACACTCTCTATCACTCTCTATTACTCTCTGACACTCTCAGACACTCTCTGACACTCTCTATCACTCTCTGACACTCTCTGACACTCTCTATCACTCTCTGACACTCTCTGACACTCTCAGACACTCTCTGACACTCTCTATCACTCTCTGACAATCTCTGACACTCTCTATCACTCTCTGACACACTCTATCACTCTCTATCACTCTCTGACACTCTCTATCACTCTCTGACACTCTCTATCACTCTCTGACAATCTCAGACACTCTCTGACACTGACTATCACTCTCTGACACTCTCTGACACTCTCTATCACTCTCTATCACTCTCTGACACTCTCAGACACTCTCTATCACTATCTGACACTCACTATCACTATCTGACACACTCTGACACTCTCTGACACTCTCTATCACTCTCTATCACTCTCTGACACTCTCTGAAACTCTCTGACATTCTCAGACACTCACTATCACTCTCTGACACTCTCTGACACTATCTGACACTCTCTATCACTCTCTATCACTCTGTGACACTCTCTATCACTCTCTGACACTCTCTGAATCTCTCTGATACTCTCTATCACTCTCTGACACTCTCTATCACTCTCTATCACTCTCTGACACTCTCTGACATTCTGTGACACTCTCTATCACTCTCTATCACTCTCTGACACTCTCTGACACTCTCTGACACTCTCTGACGCTCTCTATCACTCTCTGACACTCTCTGACACTCTCTGACACTCACTATCACTCTCTGACACTCTCTGACACTCTCTGACACTCTCTGACGCTCTCTATCACTCTCTATCACTCTCTGACACTCTCTGAATCTCTCTGATACTCTCTATCACTCTCTGACACTCTCTATCACTCTCTATCACTCTCTGACACTCTCTGACATTCTGTGACACTCTCTATCACTCTCTATCACTCTCTGACACTCTCTGACACTCTCTGACACTCTCTGACGCTCTCTATCACTCTCTGACACTCTCTGACACTCTCTGACACTCTCTAGCACTCTCTATCACTCTCTATCACTCTCTATCACTCTCTGACACTCTCTGACACACTCGGACGATCTCTATCACTCTCTGACACTCTCTGACACTCTCTGACACTCACTATCACTCTCTGACACTCTCTGACACTCTCTGACACTCTCTGACACTCACTATCACTCTCTGACACTCTCTGACACTCTCTGACACTCTCTGACACTCTCTAGCACTCTCTATCACTCTCTATCACTCTCTGACACTCACTGACACTCACTATCACTCTCTGACACTCTCTGACACTCTCTGACACTCTCTGACACTCTCTAGCACTCTCTATCACTCTCTGACACTCTCTAGCACTCTCTGTCACTCTCTATCACTCTCTATCACTCTCTATCACTCTCTGACACTCTCTGACACACTCGGACGATCTCTATCACTCTCTGACACTCTCTGACACTCTCTGACACTCTCTAGCACTCTCTATCACTCTCTATCACTCTCTATCACTCTCTGACACTCTCTGACACACTCGGACGATCTCTATCACTCTCTGACACTCTCTGACACTCTCTGACACTCACTATCACTCTCTGACACTCTCTGACACTCTCTGACACTCTCTGACACTCACTATCACTCTCTGACACTCTCTGACACTCTCTGACACTCTCTGACACTCTCTAGCACTCTCTATCACTCTCTGACACTCTCTGACACTCACTGACACTCACTATCACTCTCTGACACTCTCTGACACTCTCTGACACTCTCTGACACTCTCTAGCACTCTCTATCACTCTCTGACACTCTCTAGCACTCTCTGTCACTCTCAGACACTCTCTGACACTCTCTGACACTCTCTGAAACTCTCTATCACTCTCTGACACTCTCTGACACTCTCTGACACTCTCTTTCACTCTCTGACACTCTCTATCACTCTCTGACACTCTCAGACACTCTCTGACACTCTCTGACACTCTCAGACACTCACTCTCACTATCTGACACTCTCTGACACTCTCTGACACTCTCTATCACTCTCTATCACTCTCTGACACTCTCAGACACACTCTGACACTCTCTGACACACTCTGACAATCTCTGTCACTCTCTATCACTCTCAGACACTCTCTGACACTCTCTGACACTCTATGAAACTCTCTATCACTCTCTATCACTCTCTGACACTCTCTGACACTCTCTGAAACTCTCTATCACTCTCTATCGCTCTCTGACACTCTATATCACTCTCTGACACTCTCTGAAACTCTCTATCACTCACTATCACTCTCTGACACTCTCTGACACTCTCTGACACTCTCTATCACTCTCTATCACTCTCTGATACTCTCAGACACTCTCTGACACTCTCTATCACTCTCTGACACTCTCTGACACTCTCTATCACTCTCTGACACTCTCTGACACTGTCTGACACTCTCAGACACTCTCTGACACACTAATTCACTCTCTGACACTGTCTGACACTCGCTATCACTCTCTGACACTCTCTATCACTCTCTATCACTCTCTGACACTCTCAGACACTCTCTGACACTCTCTGAAACTCTCTATCACTCTCTATCACTCTCTGACACTCTCTGACACTCTCTATCACTCTCTGACACTCTCTATCACTCTCTATCACTCTCTGACACTCTTTGACACTCTCTGACACTCTCTATCACTCTCTATCACTCTCTGACGCTCTCTGACACTCTCTGACACTCACTATCACTCTCTGACCCTCTCTGACACTCTCTGACACTCTCTATCACTCTCTGACACTCTCAGACACTCTCTGACACTCACTATAACTCTCTGACACTCTCTGACACTCTCTGACACTCTCTAGCACTCTCTATCACTCTCTAACACTCTCTGACACTCTCTGACTCTCTGACACTCTCTGTCAATCTCAGACAGTCACTAAGACTCTCTGACACTCTCTGACACTCCCTGACACTCTCTAGCACTCTCTAGCACTCTCTATCACTCTCTGACACTCTCTGACACTCACTGACACTCACTATCACTCTCTGACACTCTCTGACACTCTCTAACACTCTCTAGCACTCTCTATCACTCTCTGACACTCTCAGACACTCACTATCACTCTCTGACACTCTCTGACACTCTCTGACACTCTCTAGCACTCTCTATCACTCTCTGACACTCTCAGACACTCTCTGACACTCTCTGAAACTCTCTATCACTCTCTATCACTCTCTGACACTCACTATCACTCTCTGACACTCTCTGACACTCTCTGACACTCTATCACTCTCTATCACTTTCTGACACTCTCAGACACTCTCTGACACTCTCTAACACTCTCTGACACTCTCTGACACTCTCTATCACTCTCTGTCACTCTCTGACACTCTCTATCACTCTCTATCACTCTCTGACACTCTCTGACACACTCTGACATTCTCAGACACTCACTATCACTCTCTATCACTCTCTGACACTCTCTATCACTCTCTGACACACTCTGAAACTCTCTGATACTCTCTATCACTCTCTGACACTCTCTATCACTCTCTATCACTCTCTGACACTCTCTGACACTCTCTGACACTCTCTGACACTCTCTATCACTCTCTATCACTCTCTGACACTCTCTGACACTCTCTGACACTCACTATCACTCTCTGACCCTCTCTGACACTCTCTGACGCTCTCTATCACTCTCTGACACTCTCTGACACTCTCCGACACTCACTATCACTCTCTGACACTCTCTGACACTCTCTGACACTCTCTAGCACTCTCTATCACTCTCTGACACTCTCTGACACTCTCTATCACTCTCAGACACTCACTATGAATCTCTGACACTCTCTGACACTCTCTGACACTCTCTAGCACTCTCTAGCAATCACTATCACTCTCTGACACTCTCTGACACTCATTGACACTCACTATCACTCTCTGACCCTCTCTGACACTCTCTGACACTCTCTATCACTCTCTGACACTCTCTGACACTCTCTGACACTCACTATCACTCTCTGACACTCTCTGACACTCTCTGACACTCTCTGACACTCTCTAGCACTCTCTATCACTCTCTGACACTCTCAGACACTCACTATCACTCTCTGACACTCTCTGACACTCTCTGACACTCTCTAGCACTCTCTATCACTCTCTGACACTCTCTGACACTCTCTAGCACTCTCTCTCACTCTCTGACACTCTCTGACACTCTCTGACACTCTCTGAAACTCTCTATCACTCTCTATCACTCTCTGACACTCTCTGACACTCTCTATCACTCTCTGACACTCTCTATCACTCTCTGACACTCTCTGACACTCTCTGACACTCTCAGACACTCACTCTCACTATCTGACACTCTCTGACACTCTCTGACACTCTCAGACACTCACTCTCACTATCTGACACTCTCTGACACTCTCTGACACTCTCTGACACTCTCTATCACTCTCTATCACTCTCTGACACTCTCAGACACACTCTGACACTCTCTGACACACTCTGACAATCTTTGTCACTCTCTATCACTCTCAGACACTCACTCTCACTATCTGACACTCTCTGACACTCTCTGACACTCTCAGACACTCACTCTCACTATCTGACACTCTCTGACACTCTCTGACACACTCTGACACTCTCTATCACTCTCTATCACTCTCTGACACTCTCAGACACACTCTGACACTCTCTGACACACTCTGACAATCTCTGTCACTCTCTATCACTCTCAGACACTCTCTGACACTCTCTGACAATCTCTGACAATCTCTATCACTCTCAGACACTCTCTGACACTCTCTGACACTCTCTGAAACTCTCTATCACTCTCTGACACTCTCTATCACTCTCTATCACTCTCTGACACTCTCAGACACACTCTGACACTCTCTGACACACTCTGACAATCTCTGTCACTCTCTATCACTCTCAGACACTCTCTGACACTCTCTGACAATCTCTGACAATCTCTATCACTCTCAGACACTCTCAGACACTCACTATCACTCTCTGACACTCTCATACACTCTCTGACACTCTCTAGCACTCTCTATCACTCTCTGACACTCTCTGACACTCTCTAGCACTCTCTCTCACTCTCTGACACTCTCTGACACTCTCTGACACTCTCTGAAACTCTCTATCACTCTCTATCACTCTCTGACACTCTCTGACACTCTCTGACACTCTCTATCACTCTCAGACACACTCTGACACTCTCTGACACACTCTGACAATCTATGTCACTCTCTGACACTCTCAGACACTCACTCTCACTATCTGACACTCTCTGACACTCTCTGACACTCTCTGACACTCACTCTCACTATCTGACACTCTCTGACACTCTCTGACACTCTCTATCACTCTCTATCACTCTCTGACACTCTCAGACACACTCTGACACTCTCTGACACACTCTGACAATCTATGTCACTCTCTATCACTCTCAGACACTCACTCTCACTATCTGACACTCTCTGACACTCTCTGACACTCTCTGACACTCTCAGACACTCACTCTCACTATCTGACACTCTCTGACACTCTCTGACACTCTCTGACACTCTCTATCACTCACTATCACTCTCTGACACTCTCTGACACTCTCTGACACTCTCTAGCACTCTCTATCACTCTCTGACACTCACTCTCACTATCTGACACTCTCTGACACTCTCTGACACTCTCTGACACTCTCTATCACTCACTATCACTCTCTGACACTCTCTGACACTCTCTGACACTCTCTAGCACTCTCTATCACTCTCTGACACTCTCAGACACTCTCTGACACTCTCTGAAACTCTCTATCACTCTCCATCACTCTCTGACACTCACTATCACTCTCTGACACTCTCTGACACTCTATCACTCTCTATCACTTTCTGACACTCTCAGACACTCTCTGACACTCTCTATCACTCTCTGACACTCTCTGACACTCTCTATCACTCTCTGTCACTCTCTGAAACTCTCTATCACTCTCTGACACTCTCTGACACTCTATCACTCTCTGACACTCTCTATCACTCTCTATCACTCTCTGACACTCTCTATCACTCTCTGACACTCTCTATCACTCTCTGACACTCTCTGACACTCTATATCACTCTCTATCACTCTCTGACACTCTCAGACACTCACTATCACTCTCTGACACTCTCTGACACTCTCTGACACTCTCAGACACTCTCTGACACTCTCTGAAACTCTCTATCACTCTCTATCACTCTCTGACACTCACTATCACTCTCTGACACTCTCTGACACTCTATCACTCTCTATCACTTTCTGACACTCTCAGACACTCTCTGACACTCTCTATCACTCTCTGACACTCTCTGACACTCTCTATCACTCTCTGTCACTCTCTGACACTCTCTATCACTCTCTGACACTCTCTGACACTCTATCACTCTCTGACACTCTCTATCACTCTCTATCACTCTCTGACACTCTCTATCACTCTCTGACACTCTCTATCACTCTCTGACACTCTCTGACACTCTCTGACACTCTCTATCACTCACTATCACTCTCTGACACTCTCTGACACTCTCTGACACTCTCTAGCACTCTCTATCACTCTCTGACACTATCAGACACTCTCTGACACTCTCTGAAACTCTCTATCACTCTCTATCACTCTCTGACACTCACTATCACTCTCTGACACTCTCTGACACTCTCTGACACTCTATATCACTCTCTATCACTCTCTGACACTCTCAGACACTCACTATCACTCTCTGACACTCTCTGACACTCTCTGACACTCTCTATCACTCTCTGACACTCTCTGACACTCTCTATCACTCTCTGTCACTCTCTGACACTCTCTATCACTCTCTGACACTCTCTATCACTCTCTGACACTCTCTATCACTCTCTGACACTCTCTGACACTCTCTGACACTCTATATCACTCTCTATCACTCTCTGACACTCTCAGACACTCACTATCACTCTCTGACACTCTCTGACACTCTCTATCACTCTCTATCACTCTCTGACAATCTCAGACACTCTCTGACACTCACTATCACTCTCTGACACTCTCTGACACTCGCTATCACTCTCTGACACTCTCTGACACCCTCTGACACTCTCTGACACTCTCTAGCACTCTCTATCACTCTCTGACTCTCTCTGACACTCTCTGACACTCACTATCACTCTCTGACTCTCTCTGACACTCACTATCACTCTCTATCACTCTCTGACACTCTCAGACACTCTCTGACACTCTCTATCACTCTCTGACACTCTCTGACACTCTCTATCACTCTCTGACACTCTCTGACACTCTCTGACACTCTCTGACACTCTCTGACACTCTCTATCACTCTCTGACATTCTCTGACACTCTCTATCACTCTCTGACACACTCTATCACTCTCTATCACTCTCTGACACTCTCTATCACTCTCTGACACTCTCTGACACTCACTATCACTATCTGACACACTCTGACACTCTCTGACACTCTCTATCACTCTCTATCACTCTCTGACACTCTCTGACACTCTCTGACACTCTCAGACACTCACTGACACTCTCTGAATATCTCTATCACTCTCTATCACTCTCTGACACTCTCTGACACACTCTGACATTCTCAGACACTCACTATCACTCTCTGACACTCTCTGACACTCTCTGACACTCTCTATCACTCTCTATCACTCTCTGACACTCACTATCACTCTCTGACACTCTCTGACACTCTCTATCACTCTCTATCACTCTCTGACACTCTCAGACACTCTCTATCACTCTCTGACACTCACTATCACTATCTGACACACTCTGACACTCTCTGACACTCTCTATCACTCTCTATCACTCTCTGACACTCTCTGACACTCTCTGACACTCTCAGACACTCACGGACACTCTCTGAATATCTCTATCACTCTCTATCACTCTCTGACACTCTCTGACACACTCTGACATTCTCAGACACTCACTATCACTCTCTGACACTCTCTGACACTCTCTGACACTCCCTATCACTCTCTATCACTCTCTGACACTCTCTATCACTCTCTGACACACTCTGAAACTCTCTGATACTCTCTATCACTCTCTGACACTCTCTATCACTCTCTATCACTCTCTGACACTCTCTGACACTCTCTGACACTCTCTGACACTCTCTATCACTCTCTAACACTCTCTGACACTCTCTGACACTCTCTGACACTCACTATCACTCTCTGACCCGCTCTGACACTCTCTGACGCTCTCTATCACTCTCTGACACTCTCTGACACTCTCCGACACTCACTATCACTCTCTGACACTCTCTGACACTCTCTGACACTCTCTAGCACTCTCTATCACTCTCTATCACTCTCTGACACTCTCTGACACTCTCTATCACTCTCAGACACTCACTATGAATCTCTGACACTCTCTGACACTCTCTGACACTCTCTAGCACTCTCTAGCACTCTCTATCACTCTCTGACACTCTCTGACACACTCTGACAATCTCTGTCACTCTCTATCACTCTCAGACACTCTCTGACACTCTCTGACACTCTCTGAAACTCTCTATCACTCTCGGATACTCTCTGACACTCTCTGAAACTCTCTATCACTCTCTATCGCTCTCTGACACTCTCTATCACTCTCTGACACTCTCTAAAACTCTCTATCACTCACTATCACTCTCTGACACTCTCTGACACTCTTAGACACTCTCTATCACTCTCTATCACTCTCTGACACTCTCAGACACTCTCTGACACTCTCTATCACTCTCTGACACTCTCTGACACTCTCTATCACTCTCTGACACTCTCTGACACTCTCTATCACTCTCTGACACTCTCTGACACTCTCTATCACTCTCTATCACTCTCTGACACTCTCAGACACACTCTGACAATCTCTGTCACTCTCTATCACTCTCAGACACTCTCTGACACTCTCTGACACTCTCTGAAACTCTCTATCACTCTCTGACACTCTCTGACACTCTCTGAAACTCTCTATCACTCTCTATCGCTCTCTGACACTCTCTATCACTCTCTGACACTCTCTATCACTCTCTGACACTCTCTGACACTCTCTATCACTCTCTGACACTCTCTATCACTCTCTGACACTCTCTGACACTCTCTGACACTCTCTGACACTCTCAGACACTCACTCTCACTATCTGACACTCTCTGACACTCTCTGACACTCTCTGACACTCTCAGACACTCACTCTCACTATCTGACACTCTCTGACACTCTCTGACACTCTCTGACACTCACTCTCACTATCTGACACTCTCTGACACTCTCTGACACTCTCTGACACTCTCTATCACTCTCTATCACTCTCTATCTGTCTCTATCACTCTCTGACACTCTCAGACACTCTCTGACACTCTCAGACACTCACTCTCACTCTCTGACACTCTCTGACACTCTCTATGACTCTCTGACACTCTCTATCACTCTCTATCACTCTCTGACACTCTCAGACACACTCTGACACTCTCTGACACACTCTTACAATCTCTGTCACTCTCTATCACTCTCAGACACTCTCTGACACTCTCTGACTCACTCTGAAACTCTCTATCACTCTCTGACACTCTCTGACACTCTCTGAAACTCTCTATCACTCTCTATCGCTCTCTGACACTCTCTATCACTCTCTGAAACTCTCTGAAACTCTCTATCACTCACTACCACTCTCTGACACTCTCTGACACTCTCTGACACTCTCTGACACTCTCAGACACTCTCTGACACTCTCTATCACTCTCTGACACTCTCTGACACTCTCTGACACTCTCAGACACTCACTCTCACTATCTGACACTCTCTGACACTCTCTGACACTCTCTGACACTCTCTATCACTCACTATCACTCTCTGACACTCTCTGACACTCTCTGACACTCTCTAGCACTCTCTATCACTCTCTGACACTCTCAGACACTCTCTGACACTCTCTGAAACTCTCTATCACTCTCTATCACTCTCTGACACTCACTATCACTCTCTGACACTCTCTGACACTCTATCACTCTCTATCACTTTCTGACACTCTCAGACAGTCTCTGACACTCTCTATCACTCTCTGACACTCTCTGACACTCTCTATCACTCTCTGTCACTCTCTGACACTCTCTATCACTCTCTGACACTCTCTGACACTCTATCACTCTCTGACACTCTCTATCACTCTCTATCACTCTCTGACACTCTCTATCACTCTCTGACACTCTCTATCACTCTCTGACACTCTCTGACACTCTCTGACACTCTATATCACTCTCTATCACTCTCTGACACTCTCAGACACTCACTATCACTCTCTGACACTCTCTGACACTCTCTGACACTCTCAGACACTCTCTGACACTCTCTGAAACTCTCTATCACTCTCTATCACTCTCTGACACTCACTATCACTCTCTGACACTCTCTGACACTCTATCACTCTCTATCACTTTCTGACACTCTCAGACACTCTCTGACACTCTCTATCACTCTCTGACACTCTCTGACACTCTCTATCACTCTCTGTCACTCTCTGACACTCTCTATCACTCTCTGACACTCTCTGACACTCTATCACTCTCTGACACTCTATCACTCTCTGACACTCTCTATCACTCTCTATCACTCTCTGACACTCTCTATCACTCTCTGACACTCTCTATCACTCTCTGACACTCTCTGACACTCTCTGACACTCTCTATCACTCACTATCACTCTCTGACACTCTCTGACACTCTCTGACACTCTCTAGCACTCTCTATCACTCTCTGACACTCTCAGACACTCTCTGACACTCTCTGAAACTCTCTATCACTCTCTATCACTCTCTGACACTCACTATCACTCTCTGACACTCTCTGACACTCTCTGACACTCTATATCACTCTCTATCACTCTCTGACACTCTCAGACACTCACTATCACTCTCTGACACTGTCTGACACTCTCTGACACTCTCTATCACTCTCTGACACTCTCTGACACTCTCTATCACTCTCTGTCACTCTCTGACACTCTCTATCACTCTCTGACACTCTCTATCACTCTCTGACACTCTCTATCACTCTCTGACACTCTCTGACACTCTCTGACACTCTATATCACTCTCTATCACTCTCTGACACTCTCAGACACTCACTATCACTCTCTGACACTCTCTGACACTCTCTATCACTCTCTATCACTCTCTGACAATCTCAGACACTCTCTGACACTCACTATCACTCTCTGACACTCTCTGACACTCGCTATCACTCTCTGACACTCTCTGACACCCTCTGACACTCTCTGACACTCTCTAGCACTCTCTATCACTCTCTGACTCTCTCTGACACTCTCTGACACTCACTATCACTCTCTGACTCTCTCTGACACTCACTATCACTCTCTATCACTCTCTGACACTCTCAGACACTCTCTGACACTCTCTATCACTCTCTGACACTCTCTGACACTCTCTATCACTCTCTGACACTCTCTGACACTCTCTCACACTCTCAGACACTCTCTGACACTCTCTATCACTCTCTGACATTCTCTGACAGTCTCTATCACTCTCTGACACACTCTATCACTCTGTATCACTCTCTGACACTCTCTATCACTCTCTGACACTCTCTATCACTCTCTGACACTCACTATCACTATCTGACACACTCTGACACTCTCTGACACTCTCTATCACTCTCTATCACTCTCTGACACTCTCTGACACTCTCTGACACTCTCAGACACTCACTGACACTCTCTGAATATCTCTATCACTCTCTATCACTCTCTGACACTCTCTGACACACTCTGATATTCTCAGACACTCACTATCACTCTCTGACACTCTCTGACACTCTCTGACACTCTCTATCACTCTCTATCACTCTCTGACACTCACTATCACTCTCTGAAACTCTCTGACACTCTCTATCACTCTCTATCACTCTCTGACACTCTCTATCACTCTCTGACACTCTCTATCACTCTCTGACACTCTCTGACACTCTCTGACACTCTCTATCACTCACTATCACTCTCTGACACTCTCTGACACTCTCTGACACTCTCTAGCACTCTCTATCACTCTCTGACACTCTCAGACACTCTCTGACACTCTCTGAAACTCTCTATCACTCTCTATCACTCTCTGACACTCACTATCACTCTCTGACACTCTCTGACACTCTCTGACACTCTATATCACTCTCTATCACTCTCTGACACTCTCAGACACTCACTATCACTCTCTGACACTCTCTGACACTCTCTGACACTCTCTATCACTCTCTGACACTCTCTGACACTCTCTATCACTCTCTGTCACTCTCTGACACTCTCTATCACTCTCTGACACTCTCTATCACTCTCTGACACTCTCTGACACTCTCTGACACTCTATATCACTCTCTATCACTCTCTGACACTCTCAGACACTCACTATCACTCTCTGACACTCTCTGACACTCTCTATCACTCTCTATCACTCTCTGACACTCTCAGACACTCTCTGACACTCACTATCACTCTCTGACACTCTCTGACACTCACTATCACTCTCTGACACTCTCTGACACTCTCTGACACTCTCTATCACTCTCTGACACTCTCTGACACTCTCTATCACTCTCTGTCACTCTCTGACACTCTCTATCACTCTCTGACACTCTCTATCACTCTCTGACACTCTCTGACACTCTCTGACACTCTATATCACTCTCTATCACTCTCTGACACTCTCAGACACTCACTATCACTCTCTGACACTCTCTGACACTCTCTATCACTCTCTATCACTCTCTGACACTCTCAGACACTCTCTGACACTCACTATCACTCTCTGACACTCTCTGACACTCGCTATCACTCTCTGACACTCTCTGACACCCTCTGACACTCTCTGACACTCTCTAGCACTCTCTATCACTCTCTGACTCTCTCTGACACTCTCTGACACTCACTATCACTCTCTGACTCTCTCTGACACTCACTATCACTCTCTATCACTCTCTGACACTCTCAGACACTCTCTGACACTCTCTATCACTCTCTGACACTCTCTGACACTCTCTATCACTCTCTGACACTCTCTGACACTCTCTGACACTCTCAGACACTCTCTGACACTCTCTATCACTCTCTGACATTCTCTGACACTCTCTATCACTCTCTGACACACTCTATCACTCTCTATCACTCTCTGACACTCTCTATCACTCTCTGACACTCTCTATCACTCTCTGACACTCACTATCACTATCTGACACACTCTGACACTCTCTGACACTCTCTATCACTCTCTATCACTCTCTGACACTCTCTGACACTCTCTGACACTCTCAGACACTCACTGACACTCTCTGAATATCTCTATCACTCTCTATCACTCTCTGACACTCTCTGACACACTCTGACATTCTCAGACACTCACTATCACTCTCTGACACTCTCTGACACTCTCTGACACTCTCTATCACTCTCTATCACTCTCTGACACTCACTATCACTCTCTGACACTCTCTATCACTCTCTATCACTCTCTGACACTCTCAGACACTCTCTATCACTCTCTGACACTCACTATCACTATCTGACACACTCTGACACTCTCTGACACTCTCTATCACTCTCTATCACTCTCTGACACTCTCTGACACTCTCAGACACTCACGGACACTCTCTGAATATCTCTATCACTCTCTATCACTCTCTGACACTCTCTGACACACTCTGACATTCTCAAACACTCACTATCACTCTCTGACACTCTCTGACACTCTCTGACACTCCCTATCACTCTCTATCACTCTCTGACACTCTCTATCACTCTCTGACACACTCTGAAACTCTCTGATACTCTCTATCACTCTCTGACACTCTCTATCACTCTCTATCACTCTCTGACACTCTCTGACACTCTCTGACACTCTCTGACACTCTCTGACACTCTCTATCACTCTCTATCACTCTCTGACACTCTCTGACACTCTCTGACACTCACTATCACTCTCTGACCCTCTCTGACACTCTCTGACGCTCTCTATCACTCTCTGACACTCTCTGACACTCTCCGACACTCACTATCACTCTCTGACACTCTCTGACACTCTCTGACACTCTCTAGCACTCTCTATCACTCTCTATCACTCTCTGACACTCTCTGACACTCTCTATCACTCTCAGACACTCACTATGAATCTCTGACACTCTCTGACACTCTCAGACACTCTCTAGCACTCTCTAGCACTCTCTATCACTCTCTGACACTCTCTGACACACTCTGACAATCTCTGTCACTCTCTATCACTCTCAGACACTCTCTGACACTCTCTGACACTCTCTGAAACTCTCTATCACTCTCTGACACTCTCTGACACTCTCTGAAACTCTCTATCACTCTCTATCGCTCTCTGACACTCTCTATCACTCTCTGACACTCTCTGAAACTCTCTATCACTCACTATCACTCTCTGACACTCTCTGACACTCTCTGACACTCTCTATCACTCTCTATCACTCTCTGACACTCTCAGACACTCTCTGACACTCTCTATCACTCTCTGACACTCTCTGACACTCTCTATCACTCTCTGACACTCTCTGACACTCTCTATCACTCTCTGACACTCTCTGACACTCTCTATCACTCTCTATCACTCTCTGACACTCTCAGACACACTCTGACAATCTCTGTCACTCTCTATCACTCTCAGACACTCTCTGACACTCTCTGACACTCTCTGAAACTCTCTATCACTCTCTGACACTCTCTGACACTCTCTGAAACTCTCTATCACTCTCTATCGCTCTCTGACACTCTCTATCACTCTCTGACACTCTCTGAAACTCTCTATCACTCACTATCACTCTCTGACACTCTCTGACACTCTCTGACACTCTCTATCACTCTCTATCACTCTCTGACACTCTCAGACACTCTCTGACACTCTCTATCACTCTCTGACACTCTCTGACACTCTCTATCACTCTCTGACACTCTCTGAAACTCTCTATCACTCTCTGACACTCTCTATCACTCTCTGACACTCTCTGACACTCTCTGACACTCTCTGACACTCACTCTCACTATCTGACACTCTCTGACACTCTCTGACACTCTCTGACACTCTCAGACACTCACTCTCACTATCTGACACTCTCTGACACTCTCTGACACTCTCTGACACTCACTCTCACTATCTGACACTCTCTGACACTCTCTGACACTCTCTGACACTCTCTATCACTCTCTATCACTCTCTGACACTCTCTGACACACTCTGACACTCTCTGACACACTCTGACAATCTCTGTCACTCTCTATCACTCTCAGACACTCACTCTCACTATCTGACACTCTCTGACACTCTCTGACACTCTCTGACACTCTCAGACACTCACTCTCACTATCTGACACTCTCTGACACTCTCTGACACTCTCTGACACTCTCTATCACTCTCTATCACTCTCTGACACTCTCAGACACACTCTGGCACTCTCTGACACACTCTGACAATCTCTGTCACTCTCTATCACTCTCAGACACTCACTCTCACTCTCAGACACACTCTGACACTCTCTGACACACTCTGACAATCTCTGTCACTCTCTATCACTCTCAGACACTCTCTGACACTCTCTGACACTCTCTGACACTCTCTGACACTCTCTGAAACTCTCTGACACTCTCTATCACTCTATATCACTCTCTGACACTCTCTGACACTCTCAGACACACTCTGACACTCTCTGACACACTCTGACAATCTCTGTCACTCTCTATCACTCTCAGACACTCACTCTCACTATCTGACACTCTCTGACACTCTCTGACACTCTCTGACACTCTCAGACACTCACTCTCACTATCTGACACTCTCTGACACTCTCTGACACTCTCTATCACTCTCTATCACTCTCTGACACTCTCAGACACACTCTGACACTCTCTGACACACTCTGACAATCTCTGTCACTCTCTATCACTCTCAGACACTCACTCTCACTCTCTGACACTCTCACACACTCTCTATCACTCTCTATCACTCTCTGACACTCTCAGACACACTCTGACACTCTCTGACACACTCTGACAATCTCTGTCACTCTCTATCACTCTCAGACACTCTCTGACACTCTCTGACACTCTCTGAAACTCTCTATCACTCTCTGACACTCTCTGACACTCTCTGAAACTCTCTATCACTTTCTATCGCTCTCTGACACTCTCTATCACTCTCTGACACTCTCTGAAACTCTCTATCACTCACTATTACTCTCTGACACTATCTGACACTCTCTATCACACTCTGACACTCTCGGACACTCTCTATCACTCTCTGACACTCTCTGACACTCTCTGACACTGTCTGACACTCTCAGACACTCTCTGACACTCTCTATCACTCTCTGACACTCTCTGACACTCGCTATCACTCTCTGACACTCTCTATCACTCTCTATCACTCTCTGACACTCTCAGACACTCTCTGACACTCTCAGACACTCACTCTCACTCTCTGACACTCTCTGACACTCTCTATGACTCTCTGACACTCTCTATCACTCTCTATCACTCTCTGACACTCTCAGACACACTCTGACACTCTCTGACACACTCTTACAATCTCTGTCACTCTCTATCACTCTCAGACACTCTCTGACACTCTCTGACTCACTCTGAAACTCTCTATCACTCTCTGACACTCTCTGACACTCTCTGAAACTCTCTATCACTCTCTATCGCTCTCTGACACTCTCTATCACTCTCTGAAACTCTCTGAAACTCTCTATCACTCACTATCACTCTCTGACACTCTCTGACACTCTCTGACACTCTCAGACACTCTCTGACACTCTCTATCACTCTCTGACACTCTCTGACACTCTCTGACACTCTCTATCGCTCTCTGACACTCTCTGACACTGTCTGACACTCTCAGACACTCTCTGACACTCTCTATCACTCTCTGACACTCTCTGACACTCGCTATCACTCTCTGACACTCTCTATCACTCTCTGACACTCTCTATCACTCTCTGACACTCTCTATCACTCTCTGACACTCTCTATCACTCTCTATCACTCTCTGACACTCTCAGACACACTCTGACACTCTCTGACACACTCTGACAATCTCTGTCACTCTCTATCACTCTCAGACACTCTCTGACACTCTCTGAAACTCTCTATCACTCTCTGACACTCTCTGACACTCTCTGAAACTCTCTATCACTCTCTATCGCTCTCTGACACTCTCTATCACCCTCTGACACTCTCTGAAACTCTCTATCACTCACTATCACTCTCTGATACTCTCTGACACTCTCTGACACTCTCTATCACTCTCTGACACTCTCTGACACTCTCTGACACTGTTTGACACTCTCAGACACTCTCTGACACTCTCTATGACTCTCTGACACTCTCTGACACTCGCTATCACTCTCTGACACTCTCTATCACTCTCTATCACTCTCTGACACTCTCAGACACTCTCTGACACTCTCTGAAACTCTCTATCACTCTCTGACACTCTCTATCACTCTCTGACACTCTCTATCACTCTCTGACACTCTCAGACACTCTCTGACACTCTCTGACACTCTCAGACACTCACTCTCACTATCTGACACTCTCTGACCCTCTCTATCACTCTCTATCACTCTCTGACACTCTCAGACACACTCTGACACTCTCTGACACACTCTGACAATCTCTGTCACTCTCTATCACTCTCAGACACTCTCTGACACTCTCTGACACTCTCTGAAACTCTCTATCACTCTCTGACACTCTCTGACACTCTCTGAAACTCTCTATCACTCTCTATCGCTCTCTGACACTCTCTATCACTCTCTGACACTCTCTGAAACTCTCTATCACTCACTATCACTCTCTGACACTCTCTGACACTCTCTGACACTCTCTATCACTCTCTATCACTCTCTGACACTCTCAGACACACTCTGACACTCTCTGACACACTCTGACAATCTCTGTCACTCTCTATCACTCTCAGACACTCTCTGACACTCTCTAACACTCTCTGAAACTCTCTATCACTCTCTATCACTCTCTGACACTCTCAGACACACTCTGACACTCTCTGACACACTCTGACAATCTCTGTCATCTCTATCACTCTCAGACACTCTCTGACACTCTCTGACACTCTCTGAAACTCTCTATCACTCTCTATCACTCTCTGACACTCTCTGACACTCTCTATCACTCTCTATCACTCTCTATCGCTCTCTGACACTCTCTATCACTCACTATCACTCTCTGACACTCTCTGACACTCGCTATCACTCTCTGACACTCTCTGACACCCTCTGACACTCTCTGACACTCTCTCGCACTCTCTATCACTCTCTGACTCTCTCTGACACTCTCTGACACTCACTATCACTCTCTGACTCTCTCTGACACTCACTATCACTCTCTGACACTCTCTGACCCTCTCTATCACTCTCTATCACTCTCTGACACTCTCAGACACACTCTGACACTCTCTGACACACTCTGACAATCTCTGTCACTCTCTATCACTCTCAGACACTCTCTGACACTCTCTGAAACTCTCTATCACTCTCTATCACTCTCTGACACTCTCTGACACTCTCTGAAACTCTCTATCACTCTCTATCGCTCTCTGACACTCTCTATCACTCTCTGACACTCTCTGAAACTCTCTATCACTCACTATCACTCTCTGACACTCTCTGACACTCTCTGACACTCTCTATCACTCTCTATCACTCTCTGACACTCTCAGACACACTCTGACACTCTCTGACACACTCTGACAATCTCTGTCACTCTCTATCACTCTCAGACACTCTCTGACACTCTCTAACACTCTCTGAAACTCTCTATCACTCTCTATCACTCTCTGACACTCTCAGACACACTCTGACACTCTCTGACACACTCTGACAATCTCTGTCATCTCTATCACTCTCAGACACTCTCTGACACTCTCTGACACTCTCTGAAACTCTCTATCACTCTCTATCACTCTCTGACACTCTCTGACACTCTCTATCACTCTCTATCACTCTCTATCGCTCTCTGACACTCTCTATCACTCACTATCACTCTCTGACACTCTCTGACACTCGCTATCACTCTCTGACACTCTCTGACACCCTCTGACACTCTCTGACACTCTCTAGCACTCTCTATCACTCTCTGACTCTCTCTGACACTCTCTGACACTCACTATCACTCTCTGACTCTCTCTGACACTCACTATCACTCTCTGACACTCTCAGACACTCTCTGACACTCTCTATCACTCTCTGACACTCTCTGACACTCTCTATCACTCTCTGACACTCTCTGAAACTCTCTGACACTCTCAGACACTCTCTGACACTCTCTATCACTCTCTGACATTCTCTGACACTCTCTATCACTCTCTGACACACTCTATCACTCTCTATCACTCTCTGACACACTCTATCACTCTCTGACACTCTCTATCACTCTCTGACACTCACTATCACTATCTGACACACTCTGACACTCTCTGACACTCTCTGACACTCTCAGACACTCACTGACACTCTCTGAATATCTCTATCACTCTCTATCACTCTCTGACACTCTCTGACACACTCTGACATTCTCAGACACTCACTATCACTCTCTGACACTCTCTGACACTCTCTATCACTCTCTATCACTCTCTGACAGTCTCTATCACTCTCTGACACTCTCTGACACTCTCTATCACTCTCTATCACTCTCTGACACTCTCAGACACTCTCTATCACTCTCTGACACTCACTATCACTATCTGACACACTCTGACACTCTCTGACACTCTCTATCACTCTCTATCACTCTCTGACACTCTCTGACACTCTCTGACACTCTCAGACACTCACGGACACTCTCTGAATATCTCTATCACTCTCTATCACTCTCTGACACTCTCTGACACACTCTGACATTCTCAGACACTCACTATCACTCTCTGACACTCTCTGACACTCTCTGACACTCCCTATCACTCTCTATCACTCTCTGACACTCTCTATCACTCTCTGACACACTCTGAAACTCTCTGATACTCTCTATCACTCTCTGACACTCTCTATCACTCTCTATCACTCTCTGACACTCTCTGACACTCTCTGACACTCTCTGACACTCTCTATCACTCTCTGACACTCTCTGACAATCTCTGACACTCTCTGACACTCACTATCACTCTCTGACCCTCTCTGACACTCTCTGACGCTCTCTATCACTCTCTGACACTCTCTGACACTCTCCGACACTCACTATCTCTCTCTGACACTCTCTGACACTCTCTGACACTCTCTAGCACTCTCTATCACTCTCTATCACTCTCTGACACTCTCTGACACTCTCTATCACTCTCAGACACTCACTATGAATCTCTGACACTCTCTGACACTCTCTGACACTCTCTAGCACTCTCTAGCACTCTCTATCACTCTCTGAGACTCTCTGACACTCATTGACACTCACTATCACTCTCTGACCCTCCCTGACACTCTCTGACACTCTCTATCACTCTCTGACACTCTCTGACACTCTCTGACACTCACTATCACTCTCTGATACTCTCTGACACTCTCTGACACTCTCTGACACTCTCTAGCACTCTCTATCACTCTCTGACACTCTCTGACACTCTCTAGCACTCTCTCTCACTCTCTGACACTCTCTGACACTCTCTGACACTCTCTGAAACTCTCTATCACTCTCTATCACTCTCTGACACTCTCTGACACTCTCTATCACTCTCTGACACTCTCTATCACTCTCTGACACTCTCTGACACTCTCTGACACTCACTCTCACTATCTGAAACTCTCTGACACTCTCTGACACTCTCAGACACTCACTCTCACTATCTGACACTCTCTGACACTCTCTGACACTCTCTGACACTCACTCTCACTATCTGACACTCTCTGACACTCTCTGACACTCTCTGACACTCTCTATCACTCTCTATCACTCTCTGACACTCTCTGACACTCTCAGACACACTCTGACACTCTCTGACACACTCTGACAATCTCTGTCACTCTCTATCACTCTCAGACACTCACTCTCACTATCTGACACTCTCTGACACTCTCTGACACTCTCAGACACTCACTCTCACTATCTGACACTCTCTGACACTCTCTGACACTCTCTATCACTCTCTATCACTCTCTGACACTCTCAGACACACTCTGGCACTCTCTGACACACTCTGACAATCTCTGTCACTCTCTATCACTCTCAGACACTCACTCTCACTCTCAGACACACTCTGACACTCTCTGACACACTCTGACAATCTCTGTCACTCTCTATCACTCTCAGACACTCTCTGACACTCTCTGACACTCTCTGACACTCTCTGACACTCTCTGAAACTCTCTGACACTCTCTATCACTCTATATCACTCTCTGACACTCTCTGACACTCTCAGACACACTCTGACACTCTCTGACACACTCTGACAATCTCTGTCACTCTCTATCACTCTCAGACACTCACTCTCACTATCTGACACTCTCTGACACTCTCTGACACTCTCTGACACTCTCAGACACTCACTCTCACTATCTGACACTCTCTGACACTCTCTGAAACTCTCTATCACTCTCTATCACTCTCTGACACTCTCTGACACTCTCTATCACTCTCTGACACACTCTGACTATCTATGTCACTCTCTATCACTCTCAGAAACTCACTCTCACTATCTGACACTCTCTGACACTCTCTGACACTCTCTGACACTCTCAGACACTCACTCTCACTATCTGACACTCTCTGACACTCTCTGACACACTCTATCACTCTCTATCACTCTCTGACACTCTCAGACACACTCTGACACTCTCTGACACACTCTGACAATCTATGTCACTCTCTATCACTCTCAGACACTCACTCTCACTATCTGACACTCTCTGACACTCTCTGACACTCTCTGACACTCTCAGACACTCACTCTCACTATCTGACACTCTCTGACACTCTCTGACACTCTCTATCACTCTCTATCACTCTCTGACACTCTCAGACACACTCTGACACTCTCTGACACACTCTGACAATCTCTGTCACTCTCTATCACTCTCAGACACTCTCTGACACTCTCTGACACTCTCTGAAACTCTCTATCACTCTCTGACACTCTCTGACACTCTCTGAAACTCTCTATCACTTTCTATCGCTCTCTGACACTCTCTATCACTCTCTGACACTCTCTGAAACTCTCTATCACTCACTATCACTCTCTGACACTCTCTGACTCTCTCTGACACTCTCTATCACTCTCTATCACTCTCTGACACTCTCAGACACTCTCTGACACTCTCTATCACTCTCTGACACTCTCTGACACTCTCTATCACTCTCTGACACTCTCTGACACTCTCTATCACTCTCTGACACTCTCTGACACTCTCTATCACTCTCTGACACTCTCAGACACACTCTGACACTCTCTGACACACTCTGACAATCTCTGTCACTCTCTATCACTCTCAGACACTCTCTGACACTCTCTGACACTCTCTGACATTCTCTGAAACTCTCTATCACTCTCTGACACTCTCTGACACTCTCTGAAACTCTCTATCACTCTCTATCGCTCTCTGACACTCTCTATCACTCTCTGACACTCTCTGAAACTCTCTATCACTCACTATCACTCTCTGACACTCTCTGACACTCTCTGACACTCTCTATCACTCTCTATCACTCTCTGGCACTCTCTATCACTCTCTGACACTCTCTATCACTCTCTGACACTCTCTGACACTCTCTATCACTCTCTGACACTCTCTGACACTCTCTATCACTCTCTGACACTCTCTATCACTCTCTGACACTCTCTGACACTCTCTGACACTCTCAGACACTCACTCTCACTTTCTGACCCTCTCTGACACTCTCTGACACTCTCTGACACTCTCAGACACTCACTCTCACTATCTGACACTCTCTGACACTCTCTGACACTCTCTGACACTCACTCTCACTATCTGACACTCTCTGACACTCTCTGACACTCTCTGACACTCTCTATCACTCTCTATCACTCTCTGACACTCTCTGACACTCTCTATCACTCTCTGACACTCTCTGACACTCTCTATCACTCTCTGACACTCTCTGACACTCGCTATCACTCTCTGACACTCTCTATCACTCTCTATCACTCTCTGACACTCTCAGACACTCTCTGACACTCTCAGACACTCACTCTCACTCTCTGACACTCTCTGACACTCTCTATGACTCTCTGACACTCTCTATCACTCTCTATCACTCTCTGACACTCTCTGACACTCTCTATCACTCTCTGACACTCTCAGACACACTCTGACACTCTCTGACACACTCTGACAATCTCTGTCACTCTCTATCACTCTCAGACACTCTCTGACACTCTCTGACACTCTCTGACATTCTCTGAAACTCTCTATCACTCTCTGACACTCTCTGACACTCTCTGAAACTCTCTATCACTCTCTATCGCTCTCTGACACTCTCTATCACTCTCTGACACTCTCTGAAACTCTCTATCACTCACTATCACTCTCTGACACTCTCTGACACTCTCTGACACTCTCTATCACTCTCTATCACTCTCTGACACTCTCTATCACTCTCTGACACTCTCTATCACTCTCTGACACTCTCTGACACTCTCTATCACTCTCTGACACTCTCTGACACTCTCTATCACTCTCTGACACTCTCTATCACTCTCTGACACTCTCTGACACTCTCTGACACTCTCTGACACTCTCAGACACTCACTCTCACTATCTGACCCTCTCTGACACTCTCTGACACTCTCTGACACTCTCAGACACTCACTCTCACTATCTGACACTCTCTGACACTCTCTGACACTCTCTGACACTCACTCTCACTATCTGACACTCTCTGACACTCTCTGACACTCTCTGACACTCTCTATCACTCTCTATCACTCTCTGACACTCTCTGACACTCTCAGACACACTCTGACACTCTCTGACACACTCTGACAATCTCTGTCACTCTCTATCACTCTCAGACACTCACTCTCACTATCTGACACTCTCTATCACTCTCTGACACTCTCAGACACACTCTGGCACTCTCTGACACACTCTGACAATCTCTGTCACTCTCTATCACTCTCAGACACTCTCTGACACTCTCTGACACTCTCTGACACTCTCTGACACTCTCTGAAACTCTCTGACACTCTGTATCACTCTATATCACTCTCTGATACTCTCTGACACTCTCAGACACACTCTGACACTCTCTGACACACTCTGACAATCTCTGTCACTCTCTATCACTCTCAGACACTCACTCTCACTATCTGACACTCTCTGACACTCTCTGACACTCTCTGACACTCTCAGACACTCACTCTCACTATCTGACACTCTCTGACACTCTCTGACACTCTCTATCACTCTCTATCACTCTCTGACACTCTCAGACACACTCTGACACTCTCTGACACACTCTGACAATCTCTGTCACTCTCTATCACTCTCAGACACTCACTCTCACTCTCTGACACTCTCTGACACTCTCTATCACTCTCTATCACTCTCTGACACTCTCAGACACACTCTGACACTCTCTGACACACTCTGACAATCTCTGTCACTCTCTATCACTCTCAGACACTCTCTGACACTCTCTGACACTCTCTGAAACTCTCTATCACTCTCTGACACTCTCTGACACTCTCTGAAACTCTCTATCACTCTCTATCGCTCTCTGACACTCTCTATCACTCTCTGACACTCTCTGAAACTCTCTATCACTCACTATCACTCTCTGACACTCTCAGACACACTCTGACACTCTCTGACACACTCTGACAATCTCTGTCACTCTCTATCACTCTCAGACACTCTCTGACACTCTCTGACACTCTCTGAAACTCTCTATCACTCTCTGACACTCTCTGACACTCTCTGAAACTCTCTATCACTCTCTATCGCTCTCTGACACTCTCTATCACTCTCTGACACTCTCTGAAACTCTCTATCACTCACTATCACTCTCTGACACTCTCTGACACTCTCTGACACTCTCTATCACTCTCTATCACTCTCTGACACTCTCAGACACTCTCTGACACTCTCTATCACTCTCTGACACTCTCTGACACTCTCTATCACTCTCTGACACTCTCTGACACTCTCTGACACTGTCTGACACTCTCAGACACTCTCTGACACTCTCTATCACTCTCTGACACTCTCTGACACTCGCTATCACTCTCTGACACTCTCTATCACTCTCTATCACTCTCTGACACTCTCAGACACTCTCTGACACTCTCAGACACTCACTCTCACTCTCTGACACTCTCTGACACTCTCTATGACTCTCTGACACTCTCTATCACTCTCTATCACTCTCTGACACTCTCAGACACACTCTGACACTCTCTGACACACTCTTACAATCTCTGTCACTCTCTATCACTCTCAGACACTCTCTGACACTCTCTGACACCCTCTGAAACTCTCTATCACTCTCTGACACTCTCTGACACTCTCTGAAACTCTCTATCACTCTCTATCGCTCTCTGACACTCTCTATCACTCTCTGAAACTCTCTGAATCTCTCTATCACTCACTATCACTCTCTGACACTCTCTGACACTCTCTGACACTCTCTGACACTCTCTATCACTCTCTATCACTCTCTGACACTCTCAGACACTCTCTGACACTCTCTATCACTCTCTGACACTCTCTGACACTCTCTGACACTCTCTATCGCTCTCTGACACTCTCTGACACTGTCTGACACTCTCAGACACTCTCTGACACTCTCTATCACTCTCTGACACTCTCTGACACTCGCTATCACTCTCTGACACTCTCTATCACTCTCTATCACTGTCTGACACTCTCAGACACACTCTGACACTCTCTGAAACTCTCTATCACTCTCTGACACTCTCTATCACTCTCTATCACTCTCTGACACTCTCTATCACTCTCTGACACTCTCTATCACTCTCTATCACTCTCTGACACTCTCAGACACACTCTGACACTCTCTGACACACTCTGACAATCTCTGTCACTCTCTATCACTCTCAGACACTCTCTGACACTCTCTGACACTCTCTGAAACTCTCTATCACTCTCTGACACTCTCTGACACTCTCTGAAACTCTCTATCACTCTCTATCGCTCTCTGACACTCTCTATCACTCTCTGACACTCTCTGAAACTCTCTATCACTCACTATCACTCTCTGACACTCTCTGACACTCTCTGACACTCTCTATCACTCTCTGACACTCTCTGACACTCTCTGACACTGTTTGACACTCTCAGACATCTCTGACACTCTCTATGACTCTCTGACACTCTCTGACACTCGCTATCACTCTCTGACACTCTCTATCACTCTCTGACACTCTCAGATACTCTCTGACACTCTCTGACACTCTCAGACACTCACTCTCACTATCTGACACTCTCTGACCCTCTCTATCACTCTCTATCACTCTCTGACACTCTCAGACACACTCTGACACTCTCTGACACACTCTGACAATCTCTGTCACTCTCTATCACTCTCAGACACTCTCTGACACTCTCTGACACTCTCTGAAACTCTCTATCACTATCTATCACTCTCTGACACTCTCTGACACTCTCTGAAACTCTCTATCACTCTCTATCGCTCTCTGACACTCTCTATCACTCTCTGACACTCTCTGAAACTCTCTATCACTCACTATCACTCTCTGACACTCTCTGACACTCTCTGACACTCTCTGACACTCTCTATCACTCTCTATCACTCTCTGACACTCTCAGACACACTCTGACACTCTCTGACACACTCTGACACTCTCAGACACTCACTCTCACTATCTGACACTCTCTGACCCTCTCTATCACTCTCTATCACTCTCTGACACTCTCAGACACACTCTGACACTCTCTGACACACTCTGACAATCTCTGTCACTCTCTATCACTCTCAGACACTCTCTGACACTCTCTGACACTCTCTGAAACTCTCTATCACTATCTATCACTCTCTGACACTCTCTGACACTCTCTGAAACTCTCTATCACTCTCTATCGCTCTCTGACACTCTCTATCACTCTCTGACACTCTCTGAAACTCTCTATCACTCACTATCACTCTCTGACACTCTCTGACACTCTCTGACACTCTCTGACACTCTCTATCACTCTCTATCACTCTCTGACACTCTCACACACTCTGACACTCTCTGACACACTCTGACAATCTCTGTCACTCTCTATCACTCTCAGACACTCTCTGACACTCTCTGACACTCTCTGAAACTCTCTATCACTCTCTATCACTCTCTGACACTCTCAGACACACTCTGACACTCTCTGACACACTCTGACAATCTCTGTCATCTCTATCACTCTCAGACACTCTCTGACACTCTCTGACACTCTCTGAAACTCTCTATCACTCTCTATCACTCTCTGACACTCGCTGACACTCTCTGAAACTCTCTATCACTCTCTATCGCTCTCTGACACTCTCTATCACTCTCTGACACTCTCTGAAACTCTCTATCACTCACTATCACTCTCTGACACTCTCTGACACTCTCTGACACTCTCTATCACTCTCTGACACTCTCAGACACACTCTGACACTCTCTGACACACTCTGACAATCTCTGTCACTCTCTATCACTCTCAGACACTCTCTGACACTCTCTGACACTCTCTGAAACTCTCTATCACTCTCTATCACTCTCTGACACTCTCAGACACACTCTGACACTCTCTGACACACTCTGACAATCTCTGTCACTCTCTATCACTCTCAGACACTCTCTGACACTCTCTGACACTCTCTGAAACTCTCTATCACTCTCTATCACTCTCTGACACTCTCTGACACTCTCTGAAACTCTCTATCGCTCTCTATCGCTCTCTGACACTCTCTATCACTCTCTGACACTCTCTGAAGCTCTCTATCACTCACTATCACTCTCTGACACTCTCTGACACTCTCTGACCCTCTCTATCACTCTCTATCACTCTCTGACACTCTCTGACACTCTCTATCACTCTCTGACACTCTCTGACACTCTCTATCACTCTCTGACACTCTCTGACACTGTCTGACACTCTCAGACACTCTCTGACACTCTCTATCACTCTCTGACACTCTCTGACACTCTCTATCACTCTCTGACACTCTCTATCACTCTCTATCACTCTCTGACACTCTCTATCACTCTCTGACACTCTCTATCACTCTCTATCACTCTCTGACACTCTCAGACACTCACTATCACTCTCTGACACTCTCTGACACTCTCTATCACTCTCTATCACTCTCTATCACTCTCTGACTATCTCAGACACTCTCTGACACTCTCTATCACTCTCGGACAATCTCTGACACTCTCTATCACTCTCTGACACACTCTATCACTCTCTATCACTCTCTGACACTCTCTATCACTCTCTATCACTCTCTGACACTCTCTGACACTCTCTATCACACTCTATCACTCTCTGACACTCTCAGACACTCACTATCACTCTCTGACACTCTCTGACACTCTCTGACACTCTCTATCACTCTCTATCACTCTCTGACAATCTCAGACACTCTCTGACACTCACTATCACTCTCTGACACTCTCTGACACTCTCTATCACTCTCTATCGCTCTCTGACACTCTCAGACACTCTCTATCACTCTCTGACACTCACTATCACTATCTGACACACTCTGACACTCTCTGACACTCTCTATCACTCTCTGACACTCTCTATCACACTCTATCACTCTCTGACACTCTCAGACACTCTCTATCACTCTCTGACACTCTCTGACACTCTCTATCACTCTCTATCACTCTCTGACAATCTCAGACACTCTCTGACACTCACTATCACTCTCTGACACTCTCTGACACTCTCTATCACTCTCTATCACTCTCTGACACTCTCAGACACTCTCTATCACTCTCTGACACTCACTATCACTATCTGACACACTCTGACGCTCTCTGACACTCTCTATCACTCTCTATCACTCTCTGACACACTCTGACACTCTCTGACGTTCTCTGACACACTCAGACACTCACTGACACTCTCTGAATCTCTCTATCACTCTCTATCACTCTCTGACACTCTCTGACACTCTCTGACACTCTCAGACACTCTCAGACACTCACTATCACTCCCTATCACTCTCTGACACTCTCAGACACTCTCTGACACTCTCAGACACTGTCTATCACTCTCTGACACTCTCTGACACTCTCTGACACACCCTGACACTCTCTATCACTCTCAGACACTCACTATCACTCTCAGACACTCACTATCACTCTCAGACACTCACTATCGCTCTCTGACACTCTCTGACACTCTCTATCACTCTCTGACACTCTCTGACACTGTCTGACACTCTCGGACACTCTCTATCACTCTCTGACACTCTCTGACACTCTCTGACCCTCTCTGTCACTCTCTATCACTCTCTGACACTCTCAGACACTCACTGTCACTCTCTGACACTCTCTGACACTCTCTATCACTCTCTATCACTCTCTGACACTGTCTGACACTCTCTGACACTCTCTATCACTCTCTGACACTCTCAGACACTCACTATCACTCTCTGACACTCTCTGACACTCTCTATCACTCTCTATCACTCTCTGACACTGTCTGACACTGTCTGACACTCTCTGACACTGTCTGACACTGTCTGACACTCTCTGACACTATCTATCACTCTCTGACACTCTCTATCACACTCTATCACTCTCTGACACTCTCAGACACTCACTATCACTCTCTGACACTCTCTGACACTCTCTATCACTCTCTATCACTCTCTGACAATCTCAGACACTCTCTGACACTCACTATCACTCTCTGACACTCTCTGACACTCTCTATCACTCTCTATCACTCTCTGACACTCTCTGACGCTCTCTATCACTCTCTGACACTCTCTGACACTCTCTATCACTCTCTATCACTCTCTGACACTCTCAGACACTCTCTGACACTCTCTGACACACTCTGAAACTCTCTGATACTCTCTATCACTCTCTATCACTCTCTGACACTCTCAGACATAATCTGACACTCTCTGAAACTCTCTATCACTCTCAGACACTCGCTGACACTCTCTGACACTCTCTATCACTCTCTGACACTCTCTATCACTCTCTGACACCGTCTGACACTCTCTGACACTCTCTATCACTCTCTATCACTCTCTGACTCTCTCTGACACTCTCTGACACTCTCTGAAACTCTCTATCACTCTCTGTCACTCTCTGACACTCTCAGACACTCTCTGACACTCTCTGAAACTCTCTATCACTCTCTATCACTCTCTGTCACGCTCTGACACTCACTGACACTCTCTGAAACTCTCTATCACTCTCTATCACTCTATATCACTCTCTGACACTATCTGACACTCTCAGACACTCACTATCACTCTCTGACACTGTCTGACACTCTCTGACACTCTCTATCACTCTCTGACACTGTCTGACACTCTCTGACAATCTCTATCACTCTCTATCACTCTCTGACACTCTCAGACACTCTCTGACACTCTCAGAGACTCTCTGACACTCTCTATCACTCTCTGACACTCTCAGACACTCTCTGACACTCTCAGACAATCTCTATCTCTCTCTGACACTGTCTGACACTCTCTGACACTCTCCATCACTCTCTGACACTCTCTGACACTCTATCACTCTCTATCACTCTCTGACACTCTATCACTCTCTGACACTGTCTGACACTCTCTGACACTCTCTATCACTCTCTGACACTGTCTGACACTCTCTGACAATCTCTATCACTCTCTATCACTCTCTGACACTCTCAGACACTCTCTGACACTCTCAGAGACTCTCTGACACTCTCTATCACTCTCTGACACTCTCAGACACTCTCTGACACTCTCAGACAATCTCTATCACTCTCTGACACTGTCTGACACTCTCTGACACTCTCCATCACTCTCTGACACTCTCTGACACTCTATCACTCTCTATCACTCTCTGACACTCTATCACTCTCTGACACTCTCAGACATTCTCTGACACTCTCTGACACTCTCTGACACTCTCTGACACTCTCTATCACTCTCTGACACTGTCTGACACTCTCTGACAATCTCTATCACTCTCTATCACTCTCTGACACTCTCAGACACTCTCTGACACTCTCAGAGACTCTCTGACACTCTCTATCACTCTCTGACACTCTCAGACACTCTCTGACACTCTCAGACAATCTCTATCACTCTCTGACACTGTCTGACACTCTCTGACACTCTCCATCACTCTCTGACACTCTCTGACACTCTATCACTCTCTATCACTCTCTGACACTCTATCACTCTCTGACACTCTCAGACACTCTCTGACACTCTCAGACACTCTCTGACACTCTCTGAAACTCTCTATCACTCTCTGACACTCTCTGACACTCTCTAGCACTCTCTAGCACTCACTATCACTCTCAGACACTCACTATCACTCTCTGACACTCTCTGACACTCTCTATCACTCTCTATCACTCTCTGACACTGTCTGACACTGTCTGACACTCTCTGACACTGTCTGACACTCTCTGACACTATCTATCACTCTCTGACACTCTCTATCACACTCTATTACTCTCTGACACTCTCAGACACTCACTATCACTCTCTGACACTCTCTGACACTCTCTATCACTCTCTATTACTCTCTGACAATCTCAGACACTCTCTGACACTCACTATCACTCTCTGACACTCTCTGACACTCTCTATCACTCTCTATCACTCTCTGACACTGTCTGACACTCTCTGACGCTCTCTATCACTCTCTGACACTCTCTGACACTCTCTATCACTCTCTATCACTCTCTGACACTCTCAGACACTCTCTGACACTCTCTGACACACTCTGAAACTCTCTGATACTCTCTATCACTCTCTATCACTCTCTGACACTCTCAGACATAATCTGACACTCTCTGAAACTCTCTATCACTCTCAGACACTCTCTGACACTCTCTGACACTCTCTATCACTCTCTGACACTCTCTATCACTCTCTGACACCGTCTGACACTCTCTGACACTCTCTATCACTCTCTATCACTCTCTGACTCTCTCTGACACTCTCTGACACTCTCTGAAACTCTCTATCACTCTCTGTCACTCTCTGACACTCTCAGACACTCTCTGACACTCTCTGAAACTCTCTATCACTCTCTATCACTCTCTGTCACGCTCTGACACTCACTGACACTCTCTGAAACTCTCTATCACTCTCTATCACTCTATATCACTCTCTGACACTATCTGACACTCTCAGACACTCACTATCACTCTCTGACACTGTCTGACACTCTCTGACACTCTCTATCACTCTCTGACACTGTCTGACACTCTCTGACAATCTCTATCACTCTCTATCACTCTCTGACACTCTCAGACACTCTCTGACACTCTCAGAGACTCTCTGACACTCTCTATCACTCTCTGACACTCTCAGACACTCTCTGACACTCTCAGACAATCTCTATCACTCTCTGACACTGTCTGACACTCTCTGACACTCTCCATCACTCTCTGACACTCTCTGACACTCTATCACTCTCTATCGCTCTCTGACACTCTATCACTCTCTGACACTCTCAGACACTCTCTGACACTCTCAGACACTCTCTGACACTCTCTGAAACTCTCTATCACTCTCTGACACTCTCTGACACTCTCTAGCACTCTCTAGCACTCACTATCACTCTCTGACCCTCTCTGACACTCTCTGACATTCTCTATCACTCTCCGAAACACTCTGACACTCTCTGACACTCTCTGACACTCACTATCACTCTCTGACACTCTGTGACACTCTCTGACACTCTCTAGCACCCTCTATCACTCTCTGACACTCTCTGACACTCACTATCACTCTCTGACACTCTCTGACACTCTCTGACACTCTCTAGCACTCTCTATCACTCTCTGACACTCTCAGACACTCACTATCACTCTCTGACACTCTCGGACGCTCTCTGACACTCTCTGACACTCTCTAGCACTCTCTATCACTCTCTGACACTCTCAGACACTCACTAACACTCTCTGACACTCTCGGACGCTCTCTGACACTCTCTGACACTCTCTAGCACTCTCTATCACTCTCTGACACTCTCTGACACTCTCTATCACTCTCTGACACTCTCTATCACTCTCTGACACTCTCGGACGCTCTCTGACACTCTCTGACACTCTCTAGCACTCTCTATCACTCTCTGACACTCTCAGACACTCACTAACACTCTCTGACACTCTCGGACGCTCTCTGACACTCTCTGACACTCTCTAGCACTCTCTATCACTCTCTGACACTCTCTGACACTCTCTATCACTCTCTGACACTCTCTATCACTCTCTGACACTCTCGGACGCTCTCTGACACTCTCTGACACTCTCTAGCACTCTCTATCACTCTCTGACACTCTCTGACACTCTCTATCACTCTCTGACACTCTCTATCACTCTCTGACACTCTCAGACACTCTCAGACACTCACTATCACTATCTGACACTCTCTGACGCTCTCTATCACTCTCTATCACTCTCTGACACTCTCAGACACACTCTGACACTCTCTATCACTCTCTATCACTCTCTATCACTCTCTGACACACTCTGACACTCTCTGACGTTCTCTGACACACTCAGACACTCACTGACACTCTCTGAATCTCTCTATCACTCTCTATCACTCTCTGACACTCTCTGACACTCTCTGACACTCTCAGACACTCTCAGACACTCACTATCACTCCCTATCACTCTCTGACACTCTCAGACACTCTCTGACACTCTCAGACACTGTCTATCACTCTCTGACACTCTCTGACACTCTCTGACACACCCTGACACTCTCTATCACTCTCAGACACTCACTATCACTCTCAGACACTCACTATCACTCTCAGACACTCACTATCGCTCTCTGACACTCTCTGACACTCTCTATCACTCTCTGACACTCTCTGACACTGTCTGACACTCTCGGACACTCTCTATCACTCTCTGACACTCTCTGACACTCTCTGACCCTCTCTGTCACTCTCTGACACTCTCTATCACTCTCTATCACTCTCTGACACTGTCTGACACTCTCTGACACTCTCTATCACTCTCTGACACTCTCAGACACTCACTATCACTCTCTGACACTCTCTGACACTCTCTATCACTCTCTATCACTCTCTGACTCTGTCTGACACTGTCTGACACTCTCTGACACTGTCTGACACTGTCTGACACTCTCTGACACTATCTATCACTCTCTGACACTCTCTATCACACTCTATCACTCTCTGACACTCTCAGACACTCACTATCACTCTCTGACACTCTCTGACACTCTCTATCACTCTCTATCACTCTCTGACAATCTCAGACACTCTCTGACACTCACTATCACTCTCTGACACTCTCTGACACTCTCTATCACTCTCTATCACTCTCTGACACTGTCTGACACTCTCTGACGCTCTCTATCACTCTCTGACACTCTCTGACACTCTCTATCACTCTCTATCACTCTCTGACACTCTCAGACACTCTCTGACACTCTCTGACACACTCTGAAACTCTCTGATACTCTCTATCACTCTCTATCACTCTCTGACACTCTCAGACATAATCTGACACTCTCTGAAACTCTCTATCACTCTCAGACACTCGCTGACACTCTCTGACACTCTCTATCACTCTCTGACACTCTCTATCACTCTCTGACACCGTCTGACACTCTCTGACACTCTCTATCACTCTCTATCACTCTCTGACTCTCTCTGACACTCTCTGACACTCTCTGAAACTCTCTATCACTCTCTGTCACTCTCTGACACTCGCAGACACTCTCTGACACTCTCTGAAACTCTCTATCACTCTCTATCACTCTCTGTCACGCTCTGACACTCACTGACACTCTCTGAAACTCTCTATCACTCTCTATCACTCTATATCACTCTCTGACACTATCTGACACTCTCAGACACTCACTATCACTCTCTGACACTGTCTGACACTCTCTGACACTCTCTATCACTCTCTGACACTGTCTGACACTCTCTGACAATCTCTATCACTCTCTATCACTCTCTGACACTCTCAGACACTCTCTGACACTCTCAGAGACTCTCTGACACTCTCTATCACTCTCTGACACTCTCAGACACTCTCTGACACTCTCAGACAATCTCTATCTCTCTCTGACACTGTCTGACACTCTCTGACACTCTCCATCACTCTCTGACACTCTCTGACACTCTATCACTCTCTATCACTCTCTGACACTCTATCACTCTCTGACACTGTCTGACACTCTCTGACACTCTCTATCACTCTCTGACACTGTCTGACACTCTCTGACAATCTCTATCACTCTCTATCACTCTCTGACACTCTCAGACACTCTCTGACACTCTCAGAGACTCTCTGACACTCTCTATCACTCTCTGACACTCTCAGACACTCTCTGACACTCTCAGACAATCTCTATCACTCTCTGACACTGTCTGACACTCTCTGACACTCTCCATCACTCTCTGACACTCTCTGACACTCTATCACTCTCTATCACTCTCTGACACTCTATCACTCTCTGACACTCTCAGACATTCTCTGACACTCTCTGACACTCTCTGACACTCTCTGACACTCTCTATCACTCTCTGACACTGTCTGACACTCTCTGACAATCTCTATCACTCTCTATCACTCTCTGACACTCTCAGACACTCTCTGACACTCTCAGAGACTCTCTGACACTCTCTATCACTCTCTGACACTCTCAGACACTCTCTGACACTCTCAGACAATCTCTATCACTCTCTGACACTGTCTGACACTCTCTGACACTCTCCATCACTCTCTGACACTCTCTGACACTCTATCACTCTCTATCACTCTCTGACACTCTATCACTCTCTGACACTCTCAGACACTCTCTGACACTCTCAGACACTCTCTGACACTCTCTGAAACTCTCTATCACTCTCTGACACTCTCTGACACTCTCTAGCACTCTCTAGCACTCACTATCACTCTCAGACACTCACTATCACTCTCTGACACTCTCTGACACTCTCTATCACTCTCTATCACTCTCTGACACTGTCTGACACTGTCTGACACTCTCTGACACTGTCTGACACTCTCTGACACTATCTATCACTCTCTGACACTCTCTATCACACTCTATTACTCTCTGACACTCTCAGACACTCACTATCACTCTCTGACACTCTCTGACACTCTCTATCACTCTCTATCACTCTCTGACAATCTCAGACACTCTCTGACACTCACTATCACTCTCTGACACTCTCTGACACTCTCTATCACTCTCTATCACTCTCTGACACTGTCTGACACTCTCTGACGCTCTCTATCACTCTCTGACACTCTCTGACACTCTCTATCACTCTCTATCACTCTCTGACACTCTCAGACACTCTCTGACACTCTCTGACACACTCTGAAACTCTCTGATACTCTCTATCACTCTCTATCACTCTCTGACACTCTCAGACATAATCTGACACTCTCTGAAACTCTCTATCACTCTCAGACACTCTCTGACACTCTCTGACACTCTCTATCACTCTCTGACACTCTCTATCACTCTCTGACACCGTCTGACACTCTCTGACACTCTCTATCACTCTCTATCACTCTCTGACTCTCTCTGACACTCTCTGACACTCTCTGAAACTCTCTATCACTCTCTGTCACTCTCTGACACTCTCAGACACTCTCTGACACTCTCTGAAACTCTCTATCACTCTCTATCACTCTCTGTCACGCTCTGACACTCACTGACACTCTCTGAAACTCTCTATCACTCTCTATCACTCTATATCACTCTCTGACACTATCTGACACTCTCAGACACTCACTATCACTCTCTGACACTGTCTGACACTCTCTGACACTCTCTATCACTCTCTGACACTGTCTGACACTCTCTGACAATCTCTATCACTCTCTATCACTCTCTGACACTCTCAGACACTCTCTGACACTCTCAGAGACTCTCTGACACTCTCTATCACTCTCTGACACTCTCAGACACTCTCTGACACTCTCAGACAATCTCTATCACTCTCTGACACTGTCTGACACTCTCTGACACTCTCCATCACTCTCTGACACTCTCTGACACTCTATCACTCTCTATCGCTCTCTGACACTCTATCACTCTCTGACACTCTCAGACACTCTCTGACACTCTCAGACACTCTCTGACACTCTCTGAAACTCTCTATCACTCTCTGACACTCTCTGACACTCTCTAGCACTCTCTAGCACTCACTATCACTCTCTGACCCTCTCTGACACTCTCTGACATTCTCTATCACTCTCCGAAACACTCTGACACTCTCTGACACTCTCTGACACTCACTATCACTCTCTGACACTCTGTGACACTCTCTGACACTCTCTAGCACCCTCTATCACTCTCTGACACTCTCTGACACTCACTATCACTCTCTGACACTCTCTGACACTCTCTGACACTCTCTAGCACTCTCTATCACTCTCTGACACTCTCAGACACTCACTATCACTCTCTGACACTCTCGGACGCTCTCTGACACTCTCTGACACTCTCTAGCACTCTCTATCACTCTCTGACACTCTCAGACACTCACTAACACTCTCTGACACTCTCGGACGCTCTCTGACACTCTCTGACACTCTCTAGCACTCTCTATCACTCTCTGACACTCTCTGACACTCTCTATCACTCTCTGACACTCTCTATCACTCTCTGACACTCTCGGACGCTCTCTGACACTCTCTGACACTCTCTAGCACTCTCTATCACTCTCTGACACTCTCAGACACTCACTAACACTCTCTGACACTCTCGGACGCTCTCTGACACTCTCTGACACTCTCTAGCACTCTCTATCACTCTCTGACACTCTCTGACACTCTCTATCACTCTCTGACACTCTCTATCACTCTCTGACACTCTCGGACGCTCTCTGACACTCTCTGACACTCTCTAGCACTCTCTATCACTCTCTGACACTCTCTGACACTCTCTATCACTCTCTGACACTCTCTATCACTCTCTGACACTCTCAGACACTCTCAGACACTCACTATCACTATCTGACACTCTCTGACGCTCTCTATCACTCTCTATCACTCTCTGACACTCTCAGACACACTCTGACACTCTCTATCACTCTCTATCACTCTCTGACATTCTCTGACACTCTCTGACACTCTCTGAAACTCTCTATCACTCTCTATCACTATCTGACACTCTCTATCACTCTCTGACACTCTCTGAAACTCTCCATCACTCTCTATCACTCTCTATCACTCTCTGACACTCTCTGACACTCTCTGACACTCTCTATCACTCTCCATCACTCTCTGACACTCTCTATCACTCTCTGACACTCTCTGAAACTCTCTGAAACTCTCTATCACTCTCGGACACTCTCAGACACTCGCTATCACTCTCTGACACTCTCTGACACTCTCTATCACTCTCTATCACTCTCTGACACTGTCTGACACTCTCTGACACTCTCTATCACTCTCTGACACTCTCTGACACTCTTTATCACTCTCTATCACTCTCTGACACTCTCTGACACTCTCTGACACTCTCTATCACTCTCTATCACTCTCTATCACTCTCTGACACTGTCTGACACTCTCTGACACTCTCTATCACTCTCTGACACTCTCTGACACTCTCTATCACTCTCTATCACTCTCTATCACTCTCTGACACTCTCAGACACTCTCTGACACTCTCTGACACACTCTGAATCTCTCTGAAACTCTCTATCACTCTCTATCACTCTCTGACACTCTCAGACATAATCTGACACTCTCTGAAACTCTCTATCACTCTCAGACACTCTCTGACACTCTCTATCACTCTCAGACACTCTCTATCACTCTCAGACACTCTCTATCACTCTCTATCACTCTCTATCACTCTCTGACACTGTCTGACACTCTCTGACACTCTCTATCACTCTCTGACACTCTCTGACACTCTTTATCACTCTCTATCACTCTCTGACACTCTCTGACACTCTCTGACACTCTCTATCACTCTCTATCACTCTCTATCACTCTCTGACACTGTCTGACACTCTCTGACACTCTCTATCACTCTCTGACACTCTCTGACACTCTCTATCACTCTCTATCACTCTCTATCACTCTCTGACACTCTCAGACACTCTCTGACACTCTCTGACACACTCTGAATCTCTCTGAAACTCTCTATCACTCTCTATCACTCTCTGACACTCTCAGACATAATCTGACACTCTCTGAAACTCTCTATCACTCTCAGACACTCTCTGACACTCTCTATCACTCTCAGACACTCTCTATCACTCTCAGACACTCTCTGACACTCTCTGACACTCTCTGACACTCTCTGACACTCTCTGACACTCTCTATCACTCTCTAGCACTCTCTATCACTCTCTGACACTCTCTGACACTCTCTGACACTCACTATCACTCTCTGACCCTCTCTGACACTCTCTGACACTCTCTATCACTCTCTGACACTCTCTGACACTCTCTGACACTCACTATCTCTCTCTGACACTCTCTGACACTCTCTGAAACTCTCTATCACTCTCTATCACTATCTGACACTCTCTATCACTCTCTGACACTCTCTGAAACTCTCCATCACTCTCTATCACTCTCTATCACTCTCTGACACTCTCTGACACTCTCTGACACTCTCTATCACTCTCCATCACTCTCTGACACTCTCTATCACTCTCTGACACTCTCTGAAACTCTCTGAAACTCTCTATCACTCTCGGACACTCTCAGACACTCGCTATCACTCTCTGACACTCTCTGACACTCTCTATCACTCTCTATCACTCTCTGACACTGTCTGACACTCTCAGACACTCTCTGACACTCTCTGACACACTCTGAATCTCTCTGAAACTCTCTATCACTCTCTATCACTCTCTGACACTCTCAGACATAATCTGACACTCTCTGAAACTCTCTATCACTCTCAGACACTCTCTGACACTCTCAGACACTCTCTGACACTCTCTGAAACTCTCTATCACTCTCTATCACTCTCTGTCACGCTCTGACACTCACTGACACTCTCTGAAACTCTCTATCACTCTCTATCACTCTATATCACTCTCTGACACTATCTGACACTCTCAGACACTCACTATCACTCTCTGACACTGTCTGACACTCTCTGACACTCTCTATCACTCTCTGACACTGTCTGACACTCTCTGACAATCTCTATCACTCTCTATCACTCTCTGACACTCTCAGACACTCTCTGACACTCTCAGAGACTCTCTGACACTCTCTATCACTCTCTGACACTCTCAGACACTCTCTGACACTCTCAGACAATCTCTATCACTCTCTGACACTGTCTGACACTCTCTGACACTCTCCATCACTCTCTGACACTCTCTGACACTCTATCACTCTCTATCGCTCTCTGACACTCTATCACTCTCTGACACTCTCAGACACTCTCTGACACTCTCAGACACTCTCTGACACTCTCTGAAACTCTCTATCACTCTCTGACACTCTCTGACACTCTCTAGCACTCTCTAGCACTCACTATCACTCTCTGACCCTCTCTGACACTCTCTGACATTCTCTATCACTCTCCGAAACACTCTGACACTCTCTGACACTCTCTGACACTCACTATCACTCTCTGACACTCTGTGACACTCTCTGACACTCTCTAGCACCCTCTATCACTCTCTGACACTCTCTGACACTCACTATCACTCTCTGACACTCTCTGACACTCTCTGACACTCTCTAGCACTCTCTATCACTCTCTGACACTCTCAGACACTCACTATCACTCTCTGACACTCTCGGACGCTCTCTGACACTCTCTGACACTCTCTAGCACTCTCTATCACTCTCTGACACTCTCAGACACTCACTAACACTCTCTGACACTCTCGGACGCTCTCTGACACTCTCTGACACTCTCTAGCACTCTCTATCACTCTCTGACACTCTCTGACACTCTCTATCACTCTCTGACACTCTCTATCACTCTCTGACACTCTCGGACGCTCTCTGACACTCTCTGACACTCTCTAGCACTCTCTATCACTCTCTGACACTCTCAGACACTCACTAACACTCTCTGACACTCTCGGACGCTCTCTGACACTCTCTGACACTCTCTAGCACTCTCTATCACTCTCTGACACTCTCTGACACTCTCTATCACTCTCTGACACTCTCTATCACTCTCTGACACTCTCGGACGCTCTCTGACACTCTCTGACACTCTCTAGCACTCTCTATCACTCTCTGACACTCTCTGACACTCTCTATCACTCTCTGACACTCTCTATCACTCTCTGACACTCTCAGACACTCTCAGACACTCACTATCACTATCTGACACTCTCTGACGCTCTCTATCACTCTCTATCACTCTCTGACACTCTCAGACACACTCTGACACTCTCTATCACTCTCTATCACTCTCTGACATTCTCTGACACTCTCTGACACTCTCTGAAACTCTCTATCACTCTCTATCACTATCTGACACTCTCTATCACTCTCTGACACTCTCTGAAACTCTCCATCACTCTCTATCACTCTCTATCACTCTCTGACACTCTCTGACACTCTCTGACACTCTCTATCACTCTCCATCACTCTCTGACACTCTCTATCACTCTCTGACACTCTCTGAAACTCTCTGAAACTCTCTATCACTCTCGGACACTCTCAGACACTCGCTATCACTCTCTGACACTCTCTGACACTCTCTATCACTCTCTATCACTCTCTGACACTGTCTGACACTCTCTGACACTCTCTATCACTCTCTGACACTCTCTGACACTCTTTATCACTCTCTATCACTCTCTGACACTCTCTGACACTCTCTGACACTCTCTATCACTCTCTATCACTCTCTATCACTCTCTGACACTGTCTGACACTCTCTGACACTCTCTATCACTCTCTGACACTCTCTGACACTCTCTATCACTCTCTATCACTCTCTATCACTCTCTGACACTCTCAGACACTCTCTGACACTCTCTGACACACTCTGAATCTCTCTGAAACTCTCTATCACTCTCTATCACTCTCTGACACTCTCAGACATAATCTGACACTCTCTGAAACTCTCTATCACTCTCAGACACTCTCTGACACTCTCTATCACTCTCAGACACTCTCTATCACTCTCAGACACTCTCTATCACTCTCTATCACTCTCTATCACTCTCTGACACTGTCTGACACTCTCTGACACTCTCTATCACTCTCTGACACTCTCTGACACTCTTTATCACTCTCTATCACTCTCTGACACTCTCTGACACTCTCTGACACTCTCTATCACTCTCTATCACTCTCTATCACTCTCTGACACTGTCTGACACTCTCTGACACTCTCTATCACTCTCTGACACTCTCTGACACTCTCTATCACTCTCTATCACTCTCTATCACTCTCTGACACTCTCAGACACTCTCTGACACTCTCTGACACACTCTGAATCTCTCTGAAACTCTCTATCACTCTCTATCACTCTCTGACACTCTCAGACATAATCTGACACTCTCTGAAACTCTCTATCACTCTCAGACACTCTCTGACACTCTCTATCACTCTCAGACACTCTCTATCACTCTCAGACACTCTCTGACACTCTCTGACACTCTCTGACACTCTCTGACACTCTCTGACACTCTCTATCACTCTCTAGCACTCTCTATCACTCTCTGACACTCTCTGACACTCTCTGACACTCACTATCACTCTCTGACCCTCTCTGACACTCTCTGACACTCTCTATCACTCTCTGACACTCTCTGACACTCTCTGACACTCACTATCTCTCTCTGACACTCTCTGACACTCTCTGAAACTCTCTATCACTCTCTATCACTATCTGACACTCTCTATCACTCTCTGACACTCTCTGAAACTCTCCATCACTCTCTATCACTCTCTATCACTCTCTGACACTCTCTGACACTCTCTGACACTCTCTATCACTCTCCATCACTCTCTGACACTCTCTATCACTCTCTGACACTCTCTGAAACTCTCTGAAACTCTCTATCACTCTCGGACACTCTCAGACACTCGCTATCACTCTCTGACACTCTCTGACACTCTCTATCACTCTCTATCACTCTCTGACACTGTCTGACACTCTCAGACACTCTCTGACACTCTCTGACACACTCTGAATCTCTCTGAAACTCTCTATCACTCTCTATCACTCTCTGACACTCTCAGACATAATCTGACACTCTCTGAAACTCTCTATCACTCTCAGACACTCTCTGACACTCTCTATCACTCTCAGACACTCTCTATCACTCTCAGACACTCTCTATCACTCTCAGACACTCGCTATCACTCTCTGACACTCTCTGACACTCTCTATCACTCTCTATCACTCTCTGACACTGTCTGACACTCTCAGACACTCTCTGACACTCTCTGACACACTCTGAATCTCTCTGAAACTCTCTATCACTCTCTATCACTCTCTGACACTCTCAGACATAATCTGACACTCTCTGAAACTCTCTATCACTCTCAGACACTCTCTGACACTCTCTATCACTCTCAGACACTCTCTATCACTCTCAGACACTCTCTGACACTCTCTGACACTCTCTGACACTCTCTGACACTCTCTGACACTCTCTATCACTCTCTAGCACTCTCTATCACTCTCTGACACTCTCTGACACTCTCTGACACTCACTATCACTCTCTGACCCTCTCTGACACTCTCTGACACTCTCTATCACTCTCTGACACTCTCTGACACTCTCTGACACTCACTATCTCTCTCTGACACTCTCTGACACTCTCTGACACTCTCTAGCACTCTCTATCACTCTCAGACACTCTCTAGCACTCTCTGACACTCTCGGACGCTCTCTGACACTCTCTGACACTCTCTAGCACTCTCTATCACTCTCTGACACTCTCAGACACTCACTATCACTCTCTGACACTCTCGGACGCTCTCTGACACTCTCTGACACTCTCTAGCACTCTCTATCACTCTCTGACACTCTCTGACACTCTCTATCACTCTCTGACACTCTCTATCACACTCTGACACTCTCAGACACTCTCAGACACTCACTATCACTATCTGACACTCTCTGACGCTCTCTATCACTCTCTATCACTCTCTGACACTCTCAGACACACTCTGACACTCTCTATCAATCTCTATCACTCTCTATCACTCTCTGACATTCTCTGACACTCTCTGACACTCTCTGAAACTCTCTATCACTCTCTATCACTCTCTGACACTCTCTATCACTCTCTGTCACTCTCTGACACTCTCAGACACTCTCTTACACTCTCTGAAACTCTCTATCACTCTCTATCACTCTCTGTCACGCTCTGACACTCACTGACACTCTCTGAAACTCTCTATCACTCTATATCACTCTCTGACACTATCTGACACTCTCAGACACTCACTATCACTCTCTGACACTGTCTGACAGTCTCTGACACTCTCTATCACTCTCTGACACTGTCTGACACTCTCTGACAATCTCTATCACTCTCTATCACTCTCTGACACTCTCAGACACTCTCTGACACTCTCAGAGACTCTCTGACACTCTCTATCACTCTCTGACACTCTCAGGCACTCTCTGACACTCTCAGACAATCTCTATCACTCTCTGACACTGTCTGGCACTCTCTGACACTCGCCATCACTCTCTGACACTCTCTGACACTCTATCACTCTCTATCACTCTCTGACACTCTATCACTCTCTATCACTCTCTGACACTCTCAGACACTCTCTGACACTCTCAGACACTCTCTGACACTCTCTGAAACTCTCTATCACTCTCTGACACTCTCTGACACTCTCTAGCACTCTCTAGCAATCACTATCACTCTCTGACCCTCTCTGACACTCTCTGACACTCTCTATCACTCTCTGAAACACTCTGACACTCTCTGACACTCTCTGACACTCACTATCACTCTCTGACACTCTCTGACACTCTCTGACACTCTCTAGCACCCTCTATCACTCACTGACACTCTCTGACACTCACTATCACTCTCTGACACTCTCTGACACTCTCTGACACTCTCTAGCACTCTCTATCACTCTCTGACACTCTCAGACACTCACTATCACTCTCTGACACTCTCGGACGCTCTCTGACACTCTCTGACACTCTCTAGCACTCTCTATCACTCTCTGACACTCTCTGACACTCTCTGACACTCTCTAGCACTCTCTATCACTCTCTGACACTCTCAGACACTCACTATCACTCTCTGACACTCTCGGACGCTCTCTGACACTCTCTGACACTCTCAGACACTCACTATCACTCTCTGACACTCTCGGACGCTCTCTGACACTCTCTGACACTCTCTAGCACTCTCTATCACTCTCTGACACTCTCAGACACTCACTAACACTCTCTGACACTCTCGGACGCTCTCTGACACTCTCTGACACTCTCTAGCACTCTCTATCACTCTCTGACACTCTCTGACACTCTCTATCACTCTCTGACACTCTCTATCACTCTCTGACACTCTCGGACGCTCTCTGACACTCTCTGACACTCTCTAGCACTCTCTATCACTCTCTGACACTCTCAGACACTCACTAACACTCTCTGACACTCACGGACGCTCTCTGACACTCTCTGACACTCTCTAGCACTCTCTATCACTCTCTGACACTCTCTGACACTCTCTGACACTCTCTAGCACTCTCTATCACTCTCTGACACTCTCTGACACTCTCTGACACTCTCTAGCACTCTCTATCACTCTCTGACACTCTCAGACACTCACTATCACTCTCTGACACTCTCGGACGCTCTCTGACACTCTCTGACACTCTCTAGCACTCTCTATCACTCTCTGACACTCTCAGACACTCACTAACACTCTCTGACACTCTCGGACGCTCTCTGACACTCTCTGACACTCTCTAGCACTCTCTATCACTCTCTGACACTCTCTGACACTCTCTATCACTCTCTGACACTCTCTATCACTCTCTGACACTCTCGGACGCTCTCTGACACTCTCTGACACTCTCTAGCACTCTCTATCACTCTCTGACACTCTCAGACACTCACTAACACTCTCTGACACTCTCTATCACTCTCTGACACTCTCGGACGCTCTCTGACACTCTCTGACACTCTCTGACACTCTCTAGCACTCTCTATCACTCTCTGACACTCTCTGACACTCTCTATCACTCTCTGACACTCTCTATCACTCTCTGACACTCTCAGACACTCTCAGACACTCACTATCACTATCTGACACTCTCTGACGCTCTCTATCACTCTCTATCACTCTCTGACACTCTCAGACACACTCTGACACTCTCTATCACTCTCTATCACTCTCTATCACTCTCTGACATTCTCTGACACTCTCTGACACTCTCTGACACTCTCTGAAACTCTCTATCACTCTCTATCACTCTCTGACACTCTCTATCACTCTCTGACACTCTCTGAAACTCTCTATCACTCTCTATCACTCTCTGACACTCTCTGACACTCTCTGAAACTCTCTGAAACTCTCTATCACTCTCTGACACTCTCAGACACTCGCTATCACTCTCTGACACTCTCTGACACTCTCTGACACTCTATATCACTCTCTATCACTCTCTGACACTGTCTGACACTCTCTGACACTCTCTATCACTCTCTGACACTCTCTGACACTCTTTATCACTCTCTATCACTCTCTGACACTCTCTGACACTCTCTGACACTCTCTATCACTCTCTATCACTCTCTGACACTGTCTGACACTCTCTGACACTCTCTATCACTCTCTGACACTCTCTGACACTCTCTGACACTCTCTATCACTCTCTATCACTCTCTATCACTCTCTGACACTCTCAGACACTCTCTGACACTCTCTGACACACTCTGAATCTCTCTGACACTCTCTATCACTCTCTATCACTCTCTGACACTCTCAGACATAATCTGACACTCTCTGAAACTCTCTATCACTCTCAGACACTCTCTGACACTCTCTATCACTCTCAGACACTCTCTATCACTCTCAGACACTCTCTGACACTCTCTGACACTCTCTGACACTCTCTACCCCTCTCTAGCACTCTCTATCACTCTCTGACACTCTCTGACACTCTCTGACACTCACTATCACTCTCTGACCCTCTCTGACACTCTCCGACACACTCTATCACTCTCTGACACTCTCTGACACTCTCTGACACTCACTATCTCTCTCTGACACTCTCTGACACTCTCTGACACTCTCTAGCACTCTCTATCACTCTCTGACACTCTCAGACACTCACTATCACTCTCTGACACTCTCGGACGCTCTCTGACACTCTCTGACACTCTCTAGCACTCTCTATCACTCTCTGACACTCTCAGACACTCACTATCACTCTCTGACACTCTCGGACGCTCTCTGACACTCTCTGACACTCTCTAGCACTCTCTATCACTCTCTGACACTCTCTGACACTCTCTATCACTCTCTGACACTCTCTATCACACTCTGACACTCTCAGACACTCTCAGACTCTCACTATCACTATCTGACACTCTCTGACGCTCTCTATCACTCTCTATCACTCTCTGACACTCTCAGACACACTCTGACACTCTCTATCAATCTCTATCACTCTCTATCACTCTCTGACATTCTCTGACACTCTCTGACACTCTCTGAAACTCTCTATCACTCTCTATCACTCTCTGACACTCTCTATCACTCTCTGACACTCTCTGAAACTCTCTATCACTCTCTATCACTCTCTGACACTCTCTGACACTCTCTGACACTCTCTATCACTCTCCATCACTCTCTGACACTCTCTATCACTCTCTGACACTCTCTGAAACTCTCTGAAACTCTCTATCACTCTCTGAAACTCTCAGACACTTGCTATCACTCTCTGACACTGTCTTACACTCTCTGACACTCTCTATCACTCTCTATCACTCTCTGACACTGTCTGACACTCTCTGACACTCTCTATCACTCTCTGACACTCTCTGACACTCTTTATCACTCTCTATCACTCTCTGACACTCTCTGACACTCTCTGACACTCTCTATCACTCTCTATCACTCTCTGACACTGTCTGACACTCTCTGACACTCTCTATCACTCTCTGACACTCTCTATCACTCTCTATCACTCTCTGACACTCTCAGACACTCTCTGACACTCTCTGACACACTCTGAAACTCTCTGACACTCTCTATCACTCTCTATCACTCTCTGACACTCTCAGACATAATCTGACACTCTCTGAAACTCTCTATCACTCTCAGACACTCTCTGACACTCTCTATCACTCTCAGACACTCTCTATCACTCTCAGACACTCTCTGACACTCTCTATCACTCTCTATCACTCTCTGACACTCTCAGACACACTCTGACACTCTCTGACACACTCTGACAATCTCTGACACACTCTATCACTTTCAGACACTCTCTGACACTCTCTGACAATCTCTGAAACTCTCTATCACTCTCTATCACTCTCTGACACTCTCTGACACTCTCTGACACTCTCTGACACTCTCTGAAACTCTCTATCACTCTCTATCGCTCTCTGACACTCTCTATCACTCTCTGACACTCTCTGAAACTCTCTATCACTCACTATCACTCTCTGACACTCTCTGACACTCTCTATCACTCTCTATCACTCTCTGACACTCTCAATCACTCTCTGACACTCTCTATCACTCTCTGACACTCTCTGAAACTCTCTGAAACTCTCTATCACTCTCTGACACTCTCAGACACTCGCTATCACTCTCTGACACTCTCTGACACTCTCAGACACTCTCTGACACTCTCTGACACACTCTGAAACTCTCTGACACTCTCTATCACTCGCTATCACTCTCTGACACTCTCAGACATAATCTGACACTCTCTGAAACTCTCTATAACTCTCAGACACTCTCTGACACTCTCTATCACTCTCAGACACTCTCTGAAACTCTCAGACACTCTCTGACACTCTCTGACACACTCTGAAACTCTCTGACACTCTCTATCACTCTCTATCGCTCTCTGACACTCTCAGACATAATATGACACTCTCTGAAACTCTCTATAACTCTCAGACACTCTCTGATACTCTCTATCACTCTCAGACACTCTCTGACACTCTCTGACACTCTCTGACACTCCCAGACACTCTCTGACACTCTCTGACACTGTCTGACACTCTCTGACACTTTCTGACACTCTCTATCACTCTCTGACACTGTCTGACACTCTCTGACACTCTCTATCACTCTCTATCACTCTCTATCACTCTCTGACACTCTCTGACACTCACTATCACTCTCTGACCCTCTCTGACACTCTCTGACACTCTCTATCACTCTCTGACACTCTCTGACACTCTCTGACACTCACTATCACTCTCTGACACTCTCTGACACTCTCTGACACTCTCTGACACTCTCTATCACTCTCTGACACTCTCTGACACTCTATCACTCTCTATCACTCTCTGACACTCTATCACTCTCTATCACTCTCTGACACTCTCAGACACTCTCTGACACTCTCAGACACTCTCTGACACTCTCTGAAACTCTCTATCACTCTCTGACACTCTCTAGCACTCTCTAGCACTCACTATCACTCTCTGACCCTCTCTGACACTCTCTGACACTCTCTATCACTCTCTGAAACACTCTGACACTCTCTGACACTCTCTGACACTCACTATCACTCTCTGACACTCTCTGACACTCTCTGACACTCTCTAGCACCCTCTATCACTCACTGACACTCTCTGACACTCACTATCACTCTCTGACACTCTCTGACACTCTCTGACACTCTCTAGCACTCTCTATCACTCTCTGACACTCTCAGACACTCACTATCACTCTCTGACACTCTCGGACGCTCTCTGACACTCTCTGACACTCTCTAGCACTCTCTATCACTCTCTGACACTCTCTGACACTCTCTGACACTCTCTAGCACTCTCTATCACTCTCTGACACTCTCAGACACTCACTATCACTCTCTGACACTCTCGGACGCTCTCTGACACTCTCTGACACTCTCAGACACTCACTATCACTCTCTGACACTCTCGGACGCTCTCTGACACTCTCTGACACTCTCTAGCACTCTCTATCACTCTCTGACACTCTCAGACACTCACTAACACTCTCTGACACTCTTGGACGCTCTCTGACACTCTCTGACACTCTCTAGCACTCTCTATCACTCTCTGACACTCTCTGTCACTCTCTATCACTCTCTGACACTCTCTATCACTCTCTGACACTCTCGGACGCTCTCTGACACTCTCTGACACTCTCTAGCACTCTCTATCACTCTCTGACACTCTCAGACACTCACTAACACTCTCTGACACTCTCGGACGCTCTCTGACACTCTCTGACACTCTCTAGCACTCTCTATCACTCTCTGACACTCTCTGACACTCTCTGACACTCTCTAGCACTCTCTATCACTCTCTGACACTCTCTGACACTCTCTGACACTCTCTAGCACTCTCTATCACTCTCTGACACTCTCAGACACTCACTATCACTCTCTGACACTCTCGGACGCTCTCTGACACTCTCTGACACTCTCTAGCACTCTCTATCACTCTCTGACACTCTCAGACACTCACTAACACTCTCTGACACTCTCGGACGCTCTCTGACACTCTCTGACACTCTCTAGCACTCTCTATCACTCTCTGACACTCTCTGACACTCTCTATCACTCTCTGACACTCTCTATCACTCTCTGACACTCTCGGACGCTCTCTGACACTCTCTGACACTCTCTAGCACTCTCTATCACTCTCTGACACTCTCAGACACTCACTAACACTCTCTGACACTCTCTATCACTCTCTGACACTCTCGGACGCTCTCTGACACTCTCTGACACTCTCTGACACTCTCTAGCACTCTCTATCACTCTCTGACACTCTCTGACACTCTCTATCACTCTCTGACACTCTCTATCACTCTCTGACACTCTCAGACACTCTCAGACACTCACTATCACTATCTGACACTCTCTGACGCTCTCTATCACTCTCTGACACTCTCTATCACTCTCTGACACTCTCTGAAACTCTCTATCACTCTCTATCACTCTCTGACACTCTCTGACACTCTCTGACACTCTCTATCACTCTCCATCACTCTCTGACACTCTCTATCACTCTCTGACACTCTCTGAAACTCTCTGAAACTCTCTATCACTCTCTGACACTCTCAGACACTCTCTGACACTCTCTGACACTCTCTGACACTCTCTATCACTCTCTATCACTCTCTGACACTGTCTGACACTCTCTGACACTCTCTATCACTCTCTGACACTCTCTGACACTCTTTATCACTCTCTATCACTCTCTGACACTCTCTGACACTCTCTGACACTCTCTATCACTCTCTATCACTCTCTGACACTGTCTGACACTCTCTGACACTCTCTATCACTCTCTGACACTCTCTGACACTCTCTGACACTCTCTATCACTCTCTATCACTCTCTATCACTCTCTGACACTCTCAGACACTCTCTGACACTCTCTGACACACTCTGAATCTCTCTGACACTCTCTATCACTCTCTATCACTCTCTGACACTCTCAGACATAATCTGACACTCTCTGAAACTCTCTATCACTCTCAGACACTCTCTGACACTCTCTATCACTCTCAGACACTCTCTATCACTCTCAGACACTCTCTGACACTCTCTGACACTCTCTGACACTCTCTATCCCTCTCTAGCACTCTCTATCACTCTCTGACACTCTCTGACACTCTCTGACACTCACTATCACTCTCTGACCCTCTCTGACACTCTCCGACACACTCTATCACTCTCTGACACTCTCTGACACTCTCTGACACTCACTATCTCTCTCTGACACTCTCTGACACTCTCTGACACTCTCTAGCACTCTCTATCACTCTCTGACACTCTCAGACACTCACTATCACTCTCTGACACTCTCGGACGCTCTCTGACACTCTCTGACACTCTCTAGCACTCTCTATCACTCTCTGACACTCTCAGACACTCACTATCACTCTCTGACACTCTCGGACGCTCTCTGACACTCTCTGACACTCTCTAGCACTCTCTATCACTCTCTGACACTCTCTGACACTCTCTATCACTCTCTGACACTCTCTATCACACTCTGACACTCTCAGACACTCTCAGACACTCACTATCACTATCTGACACTCTCTGACGCTCTCTATCACTCTCTATCACTCTCTGACACTCTCAGACACACTCTGACACTCTCTATCAATCTCTATCACTCTCTATCACTCTCTGACATTCTCTGACACTCTCTGACACTCTCTGAAACTCTCTATCACTCTCTATCACTCTCTGACACTCTCTATCACTCTCTGACACTCTCTGAAACTCTCTATCACTCTCTATCACTCTCTGACACTCTCTGACACTCTCTGACACTCTCTATCACTCTCCATCACTCTCTGACACTCTCTATCACTCTCTGACACTCTCTGAAACTCTCTGAAACTCTCTATCACTCTCTGAAACTCTCAGACACTTGCTATCACTCTCTGACACTCTCTTACACTCTCTGACACTCTCTATCACTCTCTATCACTCTCTGACACTGTCTGACACTCTCTGACACTCTCTATCACTCTCTGACACTCTCTGACACTCTTTATCACTCTCTATCACTCTCTGACACTCTCTGACACTCTCTGACACTCTCTATCACTCTCTATCGCTCTCTGACACTGTCTGACACTCTCTGACACTCTCTATCACTCTCAGACACTCTCTGACACTCTCTGACACTCTCTATCACTCTCTATCACTCTCTGACACTCTCAGACACACTCTGACACTCTCTGACACACTCTGACAATCTCTGACACACTCTATCACTTTCAGACACTCTCTGACACTCTCTGACAATCTCTGAAACTCTCTATCACTCTCTATCACTCTCTGACACTCTCTGACACTCTCTGACACTCTCTGACACTCTCTGAAACTCTCTATCACTCTCTATCGCTCTCTGACACTCTCTATCACTCTCTGACACTCTCTGAAACTCTCTATCACTCACTATCACTCTCTGACACTCTCTGACACTCTCTATCACTCTCTATCACTCTCTGACACTCTCTATCACTCTCTGACACTCTCTATCACTCTCTGACACTCTCTGAAACTCTCTGAAACTCTCTATCACTCTCTGACACTCTCAGACACTCGCTATCACTCTCTGACACTCTCTGACACTCTCAGACACTCTCTGACACTCTCTGACACACTCTGAAACTCTCTGACACTCTCTATCACTCGCTATCACTCTCTGACACTCTCAGACATAATCTGACACTCTCTGAAACTCTCTATAACTCTCAGACACTCTCTGACACACTCTATCACTCTCAGACACTCTCTGAAACTCTCAGACACTCTCTGACACTCTCTGACACACTCTGAAACTCTCTGACACTCTCTATCACTCTCTATCGCTCTCTGACACTCTCAGACATAATATGACACTCTCTGAAACTCTCTATAACTCTCAGACACTCTCTGATACTCTCTATCACTCTCAGACACTCTCTGACACTCTCTGACACTCTCTGACACTCCCAGACACTCTCTGACACTCTCTGACACTGTCTGACACTCTCTGACACTTTCTGACACTCTCTATCACTCTCTGACACTGTCTGACACTCTCTGACACTCTCTATCACTCTCTATCACTCTCTATCACTCTCTGACACTCTCTGACACTCACTATCACTCTCTGACCCTCTCTGACACTCTCTGACACTCTCTATCACTCTCTGACACTCTCTGACACTCTCTGACACTCACTATCACTCTCTGACACTCTCTGACACTCTCTGACACTCTCTGACACTCTCTATCACTCTCTGACACTCTCTGACACTCTATCACTCTCTATCACTCTCTGACACTCTATCACTCTCTATCACTCTCTGACACTCTCAGACACTCTCTGACACTCTCAGACACTCTCTGACACTCTCTGAAACTCTCTATCACTCTCTGACACTCTATCACTCTCTATCACTCTCTGACACTCTCAGACACTCTCTGACACTCTCAGACACTCTCTGACACTCTCTGAAACTCTCTATCACTCTCTGACACTCTCTAGCACTCTCTAGCACTCACTATCACTCTCTGACCCTCTCTGACACTCTCTGACACTCTCTGACACTCTCTGACACTCTCTATCACTCTCTATCACTCTCTGACACTGTCTGACACTGTCTGACACTCTCTGACACTGTCTGACACTCTCTGACACTATCTATCACTCTCTGACACTCTCAGACACTCACTATCACTCTCTGACACTCTCTGACACTCTCTATCACTCTCTGACACTGTCTGACACTCTCTGACGCTCTCTATCACTCTCTGACACTCTCTGACACTCTCTGACACTCTCTGACACTCTCTATCACTCTCTATCACTCTCTGACACTCTCAGACACTCTCTGACACTGTCTGACACTCTCTGAAACTCTCTGATACTCTCTATCACTCTCTATCACTCTCTGACACTCTCAGACATAATCTGACACTCTCTGAAACTCTCTATCACTCTCAGACACTCTCTGACACTGTCTGACACTCTCTGACACTCTCTATCACTCTCTGACACCGTCTGACACTCTCTGACACTCTCTATCACTCTCTATCACTCTCTGACACTCTCTGACACTCTCTGACACTCTCTGACACTCACTATCACTCTCTGACCCTCTCTGACACTCTCTGACACTCTCTATCACTCTCTGACACTCTCTGACACTCTCTGACACTCACTATCACTCTCTGACACTCTCTGACACTCTCTGACACTCTCTAGCACTCTCTATCACTCTCTGACACTCTCAGACACTCACTATCACTCTCTGACACTCTCGGACGCTCTCTGACACTCTCTGACACTCTCTAGCACTCTCTATCACTCTCTGACACTCTCTGACACTCTCTGACACTCTCTAGCACTCTCTATCACTCTCTGACACTCTCTGACACTCTATCACTCTCTGACACTCTCTATCACTCTCTGACACTCTCAGACACTCTCAGACACTCACTATCACTCTCTATCACTCTCTATCACTCTCTGACATTCTCTGACACTCTCTATCGCTCTCTGACACTCTCTATCACTCTCTGACACTCTCTGAAACTCTCTATCACTCACTATCACTCTCTGACACTCTCTGACACTCTCTGACACTCTCTATCACTCTCCATCACTCTCTGACACTCTCTATCACTCTCTGACACTCTCTGAAACTCTCTGAATCTCTCTCTGAAACTCTCTATCACTCTCTGACACTCTCAGACACTCGCTATCACTCTCTGACACTCTCTGACACTCTCTGACACTCTCTATCGCTCTCTATCACTCTCTGACACTGTCTGACACTCTCTGACACTCTCTATCACTCTCTGACACTCTCTGACACTCTCTATCACTCTCTATCACTCTCTGACACTCTCTGACACTCTCTGACACTCTCTATCACTCTCTATCACTCTCTGACACTGTCTGACACTCTCTGACACTCTCTATCACTCTCTGACACTCTCTGACACTCTCTATCACTCTCTATCACTCTCTGACACTCTCAGACACTCTCTGACACTCTCTGACACACTCTGAAACTCTCTGATACTCTCTATCACTCTCTATCACTCTCTGACACTCTCAGACATAATCTGACACTCTCTGAAACTCTCTATCACTCTCAGACACTCTCTGACACTCTCTATCACTCTCAGACACTCTCTATCACTCTCAGACACTCTCTGACACTCTCTGACACTCTCTGACACTCTCTATCACTCTCTGACACTCTCTGACACTCTCTGACACTCTCTATCACTCTCTATCACTCTCTGACACTGTCTGACACTCTCTGACACTCTCTATCACTCTCTGACACTCTCTGACACTCTCTATCACTCTCTATCACTCTCTGACACTCTCAGACACTCTCTGACACTCTCTGACACACTCTGAAACTCTCTGACACTCTCTATCACTCTCTATCACTCTCTGACACTCTCAGACATAATCTGACACTCTCTGAAACTCTCTATCACTCTCAGACACTCTCTGACACTCTCTATCACTCTCAGACACTCTCTATCACTCTCAGACACTCTCTGACACTCTCTGACACTCTCTATCACTCTCTATCACTCTCTGACACTCTCAGACACACTCTGACACTCTCTGACACACTCTGACAATCTCTGACACACTCTATCACTTTCAGACACTCTCTGACACTCTCTGACAATCTCTGAAACTCTCTATCACTCTCTATCACTCTCTGACACTCTCTGACACTCTCTGACACTCTCTGACACTCTCTGAAACTCTCTATCACTCTCTATCGCTCTCTGACACTCTCTATCACTCTCTGACACTCTCTGAAACTCTCTATCACTCACTATCACTCTCTGACACTCTCTGACACTCTCTATCACTCTCTATCACTCTCTGACACTCTCTATCACTCTCTGACACTCTCTATCACTCTCTGACACTCTCTGAAACCCTCTGAAACTCTCTATCACTCTCTGACACACTCAGACACTCGCTATCACTCTCTGACACTCGCTGACACTCTCAGACACTCTCTGACACTCTCTGACACACTCTGAAACTCTCTGACACTCTCTATCACTCGCTATCACTCTCTGACACTCTCAGACATAATCTCACACTCTCTGAAACTCTCTATAACTCTCAGACACTCTCTGACACTCTCTATCACTCTCAGACACTCTCTGAAACTCTCAGACACTCTCTGACACTCTCTGACACTCTCTGACACACTCTGAAACTCTCTGACACTCTCTATCACTCTCTATCACTCTCTGACACTCTCAGACATAATATGACACTCTCTGAAACTCTCTATAACTCTCAGACACTCTCTGACACTCTCTATCACTCTCAGACACTCTCTGACACTCTCTGACACTCTCTGACACTCTCTGACACTGTCTGACACTCTCTGACACTCTCTGACACTCTCTATCACTCTCTGACACTGTCTGACACTCTCTGACACTCTCTATCACTCTCTATCACTCTCTATCACTCTCTATCATTCTCTGACACTCTCAGACACTCTCTGACACTCTCAGACACTCTCTGACACTCTCTGACAGTATCTGACACTCTCAGACACTCACTATCACTCTCTGACACTGTCTGACACTCTCTGACACTCTCTATCACTCTCTGACACTGTCTGACACTCTCTGACAATCTCTATCACTCTCTATCACTCTCTGACACTCTCAGACACTCTCAGAGACTCTCAGAGACTCTCTGACACTCTCTATCACTCTCTGACACTCTCTATCACTCTCTGACACTCTCAGACACTCTCTGACACTCTCAGACAATCACTGTCACTCTCTGACACTGTCTGACACTCTATAACTCTCTATCCCTCTCTGACACTCTCTGACACTCGATAACTCTCTATCACTCTCTGACACTCTCAGACACTCTCTGACACTCTCAGACACTCTCTGACACTCTCTGACACTCTCTGACACTCTCTATCACTCTCAGACACTCTCTGACACTCTCTGACACTCTCTATCACTCTCAGACACTCACTATCACTCTCTGACACTCTCTGACACTCTCTGACACTCTCTAGCACTCTCTAGCACTCTCCATCACTCTCTGACACTCTCTGACACTCACTATCACTCTCTGACCCTCTCTGACACTCTCTGACACTCTCTATCACTCTCTGACACTCTCTGACACTCTCTGACACTATCTAGCACTCTCTATCACTCTCTATCACTCGCTGACAATCTCTGACACTCTCTATCACTCTCAGACACTCACTATCACTCTCTGACACACTCTGACACTCTCTGACACTCTCTGACACTCTCTAGCACTCTCTAGCACTCTCTATCACTCTCTGACACTCTCTGACACTCTCTGACACTCTCTAGCACTCTCTAGCACTCCCTGGCACTCTCTGACACTCTCTGACACTCACTATCACTCTCTGACACTCTCTGACACTCTCTGACACTCTCTGACACTCTCTAGCACTCTCTAGCACTCTCTATCACTCTCTGACACTCTCTGACACTCACTATCACTCTCTGACACTCTCTGACACTATCTAGCACTCTCTGACACTCTCAGACACTCTCAGACACTCACTATCACTCTCTGACACTCTCTGACACTCTCTGACACTCTCTAGCAATCTCTGACACTCTCAGACACTCTCTGACACTCTCTATCACGCTCTGACACTCTCAGACACTCTCTGACACTCTCTAGGACTCTCTGACACTCTCAGACACTCTCTGACACTCTCTATCACTCTCTGACACTCTCAGACACTCTCTGACACTCTTTGAAACTCTCTATCACTCTCTATCACTCTCTGACACTCTCTGACACTCTCTATCACTCTCTGACACTCTCTATCACTCTCTGACACTCTCAGACACTCTCTATCACTCTCTGACACTCTCAGACACTCTCTGACACTCTCTGACACTCTCAGACACTCACTATCACTATCTGACACTCTCTGACACTCTCAGACACTCTCTGACACTCTTTGAAACTCTCTATCACTCTCTATCACTCTCTGACACTCTCTGACACTCTCTATCACTCTCAGACACTCACTATCACTATCTGACACTCTCTGACACTCTCTGACACTCTCTATCACTCTCTATCACTCTCTATCACTCTCTGACACTCTCTGACACTCTCTGACACTCTCTGAAAATCTCTATCACTCTCTATCGCTCTCTGACACACTCTATCACTCTCTGACACTCTCTATCACTCTCTGACACTCTCTATCACTCTCTGACACTCTCAGACACTCTCTGACACTCTCTGACACTCTCAGACACTCACTATCACTATCTGACACTCTCTGACACTCTCTGACACTCTCTATCACTCTCTATCACTCTCTATCACTCTCTGACACTCTCTGACACTCTCTGACACTCTCTGAAACTCTCTATCACTCTCTATCGCTCTCTGACACACTCTATCACTCTCTGACACTCTCTGAAACTCTCTATCACTCTCTATCACTCTCTGACACTCCCAGACACTCTCAGAGACTCTCAGAGACTCTCAGACACTCTCTGACACTCTCAGACAATCACTATCACTCTCTGACACTGTCTGACACTCTCTGACACTCTCTATCACTCTCTTACACTCTCTGACACTCTATAACTCTCTATCACTCTCTGACACTCTCTGACACTCTATCACTCTCTATCACTCTCTGACACTCTCAGACACTCTCTGAAACTCTCTATCACTCTCTATCACTCTCTGACACTCTCTGACACTCTCTATCACTCTCAGACACTCACTATCACTCTCTGACACTCTCTGACACTCTCAGACACTCTCTGACACTCTCTGAAACTCGATATCACTCTCTATCACTCTCTGATACTCTCTGACTCTCTCTATCACTCTCAGACACTCACTATCACTCTCTGACACTCTCTGACACTCTATGACACTCTCTAGCACTCTCTAGCACTCTCTAGCACTCTCTGACACTCTCTGACACTCTCTGACACTCACTATCACTCTCTGACCCTCTCTGACACTCTCTGACACTCTCTGACACTCTCTATCACTCTCTGACACTCTCTGACACTCTCTGACACTCACTATCACTCTCTGACACTCTCTGACACTCTCTGACACTCTCTGACACTCTCTAGCACTCTCTTGCACTCACTATCACTCTCTGACCCTCTCTGACACTCTCTGACACTCTCTATCACTCTCTGAAACACTCTGACACTCTCTGACACTCTCTGACACTCACTATCACTCTCTGACACTCTGTGACACTCTCTGACACTCTCAGACACTCACTATCGCTCTCTGACACTCTCTGACACTCTCTGACACTCTCTGACACTCTCTAGCACTCTCTAGCACTCTCTATCACTCTCTGACACTCTCTGACACTCTCTGACACTCACTATCACTCTCTGACACTCTCTGACACTCTCTGACACTCTCTATCACTCTCTGACACTCTCTGACACTCTCTGACACTCACTATCACTCTCTGACACTCTCTGACACTCTCTGACACTCTCTAGCACTCTCTATCACTCTCTGACACTCTCAGACACTCACTATCACTCTCTGACACTCTCGGACGCTCTCTGACACTCTCTGACAATCTCTAGCACTCTCTATCACTCTCTGACACTCTCAGACACTCACTATCACTCTCTGACACTCTCGGACGCTCTCTGACACTCTCTGACACTCTCTGACACTCTCTAGCACTCTCTATCACTCTCTGACACTCTCTGACACTCTCTATCACTCTCTGACACTCTCTATCACTCTCTGACACTCTCAGACACTCTCAGACACTCACTATCACTATCTGACACTCTCTGACGCTCTCTATCACTCTCTATCACTCTCTGACACTCTCAGACACACTCTGACACTCTCTATCACTCTCTATCACTCTCTGACATTCTCTATCTCTCTCTGACACTCTCTGACAGTCTCTGAAACTCTCTATCACTCTCTATCGCTCTCTGACACTCTCTATCACTCTCTGACACTCTCTGAAACTCTCTATCACTCACTATCACTCTCTGACACTCTCTGACACTCTCTGACACTCTCTGACACTCTCTATCACTCTCCATCACTCTCTGACACTCTCTATCACTCTCTGACACTCTCTGAAACTCTCTGAAACTCTCTCTCACTCTCTGACACTCTCAGACACTCGCTATCACTCTCTGACACTCTCTGACACTCTCTATCACTCTCTATCACTCTCTATCACTCTCTGACACTGTCTGACACTCTCTGACACTCTCTATCACTCTCTATCACTCTCTGACACTCTCTGACACTCTCTGACACTCCCTATCACTCTCTATCACTCTCTGACACTGTCTGACACTCTCTGACACTCTCTATCACTCTCTGACACTCTCTGACACTCTCTATCACTCTCTATCACTCTCTGACACTCTCAGACACTCTCTGACACTCTCTGACACACTCTGAAACTCTCTGACACTCTCTATCACTCTCTGACACTCTCAGACATAATCTGACACTCTCTGAAACTCTCTATCACTCTCAGACACTCTCTGACACTCTCTATCACTCTCAGACACTCTCTATCACTCTCAGACACTCTCTGACACTCTCTGACACTCTCTATCACTCTCTGACACTCTCAGACACACTCTGACACTCTCTGACACACTCTGACAATCTCTGACACACTCTATCACTTTCAGACACTCTCTGACACTCTCTGACAATCTCTGAAACTCTCTGACACTCTCAGACACTCACTATCACTATCTGACACTCTCTGACACTCTCTGACACTCTCTATCACTCTCTATCACTCTCTATCACTCTCTATCACTCTCTGACACTCTCTGACACTCTCTGACACTCTCTGAAACTCTCTATCACTCTCTATCGCTCTCTGACACACTCTATCACTCTCTGACACTCTCTGAAACTCTCTATCACTCTCTATCACTCTCTGACACTCTCAGACACTCTCAGAGACTCTCAGAGACTCTCAGACACTCTCTGACACTCTCAGACAATCACTATCACTCTCTGACACTGTCTGACACTCTCTGACACTCTCTATCACTCTCTGACACTCTCTATCACTCTCTGACACTCTCAGACACTCTCTGACACTCTCTGACACTCTCAGACACTCACTATCACTATCTGACACTCTCTGACACTCTCTGACACTCTCTATCACTCTCTATCACTCTCTATCACTCTCTGACACTCTCTGACACTCTCTGACACTCTCTGAAACTCTCTATCACTCTCTATCGCTCTCTGACACACTCTATCACTCTCTGACACTCTCTGAAACTCTCTATCACTCTCTATCACTCTCTGACACTCTCAGACACTCTCAGAGACTCTCAGAGACTCTCAGACACTCTCTGACACTCTCAGACAATCACTATCACTCTCTGACACTGTCTGACACTCTCTGACACTCTCTATCACTCTCTTACACTCTCTGACACTCTATAACTCTCTATCACTCTCTGACACTCTCTGACACTCTATCATCCTCTATCACTCTCTGACACTCTCAGACCCTCTCTGACACTCTCTGAAACTCTCTATCACTCTCTATCACTCTCTGACACTCTCTGACACTCTCTATCACTCTCAGACACTCACTATCACTCTCTGACACTGTCTGACACTCTCTGACACTCTCTATCACTCTCTGACACTCTATAACTCTCTATCGCTCTCTGACACTCTCTGACACTCTATCACTATCTATCACTCTCTGACACTCTCTGACACTCTCTGACACTCTCTGACACTCTCAGACACTCTCTGACACTCTCTGAAACTCGATATCACTCTCTATCACTCTCTGATACTCTCTGACTCTCTCTATCACTCTCAGACACTCACTATCACTCTCTGACACTCTCTGACACTCTATGACACTCTCTAGCACTCTCTAGCACTCTCTGACACTCTCTGACACTCTCTGACACTCACTATCACTCTCTGACCCTCGCTGACACTCTCTGACACTCTCTGACACTCTCTATCACTCTCTGACACTCTCTGACACTCTCTGACACTCACTATCACTCTCTGACACTCTCTGACACTCTCTGACACTCTCTGACACTCTCTAGCACTCTCTTGCACTCACTATCACTCTCTGACCCTCTCTGACACTCTCTGACACTCTCTATCACTCTCTGAAACACTCTGACACTCTCTGACACTCACTATCACTCTCTGACACTCTGTGACACTCTCTGACACTCTCTAGCACTCTCTATCACTCTCTATCACTCTCTGACACTCTCTGACACCCTCTATCACTCTCAGACACTCACTATCGCTCTCTGACACTCTCTGACACTCTCTGACACTCTCTAGCACTCTCTAGCACTCTCTATCACTCTCTGACACTCTCTGACACTCTCTGACACTCACTATCACTCTCTGACACTCTCTGACACTCTCTGACACTCTCTGACACTCTCTATCACTCTCTGACACTCTCTGACACTCTCTGACACTCACTATCACTCTCTGACACTCTCTGACACTCTCTGACACTCTCTAGCACTCTCTATCACTCTCTGACACTCTCAGACACTCACTATCACTCTCTGACACTCTCGGACGCTCTCTGACACTCTCTGACACTCTCTAGCACTCTCTATCACTCTCTGACACTCTCAGACACTCACTATCACTCTCTGACACTCTCGGACGCTCTCTGACACTCTCTGACACTCTCTGACACTCTCTAGCACTCTCTATCACTCTCTGACACTCTCTGACACTCTCTATCACTCTCTGACACTCTCTATCACTCTCTGACACTCTCAGACACTCTCAGACACTCACTATCACTATCTGACACTCTCTGACGCTCTCTATCACTCTCTATCACTCTCTGACACTCTCAGACACACTCTGACACTCTCTATCACTCTCTATCACTCTCTGACATTCTCTATCTCTCTCTGACACTCTCTGACACTCTCTGAAACTCTCTATCACTCTCTATCGCTCTCTGACACTCTCTATCACTCTCTGACACTCTCTGAAACTCTCTATCACTCACTATCACTCTCTGACACTCTCTGACACTCTCTGACACTCTCTGACACTCTCTATCACTCTCCATCACTCTCTGACACTCTCTATCACTCTCTGACACTCTCTGAAACTCTCTGAAACTCTCTCTCACTCTCTGACACTCTCAGACACTCGCTATCACTCTCTGACACTCTCTGACACTCTCTGACACTCTCTATCACTCTCTATCACTCTCTGACACTGTCTGACACTCTCTGACACTCTCTATCACTCTCTGACACTCTCTGACACTCTCTGACACTCTCTATCACTCTCTATCACTCTCTGACACTGTCTGACACTCTCTGACACTCTCTATCACTCTCTGACACTCTCTGACACTCTCTATCACTCTCTATCACTCTCTGACACTCTCAGACACTCTCTGACACTCTCTGACACACTCTGAAACTCTCTGACACTCTCTATCACTCTCTGACACTCTCAGACATAATCTGACACTCTCTGAAACTCTCTATCACTCTCAGACACTCTCTGACACTCTCTATCACTCTCAGACACTCTCTCTCACTCTCAGACACTCTCTGACACTCTCTGACACTCTCTATCACTCTCTATCACTCTCTGACACTCTCAGACACACTCTGACACTCTCTGACACACTCTGACAATCTCTGACACACTCTATCACTTTCAGACACTCTCTGACACTCTCTGACAATCTCTGAAAGTCTCTATCACTCTCTATCACTCTCTGACACTCTCTGACACTCTCTGACACTCTCTGACACTCTCTGAAACTCTCTATCACTCTCTATCGCTCTCTGACACTCTCTATCACTCTCTGACACTCTCTCAAACTCTCTATCACTCACTATCACTCTCTGACACTCTCTGACACTCTCTATCACTCTCTATCACTCTCTGACACTCTCTACCACTCTCTGACACTCTCTATCACTCTCTGACACTCTCTGAAACTCTCTGAAATTCTCTATCACTCTTTGACACTCTCAGACACTCGCTATCACTCTCTGACACTCTCTGACACTCTCTGACACACTCTGAAACTCTCTGACACTCTCTATCACTCGCTATCACTCTCTGACACTCTCAGACATAATCTGACACTCTCTGAAACTCTCTATAACTCTCAGACACTCTCTGACACTCTCTATCACTCTCTGACACAATCTGAAACTCTCTGACACTCTCTATCACTCTCTATCACTCTCTGACACTCTCAGACATAATATGACACTCTCTGGAACTCTCTATAACTCTCAGACACTCTCTGACACTCTCTGACACTCTCTATCACTCTCAGACACTCTCTGACACTCTCTGACACTCTCTGACACTGTCTGACACTCTCTGCAACTCTCTGACACTCTCTATCACTCTCTGACACTGTCTGACACTCTCTGACACTCTCTATCACTCTCTATCACTCTCTATCACTCTCTATCACTCTCTGACACTCTCAGACACTCTCTGACACTCTCAGACACTCTCTGACACTCTCTGACAGTATCTGACACTCTCAGACACTCACTATCACTCTCTGACACTGTCTGACACTCTCTGACACTCTCTATCACTCTCTGACACTGTCTGACACTCTCTGACAATCTCTATCACTCTCTATCACTCTCTGACACTCTCAGACACTCTCAGAGACTCTCAGAGACTCTCTGACACTCTCTATCACTCTCTGACACTCTCAGACACTCTCTGACACTCTCAGACAATCACTGTCACTCTCTGACACTGTCTGACACTCTCTGACACTCTCTATCACTCTCTGACACTCTCTGACACTCTATAAGTCTCTATCCCTCTCTGACACTCTCTGACACTCTATCACTCTCTATCACTCTCTGACACTCTCAGACACTCTCTGACACTCTCAGACACACTCTGACACTCTCTGACACTCTCTATCACTCTCAGACACTCTCTGACACTCTCTGACACTCTCTATCACTCTCAGACACTCACTATCACTCTCTGACACTCTCTGACACTCTCTGACACTCTCTAGCACTCTCTAGCACTCTCTATCACTCTCTGACACTCTCTGACACTCACTATCACTCTCTGACCCTCTCTGACACTCTCTGACACTCTCTATCACTCTCTGACACTCTCTGACACTCTCTGACACTCTCTGACACTCACTATCACTCTCTGACACTCTCTGACACTCTCTGACACTCTCTAGCACTCTCTGTCACTGTCTATCACTCGCTGACAATCTCTGACACTCTCTATCACTCTCAGACACTCACTATCACTCTCTGACACTCTCTGACACTCTCTGACACTCTCTGACACTCTCTAGCACTCTCTAGCACTCTCTATCACTCTCTGACACTCTCTGACACTCTCTAGCACTCTCTAGCACTCTCTGGCACTCTCTGACACTCTCTGACACTCACTATCACTCTCTGACACTCTCTGACACCCTCTGACACTCTCTAGCACTCTCTATCACTCTCTGACACTCTCAGACACTCACTATCACTCTCTGACACTCTGTGACACTATCTAGCACTCTCTGACACTCTCAGACACTCTCAGACACTCACTATCACTCTCTGACACTCTCTGACACTCTCTAGCACTCTCTGACACTCTCAGACACTCTCTATCACTCTCTGACACTCTCAGACACTCGCTGACACTCTCTAGCACTCTCTGACACTCTCAGACACTCTCTGACACTCTCTATCACTCTCTGACACTCTCAGACACTCTCTGACACTCTTTGAAACTCTCTATCACTCTCTATCACTCTCTGACACTCTCTGACACTCTCTATCACTCTCTGACACTCTCTATCACTCTCTGACACTCTCTGACACTCACTATCACTATCTGACACTCTCGGACACTCTCTGACACTCTCTATCACTCTCTATCACTCTCGATCACTCTCTGACACTCTCTGACACTCTCTGAAACTCTCTATCACTCTCTATCGCTCTCTGACACTCTCTATCACTCTCTGACACTCTCTGAAACTCTCTATCACTCTCTATCACTCTCTGACACTCTCAGACACTCTCAGAGACTCTCAGAGACTCTCAGACACTCTCTGACACTCTCAGACAATCACTATCACTCTCTGACACTGTCTGACACTCTCTGACACTCTCTATCACTCTCTTACACTCTCTGACACTCTATAACTCTCTATCACTCTCTGACACTCTCTGACACTCTATCACTCTCTATCACTCTCTGACACTCTCTGACACTCTCAGACACTCTCTGACACTCTCTGAAACTCTCTATCACTCTCTATCACTCTCTGACACTCTCTGACACTCTCTATCACTCTCAGACACTCACTATCACTCTCTGACACTGTCTGACACTCTCTGACACTCTCTATCACTCTCTGACACTCTATAACTCTCTATAACTCTCTGACACTCTCTGACACTCTATCACTCTCTATCACTCTCTGACACTCTCAGACACTCTCTGACACTCTCTGACACTCTCAGACACTCTCTGACACTCTCTGAAACTCGATATCACTCTCTATCACTGTCTGACACTCTCTGACTCTCTCTATCACTCTCAGACACTCACTATCACTCTCTGACACTCTCTGACACTCTATGACACTCTCTAGCACTCTCTAGCACACTCTAGCACTCTCTCACACTCTCTGACACTCTCTGACACTCACTATCACTCTCTGACCCTCTCTGACACTCTCTATCACTCTCTGACACTCTCTGACACTCTCTGACACTCACTATCACTCTCTGGCACTCTCTGACACTCTCTGACACTCACTATCACTCTCTATCACTCTCTGACACTCTCTAGCACTCTCTATCACTCTCTGACACTCTCAGACACTCACTATCACTCTCTGACACTCTCGGACGCTCTCTGACACTCTCTGACACTCTCTGACACTCTCTAGCACTCTCTATCACTCTCTGACACTCTCTAGCACTCTCTATCACTCTCTGACACTCTCAGACACTCACTATCACTCTCTGACACTCTCGGACGCTCTCTGACACTCTCTGACACTCTCTAGCACTCTCTATCACTCTCTGACACTCTCAGACACTCACTATCACTCTCTGACACTCTCGGACGCTCTCTGACACTCTCTGACACTCTCTGACACTCTCTAGCACTCTCTATCACTCTCTGACACTCTCTGACACTCTCTATCACTCTCTGACACTCTCTATCACTCTCTGACACTCTCAGACACTCTCAGACACTCACTATCACTATCTGACACTCTCTGACGCTCTCTATCACTCTCTATCACTCTCTGACACTCTCAGACACACTCTGACACTCTCTATCACTCTCTATCACTCTCTGACATTCTCTATCTCTCTCTGACACTCTCTGACACTCTCTGAAACTCTCTATCACTCTCTATCGCTCTCTGACACTCTCTATCACTCTCTGACACTCTCTGAAACTCTCTATCACTCACTATCACTCTCTGACACTCTCTGACACTCTCTGACACTCTCTGACACTCTCTATCACTCTCCATCACTCTCTGACACTCTCTATCACTCTCTGACACTCTCTGAAACTCTCTGAAACTCTCTCTCACTCTCTGACACTCTCAGACACTCGCTATCACTCTCTGACACTCTCTGACACTCTCTGACACTCTCTATCACTCTCTATCACTCTCTGACACTGTCTGACACTCTCTGACACTCTCTATCACTCTCTGACACTCTCTGACACTCTCTGACACTCTCTATCACTCTCTATCACTCTCTGACACTGTCTGACACTCTCTGACACTCTCTATCACTCTCTGACACTCTCTGACACTCTCTGACACACTCTGAAACTCTCTGACACTCTCTATCACTCTCTGACACTCTCAGACATAATCTGACACTCTCTGAAACTCTCTATCACTCTCAGACACTCTCTGACACTCTCTATCACTCTCAGACACTCTCTCTCACTCTCAGACACTCTCTGACACTCTCTGACACTCTCTATCACTCTCTATCACTCTCTGACACTCTCAGACACACTCTGACACTCTCTGACACACTCTGACAATCTCTGACACACTCTATCACTTTCAGACACTCTCTGACACTCTCTGACAATCTCTGAAAGTCTCTATCACTCTCTATCACTCTCTGACACTCTCTGACACTCTCTGACACTCTCTGACACTCTCTGAAACTCTCTATCACTCTCTATCGCTCTCTGACACTCTCTATCACTCTCTGACACTCTCTCAAACTCTCTATCACTCACTATCACTCTCTGACACTCTCTGACACTCTCTATCACTCTCTATCACTCTCTGACACTCTCTATCACTCTCTGACACTCTCTATCACTCTCTGACACTCTCTGAAACTCTCTGAAACTCTCTATCACTCTTTGACACTCTCAGACACTCGCTATCACTCTCTGACACTCTCTGACACTCTCTGACACACTCTGAAACTCTCTGACACTCTCTTTCACTCGCTATCACTCTCTGACACTCTCAGACATAATCTGACACTCTCTGAAACTCTCTATAACTCTCAGACACTCTCTGACACTCTCTATCACTCTCAGACACTCTCTGACACTCTCAGACACTCTCTGACACTCTCTGACACAATCTGAAACTCTCTGACACTCTCTATCACTCTCTATCACTCTCTGACACTCTCAGACATAATATGACACTCTCTGGAACTCTCTATAACTCTCAGACACTCTCTGACACTCTCTGACACTCTCTATCACTCTCAGACACTCTCTGACACTCTCTGACACTCTCTGACACTGTCTGACACTCTCTGCAACTCTCTGACACTCTCTATCACTCTCTGACACTGTCTGACACTCTCTGACACTCTCTATCACTCTCTATCACTCTCTATCACTCTCTGACACTCTCAGACACTCTCTGACACTCTCAGACACTCTCTGACACTCTCTGACAGTATCTGACACTCTCAGACACTCACTATCACTATCTGACACTGTCTGACACTCTCTGACACTCTCTATCACTCTCTGACACTGTCTGACACTCTCTGACAATCTCTATCACTCTCAATCACTCTCTGACACTCTCAGACACTCTCAGAGACTCTCAGAGACTCTCTGACACTCTCTATCACTCTCTGACACTCTCAGACACTCTCTGACACTCTCAGACAATCACTGTCACTCTCTGACACTGTCTGACACTCTCTGACACTCTCTATCACTCTCTGACACTCTCTGACACTCTATAAGTCTCTATCCCTCTCTGACACTCTCTGACACTCTATCACTCTCTATCACTCTCTGACACTCTCAGACACTCTCTGACACTCTCAGACACACTCTGACACTCTCTGACACTCTCTATCACTCTCAGACAGTCTCTGACACTCTCTGACACTCTCTATCACTCTCAGACACTCACTATCACTCTCTGACACTCTCTGACACTCTCTGACACTCTCTAGCACTCTCTAGCACTCTCTATCACTCTCTGACACTCTCTGACACTCACTATCACTCTCTGACCCTCTCTGACACTCTCTGACACTCTCTATCACTCTCTGACACTCTCTGACACTCTCTGACACTCTCTGACACTCACTATCACTCTCTGACACTCTCTGACACTCTCTGACACTCTCTAGCACTCTCTATCACTGTCTATCACTCGCTGACAATCTCTGACACTCTCTATCACTCTCAGACACTCACTATCACTCTCTGACACTCTCTGACACTCTCTGACACTCTCTAGCACTCTCTAGCACTCTCTATCACTCTCTGACACTCTCTGACACTCTCTAGCACTCTCTAGCACTCTCTGGCACTCTCTGACACTCTCTGACACTCACTATCACTCTCTGACACTCTCTGACACTCTCTGACACTCTCTAGCACTCTCTATCACTCTCTGACACTCTCAGACACTCACTATCACTCTCTGACACTCTCTGACACTATCTAGCACTCTCTGACACTCTCAGACACTCTCAGACACTCACTATCACTCTCTGACACTCTCTGACACTCTCTAGCACTCTCTGACACTCTCAGACACTCTCAGACACTCTCTATCACTCTCTGACACTCTCAGACACTCGCGGACACTCTCTAGCACTCTCTGACACTCTCAGACACTCTCTGACACTCTCTATCACTCTTTGACACTCTCAGACACTCTCTGACACTCTTTGAAACTCTCTATCACTCTCTATCACTCTCTGACACTCTCTGACACTCTCTATCACTCTCTGACGCTCTCTATCACTCTCTGACACTCTCTGACACTCACTATCACTATCTGACACTCTCGGACACTCTCTGACACTCTCTATCACTCTCTATCACTCTCGATCACTCTCTGACACTCTCTGACACTCTCTGACACTCTCTGAAACTCTCTATCACTCTCTATCGCTCTCTGACACTCTCTATCACTCTCTGACACTCTCTGAAACTCTCTATCACTCTCTATCACTCTCTGACACTCTCAGACACTCTCAGAGACTCTCAGAGACTCTCAGACACTCTCTGACACTCTCAGACAATCACTATCACTCTCTGACACTGTCTGACACTCTCTGACACTCTCTATCACTCTCTTACACTCTCTGACACTCTATAACTCTCTATCACTCTCTGACACTCTCTGACACTCTATCACTCTCTATCACTCTCTGACACTCTCTGACACTCTCAGACACTCTCTGACACTCTCTGAAACTCTCTATCACTCTCTATCACTCTCTGACACTCTCTGACACTCTCTATCACTCTCAGACACTCACTATCACTCTCTGACACTGTCTGACACTCTCTGACACTCTCTATCACTCTCTGACACTCTATAACTCTCTATAACTCTCTGACACTCTCTGACACTCTATCACTCTCTATCACTCTCTGACACTCTCAGACACTCTCTGACACTCTCTGACACTCTCAGACACTCTCTGACACTCTCTGAAACTCGATATCACTCTCTATCACTGTCTGACACTCTCTGACTCTCTCTATCACTCTCAGACACTCACTATCACTCTCTGACACTCTCTGACACTCTATGACACTCTCTAGCACTCTCTAGCACTCTCTAGCACTCTCTCACACTCTCTGACACTCTCTGACACTCACTATCACTCTCTGACCCTCTCTGACACTCTCTATCACTCTCTGACACTCTCTGACACTCTCTGACACTCACTATCACTCTCTGGCACTCTCTGACACTCTCTGACACTCACTATCACTCTCTGACACTCTCTGACACTCTCTGACACTCTCTGACACTCTCTAGCACTCTCTATCACTCTCTGACACTCTCAGACACTCACTATCACTCTCTGACCCTCTCTGACACTCTCTGACACTCACTATCACTCTCTGACACTCTCTGACACTCTCTGACAATCTCTGACACTCTCTATCACTCTCAGACACTCACTATCACTCTCTGACACTCTCTGACACTCTCTGACACTCTCTAGCACTCTCTAGCACTCTCTATCACTCTCTGACACTCTCTGACACTCTCTAGCACTCTCTAGCACTCTCTGGCACTCTCTGACACTCTCTGACACTCACTATCACTCTCTGACACTCTCTGACACTCTCTGACACTCTCTAGCACTCTCTATCACTCTCTGACACTCTCAGACACTCACTATCACTCTCTGACACTCTCTGACACTATCTAGCACTCTCTGACACTCTCAGACACTCTCAGACACTCTCTATCACTCTCTGACACTCTCAGACACTCGCGGACACTCTCTAGCACTCTCTGACACTCTCAGACACTCTCTGACACTCTCTATCACTCTTTGACACTCTCAGACACTCTCTGACACTCTTTGAAACTCTCTATCACTCTCTATCACTCTCTGACACTCTCTGACACTCTCTATCACTCTCTGACGCTCTCTATCACTCTCTGACACTCTCTGACACTCACTATCACTATCTGACACTCTCGGACACTCTCTGACACTCTCTATCACTCTCTATCACTCTCGATCACTCTCTGACACTCTCTGACACTCTCTGACACTCTCTGAAACTCTCTATCACTCTCTATCGCTCTCTGACACTCTCTATCACTCTCTGACACTCTCTGAAACTCTCTATCACTCTCTATCACTCTCTGACACTCTCAGACACTCTCAGAGACTCTCAGAGACTCTCAGACACTCTCTGACACTCTCAGACAATCACTATCACTCTCTGACACTGTCTGACACTCTCTGACACTCTCTATCACTCTCTTACACTCTCTGACACTCTATAACTCTCTATCACTCTCTGACACTCTCTGACACTCTATCACTCTCTATCACTCTCTGACACTCTCTGACACTCTCAGACACTCTCTGACACTCTCTGAAACTCTCTATCACTCTCTATCACTCTCTGACACTCTCTGACACTCTCTATCACTCTCAGACACTCACTATCACTCTCTGACACTGTCTGACACTCTCTGACACTCTCTATCACTCTCTGACACTCTATAACTCTCTATAACTCTCTGACACTCTCTGACACTCTATCACTCTCTATCACTCTCTGACACTCTCAGACACTCTCTGACACTCTCTGACACTCTCAGACACTCTCTGACACTCTCTGAAACTCGATATCACTCTCTATCACTGTCTGACACTCTCTGACTCTCTCTATCACTCTCAGACACTCACTATCACTCTCTGACACTCTCTGACACTCTATGACACTCTCTAGCACTCTCTAGCACTCTCTAGCACTCTCTCACACTCTCTGACACTCTCTGACACTCACTATCACTCTCTGACCCTCTCTGACACTCTCTATCACTCTCTGACACTCTCTGACACTCTCTGACACTCACTATCACTCTCTGGCACTCTCTGACACTCTCTGACACTCACTATCACTCTCTGACACTCTCTGACACTCTCTGACACTCTCTGACACTCTCTAGCACTCTCTATCACTCTCTGACACTCTCAGACACTCACTATCACTCTCTGACCCTCTCTGACACTCTCTGACACTCACTATCACTCTCTGACACTCTCTGACACTCTCTGACAATCTCTGACACTCTCTATCACTCTCAGACACTCACTATCACTCTCTGACACTCTCTGACACTCTCTGACACTCTCTAGCACTCTCTAGCACTCTCTATCACTCTCTGACACTCTCTGACACTCTCTAGCACTCTCTAGCACTCTCTGGCACTCTCTGACACTCTCTGACACTCACTATCACTCTCTGACACTCTCTGACACTCTCTGACACTCTCTAGCACTCTCTATCACTCTCTGACACTCTCAGACACTCACTATCACTCTCTGACACTCTCTGACACTATCTAGCACTCTCTGACACTCTCAGACACTCTCAGACACTCACTATCACTCTCTGACACTCTCTGACACTCTCTAGCACTCTCTGACACTCTCAGACACTCTCAGACACTCTCTATCACTCTCTGACACTCTCAGACACTCGCGGACACTCTCTAGCACTCTCTGACACTCTCAGACACTCTCTGACACTCTCTATCACTCTTTGACACTCTCAGACACTCTCTGACACTCTTTGAAACTCTCTATCACTCTCTATCACTCTCTGACACTCTCTGACACTCTCTATCACTCTCTGACACTCTCTATCACTCTCTGACACTCTCTGACACTCACTATCACTATCTGACACTCTCGGACACTCTCTGACACTCTCTATCACTCTCTATCACTCTCGATCACTCTCTGACACTCTCTGACACTCTCTGACACTCTCTGAAACTCTCTATCACTCTCTATCGCTCTCTGACACTCTCTATCACTCTCTGACACTCTCTGAAACTCTCTATCACTCTCTATCACTCTCTGACACTCTCAGACACTCTCAGAGACTCTCAGAGACTCTCAGACACTCTCTGACACTCTCAGACAATCACTATCACTCTCTGACACTGTCTGACACTCTCTGACACTCTCTATCACTCTCTTACACTCTCTGACACTCTATAACTCTCTATCACTCTCTGACACTCTCTGACACTCTATCACTCTCTATCACTCTCTGACACTCTCTGACACTCTCAGACACTCTCTGACACTCTCTGAAACTCTCTATCACTCTCTATCACTCTCTGACACTCTCTGACACTCTCTATCACTCTCAGACACTCACTATCACTCTCTGACACTGTCTGACACTCTCTGACACTCTCTATCACTCTCTGACACTCTATAACTCTCTATAACTCTCTGACACTCTCTGACACTCTATCACTCTCTATCACTCTCTGACACTCTCAGACACTCTCTGACACTCTCTGACACTCTCAGACACTCTCTGACACTCTCTGAAACTCGATATCACTCTCTATCACTGTCTGACACTCACTATCACTCTCTGACACTCTCTGACACTCTATGACACTCTCTAGCACTCTCTAGCACTCTCTAGCACTCTCTCACACTCTCTGACACTCTCTGACACTCACTATCACTCTCTGACCCTCTCTGACACTCTCTATCACTCTCTGACACTCTCTGACACTCTCTGACACTCACTATCACTCTCTGGCACTCTCTGACACTCTCTGACACTCACTATCACTCTCTGACACTCTCTGACACTCTCTGACACTCTCTGACACTCTCTAGCACTCTCTATCACTCTCTGACACTCTCAGACACTCACTATCACTCTCTGACACTCTCTGACACTATCTAGCACTCTCTGACACTCTCTGACACTCTCTGACACTCACTATCACTCTCTGACACTCTCTGACACTCTCTGACACTCTCTAGCACTCTCTATCACTGTCTATCACTCGCTGACAATCTCTGACACTCTCTATCACTCTCAGACACTCACTATCACTCTCTGACACTCTCTGACACTCTCTGACACTCTCTAGCACTCTCTAGCACTCTCTATCACTCTCTGACACTCTCTGACACTCTCTAGCACTCTCTAGCACTCTCTGGCACTCTCTGACACTCTCTGACACTCACTATCACTCTCTGACACTCTCTGACACTCTCTGACACTCTCTAGCACTCTCTATCACTCTCTGACACTCTCAGACACTCACTATCACTCTCTGACACTCTCTGACACTATCTAGCACTCTCTGACACTCTCAGACACTCTCAGACACTCACTATCACTCTCTGACACTCTCTGACACTCTCTAGCACTCTCTGACACTCTCAGACACTCTCAGACACTCTCTATCACTCTCTGACACTCTCAGACACTCGCGGACACTCTCTAGCACTCTCTGACACTCTCAGACACTCTCTGACACTCTCTATCACTCTTTGACACTCTCAGACACTCTCTGACACTCTTTGAAACTCTCTATCACTCTCTATCACTCTCTGACACTCTCTGACACTCTCTATCACTCTCTGACACTCTCTATCACTCTCTGACACTCTCTGACACTCACTATCACTATCTGACACTCTCGGACACTCTCTGACACTCTCTATCACTCTCTATCACTCTCGATCACTCTCTGACACTCTCTGACACTCTCTGACACTCTCTGAAACTCTCTATCACTCTCTATCGCTCTCTGACACTCTCTATCACTCTCTGACACTCTCTGAAACTCTCTATCACTCTCTATCACTCTCTGACACTCTCAGACACTCTCAGAGACTCTCAGAGACTCTCAGACACTCTCTGACACTCTCAGACAATCACTATCACTCTCTGACACTGTCTGACACTCTCTGACACTCTCTATCACTCTCTTACACTCTCTGACACTCTATAACTCTCTATCACTCTCTGACACTCTCTGACACTCTATCACTCTCTATCACTCTCTGACACTCTCTGACACTCTCAGACACTCTCTGACACTCTCTGAAACTCTCTATCACTCTCTATCACTCTCTGACACTCTCTGACACTCTCTATCACTCTCAGACACTCACTATCACTCTCTGACACTGTCTGACACTCTCTGACACTCTCTATCACTCTCTGACACTCTATAACTCTCTATAACTCTCTGACACTCTCTGACACTCTATCACTCTCTATCACTCTCTGACACTCTCAGACACTCTCTGACACTCTCTGACACTCTCAGACACTCTCTGACACTCTCTGAAACTCGATATCACTCTCTATCACTGTCTGACACTCTCTGACTCTCTCTATCACTCTCAGACACTCACTATCACTCTCTGACACTCTCTGACACTCTATGACACTCTCTAGCACTCTCTAGCACTCTCTAGCACTCTCTCACACTCTCTGACACTCTCTGACACTCACTATCACTCTCTGACCCTCTCTGACACTCTCTATCACTCTCTGACACTCTCTGACACTCTCTGACACTCACTATCACTCTCTGGCACTCTCTGACACTCTCTGACACTCACTATCACTCTCTGACACTCTCTGACACTCTCTGACACTCTCTGACACTCTCTAGCACTCTCTATCACTCTCTGACACTCTCAGACACTCACTATCACTCTCTGACACTCTCTGACACTATCTAGCACTCTCTGACACTCTCAGACACTCTCAGACACTCACTATCACTCTCTGACACTCTCTGACACTCTCTAGCACTCTCTGACACTCTCAGACACTCTCAGACACTCTCTATCACTCTCTGACACTCTCTGACACTCTCTGAAACTCTCTATCACTCTCTATCGCTCTCTGACACACTCTATCACTCTCTGACACTCTCTGAAACTCTCTATCACTCTCTATCACTCTCTGACACTCTCAGACACTCTCAGAGACTCTCAGAGACTCTCAGACACTCTCTGACACTCTCAGACAATCACTATCACTCTCTGACACTCTCTGACACTCTATAACTCTCTATCACTCTCTGACACTCTCTGACACTCTCTGACACTCTCAGACACTCTCTGACACTCTCTGAAACTCTCTATCACTCTCTATCACTCTCTGACACTCTCTGACACTCTCTATCACTCTCAGACACTCACTATCACTCTCTGACACTGTCTGACACTCTCTGACACTCTCTATCACTCTCTGACACTCTATAACTCTCTATCACTCTCTGACACTCTCTGACACTCTATCACTCTCTATCACTCTCTGACACTCTCAGACACTCTCTGACACTCTCTGACACTCTCAGACACTCTCTGACACTCTCTGAAACTCGATATCACTCTCTATCACTCTCTGACACTCTCTGACTCTCTCTATCACTCTCAGACACTCACTATCACTCTCTGACACTCTCTGACACTCTATGACACTCTCTAGTACTCTCTAGCACTCTCTGACACTCTCTGACACTCTCTGACACTCACTATCACTCTCTGACCCTCTCTGACACTCTCTGACACTCTCTATCACTCTCTGACACTCTCTGACACTCTCTGACACTCACTATCACTCTCTGACACTCTCTGACACTCTCTGACACTCTCTAGCACTCTCTATCACTCTCTGACACTCTCTGACACTCTCTATCACTCTCAGACACTCACTATCACTCTCTGACGCTCTCTGACACTCTCTGACAATCTCTGACACTCTCTGACACTCTCTAGCACTTTCTCGCACTCTCTATCACTCTCTGACACTCTCTGACACTCTCGGACACTCACTATCACTCTCTGACACTCTCTGACACTCTCTAGCACTCTCTATCACTCTCTGACACTCTCTGACACTCTCAGACACTCACTATCACTCTCTGACACTCTCTGACACTCTCTGACACTCTCTAGCACTCTCTGACACTCTCTGACACTCTCAGACACTCCCTGACAGTCTCTGAAACTCTCTATCACTCTCTATCACTCTCTGACACTCTCTATCACTCTCTGACACTCTCTGACACTCTCTGACACTCTCTAGCACTCTCTGACACTCTCAGACACTCCCTGACACTCTCTGAAACTCTCTATCACTCTCTATCACTCTCTGACACACTCTGACACTCTCTATCACTCTCTGACACTCTCTATCACTCTCTGACACTCTCTATCACTCTCTGACACTCTCAGACACTCTCTGACACTCTCTGACACTCTCAGACACTCACTATCTCTCTCTGACACTCTCTAGCACTCCCTGACACTTTCAGACACTCCCTGACACTCTCTGAAACTCTCTATCACTCTCTATCACTCTCTGACACTCTCTGACACTCTCTATCACTCTCTGACACTCTCGATCACTCTCAGACACTCTCAGACACTCTCTGACACTCTCTGACACTCTTTGACACTCTCTGACACTCTCAGACACTCTCTGACACTCTCTGACACTCTCTGACACTCTCTAGCACTCTCTGACACTCTCAGAAACTCCCTGACAGTCTCTGAAACTCTCTATCACTCTCTATCACTCTCTGACACTCTCTGACACTCTCTATCACTCTCTGACACTCTCTGACACTCTCTGACACTCTCTAGCACTCTCTGACACTCTCAGACACTCCCTGACACTCTCTGAAACTCTCTATCACTCTCTATCACTCTCTGACACTCTCTGACACTCTCAGACACTCCCTGACACTCTCTGAAACTCTCTATCACTCTCTGACACGCTCAGACACTCCCTGACACTTTCAGACACTCCCTGACACTCTCTGAAACTCTCTATCACTCTCTATCACTCTCTGACACTCTCTGACACTCTCTATCACTCTCTGACACTCTCGATCACTCTCTGACACTCTCAGACACTCTCTGACACTCTCTGACACTCTCAGACACTCACTATCACTATCTGACACTCTCTGACACTCTCTGACACTCTCTATCACTCTCTGACCCTCTCTGAAACTCTCTGACACTCTCTATCGCTCTATGACACTCTCTGACACTCTCTGACACTCACTATCACTCTCTGGCACTCTCTGACACTCTCTGACACTCACTATCACTCTCTGACACTCTCTGACACTCTCTGACACTCTCTGACACTCTCTAGCACTCTCTATCACTCTCTGACACTCTCAGACAATCACTATCACTCTCTGACACTCTCTGACACTATCTAGCACTCTCTGACACTCTCAGAGACTCTCAGACACTCACTATCACTCTCTGACACTCTCTGACACTCTCTGACACTCTCTAGCACTCTCTGACACTCTCAGACACTCTCAGACACTCTCTATCACTCTCTGACACTCTCTGACACTCTCTATCACTCTCTGACCCTCTCTGACACTCTCTGACACTCTCTATCACTCTCTGACACTCTCTGACACTCTCTGACACTCACTATCACTCTCTGGCACTCTCTGACACTCTCTGACACTCACTATCACTCTCTGACACTCTCTGACACTCTCTGACACTCTCTGACACTCTCTAGCACTCTATATCACTCTCTGACACTCTCAGACACTCACTATCACTCTCTGACACTCTCTGACACTATCTAGCACTCTCTGACACTCTCAGACACTCTCAGACACTCACTATCACTCTCTGACACTCTCTGACACTCTCTGACACTCTCTAGCACTCTCTGACACTCTCAGACACTCTCAGACACTCTCTATCACTCTCTGACACTCTCAGACACTCGCTGACACTATCTAGCACTCTCTGACACTCTCAGACACTCTCTGACACTCTCTGACACTCTCTAGCACTCTCTATCACTCTCTGACACTCTCAGACACTCACTATCACTCTCTGACACTCTCTGACACTATCTAGCACTCTCTGACACTCTCAGACACTCTCAGACACTCACTATCACTCTCTGACACTCTCTGACACTATCTAGCACTCTCTGACACTCTCAGACACTCTCAGACACTCATTATCACTCTCTGACACTCTCTGACACTCTCTGACACTCTCTAGCACTCTCTGACACTCTCAGACACTCTCAGACACTCTCTATCACTCTCTGACACTCTCTGACACTATCTAGCACTCTCTGACACTCTCAGACACTCTCAGACACTCATTATCACTCTCTGACACTCTCTGACACTCTCTGACACTCTCTAGCACTCTCTGACACTCTCAGACACTCTCAGACACTCTCTATCACTCTCTGACACTCTCAGACACTCGCTGACACTCTCTAGCACTCTCTGACACTCTCAGACACTCTCTGACACTCTCTATCACTCTCTGACACTCTCAGACACTCTCTGACACTCTTTGAAACTCTCTATCACTCTCTATCACTCTCTGACACTCTCTGACACTCTCTATCACTCTCTGACACTCTCTATCACTCTCTGACACTCTCTGACACTCACTATCACTATCTGACACTCTCTGACACTCTCTATCACTCTCTATCACTCTCTATCACTCTCTATCACTCTCTGACACTCTCTGACACTCTCTGACACTCACTATCACTCTCTGGCACTCTCTGACACTCTCTGACACTCACTATCACTCTCTGACACTCTCTGACACTCTCTGACACTCTCTGACACTCTCTAGCACTCTCTATCACTCTCTGACACTCTCAGACACTCACTATCACTCTCTGACACTCTCTGACACTATCTAGCACTCTCTGACACTCTCAGACACTCACTATCACTCTCTGACACTCTCTGACACTCTCTGACACTCTCTAGCACTCTCTGACACTCTCAGACACTCTCAGACACTCTCTATCACTCTCTGACACTCTCAGACACTCGCTGACACTCTCTAGCACTCTCAGACACTCTCTGACACTCTCTATCACTCTCTATCACTCTCTGACACTCTCTGACACTCTCTATCACTCTCTGACACTCTCTATCACTCTCTGACACTCTCTGACACTCACTATCACTATCTGACACTCTCGGACACTCTCTGACACTCTCTATCACTCTCTATCACTCTCTATCACTCTCTGACACTCTCTGACACTCTCTGACACTCTCTGAAACTCTCTATCACTCTCTGACACTCTCTATCACTCTCTGACACTCTCTGAAACTCTCTATCACTCTCTATCACTCTCTGACACTCTCAGACACTCTCAGAGACTCTCAGAGACTCTCAGACACTCTCTGACACTCTCAGACAATCACTATCACTCTCTGACACTGTCTGACACTCTCTGACACTCTCTATCACTCTCTTACACTCTCTGACACTCTATAACTCTCTATCACTCTCTGACACTCTCTGACACTCTATCACTCTCTATCACTCTCTGACACTCTCTGACACTCTCAGACACTCTCTGACACTCTCTGACACTCTCTGAAACTCTCTATCACTCTCTATCACTCTCTGACACTCTCTGACACTCTCTATCACTCTCAGACACTCACTATCACTCTCTGACACTGTCTGACACTCTCTGACACTCTCTATCACTCTCTGACACTCTATAACTCTCTATCACTCTCTGACACTCTATCACTCTCTATCACTCTCTGACACTCTCAGACACTCTCTGACACTCTCTGACACTCTCAGACACTCTCTGACACTCTCTGAAACTCGATATCACTCTCTATCACTCTCTGACACTCTCTGACTCTCTCTATCACTCTCAGACACTCACTATCACTCTCTGACACTCTCTGACACTCTATGACACTCTCTAGCACTCTCTAGCACTCTCTAGCACTCTCTGACACTCTCTGACACTCTCTGACACTCACTATCACTCTCTGACCCTCTCTGACACTCTCTGACACTCTCTATCACTCTCTGACACTCTCTGACACTCTCTGACACTCACTATCACTCTCTGACACTCTCTGGCACTCTCTGACACTCTCTAGCACTCTCTATCACTCTCTGACACTCTCTGACACTCTCTATCACTCTCAGACACTCACTATCACTCTCTGACGCTCTCTGACACTCTCTGACAATCTCTGACACTCTCTGACACTCTCTAGCACTTTCTAGCACTCTCTATCACTCTCTGACACTCTCTGACACTCTCGGACACTCACTATCACTCTCTGACACTCTCTGACACTCTGTAGCACTCTCTATCACTCTCTGACACTCTCAGACACTCACTATCACTCTCTGACACTCTCTGACACTCTCTGACACTCTCTAGCACTCTCTGACACTCTCAGACACTCCCTGACACTCTCTGAAACTCTCTATCACTCTCTATCACTCTCTGACACTCTCTGACACTCTCTATCACTCTCTGACACTCTCTGACACTCTCTGACACTCTCTAGCACTCTCTGACACTCTCAGACACTCCCTGACACTCTCTGAAACTCTCTATCACTCTCTATCACTCTCTGACACTCTCTGACACTCTCTATCACTCTCTGACACTCTCTATCACTCTCTGACACTCTCAGACACTCTCTGACACTCTCTCACACTCTCAGACACTCACTATCACTCTCTGACACTCTCTAGCACTCCCTGACACTTTCAGACACTCCCTGACACTCTCTGAAACTCTCTATCACTCTCTATCACTCTCTGACACTCTCTGACACTCTCTATCACTCTCTGACACTCTCAGACACTCTCTGACACTCTCAGACACTCTCAGACACTCACTATCACTATCTGACACTCTCAGACACTCACTATCACTATCTGACACTCTCTGACACTCTCTGACACTCTCTATCACTCTCTATCACTCTCTGACACTCTCAGACACACTCTGACACTCTCTGACACACTCTGACAATCTCTGTCACTCTCTATCACTCTCTGACACTCTCTGACACTCTATAACTGTCTATCACTCTCTGACACTCTCTGACACTCTATCACTCTCTATCACTCTCTGACACTCTCTGACACTCTCAGACACTCTCTGACACTCTCAGACACTCCCTGACACTCTCTGAAACTCTCTATCACTCTCTGACACGCTCAGACACTCCCTGACACTTTCAGACACTCCCTGACACTCTCTGAAACTCTCTATCACTCTCTATCACTCTCTGACACTCTCTGACACTCTCTATCACTCTCTGACACTCTCAGACACTCACTATCACTATCTGACACTCTCAGACACTCACTATCACTATCTGACACTCTCTGACACTCTCTGACACTCTCTATCACTCTCTATCACTCTCTGACACTCTCAGACACACTCTGACACTCTCTGACACACTCTGACAATCTCTGTCACTCTCTATCACTCTCTGACACTCACTGACACTCTATAACTGTCTATCACTCTCTGACACTCTCTGACACTCTATCACTCTCTATCACTCTCTGACACTCTCTGACACTCTCAGACACTCTCTGACACTCTCAGACACTCCCTGACACTCTCTGAAACTCTCTATCACTCTCTGACACGCTCAGACACTCCCTGACACTTTCAGACACTCCCTGACACTCTCTGAAACTCTCTATCACTCTCTATCACTCTCTGACACTCTCAGACACTCTCTATCACTCTCTGACACTCTCAGACACTCACTATCACTATCTGACACTCTCAGACACTCACTATCACTATCTGACACTCTCTGACACTCTCTGACACTCTCTATCACTCTCTATCACTCTCTGACACTCTCAGACACACTCTGACACTCTCTGACACACTCTGACAATCTCTGTCACTCTCTATCACTCTCTGACACTCTCTGACACTCTATAACTGTCTATCACTCTCTGCCACTCTCTGACACTCTATCACTCTCTATCACTCTCTGACACTCTCTGACACTCTCAGACACTCTCTGACACTCTCAGACACTCCCTGACACTCTCTGAAACTCTCTATCACTCTCTGACACGCTCAGACACTCCCTGACACTTTCAGACACTCCCTGACACTCTCTGAAACTCTCTATCACTCTCTGACACTCTCTGACACTCTCTGACACTCTCTATCACTCTCTGACACTCTCGGACACTCTCAGACACTCACTATCACTATCTGACACTCTCAGACACTCCCTGACACTCTCTGAAACTCTCTATCACTCTCTATCACTCTCTATCACTCTCTGACACTCTCTGAAACTCTCTATCACTCTCTATCACTCTCTATCACTCTCTGACACTCTCTGACACTCTCTATCACTCTCTGACACTCTCGATCACTCTCTGACACTCTCTGACACACTCAGACACTCTCGGACACTCACTATCACTCTCTGACACTCTCTGACACTCTCTGACACTCTCTAGCACTCTCTATCACTCTCTGACACTCTCAGACACTCACTATCACTCTCTGACACTCTCTGACACTCTCTGACACTCTCTGACACTCTCTAGCACTCCCTGACACTCTCAGACACTCCCTGACACTCTCTGAAACTCTCTATCACTCTCTGACACTCTCTGACACTCTCTGACACTCTCTATCACTCTCTGACACTCTCTATCACTCTCTGACACTCTCTGACACTCTCTATCACTCTATGACACTCTCGATCACTCTCTGACACTCTCTGACACACTCAGACACTCTCGGACACTCACTATCACTCTCTGACACTCTCTAGCACTCTCTGACACTCTCAGACACTCCCTGACACTCTCTGAAACTCTCTATCACTCTCTGACACTCTCTGACACTCTCTATCACTCTCTGACACTCTCTATCACTCTCTGACACTCTCTGACACTCTCTATCACTCTCAATCACTCTCTGACACTCTCTGACACTCTCTGACACTCTCTATCACTCTCTATCACTCTCTGACACTGTCTGACACTCTCTGACACTCTCTATCACTCTCTGACACTCTCTGACACTCTCTATCACTCTCTGACACTCTCGATCACTCTCTATCACTCTCTGACACTCTCTGACACTCTCTGACACTCTCTGACACTCTCTGACACTCTCTATCACTCTCTGACACTCTCTATCACTCTCTGACACTCTCTGACACTCTCTATCACTCTCTGAGACTCTCGATCACTCTCTGACACTCTCTGACACACTCAGACACTCTCGGACACTCACTATCACTCTCTGACACTCTCTGACACTCTCTGACACTCTCAGACACTCACTATCACTCTCTGACACTCTCTGACACTCTCTGACACTCTCTGACACTCTCTAGCACTCTCTGACACTCTCAGACACTCCCTGACACTCTCTATCACTCTCTGACACTCTCTGACACTCTCTATCACTCTCTGACACTCTCTGACACTCTCTATCACTCTCTGACACTCTCGATCACTCTCTGACACTCTCTGACACACTCAGACACTCTCGGACACTCACTATCACTCTCTGACACGCTCTGACACTCTCTGACACTCTCTAGCACTCTCTATCACTCTCTGACACTCTCTGACACTCTCAGACACTCACTATCACTCTCTGACACTCTCTGACACTCTCTGACACTCTCTGACACTCTCTAGAACTCTCTGACACTCTCAGACACTCCCTGACACTCTCTGAAACTCTCTATCACTCTCTGACACTCTCTGACACTCTCTGACACTCTCTGACACTCTCTAGAACTCTCTGACACTCTCAGACACTCCCTGACACTCTCTGAAACTCTCTATCACTCTCTGACACTCTCTGACACTCTCTGACACTCTCTATCACTCTCTGACACTCTCTATCACTCTCTGACACTCTCTGACACTCTCTATCACTCTCTGACACTCTCGATCACTCTCTGACACTCTCTGACACACTCAGACACTCTCGGACACTCACTATCACTCTCTGACACTCTCTGACACTCTCTAGCACTCTCTGACACTCTCAGACACTCCCTGACACTCTCTGAAACTCTCTATCACTCTCTGACACTCTCAGACACTCCCTGACACTCTCTGAAACTCTCTATCACTCTCTGACACTCTCTGACACTCTCTGACACTCTCTATCACTCTCCGACACTCTCTGACACTCTCTATCACTCTCTGACACTCTCGATCACTCTCTGACACTCTCTGACACACTCAGACACTCTCGGACACTCACTATCACTCTCTGACACTCTCTGACACTCTCTGACACTCTCAGACACTCACTATCACTCTCTGACACTCTCTGACACTCTCAGACACTCACTATCACTCTCTGACACTCTCTGACACTCTCTGACACTCTCTGACACTCTCTAGCACTCTCTGACACTCTCAGACACTCCCTGACACTCTCTGAAACTCTCTATCACTCTCTGACACTCTCTGACACACTCTGACACACTCAGACACTCTCGGACACTCACTATCACTCTCTGACACTCTCTGACACTCTCTGACACTCTCAGACACTCACTATCACTCTCTGACACTCTCTGACACTCTCAGACACTCACTATCACTCTCTGACACTCTCTGACACTCTCTGACACTCTCTGACACTCTCTAGCACTCTCTGACACTCTCAGACACTCCCTGACACTCTCTGAAACTCTCTATCACTCTCTGACACTCTCTGACACTCTCTGACACTCTCTGACACTCTCTATCACTCTCTGACACTCTCTATCACTCTCTGACACTCTCTGACACTCTCTATCACTCTCTGACACTCTCGATCACTCTCTGACACTCTCTGACACACTCAGACACTCTCGGACACTCACTATCACTCTCTGACACTCTCTGACACTCTCTGACACTCTCAGACACTCACTATCACTCTCTGACACTCTCTGACACTCTCTGACACTCTCTGACACTCTCTAGCACTCTCTGACACTCTCAGACACTCCCTGACACTCTCTGAAACTCTCTATCACTCTCTGACACTCTCTGACACTCTCTATCACTCTCTGACACTCTCTATCACTCTCTGACACTCTCTGACACTCTCTGACACTCTCTGTCACTCTCTATCACTCTCTGACACTGTCTGACACTCTCTGACACTCTCTATCACTCTCTGACACTCTCTGACACACTCTATCACTCTCTATCACTCTCTGACACTCTCAGACACTCTCTGACACTCTCTGACACACTCCGAAACTCTCTGACACTCTCTATCACTCTCTGACACTCTCAGACAGAATCTGACACTCTCTGAAACTCTCTATCACTCTCAGACACTCTCTGACACTCTCTATCACTCTCAGACACTCTCTATCACTCTCAGACACTCTCTGACACTCTCTGACAGTCTCTATCACTCTCTATCACTCTCTGACACTCTCAGACACACTCTGACACTCTCTGACACACTCTGACAATCTCTGACACACTCTATCACTTTCAGACACTCTCTGACACTCTCTGACAATCTCTGAAACTCTCTATCACTCTCTATCACTCTCTGACACTCTCTGACACTCTCTGACACTCTCTGACACTCTCTGAAACTCTCTATCACTCTCTATCGCTCTCTGACACTCTCTATCACTCTCTGACACTCTTTGAAAATCTCTATCACTCATTATCACTCTCTGACACTCTCTGACACTCTCTATCACTCTCTATCACTCTCTGACACTCTCAGACACTCGCTATCACTCTCTGACACTCTCTGACACTCTCAGACACTCTCTGACACTCTCTGACACACTCTGAAACTCTCTGACACTCTCTATCACTCGCTATCACTCTCTGACACTCTCAGACATAATCTGACACTCTCTGAAACTCTCTATAACTCTCAGACACTCTCTGACACTCTCTATCACTCTCAGACACTCTCTGACACTCTCAGACACTCTCTGACACTCTCTGACACACTCTGAAACTCTCTGACACTCTCTATCACTCTCTATCACTCTCTGACACTCTCAGACATAATATGACACTCTCTGAAACTCTCTATAACTCTCAGACACTCTCTGACACTCTCTGACACTCTCTATCACTCTCAGACACTCTCTGACACTCTCTGACACTCTCTGACACTGTCTGACACTCTCTGACACTCTCTGACACTCTCTATCACTCTCTGACACTGTCTGACACTCTCTGACACTCTCTATCACTCTCTATCACTCTCTATCACTCTCTGACACTCTCAGACACTCTCAGACACTCTCTGACACTCTCAGACACTCTCTGACACTCTCTGACAGTATCTGACACTCTCAGACACTCACTATCACTCTCTGACACTGTCTGACACTCTCTGACACTCTCTATCACTCTCTGACACTGTCTTACACTCTCTGACAATCTTTATCACTCTCTATCACTCTCTGACACTCTCAGACACTATCAGAGACTCTCAGAGACTCTCTGACACTCTCTATCACTCTCTGACACTCTCAGACACTCTCTGACACTCTCAGACACTCTCTGACACTCTCTATCACTCTCTGACACTCTCTGACACTCTATAACTCTCTATCCCTCTCTAACACTCTCTGACACTCTATCACTCTCTATCACTCTCTGACACTCTCAGACACTCTCTGACACTCTCAGACACTCTCTGACACTCTCTGACACTCTCTATCACTCTCAGACACTCTCTGACACTCTCTGACACTCTCTATCACTCTCAGACACTCACTATCACTCTCTGACACTCTCTGACACTCTCTGACACTCTCTAGCACTCTCTTGCACTCTCTATCACTCTCTGACACTCTCTGACACTCACTATCACTCTCTGACCCTCTCTGACACTCTCTGACACTCTCTATCACTCTCTGACACTCTCTGACACTCTCTGACACTCACTATCACTCTCTGACACTCTCTGACACTCTCTGACACTCTCTAGCACTCTCTATCACTCTCTATCACTCGCTGACAATCTCTGACACTCTCTATCACTCTCAGACACTCACTATCACTCTCTGACACTCTCTGACACTCTCTGACACTCTCTGACACTCTCTAGCACTCTCTAGCACTCTCTATCACTCTCTGACACTCTCTGACACTCTCTAGCACTCTCTAGCACTCTCTGGCACTCTCTGACACTCTCTGACACTCACTATCGCTCTCTGACACTCTCTGACACTCTCTGACACTCTCTGACACTCTCTAGCACTCTCTATCACTCTCTGACACTCTCAGACACTCACTATCACTCTCTGACACTCTCTGACACTATCTAGCACTCTCTGACACTCTCAGACACTCTCAGACACTCACTATCACTCTCTGACACTCTCTGACACTCACTATCACTCTCTGACACTCTCTGACACTATCTAGCACTCTCTATCACTCTCTGACACTCTCTGACACTCTCTGACACTCTCTATCACTCTCTATCACTCTCTGACACTGTCTGACACTCTCTGACACTCTCTATCACTCTCTGACACTCTCTGACACTCACTATCACTCTCTGACACTCTCTGACACTATCTAGCACTCTCTGACACTCTCAGACACTCTCAGACACTCACTATCACTCTCTGACACTCTCTGACACTCACTATCACTCTCTGACACTCTCTGACACTATCTAGCACTCTCTATCACTCTCTGACACTCTCTGACACTCTCTGACACTCTCTATCACTCTCTATCACTCTCTGACACTGTCTGACACTCTCTGACACTCTCTATCACTCTCTGACACTCTCTGACACTCTCTATCACTCTCTATCACTCTCTGACACTCTCAGACACTCTCTGACACTCTCTGACACACTCTGAAACTCTCTGACACTCTCTATCACTCTCTGACACTCTCAGACAGAATCTGACACTCTCTGAAACTCTCTATCACTCTCAGACACTCTCTGACACTCTCTATCACTCTCAGACACTCTCTATCACTCTCAGACACTCTCTGACACTCTCTGACAGTCTCTATCACTCTATATCACTCTCTGACACTCTCAGACACACTCTGACACTCTCTGACACACTCTGACAATCTCTGACACACTCTATCACTTTCAGACACTCTCTGACACTCTCTGACAATCTCTGAAACTCTCTATCACTCTCTATCACTCTCTGACACTCTCTGACACTCTCTGACACTCTCTGACACTCTCTGAAACTCTCTATCACTCTCTATCGCTCTCTGACACTCTCTATCACTCTCTGACACTCTCTGAAACTCTCTATCACTCACTATCACTCTCTGACACTCTCTGACACTCTCTATCACTCTCTATCACTCTCTGACACTCTCTATCACTCTCTGACACTCTCTATCACTCTCTGACACTCTCTGAAACTCTCTGAAACTCTCTATCACTCTCTGACACTCTCTATCACTCTCTGACACAATTTGACACTCTCAGACACTCGCTATCACTCTCGATCACTCTCTGACACTCTCTGACCCTCTCTGACACTCTCTATCACTCTCTATCACTCTCTATCACTCTCTGACAGTCTCTGACATTCTCAGACACTCTCTATCACTCTCAGACACTCTCTATCACTCTCTATCACTCTCTCACACTTTCTATCACTCTCTATCACTCTCTGACACACTCAGACACTCTCTGACACTCTCTGAAACTCTCTATCACTCTCTATCACTCTCTGACACTCTCTGACACTCTCTATCACTCTCTGACACTCTCTATCACTCGCTATCACTCTCTGACACTCTCTGACACTCTCAGACACTCTCTGACACTCTCTGACACACTCTGAAACTCTCTGACACTCTCTATCACTCGCTATCACTCTCTGACACTCTCAGACATAATCTGACACTCTCTGAAACTCTCTATAACTCTCAGACACTCTCTGACACTCTCTATCACTCTCAGACACACTCTGACACTCTCAGACACTCGCTGACACTCTCTGACACACTCTGAAACTCTCTGACACTCTCTATCACTCTCTATCACTCTCTGACACTCTCAGACATAATATGACACTCTCTGAAACTCTCTATAACTCTCAGACACTATCTGACACTCTCTGACACTCTCTATCACTCTCAGACACTCTCTGACACTCTCTGACACTCTCTGACACTGTCTGACACTCTCTGACACTCTCTGACACTCTCTATCACTCTCTGACACTGTCTGACACTCTCTGACACTCTCTATCACTCTCTATCACTCTCTATCACTCTCTATCACTCTCTGACACTCTCAGACACTCTCTGACACTCTCAGACACTCTCTGACACTCTCTGACAGTATCTGACACTCTCAGACACTCACTATCACTCTCTGACACTGTCTGACACTCTCTGACACTCTCTATCACTCTCTGACACTGTCTGACACTCTCTGACAATCTCTATCACTCTCTATCAATCTCTGACACACTCTGACAATCTCTGAAGCTTTCTATCACTCTCTGACACTCTCTATCACTCTCTGACACTCTCAGACACTCTCTGACACTCTCAGACAATCAATGTCACTCTCTGACACTGTCTGACACTCTCTGACACTCTCTATCACTCTCTGACACCCTATAACTCTCTATCCCTCTCTATCACTCTCTGACACTCTCAGACACTCTCTGACACTCTCAGACACTCTCTGACACTCTCTGACACTCTCTATCACTCTCAGACACTCTCTGACACTCTCTGACACTCTCTATCACTCTCAGACACTCACTATCACTCTCTGACACTCTCTGACACTCTCTGACACTCTCTAGCACTCTCTATCACTCTCTGACACTCTCTGACACTCACTATCACTCTCTGACCCTCTCTGACACTCTCTGACACTCTCTATCACTCTCTGACACTCTCTGACACTCTCTGACACTCTCTGACACTCACTATCACTCTCTGACACTCTCTGACACTCTCTGACACTCTCTAGCACTCTCTATCACTCTCTATCACTCGCTGACAATCTCTGACACTCTCTATCACTCTCAGACACTCACTATCACTCTCTGACACTCTCTGACACTCTCTGACACTCTCTGACACTCTCTAGCACTCTCTAGCACTCTCTATCACTCTCTGACACTCTCTGACACTCTCTTTCACTCTCAGACACTCTCTATCACTCTCAGACACTCTCTGACACTCTCTGACAGTCTCTATCACTCTCTATCACTCTCTGACACTCTCAGACACACTCTGACACTCTCTGACACACTCTGACAATCTCTGACACACTCTATCACTTTCAGACACTCTCTGACACTCTCTGACAATCTCTGAAACTCTCTATCACTCTCTATCACTCTCTGACACTCTCTGACACTCTCTGACACTCTCTGACACTCTCTGAAACTCTCTATCACTCTTTATCGCTCTCTGACACTCTCTATCACTCTCTGACACTCTTTGAAACTCTCTATCACTCATTATCACTCTCTGACACTCTCTGACACTTTCTATCACTCTCTATCACTCTCTGACACTCTCTATCACTCTCTGACACTCTCTATCACTCTCTGACACTCTCTGAAACTCTCTGAAACTCTCTATCACTCTCTGACACTCTCAGACACTCGCTATCACTCTCTGACACTCTCTGACACTCTCAGACACTCTCTGACACTCTCTGACACACTGAAACTCTCTGACACTCTCTATCACTCGCTATCACTCTCTGACACTCTCAGACATAATCTGACACTCTCTGAAACTCTCTATAACTCTCAGACACTCTCTGACACTCTCTATCACTCTCAGACACTCTCTGACACTCTCAGACACTCTCTGACACTCTCTGACACACTCTGAAACTCTCTGACACTCTCTATCACTCTCTATCACTCTCTGACACTCTCTGACACTCTCTATCACTCTCTGACACTGTCTGACACTCTCTGACAATCTCTATCACTCTCTATCACTCTCTGACACTCTCAGACACTATCAGAGACTCTCAGAGACTCTCTGACACTCTCTATCACTCTCTGACACTCTCAGACACTCTCTGACACTCTCAGACACTCTCTGACACTCTCTATCACTCTCTGACACTCTCTGACACTCTATAACTCTCTATCCCTCTCTAACACTCTCTGACACTCTATCACTCTCTATCACTCTCTGACACTCTCAGACACTCTCTGACACTCTCAGACACTCTCTGACACTCTCTGACACTCTCTATCACTCTCAGACACTCTCTGACACTCTCTGACACTCTCTATCACTCTCAGACACTCACTATCACTCTCTGACACTCTCTGACACTCTCTGACACTCTCTAGCACTCTCTTGCACTCTCTATCACTCTCTGACACTCTCTGACACTCACTATCACTCTCTGACCCTCTCTGACACTCTCTGACACTCTCTATCACTCTCTGACACTCTCTGACACTCTCTGACACTCTCTGACACTCACTATCACTCTCTGACACTCTCTGACACTCTCTGACACTCTCTAGCACTCTCTATCACTCTCTATCACTCGCTGACAATCTCTGACACTCTCTATCACTCTCAGACACTCACTATCACTCTCTGACACTCTCTGACACTCTCTGACACTCTCTGACACTCTCTAGCACTCTCTAGCACTCTCTATCACTCTCTGACACTCTCTGACACTCTCTAGCACTCTCTAGCACTCTCTGGCACTCTCTGACACTCTCTGACACTCACTATCACTCTCTGACACTCTCTGACACTCTCTGACACTCTCTGACACTCTCTAGCACTCTCTATCACTCTCTGACACTCTCAGACACTCACTATCACTCTCTGACACTCTCTGACACTATCTAGCACTCTCTGACACTCTCAGACACTCTCAGACACTCACTATCACTCTCTGACACTCTCTGACACTCACTATCACTCTCTGACACTCTCTGACACTATCTAGCACTCTCTATCACTCTCTGACACTCTCTGACACTCTCTGACACTCTCTATCACTCTCTATCACTCTCTGACACTGTCTGACACTCTCTGACACTCTCTATCACTCTCTGACACTCTCTGACACTCACTATCACTCTCTGACACTCTCTGACACTATCTAGCACTCTCTGACACTCTCAGACACTCTCAGACACTCACTATCACTCTCTGACACTCTCTGACACTCACTATCACTCTCTGACACTCTCTGACACTATCTAGCACTCTCTATCACTCTCTGACACTCTCTGACACTCTCTGACACTCTCTATCACTCTCTATCACTCTCTGACACTGTCGGACACTCTCTGACACTCTCTATCACTCTCTGACACTCTCTGACACTCTCTATCACTCTCTATCACTCTCTGACACTCTCAGACACTCTCTGACACTCTCTGACACACTCTGAAACTCTCTGACACACTCTATCACTCTCTGACACTCTCAGACAGAATCTGACACTCTCTGAAACTCTCTATCACTCTCAGACACTCTCTGACACTCTCTATCACTCTCAGACACTCTCTATCACTCTCAGACACTCTCTGACACTCTCTGACAGTCTCTATCACTCTATATCACTCTCTGACACTCTCAGACACACTCTGACACTCTCTAACACACTCTGACAATCTCTGACACACTCTATCACTTTCAGACACTCTCTGACACTCTCTTACAATCTCTGAAACTCTCTATCACTCTCTATCACTCTCTGACACTCTCTGACACTCTCTGACACTCTCTGACACTCTCTGAAACTCTCTATCACTCTCTATCGCTCTCTGACACTCTCTATCACTCTCTGACACTCTCTGAAACTCTCTATCACTCACTATCACTCTCTGACACTCTCTGACACGCTCTATCACTCTCTATCACTCTCTGACACTCTCTATCACTCTCTGACACTCTCTGAAACTCTCTGAAACTCTCTATCACTCTCTGACACTCTCAGACACTCGCTATCACTCTCTGACACTCTCTGACACTCTCAGACACTCTCTGACACTCTCTGACACACTCTGAAACTCTCTGACACTCTCTATCACTCGCTATCACTCTCTGACACTCTCAGACATAATCTGACACTCTCTGAAACTCTCTATAACTCTCAGACACTCTCTGACACTCTCTATCACTCTCAGACACACTCTGACACTCTCAGACACTCGCTGACACTCTCTGACACACTCTGAAACTCTCTGACACTCACTATCACTCTCTATCACTCTCTGACACTCTCAGACATAATATGACACTCTCTGAAACTCTCTATAACTCTCAGACACTATCTGACACTCTCTGACACTCTCTATCACTCTCAGACACTCTCTGCACTCTCTGACACTCTCTGACACTGTCTGACACTCTCTGACACTCTCTGACACTCTCTATCACTCTCTGACACTGTCTGACACTCTCTGACACTCTCTATCACTCTCTATCACTCTCTATCACTCTCTGACACTCTCAGACACTCTCTGACACTCTCAGACACTCTCTGACACTCTCTGACAGTATCTGACACTCTCAGACACTCACTATCACTCTCTGACACTGTCTGACACTCTCTGACACTCTCTATCACTCTCTGACACTGTCTGACACTCTCTGACAATCTCTATCACTCTCTATCACTCTCTGACACTCTCAGAGACTCTCAGAGACTCTCTGACACTCTCTATCACTCTCTGACACTCTCAGACACTCTCTGACGCTCTCAGACAATCAATGTCACTCTCTGACACTGTCTGACACTCTCTGACACTCTCTATCGCTCTCTGACACTCTCTGACACCCTATAACTCTCTATCCCTCTCTGACACTCTCTGACACTCTATCACTCTCTATCACTCTCTGACACTCTCAGACACTCTCTGACACTCTCAGGCACTCTCTGACACTCTCTGACACTCTCTATCACTCTCAGACACTCTCTGACACTCTCTGACACTCTCTATCACTCTCAGACACTCACTATCACTCTCTGACACTCTCTGACACTCTCTGACACTCTCTAGCACTCTCTATCACTCTCTGACACTCTCTGACACTCACTATCACTCTCTGACCCTCTCTGACACTCTCTGACACTCTCTATCACTCTCTGACACTCTCTGACACTCTCTGACACTCTCTGACACTCACTATCACTCTCTGACACTCTCTGACACTCTCTGACACTCTCTAGCACTCTCTATCACTCTCTATCACTCGCTGACAATCTCTGACACTCTCTATCACTCTCAGACACTCACTATCACTCTCTGACACTCTCTGACACTCTCTGACACTCTCTGACACTCTCTAGCACTCTCTAGCACTCTCTATCACTCTCTGACACTCTCTGACACTCTCTAGCACTCTCTAGCACTCTCTGGCACTCTCTGACACTCTCTGACACTCACTATCACTCTCTGACACTCTCTGACACTCTCTGACACTCTCTAGCACTCTCTATCACTCTCTGACACTCTCAGACACTCACTATCACTCTCTGACACTCTCTGACACTATCTAGCACTCTCTGACACTCTCAGACACTCTCAGACACTCACTATCACTCTCTGACACTCTCTGACACTCTCTGACACTCTCTAGCACTCTCTGACACTCTCAGACACTCTCAGACACGCTCTATCACTCTCTGACACTCTCAGACACTCGCTGACACTCTCTAGCACTCTCTGACACTCTCAGACACTCTCTGACACTCTCTATCACTCTCTGACACTCTCAGACACTCTCTGACACTCTTTGAAACTCTCTATCACTCTTTATCACTCTCTGACACTCTCTGACACTCTCTATCACTCTCTGACACTCTCTATCACTCTCTGACACTCTCTGACACTCACTATCACTATCTGACACTCTCGGACACTCTCTGACACTCTCTATCACTCTCTATCACTCTCTATCACTCTCTGACACTCTCTGACACTCTCTGACACTCTCTGAAACTCTCTATCACTCTCTATCGCTCTCTGACACTCTCTATCACTCTCTGACACTCTCTGAAACTCTCTATCACTCTCTATCACTCTCTGACACTCTCAGACACTCTCAGAGACTCTCAGAGACTCTCAGACACTCTCTGACACTCTCAGACAATCACTATCACTCTCTGACACTGTCTGACACTCTCTGACACTCGCTATCACTCTCTTACACTCTCTGACACTCTATAACTCTCTATCACTCTCTGACACTCTCTGACACTCTATCACTCTCTATCACTCTCTGACACTCTCTGACACTCTCAGACACTCTCTGACACTCTTTGAAACTCTCTATCACTCTCTATCACTCTCTGACACTCTATAACTCTCTATCACTCTCTGACACTCTCTGACACTCTATCACTCTCTATCACTCTCTGACACTCTCAGACACTCTCTGACACTCTCTGACACTCTCAGACACTCTCTGACACTCTCTGAAACTCGATATCACTCTCTATCACTCTCTGACACTCTCTGACTCTCTCTATCACTCTCAGACACTCACTATCACTCTCTGACACTCTCTGACACTCTATGACACTCACTAGCACTCTCTAGCACTCTCTAGCACTCTCTAGCACTCTCTGACACTCTCTGACACTCTCTGACACTCACTATCACTCTCTGACCCTCTCTGACACTCTCTGACACTCACTATCACTCTCTGACACTCTCTGACACTCACTATCACTCTCTGGCACTCTCTGACACTCTCTGACACTCACTATCACTCTCTGACACTCTCTGACACTCTCTGACACTCTCTGACACTCTCTAGCACTCTCTATCACTCTCTGACACTCTCAGACACTCACTATCACTCTCTGACACTCTCTGACACTATCTAGCACTCTCTGACACTCTCTGACACTCTCTGACACTCTCTAGCACTCTCTGACACTCTCAGAAACTCTCAGACACTCTCTATCACTCTCTGACACTCTCAGACACTCGCTGACACTCTCTAGCACTCTCTGACACTCTCAGACACTCTCTGACACTCTCTATCACTCTCTGACACTCTCAGACACTCTCTGACACTCTTTGAAACTCTCTATCACTCTCTATCACTCTCTGACACTCTCTGACACTCTATATCACTCTCTGACACTCTCTATCACTCTCTGACACTCTCTGACACTCACTATCACTATCTGACACTCTCGGACACTCTCTGACACTCTCTATCACTCTCTATCACTCTCTATCACTCTCTGACACTCTCTGACACTCTCTGACACTCTCTGAAACTCTCTATCACTCTCTATCGCTCTCTGACACTCTCTATCACTCTCTGACACTCTCTGAAACTCTCTATCACTCTCTATCACTCTCTGACACTCTCAGACACTCTCAGAGACTCTCAGAGACTCTCAGACACTCTCTGACACTCTCAGACAATCACTATCACTCTCTGACACTGTCTGACACTCTCTGACACTCGCTATCACTCTCTTACACTCTCTGACACTCTATAACTCTCTATCACTCTCTGACACTCTCTGACACTCTATCACTCTCTATCACTCTCTGACACTCTCTGACACTCTCAGACACTCTCTGACACTCTTTGAAACTCTCTATCACTCTCTATCACTCTCTGACACTCTATAACTCTCTATCACTCTCTGACACTCTCTGACACTCTATCACTCTCTATCACTCTCTGACACTCTCAGACACTCTCTGACACTCTCTGACACTCTCAGACACTCTCTGACACTCTCTGAAACTCGATATCACTCTCTATCACTCTCTGACACTCTCTGACTCTCTCTATCACTCTCAGACACTCACTATCACTCTCTGACACTCTCTGACACTCTATGACACTCACTAGCACTCTCTAGCACTCTCTAGCACTCTCTGACACTCTCTGACACTCTCTGACACTCACTATCACTCTCTGACCCTCTCTGACACTCTCTGACACTCACTATCACTCTCTGACACTCTCTGACACTCACTATCACTCTCTGGCACTCTCTGACACTCTCTGACACTCACTATCACTCTCTGACACCCTCTGACACTCTCTGACACTCTCTGACACTCTCTAGCACTCTCTATCACTCTCTGACACTCTCAGACACTCACTATCACTCTCTGACACTCTCTGACACCATCTAGCACTCTCTGACACTCTCTGACACTCTCTGACACTCTCTAGCACTCTCTGACACTCTCAGACACTCTCAGACACTCTCTATCACTCTCTGACACTCTCAGACACTCGCTGACACTCTCTAGCACTCTCTGACACTCTCTGACACTCTCTGACACTCTCTATCACTCTCTGACACTCTCAGACACTCTCTGACACTCTTTGAAACTCTCTATCACTCTCTATCACTCTCTGACACTCTCTGACACTCTCTATCACTCTCTGACACTCTCTATCACTCTCTGACACTCTCTGACACTCACTATCACTATCTGACACTCTCGGACACTCTCTGACACTCTCTATCACTCTCTATCACTCTCTATCACTCTCTGACACTCTCTGACACTCTCTGACACTCTCTGAAACTCTCTATCACTCTCTATCGCTCTCTGACACTCTCTATCACTCTCTGACACTCTCTGAAACTCTCTATCACTCTCTATCACTCTCTATCACTCTCTGACACTCTCAGACACTCTCAGAGACTCTCAGAGACTCTCAGACACTCTCTGACACTCTCAGACAATCACTATCACTCTCTGACACTGTCTGACACTCTCTGACACTCTCTATCACTCTCTTACACTCTCTGACACTCTATAACTCTCTATCACTCTCTGACACTCTCTGACACTCTATCACTCTCTATCACTCTCTGACACTCTCTGACACTCTCAGACACTCTCTGACACTCTCTGAAACTCTCTATCACTCTCTATCACTCTCTGACACTCTCTGACACTCTCTATCACTCTCAGACACTCACTATCACTCTCTGACACTGTCTGACACTCTCTGACACTCTCTATCACTCTCTGACACTCTATAACTCTCTATCACTCTCTGACACTCTCTGACACTCTATCACTCTCTATCACTCTCTGACACTCTCAGACACTCTCTGACACTCTCTGACTCTCTCTGACACTCTCTGACACTCTCTGTAACTCGATATCACTCTCTATCACTCTCTGACACTCTCTGACTCTCTCCATCACTCTCAGACACTCACTATCACTCTCTGACACTCTCTGACACTCTATGACACTCTCTAGCACTCTCTAGCACTCTCTAGCACTCTCTGACACTCTCTGACACTCTCTGACACTCACTATCACTCTCTGACCCTCTCTGACACTCTCTGACACTCTCTATCACTCTCTGACACTCTCTGACACTCTCTGACACTCACTATCACTCTCTGACACTCTCTGACACTCTCTGACACTCTCTAGCACTCTATATCACTCTCTGACACTCACTGACACTCTCTATCACTCTCAGACACTCACTATCACTCTCTGACGCTCTCTGACACTCTCTGACAATCTCTGACACTCTCTGACACTCTCTAGCACTTTCTAGCACTCTCTATCACTCTCTGACACTCTCTGACACTCTCGGACACTCACTATCACTCTCTGACACTCTCTGACACTCTCTAGCACTCTCTCTCACTCTCTGACACTCTCAGACACTCACTACACTCTCTGACACTCTCTGACATTCTCTAGCACTCTCTGACACTCTCAGACACTCCCTGACACTCTCTGAAACTCTCTATCACTCTCTATCACTCTCTGACACTCTCTGACACTCTCTATCACTCTCTGACACTCTCTGACACTCTCTGACACTCTCTAGCACTCTCTGACACTCTCAGACACTCCCTGACACTGTCTGAAACTCTCTATCACTCTCTATCACTCTCTGACACTCTCTGACACTCTCTATCACTCTCTGACACTCTCTATCACTCTCTGACACTCTCAGACACTCTCTGACACTCTCTGACACTCTCAGACACTCACTATCACTCTCTGACACTCTCTAGCACTCCCTGACACTTTCAGACACTCCCTGACACTCTCTGAAACTCTCTATCACTCTCTGACACTCTCTGACACTCTCTATCACTCTCTGACACTCTCGATCACTCTCTGACACTCTAGATCACTCTCTGACACTCTCTGACACTCTCAGACACTCACTATCACTATCTGACACTATATGACACTCTCTGACACTCTCTATCACTCTGTATCACTCTCTGACACTCTCTATCACTCTCTATCACTCTCTGACACTCTCAGACACTCTCAGACAGTCGCTGACACTCTCTAGCACTCTCTGACACTCTCAGACACTCTCTGACACACTCTATCACTCTCTGACACTCTCTGACACTCTCTATCACTCTCTGACCCTCTCTGACACTCTCTGACACTCTCTATCACTCTCTGAGACTCTCTGACACTCTCTGACACTCACTATCACTCTCTGGCACTCTCTGACACTCTCTGACACTCACTATCACTCACTATCACTCTCTGACACTCTCTGACACTCTCTGACACTCTCTAACACTCTCTATCACTCTCTGACACTCTCAGACACTCACTATCACTCTCTGACACTCTCTGACACTATCTAGCACTCTCTGACACTCTCAGACACTCTCAGACACTCTCAGACACTCTCTGACACTCTCTGACACTCTCTGACACTCTCTAGCACTCTCTGACACTCTCAGACACTCTCTGACACTCTCTATCACTCTCTATCACTCTCTGACACTCTCAGACACACTCTGACACTCTCTGACACACTCTGACAATCTCTGTCACTCTCTTTCACTCTCTGACACTCTCTGACACTCTATAACTCTCTATCACTCTCTGACGCTCTCTGACTCTCTATCACTCTCTATCACTCTCTGACGCTCTCTGACACTCTCAGACACTCTCTGACACTCTCAGACACTCCCTGACACTCTCTGAAACTCTCTATCACTCTCTGACACGCTCAGACACTCCCTGACACTTTCAGACACTCCCTGACACTCTCTGAAACTCTCTATCACTCTCTATCACTCTCTGACACTCTCTGACACTCTCTATCACTCTCTGACACTCTCGATCACTCTCTGACACTCTCAGACACTCTCTGACACTCTCTGACACTCTCAGACACTCACTATCACTATCTGACACTCTCAGACACTCCCTGACACTCTCTGAAACTCTCTATCACTCTCTATCACTCTCTATCACTCTCTGACACTCTCTGAAACTCTCTATCACTCTCTATCACTCTCTGACACTCTCTGACACTCTCTATCACTCTCTGACACTCTCGATCACTCTCTGACACTCTCTGACACACTCAGACACTCTCGGACACTCACTATCACTCTCTGACACTCTCTGACACTCTCTGACACTCTCTAGCACTCTCTATCACTCTCTGACACTCTCCGACACTCTCAGACACTCACTATCACTCTCTGACACTCTCTGACACTCTCTGACACTCTCTGACACTCTCTAGCACTCTCTGACACTCTCAGACACTCGCTGACACTCTCTGAAACTCTCTATCACTCTCTGACACTCTCTGACACTCTCTATCACTCTCTGACACTCTCTATCACTCTCTGACACTCTCAGACACTCTCTGACACTCTCTGACACTCTCTGACACTCTCTATCACTCTCTGACACTCTCAGACACTCTCAGACACTCCCTGACACTCTCTACCACTCTCTATCACTCTCTGACACTCTCTGACACTCTCTATCACTCTCTGACACTCTCGAGCACTCTCTGACACTCTCTGACACTCACTATCACTCTCTGACACTCTCTGACACTCTCTAGCACTCTCTGACACTCTCAGACACTCCCTGACACTCTCTGAAACTCTCTATCACTCTCTGACACTCTCTGACACTCTCTATCACTCTCTGACACTCTCTATCACTCTCTGACACTCTCTGACACTCTCTATCACTCTCTGACACTCTCTATCACTCTCTGACACTCTCAGACACTCTCTGACACACTCTGACACTCTCTGTCACTCTCTGACACTCTCTGACACTCTCTGACACTCTCTGACACTCTCTGACACTCTCTAGCACTCTCTGACACTCTCAGACACTCCCTGACACTCTCTGAAACTCTCTATCACTCTCTATCACTCTCTGACACTCTCTGACACTCACTATCACTCTCTGACACTCTCGATCACTCTCTGACACTCTCTGACACTCACTATCACTCTCTGACACTCTCTGACACTCTCTGACACTCTCTGACACTCTCTAGCACTCTCTGACACTCTCAGACACTCCCTGACACTCTCTGAAACTCTCTATCACTCTCTGACACTCTCAGACACTCCCTGACACTTTCAGACACTCCCTGACACTCTCTGAAACTCTCTATCACTCTCTATCACTCTCTGACACTCTCTGACACTCTCTGACACTCTCTAGCACTCTCTGACACTCTCTGACACTCTCTGACACTCTCTGACACTCTCTAGCACTCTCTGACACTCTCAGACACTCCCTGACACTCTCTATCACTCTCTATCACTCTCTGACACTCTCTGACACTCTCTATCACTCTCTGACACTCTCGAGCACTCTCTGACACTCTCTGACACTCACTATCACTCTCTGACACTCTCTGACACTCTCTGACACTCTCTAGCACTCTCTGACACTCTCAGACACTCCCTGACACTCTCTGAAACTCTCTATCACTCTCTGACACTCTCTGACACTCTCTATCACTCTCTGACACTCTCTATCACTCTCTGACACTCTCAGGCACTCTCTGACACTCTCTGACACTCTCTGACACTCTCTGTCACTCTCTGACACTCTCTGACACTCTCTGACACTCTCTAGCACTCTCTGACACTCTCAGACACTCCCTGACACTCTCTGAAACTCTCTATCACTCTCTATCACTCTCTGACACTCTCTGACACTCACTATCACTCTCTGACACTCTCGATCACTCTCTGACACTCTCTGACACTCACTATCACACTCTGACACTCTCTGACACTCTCTGACACTCTCTGACACTCTCTAGCACTCTCTGACACTCTCAGACACTCCCTGACACTCTCTGAAACTCTCTATCACTCTCTGACACTCTCAGACACTCCCTGACACTTTCAGACACTCCCTGACACTCTCTGAAACTCTCTATCACTCTCTATCACTCTCTGACACTCTCTGACACTCTCTATCACTCTCTGACACTCTCGATCACTCTCTGACACTCTCAGACACTCTCAGACACTCTCTGACACTCTCTGACACTCTCAGGCACTCACTATCACTATCTGACACTCTCTGACACTCTCTGACACTCTCTATCACTCTCTATCACTCTCTGACACTCTCAGACACACTCTGACACTCTCTGACACACTCTGACAATCTCTTTCTATCTCTATCACTCTCTGACACTCTCTGACACTCTATAACTCTCTATCACTCTCTGACACTCTCTGACACTCTATCACTCTCTATCACTCTCTGACACTCTCTGACACTCTCAGACACTCTCTGACACTCTCAGACACTCCCTGACACTCTCTGAAACTCTCTATCACTCTCTGACACGCTCAGACACTCCCTGACACTTTCAGACACTCCCTGACACTCTCTGAAACTCTCTATCACTCTCTATCACTCTCTGACACTCTCTGACACTCTCTATCACTCTCTGACACTCTCGATCACTCTCTGACACTCTCAGACACTCTCTGACACTCTCTGACACTCTCAGGCACTCACTATCACTATCTGACACTCTCTGACACTCTCTGACACTCTCTATCACTCTCCGACACTCTCAGACACACTCTGACACTCTCTGACACTCTCTGAGACACTCTGACAATCTCTGTCACTCTCTATCACTCTCTGACACTCTCTGACACTCTATAACTCTCTATCACTCTCTGACACTCTCTGACACTCTATCACTCTCTATCACTCTCTGACACTCTCTGACACTCTCAGACACTCTCTGACACTCTCAGACACTCCCTGACACTCTCTGAAACTCTCTATCACTCTCTGACACGCTCAGACACTCCCTGACACTTTCAGACACTCCCTGACACTCTCTGAAACTCTCTATCACTCTCTATCACTCTCTGACACTCTCTGACACTCTCTATCACTCTCTGACACTCTCGATCACTCTCTGACACTCTCAGACACTCTCTGACACTCTCTGACACTCTCAGACACTCACTATCACTCTCTGACACTCTCTGACACTCTCTGACACTCTCTATCACTCTCTATCACTCTCTGACACTCTCAGACACACTCTGACACTCTCTGACACACTCTGACAATCTCTGTCACTCTCTATCACTCTCTGACACTCTCTGACACTCTATAACTCTCTATCACTCTCTGACACTCTCTGACACTCTCTCACTCTCTATCACTCTCTGAGACTCTCTGACACTCTCTGACACTCTCTATCACTCTCTATCACTCTCTGACACTCTCTGACACTCTCTGACACTCTCTGACAATCTCTATCACTCTCTATCACTCTCTGACACTGTCTGACACTCTCTGACACTCTCTATCACTCTCTATCACTCTCTGACACTCTCTGACACTCTCTGACACTCTCTGACAATCTCTATCACTCTCGATCACTCTCTGACACTGTCTGACACTCTCTGACACTCTCTATCACTCTCTATCACTCTCTATCACTCTCTGACACTCTCAGACACTCTCTGACACTCTCTGACAATCTCTATCACTCTCTATCACTCTCTGACACTGTCTGACACTCTCTGACACTCTCTATCACTCTCTATCACTCTCTGACACTCTCTGACACTCTCTGACACTCTCTGACAATCTCTATCACTCTCGATCACTCTCTGACACTGTCTGACACTCTCTGACACTCTCTATCACTCTCTATCACTCTCTGACACTCTCAGACACTCTCTGACACTCTCTGACACACTCTGAAACTCTCTGACACTCTCTGACACTCTCTGACACTCTCAGACACTCTCTGACACTCTCTGACACTGTCTGACACTCTCTGACACTCTCTGACACTCTCTATCACTCTCTATCACTCTCTGACACTCTCTGACACTCTCAGACATAATCTGACACTCACTGAAACTCTCTATCACTCTCAGACACTCTCTGACACTCTCAGACACTCTCTGACACTCTCTGACACTCTCTGACACTCTCTAGCACTCTCTGACACTCTCAGACACTCCCTGACACTCTCTGAAACTCTCTATCACTCTCTATCACTCTCTGACACTCTCTGACACTCTCTATCACTCTCTGACACTCTCGATCACTCTCTGACACTCTCAGACACTCTCTGACACTCTCAGATACACTCTGACACTCTCTGACACACTCTGACAATCTCTGTCACTCTCTATCACTCTCTGACACTCTCTATCACTCTATAACTCTCTATCACTCTCTGACACTCTCTGACACTCTATCACTCTCTATCACTCTCTGACACTCTCTGACACTCTCAGACACTCTGTGACACTCTCAGACAATCTCTGACTCTCTCTGAAACTCTCTATCACTCTCTATCACTCTCTGACACTCTCTGACACTGTCTATCACTCTCAGACGCTCACTATCACTCTCTGACACTGTCTGACACTCTCTGACACTCTCTGACACTCTCTAGCACTCTATCACTCTCTATCACTCTCTATCACTCTCTGACACTCTCAGACACTCTCTGACACTCTCTGACAATCTCTATCACTCTCTATCACTCTCTGACACTGTCTGACACTCTCTGACACTCTCTATCACTCTCTATCACTCTCTGACACTCTCTGACACTCTCTGACACTCTCTGACAATCTCTATCACTCTCGATCACTCTCTGACACTGTCTGACACTCTCTGACACTCTCTATCACTCTCTATCACTCTCTGACACTCTCAGACACTCTCTGACACTCTCTGACACACTCTGAAACTCTCTGTCAGTCTCTGACACTCTCTGACACTCTCTGACACTCTCAGACACTCTCTGACACTGTCTGACACTCTCTGACACTCTCTGACACTCTCTGACACTCTCTGACACTCTCTATCACTCTCTATCACTCTCTGACACTCTCAGACATAATCTGACAGTCACTGAAACTCTCTATCACTCTCAGACACTCTCTGACACTCTCAGACACTCTCTGCCACTCTCTGACACTCTCAGACACTCTCTGACACTCTCTGACACTCTCTGACACTCTCTGACACTCTCTGACACTGTCTGACACTCTCTGACACTCTCTATCACTCTCTGACACTCTCTGACACTCTCTGACACTCTCTATCACTCTCTATCACTCTCTGACACTCTCTGACACTCTCAGACACTCACTATCACTCTCTGACACTGTCTGACACTCTCTGACACTCGCTATCACTCTCTGACACTCTGTGACACTCTATCACTCTCTATCACTCTCTGACACTCTCAGACACTCACTGACACTCTCAGACACTTTCTGACACTCTCTATCACTCTCTGACACTCTCTATCACTCTCTATCACTCTCCATCACTCTCTGACACTCTCAGACACTCTCTGACACTCTCTGACAATCTCTATCACTCTCTATCCCTCTCTGACACTGTCTGACACTCTCTGACACTCTCTATCACTCTCTATCACTCTCTGACACTCTCAGACACTCTCAGACACTCTCTGACACTCTCTGACACTCTCTGACACTCTCTGACACTCTCTGACAATCTCTATCACTCTCCATCACTCTCTGACACTGTCTGACACTCTCTGACACTCTCTATCACTCTCTATCACTCTCTGACACTCTCAGACACTCTCTGACACTCTCTGACACACTCTGAAACTCTCTGACAGTCTCTGACACTCTCTGACACTCTCTGACACTCTCAGACATACTCTGACACTCTCTGACACTGTCTGACACTCTCTGACACTCTCTGACACTCTCTATCACTCTCTATCACTCTCTGACACTCTCAGACATAATCTGACACTCACTGAAACACTCTATCACTCTCAGACACTCTCTGACACTCTCTGACACTCTCAGACACTCTCTGACACTCTCTGACACTGTCTGACACTCTCTGACACTCTCTGACACTCTCTGACACTCTCTGACACTGTCTGACACTCTCTGACACTCGCTATCACTCTCTGACACTCTGTGACACTCTATCACTCTCTATCACTCTCTGACACTCTCAGACACTCACTGACACTCTCAGACACTTTCTGACACTCTCTATCACTCTCTGACACTCTCTATCACTCTCTATCACTCTCCATCACTCTCTGACACTCTCAGACACTCTCTGACACTCTCTGACAATCTCTATCACTCTCTATCCCTCTCTGACACTGTCTGACACTCTCTGACACTCTCTGACACTCTCTATCACTCTCTATCACTCTCTGACACTCTCAGACACTCTCAGACACTCTCTGACACTCTCTGACACTGTCTGACACTCTCTGACACTCTCTGACACTCTCTGACAATCTCTATCACTCTCCATCACTCTCTGACACTGTCTGACACTCTCTGATACTCTCTATCACTCTCTATCACTCTCTGACACTCTCAGACACTCTCTGACACTCTCTGACACACTCTGAAACTCTCTGACAGTCTCTGACACTCTCTGACACTCTCTGACACTCTCAGACATACTCTGACACTCTCTGACACTGTCTGACACTCTCTGACACTCTCTGACACTCTCTATCACTCTCTATCACTCTCTGACACTCTCAGACATAATCTGACACTCACTGAAACTCTCTATCACTCTCAGACACTCTCTGACACTCTCTGACACTCTCAGACACTCTCAGACACTCTCTGACACTCTCTGACACTGTCTGACACTCTCTGACACTCTCTGACACTCTCAGACACTCTCTGACACTCTCTGAAACTCTCTATCACTCTCTATCACTCTCTATCACTCTCTGACACACTCTGACACTCTCTATCACTCTCTATCACTCTCTGACACACTCTGACACTCTCTGACACTCTCTGACACTCTCTATCACTCTCTGACACTCTCTATCACTCTCTATCACTCTCTGACACTCTCTGACACTCTCTGAAACTCGCTATCACTCTCTGACACTGTGTGACACTCTCTGACACGCTCTATCACTCTCTGACACTCTCTGACACTCTTTGACACTCTCTATCACTCTCTATCACTCTCTATCACTCTCTGACACTCTCTGACACTCTCTGACACTCTCTATCACTCTCTATCACTCTCTGACACTCTCTGACACTCTGTGAAACTCTCTATCACTCTCTATCACTCTCTGACACTATCTGACACTCTCAGACACTCACTATCACTCTCTGACACTGTCTGACACTCTCTGACACTCTCTATCACTCTCTGACACTGTCTGACACTCTCTGACACTCTCTATCACTCTCTATCTCTCTCTATCACTCTCTGACACACTCAGACACTCTCTGACACTCTCAGACACTCTCTGACACTCTCTATCACTCTCTGACACTCTCTGACACTCTCAGACACTCTGTGACACTCTCTATTACTCTCTCTATCTCTCTGACACTCTCTGACACTCTCTGAAACACTCTATGGCTCTCTATCACTCTCTGACACTATCTGACACTCTCAGACACTCACTATCACTCTCTGACACTGTGTGACACTCTCTGACACGCTCTATCACTCTCTGACACTCTCTGACACTCTCTGACACTCTCTATCACTCTCTGACACTGTATGACACTCTCTGACACTCTCTATCACTCTCTGACACTCTCTATCACTCTCTGACACTCTCTGACACTCTCTATCACTCTCAGACACTGTCTGACACTCTCTGACCCTCTCTATCACTCTCTATCACTCTCTGACACTCTCTATCACTCTCTGACACTGTCTGACACTCTCTGACACTCTCTATCACTCTCTATCACTCTCTGACACTCTCAGACACTCTCAGACACTCTCTGACACTCTCTATCACTCTCTGACACTGTCTGACACTCTCTGACCCTCTCTATCACTCTCTATCACTCTCTGACACTCTCAGACACTCTCAGACACTCTCTATCACTCTCTGACACTCTCTGACACTCTCAGACACTCTCTGACACTCTCTATCACACTCTATCACTCTCTGACACTCTCTGACACTCTCAGACACTCACTATCACTCTCTGACACTGTCTGACACTCTCTGACACTCTCTATCACTCTCTGACACTGTCTGACACTCTCTGACACTCTCTATCACTCTCTATCTCTCTCTATCACTCTCTGACACACTCAGACACTCTCTGACACTCTCAGACACTCTCTGACACTCTCTATCACTCTCTGACACTCTCTGACACTCTCAGACACTCTGTGACACTCTCTATTACTCTCTATCTCTCTCTGACACTCTCTGACACTCTCTGAAACACTCTATCGCTCTCTATCACTCTCTGACACTATCTGACACTCTCAGACACTCACTATCACTCTCTGACACTGTGTGACACTCTCTGACACGCTCTATCACTCTCTGACACTCTCTGACACTCTCTGACACTCTCTATCACTCTCTGACACTGTCTGACACTCTCTGACACTCTCTATCACTCTCGGACACTCTCAGACACTCTCAGACACTCTCTGACACTCTCTATCACTCTCAGACACTGTCTGACACTCTCTGACCCTCTCTATCACTCTCTATCACTCTCTGACACTCTCAGACACTCTCAGACACTCTCTGACACTCTCTATCACTCTCTGACACTGTCTGACACTCTCTGACCCTCTCTATCACTCTCTATCACTCTCTGACACTCTCAGACACTCTCAGACACTCTCTATCACTCTCTGACACTCTCTGACACTCTCAGACACTCTCTGACACTCTCTATCACACTCTATCACTCTCTGACACTCTCTGACACTCTCAGACACTCTCTGACACTCTCTATCACTCTCTGACACTCTCAGACACTTTCTGACACTCTCTATCACTCTCTGACACTCTCAGACACTCTCTGAAACTCTCTGACACTCTCTGACACTCTCTGAAACTCTCTATCACTCTCTGACACTCTATCACTCTCTATCACTCTCTGACACTCTCAGACACTCTCTGACACTCTCTATCACTCTCTGACACTCTCTGACACTCTCTATCACTCTCTGACACTCTCTATCACTCTCTATCACTCTCTGACACTCTCTGACACTCTCTGAAACTCGCTATCACTCTCTATCACTCTCTGACACTCTCTGACACTCTCTGACACTCTCTATCACTCTCTATCACTCTCTGACACTCTCTGACACTCTCTGAAACTCTCTATCACTCTCTATCACTCTCTGACACTGTCTGACACTCTCTGACACTCTCTATCACTCTCTATCTCTCTCTATCACTCTCTGACACACTCAGACACTCTCTGACACTCTCAGACACTCTCTGACACTCTCTATCACTCTCTGACACTCTCTGACACTCTCAGACACTCTGTGACACTCTCTATCACTCTCTATCTCTCTCTGACACTCTCTGACACTCTCTGAAACTCTCTATCGCTCTCTATCACTCTCTGACACTATCTGACACTCTCAGACACTCACTATCACTCTCTGACACTGTGTGACACTCTCTGACACGCTCTATCACTCTCAGACACTCTCTGACACTCTTTGACACTCTCTATCACTCTCTATCACTCTCTATCACTCTCTGACACTCTCAGACACTCTCTGACACTCTCTGACACTCTCTATCACTCTCTGACACTGTCTGACACTCTCTGACACTCTCTATCACTCTCTATCACTCTCTGACACTGTGTGACACTCTCTGACACGCTCTATCACTCTCAGACACTCTCTGACACTCTTTGACACTCTCTATCACTCTCTATCACTCTCTATCACTCTCTGACACTCTCAGACACTCTCTGACACTCTCTGACACTCTCGATCACTCTCTGACACTGTCTGACACTCTCTGACACTCTCTATCACTCTCTATCACTCTCTGACACTCTCAGACACTCTCAGACACTCTCTGACACTCTCTATCACTCTCTGACACTGTCTGACACTCTCTGACACTCTCTATCACTCTCTATCACTCTCTGACACTCTCAGACACTCTCAGACACTCTCTATCACTCTCTGACACTCTCTGACACTCTCAGACACTCTCTGACACTCTCTGAAACTCTCTATCACACTCTATCACTCTCTGACACTCTCTGACACTCTCAGACACTCTCTGACACTCTCTATCACTCTCTGACACTCTCAGACACTTTCTGACACTCTCTATCACTCTCTGACACTCTCAGACACTCTCTGACACTCTCTGACACTCTCTGACACTCTCTATCACTCTCTGACACTCTATCACTCTCTATCACTCTCTGACACTCTCAGACACTCTCTGACACCCTCTATCACTCTCTGACACTCTCTGACACTGTCAGACACCCTCTGACACTCTCTATCACTCTCTATCACTCTCTGACACTGTCTGACACTCTCTGACACTCTCTATCAATCTCTGACACTCTCTGACACTCTCAGACACTCTCTGACACTCTCAGACACTCTCTGACACTCTGTATCACTCTCTGACACTCTCTATCACTCTCTGACACTGTCTGACACTCTCTGACACTCTCTGACACTCTCTATCACTCTCTAACACTCTCAGACCCTCTCTGACACTCTCAGACACTCTCTGACACTCTCTATCACTCTCTGAAACTCTCTATCACTCTCTGACACTCTCTGACACTCTCTATCACTCTCTGACACTCTCTATCACTCTCTGACACTCTCTGACACTCTCTGAAACTCTCTATCACACTCTATCACTCTCTGACACTCTCTGACACTCTCAGACACTCTCTGACACTCTCTATCACTCTCTGACACTCTCAGACACTTTCTGACACTCTCTATCACTCTCTGACACTCTCAGACACTCTCTGACACTCTCTGACACTCTCTGACACTCTCTATCACTCTCTGACACTCTATCACTCTCTATCACTCTCTGACACTCTCAGACACTCTCTGACACCCTCTATCACTCTCTGACACTCTCTGACACTGTCAGACACCCTCTGACACTCTCTATCACTCTCTATCACTCTCTGACACTGTCTGACACTCTCTGACACTCTCTATCACTCTCTGACACTCTCTGACACTCTCAGACACTCTCTGACACTCTCAGACACTCTCTGACACTCTGTATCACTCTCTGACACTCTCTATCACTCTCTGACACTGTCTGACACTCTCTGACACTCTCTGACACTCTCTATCACTCTCTAACACTCTCAGACCCTCTCTGACACTCTCAGACACTCTCTGACACTCTCTATCACTCTCTGAAACTCTCTATCACTCTCTGACACTCTCTGACACTCTCTATCACTCTCTGACACTCTCTATCACTCTCTGACACTCTCTGACACTCTCTGACACTCTCTATCACTCTCTATCACTCTCTGACACTCTCAGACACACTCTGACACTCACTGACACACTCTGAAAATCTCTGTCACTCTCTATCACTCTCAGACACTCTCTGACACTCACAATCACTCTCAGACACTCACTATCACTCTCAGACACTCACTATCACTCTCTGACACTCACTATCACTCTCTGACACTCTCTGACACTCTCTGACACTCTCTAGCACTCTCTGACACTCTCAGACACTCCCTGACACTCTCTGAATCTCTCTATCACTCTCTATCACTCTCTGACACTCTCTGACATTCTCTATCACTCTCTGACACTCTCTATCACTCTCTGACACTCTCAGACACACTCTGACACTCTCTGACACTCTCTGACAATCTCTGTCACTCTCTATCACACTCAGACACTCTCTGACACTCACTATCACTCTCAGACACTCACATATCACTCTCTGACACTCTCTGACACTCTCTGACAATCTCTATCACTCTCTATCACTCTCTGACACTGTCTGACACTCTCTGACACTCTCTATCACTCTCTATCACTCTCTGACACTCTCTGACACTCTCTGACACTCTCTGACAATCTCTATCACTCTCGATCACTCTCTGACACTGTCTGACACTCTGTGACACTCTCTATCACTCTCTATCACTCTCTGACACTCTCAGACACTCTCTGACACTCTCTGACACTCTCTATCACTCTCTGACACTCTCAGACACTTTCTGACACTCTCTATCACTCTCTGACACTCTCAGACACTCTCTGACACTCTCTGACACTCTCTGACACTCTCTATCACTCTCTGACACTCTATCACTCTCTATCACTCTCTGACACTCTCAGACACTCTCTGACACCCTCTATCACTCTCTGACACTCTCTGACACTGTCAGACACCCTCTGACACTCTCTATCACTCTCTATCACTCTCTGACACTGTCTGACACTCTCTGACACTCTCTATCACTCTCTGACACTCTCTGACACTCTCAGACACTCTCTGACACTCTCAGACACTCTCTGACACTCTGTATCACTCTCTGACACTCTCTATCACTCTCTGACACTGTCTGACACTCTCTGACACTCTCTGACACTCTCTATCACTCTCTAACACTCTCAGACCCTCTCTGACACTCTCAGACACTCTCTGACACTCTCTATCACTCTCTGAAACTCTCTATCACTCTCTGACACTCTCTGACACTCTCTATCACTCTCTGACACTCTCTATCACTCTCTGACACTCTCTGACACTCTCTGACACTCTCTATCACTCTCTATCACTCTCTGACACTCTCAGACACACTCTGACACTCACTGACACACTCTGAAAATCTCTGTCACTCTCTATCACTCTCAGACACTCTCTGACACTCACAATCACTCTCAGACACTCACTATCACTCTCAGACACTCACTATCACTCTCTGACACTCACTATCACTCTCTGACACTCTCTGACACTCTCTGACACTCTCTAGCACTCTCTGACACTCTCAGACACTCCCTGACACTCTCTGAATCTCTCTATCACTCTCTATCACTCTCTGACACTCTCTGACATTCTCTATCACTCTCTGACACTCTCTATCACTCTCTGACACTCTCAGACACACTCTGACACTCTCTGACACTCTCTGACAATCTCTGTCACTCTCTATCACACTCAGACACTCTCTGACACTCACTATCACTCTCAGACACTCACATATCACTCTCTGACACTCTCTGACACTCTCTGACAATCTCTATCACTCTCTATCACTCTCTGACACTGTCTGACACTCTCTGACACTCTCTATCACTCTCTATCACTCTCTGACACTCTCTGACACTCTCTGACACTCTCTGACAATCTCTATCACTCTCGATCACTCTCTGACACTGTCTGACACTCTGTGACACTCTCTATCACTCTCTATCACTCTCTGACACTCTCAGACACTCTCTGACACTCTCTGACAATCTATATCACTCTCTATCACTGTCTGACACTCTCTGACACTCTCTATCACTCTCTATCACTCTCTGACACTCTCTGACACTCTCTGACACTCTCTGACAATCTCTATCACTCTCGATCACTCTCTGACACTGTCTGACACTCTCTGACACTCTCTATCACTCTCTATCACTCTCTGACACTCTCAGACACTCTCTGACACTCTCTGACACACTCTGAAACTCTCTGACACTCTCTGACACTCTCTGACACTCTCAGACACTCTCTGACACTCTCTGACACTGTCTGACACTCTCTGACACTCTCTGACACTCTCTATCACTCTCTATCACTCTCTGACACTCTCTGACACTCTCAGACATAATCTGACACTCACTGAAACTCTCTATCACTCTCAGACACTCTCTGACACTCTCAGACACTCTCTGACACTCTCTGACACTCTCTGACACTCTCTGACACTCTCTAGCACTGTCTGACACTCTCAGACACTCCCTGACACTCTCTGAAACTCTCTATCACTCTCTATCACTCTCTGACACTCTCTGACACTCTCTATCACTCTCTGACACTCTCGATCACTCTCTGACACTCTCAGACACTCTCTGACACTCTCTGACACTCTCAGACACTCACTATCACTATCTGACACTCTCTGACACTCTCTGACACTCTCTGACACTCTCTATCACTCTCTGACACTCTCAGATACACTCTGACACTCTCTGACACACTCTGACAATCTCTGTCACTCTCTATCACTCTCTGACACTCTCTATCACTCTATAACTCTCTATCACTCTCTGACACTCTCTGACACTCTATCACTCTCTATCACTCTCTGACACTCTCTGACACTCTCAGACACTCTGTGACACTCTCAGACACTCTCTGACTCTCTCTGAAACTCTCTATCACTCTCTATCACTCTCTGACACTCTCTGACACTGTCTATCACTCTCAGACACTCACTATCACTCTCTGACACTGTCTGACACTCTCTGACACTCTCTGACACTCTCTAGCACTCTCTGACACTCTCAGACACTCCCTGACACTCTCTGAAACTCTCTATCACTCTCTATCACTCTCTGACACTCTCTGACACTCTCTATCACTCTCTGACACTCTCTGACACTCTCTATCACTCTCTGACACTCTCTGACACTCTCTGACACTCTCTATCACTCTCTGACACTCTCTGACACTCTCAGACACACTCTGACACTCTCTGAAACACTCTGACAATCTCTGTCACTCTCTATCACTCTCAGACACTCTCTGACACTCACAATCACCCTCAGACACTCTCTATCACTCTCAGACACTCACTATCACTCTCTGACACTCACTATCACTCTCTGACACTCTCTGACACTCTGACACTCTCAGACACTCCCTGACACTCTCTGAAACTCTCTATCACTCTCTATCACTCTCTGACACTCTCTGACATTCTCTATCACTCTCTGACACTCTCTATCACTCTCTGACATTCTCAGACACACTCTGACACTCTCTGACACACTCTGACGATCTCTGTCACTCTCTATCACTCTCAGACACTCTCTGACACTCACTATCACTCTCAGACACTCACTATCACTCTCTGACACTCTCTGACACTCTCTGACAATCTCTATCACTCTCTATCACTCTCTGACACTGTCTGACACTCTCTGACACTCTCTATCACTCTCTATCACTCTCTGACACTCTCTGACACTCTCTGACACTCTCTGACAATCTCTATCACTCTCGATCACTCTCTGACACTGTCTGACACTCTCTGACTTCTCTATCACTCTCTATCACTCTCTATCACTCTCTGACACTCTCAGACACTCTCTGACACTCTCTGACAATCTCTATCACTCTCTATCACTCTCTGACTCTGTCTGACACTCTCTGACACTCTCTATCACTCTCTATCACTCTCTGACACTCTCTGACACTCTCTGACACTCTCTGACAATCTCTATCACTCTCGATCACTCTCTGACACTGTCTGACACTCTCTGACACACTCTATCACTCTCTATCACTCTCTGACACTCTCAGACACTCTCTGACACTCTCTGACACACTCTGAAACTCTCTGTCAGTCTCTGACACTCTCTGACACTCTCTGACACTCTCAGACACTCTCTGACACTCTCTGACACTGTCTGACACTCTCTGACACTCTCTGACACTCTCTATCACTCTCTATCACTCTCTGACACTCTCAGACATAATCTGACACTCACTGAAACTCTCTATCACTCTCAGACACTCTCTGACACTCTCAGACACTCTCTGCCACTCTCTGACACTCTCAGACACTCTCAGACACTCTCTGACACTGTCTGACACTCTCTGACACTCGCTATCACTCTCTGACACTCTGTGACACTCTATCACTCTCTATCACTCTCTGACACTCTCAGACACTCACTGACACTCTCAGACACTTTCTGACACTCTCTATCACTCTCTGACACTCTCTATCACTCTCTATCACTCTCCATCACTCTCTGACACTCTCAGACACTCTCTGACACTCTCTGACAATCTCTATCACTCTCTATCCCTGTCTGACACTGTCTGACACTCTCTGACACTCTCTATCACTCTCTATCACTCTCTGACACTCTCAGACACTCTCAGACACTCTCTGACACTCTCTGACACTGTCTGACACTCTCTGACACTCTCTGACACTCTCTGACACTCTCTGACAATCTCTATCACTCTCGATCACTCTCTGACACTGTCTGACACTCTCTGACACTCTCTATCACTCTCTATCACTCTCTGACACTCTCAGACACTCTCTGACACTCTCTGACACACTCTGAAACTCTCTGACAGTCTCTGACACTCTCTGACACTCTCTGACACAGTCTGACACTCTCTGACACTCTCTGACACTCTCTATCACTCTCTATCACTCTCTGACACTCTCAGACATAATCTGACACTCACTGAAACTCTCTATCACTCTCAGACACTCTCTGACACTCTCTGACACTCTATGACACTCTCAGACACTCTCAGACACTCTCTGACACTCTCTGACACTGTCTGACACTCTCTGACACTCTCTGACACTCTCTGACACTCTCAGACACTCTCTGACACTCTCAGACACTCTCTGACACTCTCTGAAACTCTCTATCACTCTCTATCACCCTCTATCACTCTCTGACACACTCTGACACTCTCTATCACTCTCTATCACTCTCTGACACACTCTGACACTCTCTGACACTCTCTGACACTCTCTATCACTCTCTGACACTCTCTATCACTCTCTATCACTCTCTGACACTCTCTGACACTCTCTGAAACTCGCTATCACTCTCTGACACTGTGTGACACTCTCTGACACGCTCTATCACTCTCTGACACTCTCTGACACTCTTTGACACTCTCTATCACTCTCTATCACTCTCTATCACTCTCTGACACTCTCTGACACTCTCTGACACTCTCTATCACTCTCTATCACTCTATGACACTCTCTGACACTCTGTGAAACTCTCTATCACTCTCTATCACTCTCTGACACTATCTGACACTCTCAGACACTCACTATCACTCTCTGACACTGTCTGACACTCTCTGACACTCTCTATCACTCTCTGACACTCTCTGACACTCTCTGACACTCTCTATCACTCTCTATCTCTCTCTATCACTCTCTGACACACTCAGACACTCTCTGACACTCTCAGACACTCTCTGACACTCTCTATCACTCTCTGACACTCTCTGACACTCTCAGACACTCTGTGACACTCTCTATTACTCTCTATCTCTCTCTGACACTCTCTGACACTCTCTGAAACACTCTATCGCTCTCTATCACTCTCTGACACTATCTGACACTCTCAGACACTCACTATCACTCTCTGACACTGTGTGACACTCTCTGACACGCTCTATCACTCTCTGACACTCTCTGACACTCTCTGACACTCTCTATCACTCTCTGACACTGTCTGACACTCTCTGACACTCTCTATCACTCTCTATCACTCTCTGACACTCTCAGACACTCTCAGACACTCTCTGACACTCTCAGACACTGTGTGACACTCTCTGACACGCTCTATCACTCTCTGACACTCTCTGACACTCTCTATCACTCTCTGACACTGTCTGACACTCTCTGACACTCTCTATCACTCTCTATCACTCTCTGACACTCTCAGACACTCTCAGACACTCTCTGACACTCTCTATCACTCTCTGACACTGTCTGACACTCTCTGACCCTCTCTATCACTCTCTATCACTCTCTGACACTCTCAGACACTCTCAGACACTCTCTATCACTCTCTGACACTCTCTGACACTCTCAGACACTCTCTGACACTCTCTATCACACTCTATCACTCTCTGACACTCTCTGACACTCTCAGACACTCTCTGACACTCTCTATCACTCTCTGACACTCTCAGACACTTTCTGACACTCTCTATCACTCTCTGACACTCTCAGACACTCTCTGAAACTCTCTGACACTCTCTGACACTCTCTGACACTCTCTATCACTCTCTGACACTCTATCACTCTCTATCACTCTCTGACACTCTCAGACACTCACTGACACTCTCAGACACTTTCTGACACTCTCTATCACTCTCTGACACTCTCTATCACTCTCTATCACTCTCCATCACTCTCTGACACCCTCAGACACTCTCTGACACTCTCTGACAATCTCTATCACTCTCTATCCCTGTCTGACACTGTCTGACACTCTCTGACACTCTCTATCACTCTCTATCACTCTCTGACACTCTCAGACACTCTCAGACACTCTCTGACACTCTCTGACACTGTCTGACACTCTCTGACACTCTCTGACACTCTCTGACACTCTCTGACAATCTCTATCACTCTCGATCACTCTCTGACACTGTCTGACACTCTCTGACACTCTCTATCACTCTCTATCACTCTCTGACACTCTCAGACACTCTCTGACACTCTCTGACACACTCTGAAACTCTCTGACAGTCTCTGACACTCTCTGACACTCTCTGACACTCTCAGACACTCTCTGACACTCTCTGACACAGTCTGACACTCTCTGACACTCTCTGACACTCTCTATCACTCTCTATCACTCTCTGACACTCTCAGACATAATCTGACACTCACTGAAACTCTCTATCACTCTCAGACACTCTCTGACACTCTCTGACACTCTATGACACTCTCAGACACTCTCAGACACTCTCTGACACTCTCTGACACTGTCTGACACTCTCTGACACTCTCTGACACTCTCTGACACTCTCAGACACTCTCTGACACTCTCAGACACTCTCTGACACTCTCTGAAACTCTCTATCACTCTCTATCACTCTCTATCACTCTCTGACACACTCTGACACTCTCTATCACTCTCTATCACTCTCTGACACACTCTGACACTCTCTGACACTCTCTGACACTCTCTATCACTCTCTGACACTCTCTATCACTCTCTATCACTCTCTGACACTCTCTGACACTCTCTGAAACTCGCTATCACTCTCTGACACTGTGTGACACTCTCTGACACGCTCTATCACTCTCTGACACTCTCTGACACTCTTTGACACTCTCTATCACTCTCTATCACTCTCTATCACTCTCTGACACTCTCTGACACTCTCTGACACTCTCTATCACTCTCTATCACTCTATGACACTCTCTGACACTCTGTGAAACTCTCTATCACTCTCTATCACTCTCTGACACTATCTGACACTCTCAGACACTCACTATCACTCTCTGACACTGTCTGACACTCTCTGACACTCTCTATCACTCTCTGACACTGTCTGACACTCTCTGACACTCTCTATCACTCTCTATCTCTCTCTATCACTCTCTGACACACTCAGACACTCTCTGACACTCTCAGACACTCTCTGACACTCTCTATCACTCTCTGACACTCTCTGACACTCTCAGACACTCTGTGACACTCTCTATTACTCTCTATCTCTCTCTGACACTCTCTGACACTCTCTGAAACACTCTATCGCTCTCTATCACTCTCTGACACTATCTGACACTCTCAGACACTCACTATCACTCTCTGACACTGTGTGACACTCTCTGACACGCTCTATCACTCTCTGACACTCTCTGACACTCTCTGACACTCTCTATCACTCTCTGACACTGTCTGACACTCTCTGACACTCTCTATCACTCTCTATCACTCTCTGACACTCTCAGACACTCTCAGACACTCTCTGACACTCTCAGACACTGTGTGACACTCTCTGACACGCTCTATCACTCTCTGACACTCTCTGACACTCTCTATCACTCTCTGACACTGTCTGACACTCTCTGACACTCTCTATCACTCTCTATCACTCTCTGACACTCTCAGACACTCTCAGACACTCTCTGACACTCTCTATCACTCTCTGACACTGTCTGACACTCTCTGACACTCTCTATCACTCTCTATCACTCTCTGACACTCTCAGACACTCTCTATCACTCTCTATCACTCTCTGACACTCTCTGACACTCTCAGACACTCTCTGACACTCTCTATCACACTCTATCACTCTCTGACACTCTCTGACACTCTCAGACACTCTCTGACACTCTCTATCACTCTCTGACACTCTCAGACACTTTCTGACACTCTCTATCACTCTCTGACACTCTCAGACACTCTCTGAAACTCTCTGACACTCTCTGACACTCTCTGACACTCTCTATCACTCTCTGACACTCTATCACTCTCTATCACTCTCTGACACTCTCAGACACTCTCTGACACTCTCTATCACTCTCTGACACTCTCTGACACTCTCTATCACTCTCTGACACTCTCTATCACTCTCTATCACTCTCTGACACTCTCTGACACTCTCTGAAACTCGCTATCACTCTCTATCACTCTCTGACACTCTCTGACACTCTCTGACACTCTCTATCACTCTCTATCACTCTCTGACACTCTCTGACACTCTCTGAAACACTCTATCACTCTCTATCACTCTCTGACACTATCTGACACTCTCAGACACTCACTATCACTCTCTGACACTGTCTGACACTCTCTGACACTCTCTATCACTCTCTGACACTGTCTGACACTCTCTGACACTCTCTATCACTCTCTATCTCTCTCTATCACTCTCTGACACACTCAGACACTCTCTGACACTCTCAGACACTCTCTGACACTCTCTATCACTCTCTGACACTCTCTGACACTCTCAGACACTCTGTGACACTCTCTATCACTCTCTATCTCTCTCTGACACTCTCTGACACTCTCTGAAACTCTCTATCGCTCTCTATCACTCTCTGACACTATCTGACACTCTCAGACACTCACTATCACTCTCTGACACTGTGTGACACTCTCTGACACGCTCTATCACTCTCAGACACTCTCTGACACTCTTTGACACTCTCTATCACTCTCTATCACTCTCTATCACTCTCTGACACTCTCAGACACTCTCTGACACTCTCAGACACTCTCTATCACTCTCTGACACTGTCTGACACTCTCTGACACTCTCTATCACTCTCTATCACTCTCTGACACTCTCAGACACTCTCAGACACTCTCTGACACTCTCTATCACTCTCTGACACTGTCTGACACTCTCTGACACTCTCTATCACTCTCTATCACTCTCTGACACTCTCAGACACTCTCAGACACTCTCTATCACTCTCTGACACTCTCTGACACTCTCAGACACTCTCTGACACTCTCTGAAACTCTCTATCACACTCTTTCACTCTCTGACACTCTCTGACACTCTCAGACACTCTCTGACACTCTCTATCACTCTCTGACACTCTCAGACACTTTCTGACACTCTCTATCACTCTCTGACACTCTCAGACACTCTCTGACACTCTCTGACACTCTCTGACACTCTCTGACACTCTCTATCACTCTCTGACACTCTATCGCTCTCTATCACTCTCTGACACTCTCAGACACTCTCTGACACCCTCTATCACTCTCTGACACTCTCTGACACTGTCAGACACCCTCTGACACTCTCTATCACTCTCTATCACTCTCTGACACTGTGTGACACTCTCTGACACGCTCTATCACTCTCAGACACTCTCTGACACTCTTTGACACTCTCTATCACTCTCTATCACTCTCTATCACTCTCTGACACTCTCAGACACTCTCTGACACTCTCTGACACTCTCGATCACTCTCTGACACTGTCTGACACTCTCTGACACTCTCTATCACTCTCTATCACTCTCTGACACTCTCAGACACTCTCAGACACTCTCTGACACTCTCTATCACTCTCTGACATTGTCTGACACTCTCTGACACTCTCTATCACTCTCTATCACTCTCTGACACTCTCAGACACTCTCTATCACTCTCTGACACTCTCTGACACTCTCAGACACTCTCTGACACTCTCTGAAACTCTCTATCACACTCTATCACTCTCTGACACTCTCTGACACTCTCAGACACTCTCTGACACTCTCTATCACTCTCTGACACTCTCTGACACTCTCAGACACTTTCTGACACTCTCTATCACTCTCTGACACTCTCAGACACTCTCTGACACTCTCTGACACTCTCTGACACTCTCTGACACTCTCTATCACTCTCTGACACTCTATCACTCTCTATCACTCTCTGACACTCTCAGACAATCTCTGACACCCTCTATCACTCTCTGACACTGTCAGACACCCTCTGACACTCTCTATCACTCTCTATCACTCTCTGACACTGTCTGACACTCTCTGACACTCTCTATCACTCTCTGACACTCTCTGACACTCTCAGACACTCTCTGACACTCTCAGACACTCTCTGACACTCTGTATCACTCTCTGACACTCTCTATCACTCTCTGACACTGTCTGACACTCTCTGACACTCTCTGACACTCTCTATCACTCTCTAACACTCTCAGACCCTCTCTGACACTCTCAGACACTCTCTGACACTCTCTATCACTCTCTGACACTCTCTATCACTCTATGACACTTTCTTACACTCTCTGACACTCTCTGACACTCTCTATCACTCTCTATCACTCTCTGACACTCTCTGACACTCTCTGACACTCTCAGACACTCTCTGACACTCTCTATCACTCTCTGACACTCTCAGACACTCTCTGACACTCTCTGAAACTCTCTATCACTCTCTATCACTCTCTATCACTCTCTGACACACTCTGTCACTCTCTATCACTCTCTATCACTCTCTGACACACTCTAAAACTCTCTGACACTCTCTGACACTCTCTATCACTCTCTGACACTCTCTATCACTCTCTATCACTCTCTGACACTCTCTGACACTCTCTGAAACTTGATATCACTCTCTATCACTCTTGGACACTCTCTGAGATTCTCTGACACTCTCTATCACTCTCTATCACTCTCTGACACTCTCTGACACTCTCTGACACTCTCTGAAACTCTCTATCACTCTCTATCACTCTCTGACACTATCTGACACTCTCAGACACTCACTATCACTCTCTGACAGTGTCTGACACTCTCTGGCACTCTCTATCACTCTCTGACACTGTCTGACACTCTCTGACACTCTCTATCACTCTCTATCGCTCTCTATCACTCTCTGACACACTCAGACACTCTCTGACACTCTCAGACACTCTCTGACACTCTCTATCAGTCTCTGACACTCTCTGACACTCTCAGACATTCTGTGACACTCTCTATCACTCTGTGACACTCTCAGACACTCTCTGACACTCTCTATCACTCTCTATCACTCTCTGACACTCTCTGACAATCTCAGACACTCACTATCACTTTCTGACACTCTCTGACACTCTCAGACACTCTCTGACACTCTCTGAAACTCTCTATCACTCTCTATCACTCTCTGACACTCACTATCACTCTCTGACACTCTCTGACACTCTCTATCACTCTCAGACACTCTCTGACACTCTCTATCACTCTCTGACACTGTCTGACACTCTCTGACACTCTCTATCACTCTCTGACACTCTCTGACACTCTCTGACACTCTCAGACACTCTCTGACACTCTCTATCACTCTCTGACACTGTCTGACACTGTCTATCACTCTCTGACACTCTCTGACACTCTCTGACTCTCTCTATCACTGTCTATCACTTTCTGACACTCTCTGACACTCTCTGACACTCTCAGACACTCTCTGACACTCTCTGAAACTCTCTATCACTCTCGATCACTCTCTATCACTCTCTGACACTCTCTATCACTCTCTATCACTCTCTGACACTCTCTGACACTCTCTGAAACTCGCTATCACTCTCTATCACTCTCTGACACTCTCAGACACTCTCTATCACTCTCTGACACTGTCTGACACTCTCTGACACTCTCTATCACTCTCTATCACTCTCTGACACTCTCAGACACTCTCTGACACTCTCTGACACTCTCAGACATTCTCTGACACTCTCTATCACTCTCTGACACTCTCTGACACTCTCAGACAGTCTCTGACACTCTCTGAAACTCTCTATCACTCTCTATCACTATCTGACACTCTCTGACACACTCTGACACTCTCTGACACTCTCTATCACTCTCTATCACTCTCTGACACTATCTGACACTCTCAGACACTCACTATCACTCTCTGACACTGTCTGACACTCTGTGACACTCTCTATCACTCTCTATCTCTCTCTGACACTCTCTGACACTCTCTGAAACTCTCTATCGCTCTCTATCACTCTCTGACACTATCTGACACTCTCAGACACTCACTATCACTCTCTGACACTGTGTGACACTCTCTGACACGCTCTATCACTCTCAGACACTCTCTGACACTCTTTGACACTCTCTATCACTCTCTATCACTCTCTATCACTCTCTGACACTCTCAGACACTCTCTGACACTCTCAGACACTCTCTATCACTCTCTGACACTGTCTGACACTCTCTGACACTCTCTATCACTCTCTATCACTCTCTGACACTCTCAGACACTCTCAGACACTCTCTGACACTCTCTATCACTCTCTGACACTGTCTGACACTCTCTGACACTCTCTATCACTCTCTATCACTCTCTGACACTCTCAGACACTCTCAGACACTCTCTATCACTCTCTGACACTCTCTGACACTCTCAGACACTCTCTGACACTCTCTGAAACTCTCTATCACACTCTTTCACTCTCTGACACTCTCTGACACTCTCAGACACTCTCTGACACTCTCTATCACTCTCTGACACTCTCAGACACTTTCTGACACTCTCTATCACTCTCTGACACTCTCAGACACTCTCTGACACTCTCTGACACTCTCTGACACTCTCTGACACTCTCTATCACTCTCTGACACTCTATCGCTCTCTATCACTCTCTGACACTCTCAGACACTCTCTGACACCCTCTATCACTCTCTGACACTCTCTGACACTGTCAGACACCCTCTGACACTCTCTATCACTCTCTATCACTCTCTGACACTGTGTGACACTCTCTGACACGCTCTATCACTCTCAGACACTCTCTGACACTCTTTGACACTCTCTATCACTCTCTATCACTCTCTATCACTCTCTGACACTCTCAGACACTCTCTGACACTCTCTGACACTCTCGATCACTCTCTGACACTGTCTGACACTCTCTGACACTCTCTATCACTCTCTATCACTCTCTGACACTCTCAGACACTCTCAGACACTCTCTGACACTCTCTATCACTCTCTGACATTGTCTGACACTCTCTGACACTCTCTATCACTCTCTATCACTCTCTGACACTCTCAGACACTCTCTATCACTCTCTGACACTCTCTGACACTCTCAGACACTCTCTGACACTCTCTGAAACTCTCTATCACACTCTATCACTCTCTGACACTCTCTGACACTCTCAGACACTCTCTGACACTCTCTATCACTCTCTGACACTCTCTGACACTCTCAGACACTTTCTGACACTCTCTATCACTCTCTGACACTCTCAGACACTCTCTGACACTCTCTGACACTCTCTGACACTCTCTGACACTCTCTATCACTCTCTGACACTCTATCACTCTCTATCACTCTCTGACACTCTCAGACAATCTCTGACACCCTCTATCACTCTCTGACACTGTCAGACACCCTCTGACACTCTCTATCACTCTCTATCACTCTCTGACACTGTCTGACACTCTCTGACACTCTCTATCACTCTCTGACACTCTCTGACACTCTCAGACACTCTCTGACACTCTCAGACACTCTCTGACACTCTGTATCACTCTCTGACACTCTCTATCACTCTCTGACACTGTCTGACACTCTCTGACACTCTCTGACACTCTCTATCACTCTCTAACACTCTCAGACCCTCTCTGACACTCTCAGACACTCTCTGACACTCTCTATCACTCTCTGACACTCTCTATCACTCTATGACACTTTCTTACACTCTCTGACACTCTCTGACACTCTCTATCACTCTCTATCACTCTCTGACACTCTCTGACACTCTCTGACACTCTCAGACACTCTCTGACACTCTCTATCACTCTCTGACACTCTCAGACACTCTCTGACACTCTCTGAAACTCTCTATCACTCTCTATCACTCTCTATCACTCTCTGACACACTCTGTCACTCTCTATCACTCTCTATCACTCTCTGACACACTCTAAAACTCTCTGACACTCTCTGACACTCTCTATCACTCTCTGACACTCTCTATCACTCTCTATCACTCTCTGACACTCTCTGACACTCTCTGAAACTTGATATCACTCTCTATCACTCTTGGACACTCTCTGAGATTCTCTGACACTCTCTATCACTCTCTATCACTCTCTGACACTCTCTGACACTCTCTGACACTCTCTGAAACTCTCTATCACTCTCTATCACTCTCTGACACTATCTGACACTCTCAGACACTCACTATCACTCTCTGACAGTGTCTGACACTCTCTGGCACTCTCTATCACTCTCTGACACTGTCTGACACTCTCTGACACTCTCTATCACTCTCTATCGCTCTCTATCACTCTCTGACACACTCAGACACTCTCTGACACTCTCAGACACTCTCTGACACTCTCTATCAGTCTCTGACACTCTCTGACACTCTCAGACATTCTGTGACACTCTCTATCACTCTGTGACACTCTCAGACACTCTCTGACACTCTCTATCACTCTCTATCACTCTCTGACACTCTCTGACAATCTCAGACACTCACTATCACTTTCTGACACTCTCTGACACTCTCAGACACTCTCTGACACTCTCTGAAACTCTCTATCACTCTCTATCACTCTCTGACACTCACTATCACTCTCTGACACTCTCTGACACTCTCTATCACTCTCAGACACTCTCTGACACTCTCTATCACTCTCTGACACTGTCTGACACTCTCTGACACTCTCTATCACTCTCTGACACTCTCTGACACTCTCTGACACTCTCAGACACTCTCTGACACTCTCTATCACTCTCTGACACTGTCTGACACTGTCTATCACTCTCTGACACTCTCTGACACTCTCTGACTCTCTCTATCACTGTCTATCACTTTCTGACACTCTCTGACACTCTCTGACACTCTCAGACACTCTCTGACACTCTCTGAAACTCTCTATCACTCTCGATCACTCTCTATCACTCTCTGACACTCTCTATCACTCTCTATCACTCTCTGACACTCTCTGACACTCTCTGAAACTCGCTATCACTCTCTATCACTCTCTGACACTCTCAGACACTCTCTATCACTCTCTGACACTGTCTGACACTCTCTGACACTCTCTATCACTCTCTATCACTCTCTGACACTCTCAGACACTCTCTGACACTCTCTGACACTCTCAGACATTCTCTGACACTCTCTATCACTCTCTGACACTCTCTGACACTCTCAGACAGTCTCTGACACTCTCTGAAACTCTCTATCACTCTCTATCACTATCTGACACTCTCTGACACACTCTGACACTCTCTGACACTCTCTATCACTCTCTATCACTCTCTGACACTATCTGACACTCTCAGACACTCACTATCACTCTCTGACACTGTCTGACACTCTCTGACACTCTCTATCACTCTCTGACACTGTCTGACACTCTCTGACACTCTCTATCACTCTCTATCACTCTCTATCACTCTCTGACACACTCAGACACTCTCTGACACTCTCAGATACTCTCAGACACTCTCTATCACTCTCTGACACTGTCTGACACTCTCAGACAGTCTCTGACACTCTCTGACACTCTCTATCACTCTCTATCACTCTCTATCACTCTCTGACATTCTCAGACACTCTCTGACACTCTCTGACACTCTCAGACTCTCTCTGACACTCTCTATCACTCTCTGACAGTCTCTGACACTCTCTGAAACTCTCTATCACTCTCTGACACTCTCTGACACACTCTGACACTCTCTGACACTCTCTATCACTCTCTATCACTCTCTGACACTATCTGACACTCTCAGACACTCACTATCACTCTCTGACACTGTCTGACACTCTCTGACACTCTCTATCACTCTCTGACACTGTCTGACACTCTCTGACACTCTATATCACTCTCTATCACTCTCTGACACACTCAGACACTCTCTGACACTCTCAGACACTCTCTGACACTCTCTATCACTCTCTGACACTCTCTATCACTCTCTATCACTCTCTGACACTCTCTGACACTCTCTGAAACTCTCTATCACTCTCTATCACTCTCTGACACTATCTGACACTCTCAGACACTCACTATCACTCTCGGACACTGTGTGACACTCTCTGACACGCTCTATCACTCTCTGACGCTGTCTGACACTCTCTGACACTCTCTATCACTCTCTATCACTCTCTATCACTCTCTGACACTCTCAGACACTCTGACACTCTCAGACACTCTCTGACACTCTCCATCACTCTCTATCACTCTCTATCACTCTCTGACACTCTCTGACACTCTCAGACACTCACTATCACTCTCTGACACTGTCTGACACTCTCTATCAATCTCTGACACTCTCTGACACTCTCTGACACTCTCTATCACTCTCTATCACTTTCTGACACTCTCTGACACTCTCTGACACTCTCTCTCACTCTCTGACACTCTCTATCACTCTCTGACACTCTCTGACACTCTCTGACAATCTCTGACACTCTCTGACACTCTCAGACACTCTCTGACACTCTCTATCACTCTCTGACACTGTCTGACACACTCTATCACTCTCTGACACTCTCTGACACTCTCTATCACTCTCTATCACTTTCTGACACTCTCTGACACTCTCTGTCACTCTCTGACACTCTCAGACACTCTCTGACACTCTCTGAAACTCTCTATCACTCTCTATCACCCTCTATCACTCTCTGACACTCACCATCACTCTCTGACACTCTCTGACACTCTCTATCACTCTCAGACACTCTCTGACACTGTCTGACACTCTCTGAAACTCTCTATCACTCTCTATCACTCTCTATCACTCTCTGACACTCTCAGACACTCTCTGACACTCTCTGACACTCTCAGACACTCTCTGACACTCTCTATCACTCTCTGACACTCTCAGACAGTCTCTGACACTCTCTGAAACTCTCTATCACTCTCTATCACTCTCTGACACTCTCTGACACACTCTGACACTCTCTGACACTCTCTATCACTCTCTGACACTATCTGACACTCTCAGACACTCACTATCACTCTCTGACACTGTCTGACACTCTCTGACACTCTCTATCACTCTCTGACACTGTCTGACACTCTCTGACACTCTCTATCACTCTCTATCACTCTCTATCACTCTCTGACACTCTCAGACACTCTCTGACACTCTCTATCACTCTCTGACACTCTCTATCACTCTCTGACATTCTCTGACACTCTCTGACAATCTCTGAAACTCTCTATCACTCTCTATCACTCTCTGACACTATCTGACACTCTCAGACACTCATTATCACTCTCTGACACAGTCTGACACTCTCTGACACTCTCTATCACTCTCTGACACTGTCTGACACTCTCTGAAACTCTCTATCACTCTCTATCACTCTCTGACACTCTCTATCACTCTCTGACACTCTCTGACACTCTCAGACACTCACTATCAATCTCTGACACTCTCAGACACTCACTATCAATCTCTGACACTCTCAGACACTCACTATCACTCTCTGACACTGTCTGACATTCTCTGACACTCTCGATCACTCTCTGACACTGTCTGACACTCTCAGACACTCTCAGACACTCTCTGACACTCTCTATCACTCTCTGACAGTGTCTGACACTCTCTGACACTCTCTATCACTCTCTATCACTCTCTGACACTCTCAGACACTCTCAGACACTCTCTATCACTCTCTGACACTCTCTGACACTCTCAGACACTCTCTGACACTCTCTGAAACTCTCTATCACACTCTATCACTCTCTGACACTCTCTGACACTCTCAGACACTCTCTGACACTCTCTATCACTCTCTGACACTCTCAGACACTTTCTGACACTCTCTATCACTCTCTGACACCCTCTATCACTCTCTGACACTCTCTGACACTGTCAGACACCCTCTCACACTCTCTATCACTCTCTATCACTCTCTGACACTGTGTGACACTCTCTGACACGCTCTATCACTCTCAGACACTCTCTGACACTCTTTGACACTCTCTATCACTCTCTATCACTCTCTATCACTCTCTGACACTCTCAGACACTCTCAGACACTCTCTGACACTCTCTGACACTCTCTATCACTCTCTGACACTGTCTGACACTCTCTGACACTCTCTATCACTCTCTATCACTCTCTGACACTCTCAGACACTCTCAGACACTCTCTGACACTCTCTATCACTCTCTGACACTGTCTGACACTCTCTGACACTCTCTATCACTCTCTATCACTCTCTGACACTCTCAGACACTCTCAGACACTCTCTGACACTCTCTGAAACTCTCTATCACACTCTATCACTCTCTGACACTCTCTGACACTCTCAGACACTCTCTGACACTCTCTATCACTCTCTGACACTCTCAGACACTTTCTGACACTCTCTATCACTCTCTGACACTCTCAGACACTCTCTGACACTCTCTGACACTCTCTGACACTCTCTGACACTCTATCACTCTCTATCACTCTCTGACACTCTCAGACACTCTCTGACACCCTCTATCACTCTCTGACACTCTCTGACACTGTCAGACACCCTCTGACACTCTCTATCACTCTCTATCACTCTCTGACACTGTCTGAAACTCTCTGACACTCTCTATCACTCTCTGACACTCTCTGACACTCTCAGACACTCTCTGACACTCTCAGACACTCTCTGACACTCTGTATCACTCTCTGACACTCTCTATCACTCTCTGACACTGTCTGACACTCTCTGACACTCTCTATCACTCTCTATCACTCTCTAACACTCTCAGACCCTCTCTGACACTCTCAGACACTCTCTGACACTCTCTATCACTCTCTGACACTCTCTATCACTCTCTGACACTTTCTTACACTCTCTGACACTCTCTATCACTCTCTATCACTCTCTGACACTCTCTGACACTCTCAGACACTCTCTGACACTCTCTATCACTCTCTGACACTCTCAGACACTCTCTGACACTCTCTGAAACTCTCTATCACTCTCTATCACTCTCTATCACTCTCTGACACACTCTGTCACTCTCTATCACTCTCTATCACTCTCTGACACACTCTAAAACTCTCTGACACTCTCTGACACTCTCTATCACTCTCTGACACTCTCTATCACTCTCTATCACTCTCTGACACTCTCTGACACTCTCTGAAACTCGATATCACTCTCTATCACTCTCTGACACTCTCTGACACTCTCTGACACTCTCTATCACCCTCTATCACTCTCTGACACTCTCTGACACTCTCTGAAACTCTCTATCACTCTCTATCACTCTCTGACACTATCTGACACTCTCAGACACTCACTATCACTCTCTGACACTGTCTGACACTCTCTGGCACTCTCTATCACTCTCTGACACTGTCTGACACTCTCTGACACTCTCTATCACTCTCTATCGCTCTCTATCACTCTCTGACACACTCAGACACTCTCTGACACTCTCAGACACTCTCTGACACTCTCTATCAGTCTCTGACACTCTCTGACACTCTCAGACATTCTGTGACACTCTCTATCACTCTGTGACACTCTCAGACACTCTCTGACACTCTCTATCACTCTCTATCACTCTCTGACACTCTCTGACAATCTCAGACACTCACTATCACTTTCTGACACTCTCTGACACTCTCAGACACTCTCTGACACTCTCTGAAACTCTCTATCACTCTCTATCACTCTCTGACACTCACTATCACTCTCTGACACTCTCTGACACTCTCTATCACTCTCAGACACTCTCTGACACTCTCTATCACTCTCTGACACTGTCTGACACTCTCTGACACTCTCTATCACTCTCTGACAGTCTCTGACACTCTCTGACACTCTCAGACACTCTCTGACACTCTCTATCACTCTCTGACACTGTCTGACACTGTCTATCACTCTCTGACACTCTCTGACACTCTCTGACTCTCTCTATCACTCTCTATCACTTTCTGACACTCTCTGACACTCTCTGACACTCTCAGACACTCTCTGACACTCTCTGAAACTCTCTATCACTCTCTATCACTCTCTATCACTCTCTGACACTCTCTATCACTCTCTATCACTCTCTGACACTGTCTGACACTCTCTGAAACTCGCTATCACTCTCGATCACTCTCTGACACTCTCAGACACTCTCTATCACTCTCTGACACTGTCTGACACTCTCTCACACTCTCTATCACTCTCTATCACTCTCTGACACTCTCAGACACTCTCTGACACTCTCTGACACTCTCAGACATTCTCTGACACTCTCTATCACTCTCTGACACTCTCAGACAGTCTCTGACACTCTCTGAAACTCTCTATCACTCTCTATCACTATCTGACACTCTCTGACACACTCTGACACTCTCTGACACTCTCTATCACTCTCTATCACTCTCTGACACTATCTGACACTCTCAGACACTCACTATCACTCTCTGACACTGTCTGACACTCTCTGACACTCTCTATCACTCTCTGACACTGTCTGACACTCTCTGACACTCTCTATCACTCTCTATCACTCTCTATCACTCTCTGACACACTCAGACACTCTCTGACACTCTCAGATACTCTCAGACACTCTCTATCACTCTCTGACACTGTCTGACACTCTCAGACACTCTCTGACACTCTCTGACACTCTCTATCACTCTCTATCACTCTCTATCACTCTCTGACATTCTCAGACACTCTCTGACACTCTCTGACACTCTCAGACACTCTCTGACACTCTCTATCACTCTCTGACAGTCTCTGACACTCTCTGAAACTCTCTATCAATCTCTGACACTCTCTGACACACTCTGACACTCTCTGACACTCTCTATCACTCTCTATCACTCTCTGACACTATCTGACACTCTCAGACACTCACTATCACTCTCTGACACTGTCTGACACTCTCTGACACTCTCTATCACTCTCTGACACTGTCTGACACTCTCTGACACTCTATATCACTCTTTATCACTCTCTGACACACTCAGACACTCTCTGACACTCTCAGACACTCTCTGACACTCTCTATCACTCTCTGACACTCTCTATCACTCTCTATCACTCTCTGACACTCTCTGACACTCTCTGAAACTCTCTATCACTCTCTATCACTCTCTGACACTATCTGACACTCTCAGACACTCACTATCACTCTCGGACACTGTGTGACACTCTCTGACACGCTCTATCACTCTCTGACGCTGTCTGACACTCTCTGACACTCTCTATCACTCTCTATCACTCTCTATCACTCTCTGACACTCTCAGACTCTCTGACACTCTCAGACACACTCTGACACTCTCTATCACTCTCTGACACTCTCAGACACTCTCTGACACTCTCCATCACTCTCTATCACTCTCTATCACTCTCTATCACTCTCTGACACTCTCTGACACTCTCAGACACTCACTATCACTCTCTGACACTGTCTGACACTCTCTATCATTCTCTGACACTCTCTGACACTCTCTGACACTCTCTATCACTCTCTGACACTCTCTGACACTCTCTGACACTCTCTATCACTCTCTGACACTCTCTATCACTCTCTGACACTCTCTGACACTCTCTGACACTCTCTGACACTCTCAGACACTCTCTGACACTCTCTATCACTCTCTGACACTGTCTGACACTCTCTATCACTCTCTGACACTCTCTGACACTCTCTATCACTCTCTATCACTTTCTGACACTCTCTGACACTCTCTGTCACTCTCTGACACTCTCAGACACTCTCTGACACTCTCTGAAACTCTCTATCACTCTCTATCACTCTCTGACACTCACCATCACTCTCTGACACTCTCTGACACTCTCTATCACTCTCAGACACTCTCTGACACTGTCTGACACTCTCTGAAACTCTCTATCACTCTCTATCACTCTCTATCACTCTCTGACACTCTCTGACACTCTCTGACACTCTCTGACACTCTCAGACACTCTCTGACACTCTCTATCACTCTCTGACACTCTCAGACAGTCTCTGACACTCTCTGAAACTATCTATCACTCTCTATCACTCTCTGACACTCTCTGACACACTCTGACACTCTCTGACACTCTCTATCACTCTCTGACACTATCTGACACTCTCAGACACTCACTATCACTCTCTGACACTGTCTGACACTCTCTGACACTCTCTATCACTCTCTGACACTGTCTGACACTCTCTGACACTCTCTATCACTCTCTATCACTCTCTATCACTCTCTGACACTCTCTATCACTCTCTGACATTCTCTATCACTCTCTGACATTCTCTGACACTCTCTGACAATCTCTGAAACTCTCTATCACTCTCTATCACTCTCTGACACTATCTGACACTCTCAGACACTCACTATCACTCTCTGACACCGTCTGACACTCTCTGACACTCTCTATCACTCTCTGACACTGTCTGACACTCTCTGAAACTCTCTATCACTCTCTATCACTCTCTGACACTCTCTGACACTCTCAGACACTCTCTGACACTCTCTATCACTCTCTGACACTCTCAGACACTTTCTGACACTCTCTATCACTCTCTGACACTCTCAGACACTCTCTGACACTCTCTGACACTCTCTGACACTCTCTGACACTCTATCACTCTCTATCACTCTCTGACACTCTCAGACACTCTCTGACACCCTCTATCACTCTCTGACACTCTCTGACACTGTCAGACACCCTCTGACACTCTCTATCACTCTCTATCACTCTCTGACACTGTCTGAAACTCTCTGACACTCTCTATCACTCTCTGACACTCTCTGACACTCTCAGACACTCTCTGACACTCTCAGACACTCTCTGACACTCTGTATCACTCTCTGACACTCTCTATCACTCTCTGACACTGTCTGACACTCTCTGACACTCTCTATCACTCTCTATCACTCTCTAACACTCTCAGACCCTCTCTGACACTCTCAGACACTCTCTGACACTCTCTATCACTCTCTGACACTCTCTATCACTCTCTGACACTTTCTTACACTCTCTGACACTCTCTATCACTCTCTATCACTCTCTGACACTCTCTGACACTCTCAGACACTCACTATCACTCTCTGACACCGTCTGACACTCTCTGACACTCTCTATCACTCTCTGACACTGTCTGACACTCTCTGAAACTCTCTATCACTCTCTATCACTCTCTGACACTCTCTGACACTCTCAGACACTCTCTGACACTCTCTATCACTCTCTGACACTCTCAGACACTTTCTGACACTCTCTATCACTCTCTGACACTGTCTGACACTCTCTGAAACTCTCTATCACTCTCTATCACTCTCTGACACTCTCTGACACTCTCAGACACTCTCTGACACTCTCTATCACTCTCTGACACTCTCAGACACTTTCTGACACTCTCTATCACTCTCTGACACTCTCAGACACTCTCTGACACTCTCTGACACTCTCTGACACTCTCTGACACTCTATCACTCTCTATCACTCTCTGACACTCTCAGACACTCTCTGACACCCTCTATCACTCTCTGACACTCTCTGACACTGTCAGACACCCTCTGACACTCTCTATCACTCTCTATCACTCTCTGACACTGTCTGAAACTCTCTGACACTCTCTATCACTCTCTGACACTCTCTGACACTCTCAGACACTCTCTGACACTCTCAGACACTCTCTGACACTCTGTATCACTCTCTGACACTCTCTATCACTCTCTGACACTGTCTGACACTCTCTGACACTCTCTATCACTCTCTATCACTCTCTAACACTCTCAGACCCTCTCTGACACTCTCAGACACTCTCTGACACTCTCTATCACTCTCTGACACTCTCTATCACTCTCTGACACTTTCTTACACTCTCTGACACTCTCTATCACTCTCTATCACTCTCTGACACTCTCTGACACTCTCAGACACTCTCTGACACTCTCTATCACTCTCTGACACTCTCAGACACTCTCTGACACTCTCTGAAACTCTCTATCACTCTCTATCACTCTCTATCACTCTCTGACACACTCTGTCACTCTCTATCACTCTCTATCACTCTCTGACACACTCTAAAACTCTCTGACACTCTCTGACACTCTCTATCACTCTCTGACACTCTCTATCACTCTCTATCACTCTCTGACACTCTCTGACACTCTCTGAAACTCGATATCACTCTCTATCACTCTCTGACACTCTCTGACACTCTCTGACACTCTCTATCACCCTCTATCACTCTCTGACACTCTCTGACACTCTCTGAAACTCTCTATCACTCTCTATCACTCTCTGACACTATCTGACACTCTCAGACACTCACTATCACTCTCTGACACTGTCTGACACTCTCTGGCACTCTCTATCACTCTCTGACACTGTCTGACACTCTCTGACACTCTCTATCACTCTCTATCGCTCTCTATCGCTCTCTGACACACTCAGACACTCTCTGACACTCTCAGACACTCTCTGACACTCTCTATCAGTCTCTGACACTCTCTGACACTCTCAGACATTCTGTGACACTCTCTATCACTCTGTGACACTCTCAGACACTCTCTGACACTCTCTATCACTCTCTATCACTCTCTGACACTCTCTGACAATCTCAGACACACACTATCACTTTCTGACACTCTCTGACACTCTCAGACACTCTCTGACACTCTCTGAAACTCTCTATCACTCTCTATCACTCTCTGACACTCACTATCACTCTCTGACACTCTCTGACACTCTCTATCACTCTCAGACACTCTCTGACACTCTCTATCACTCTCTGACACTGTCTGACACTCTCTGACACTCTCTATCACTCTCTGACAGTCTCTGACACTCTCTGACACTCTCAGACACTCTCTGACACTCTCTATCACTCTCTGACACTGTCTGACACTGTCTATCACTCTCTGACACTCTCTGACACTCTCTGACTCTCTCTATCACTCTCTATCACTTTCTGACACTCTCTGACACTCTCTGACACTCTCAGACACTCTCTGACACTCTCTGAAACTCTCTATCACTCTCTATCACTCTCTATCACTCTCTGACACTCTCTATCACTCTCTATCACTCTCTGACACTGTCTGACACTCTCTGAAACTCGCTATCACTCTCGATCACTCTCTGACACTCTCAGACACTCTCTATCACTCTCTGACACTGTCTGACACTCTCTCACACTCTCTATCACTCTCTATCACTCTCTGACACTCTCAGACACTCTCTGACACTCTCTGACACTCTCAGACATTCTCTGACACTCTCTATCACTCTCTGACACTCTCAGACAGTCTCTGACACTCTCTGAAACTCTCTATCACTCTCTATCACTATCTGACACTCTCTGACACACTCTGACACTCTCTGACACTCTCTATCACTCTCTATCACTCTCTGACACTATCTGACACTCTCAGACACTCACTATCACTCTCTGACACTGTCTGACACTCTCTGACACTCTCTATCACTCTCTGACACTGTCTGACACTCTCTGACACTCTCTATCACTCTCTATCACTCTCTATCACTCTCTGACACACTCAGACACTCTCTGACACTCTCAGATACTCTCAGACACTCTCTATCACTCTCTGACACTGTCTGACACTCTCAGACAGTCTCTGACACTCTCTGACACTCTCTATCACTCTCTATCACTCTCTATCACTCTCTGACATTCTCAGACACTCTCTGACACTCTCTGACACTCTCAGACACTCTCTGACACTCTCTATCACTCTCTGACAGTCTCTGACACTCTCTGAAACTCTCTATCAATCTCTGACACTCTCTGACACACTCTGACACTCTCTGACACTCTCTATCACTCTCTATCACTCTCTGACACTATCTGACACTCTCAGACACTCACTATCACTCTCTGACACTGTCTGACACTCTCTGACACTCTCTATCACTCTCTGACACTGTCTGACACTCTCTGACACTCTATATCACTCTTTATCACTCTCTGACACACTCAGACACTCTCTGACACTCTCAGACACTCTCTGACACTCTCTATCACTCTCTGACACTCTCTATCACTCTCTATCACTCTCTGACACTCTCTGACACTCTCTGAAACTCTCTATCACTCTCTATCACTCTCTGACACTATCTGACACTCTCAGACACTCACTATCACTCTCGGACACTGTGTGACACTCTCTGACACGCTCTATCACTCTCTGACGCTGTCTGACACTCTCTGACACTCTCTATCACTCTCTATCACTCTCTATCACTCTCTGACACTCTCAGACTCTCTGACACTCTCAGACACACTCTGACACTCTCTATCACTCTCTGACACTCTCAGACACTCTCTGACACTCTCCATCACTCTCTATCACTCTCTATCACTCTCTATCACTCTCTGACACTCTCTGACACTCTCAGACACTCACTATCACTTTCTGACACTGTCTGACACTCTCTATCATTCTCTGACACTCTCTGACACTCTCTGACACTCTCTATCACTCTCTGACACTCTCTGACACTCTCTGACACTCTCTATCACTCTCTGACACTCTCTATCACTCTCTGACACTCTCTGACACTCTCTGACACTCTCTGACACTCTCAGACACTCTCTGACACTCTCTATCACTCTCTGACACTGTCTGACACTCTCTATCACTCTCTGACACTCTCTGACACTCTCTATCACTCTCTATCACTTTCTGACACTCTCTGACACTCTCTGTCACTCTCTGACACTCTCAGACACTCTCTGACACTCTCTGAAACTCTCTATCACTCTCTATCACTCTCTGACACTCACCATCACTCTCTGACACTCTCTGACACTCTCTATCACTCTCAGACACTCTCTGACACTGTCTGACACTCTCTGAAACTCTCTATCACTCTCTATCACTCTCTATCACTCTCTGACACTCTCTGACACTCTCTGACACTCTCTGACACTCTCAGACACTCTCTGACACTCTCTATCACTCTCTGACACTCTCAGACAGTCTCTGACACTCTCTGAAACTATCTATCACTCTCTATCACTCTCTGACACTCTCTGACACACTCTGACACTCTCTGACACTCTCTATCACTCTCTGACACTATCTGACACTCTCAGACACTCACTATCACTCTCTGACACTGTCTGACACTCTCTGACACTCTCTATCACTCTCTGACACTGTCTGACACTCTCTGACACTCTCTATCACTCTCTATCACTCTCTATCACTCTCTGACACTCTCTATCACTCTCTGACATTCTCTATCACTCTCTGACATTCTCTGACACTCTCTGACAATCTCTGAAACTCTCTATCACTCTCTATCACTCTCTGACACTATCTGACACTCTCAGACACTCACTATCACTCTCTGACACCGTCTGACACTCTCTGACACTCTCTATCACTCTCTGACACTGTCTGACACTCTCTGAAACTCTCTATCACTCTCTATCACTCTCTGACACTCTCTATCACTCTCTGACACTCTCTGACACTCTCAGACACTCACTATCAATCTCTGACACTCTCAGACACTCACTATCAATCTCTGACACTCTCAGACACTCACTATCACTCTCTGACACTGTCTGACATTCTCTGACACTCTCTATCACTCTCTGACACTCTCTATCACTCTCTATCACTCTCTGACACTGTCTGACACTCTCTGACACTCTCTATCACTCTCTGACACTCTCTGACTCTCTCTGACACTCTCTATCACTCTCAGACACTGTCTGACACTCTCTGACACTCGCTATCACTCTCTGACACTCTCTATCACTCTCTGACACTGTCTGACACTCTCTGAAACGCTCTATCACTCTCTATCACTCTCTGACACTCTCTATCACTCTCTGACACTCTCTGACACTCTCAGACACTCACTATCAATCTCTGACACTCTCAGACACTCACTATCAATCTCTGACACTCTCAGACACTCACTATCACTCTCTATCACTCTCTATCACTCTCTGACACTCTCTATCACTCTCTGACACTCTCTATCACTCTCTATCACTCTCTGACACTGTCTGACACTCTCTGACACTCTCTATCACTCTCTGACACTCTCTGACTCTCTCTGACACTCTCTATCACTCTCAGACACTGTCTGACACTCTCTGACACTCGCTATCACTCTCTGACACTCTGTGACACTCTATCACTCTCTATCACTCTCTGACACTCTCAGACACTCACTGACACTCTCAGACACTTTCTGACATTCTCTATCACTCTCTGACACTCTCTATCACTCTCTGACACTCTCTGACACTCTCTGACACTCTCTATCACTCTCTATCACTCTCTGACACTGTCTGACACTCTCTGACACTCTCTATCACTCTCTGACACTCTCTGACACTCTCTATCACTCTCTGACACTGTCTGACACTCTCTGACACTCGCTGTCACTCTCTGACACTCTCTGACACTCTATCACTCTCTATCACTCTCTGACACTCTCAGACACTCACTGACACTCTCAGACACTCTCTGACACTCTCTATCACTCTCTGACACTCTCTATCACTCTCTGACACTGTCTCACACTCTCTGACACTCTCTATCACTCTCTATCACTCTCTGACACTGTCTGTCACTCTCTGACACTCTCTATCACTCTCTGACACTCTCTGACACTCTCTATCACTCTCAGACACTCTCTGACACTCTCTGACACTCTCTGACACTCTCTGACACTCTCTGACACTCTCTGACACTCTATCACTCTCTCTCACTCTCTGACACTCTCAGACACTCACTGACACTCTCAGACACTCTCTGACACTCTCTATCACTCTCTGACACTCTCTATCACTCTCTGACAGTGTCTGACACTCTCTGACACTCTCTGACACTCTCTATCACTCTCTATCACTCTCTGACACTGTCTGACACTCTCTGACACTCTCTATCACTCTCTGACACTCTCTGACACTCTCTATCACTCTTTGACACTGTCTGACACTCTCTGACACTCGCTATCACTCTGTGACACTCTGTGACACTCTATCACTCTCTATCACTCTCTGACACTCTCAGACACTCACTGACACTCTCAGACACTCTCTGACACTCTCTATCACTCTCTGACACTCTCTATCACTCTCTGACACTGTCTGACTGTCTGACACTCTATCACTCTCTATCACTCTCTGACACTCTCAGACACTCTCTGACACACTTTATCACTCTCTGACACTCTCTATCACTCTCTGACACAGTCTGACACTCTCTGACACTCTCTATCACTCTCTATCACTCTCTGACACTGTCTGACACTCTGTGACACTCTCTATCACTCTCTGACACTCTCTGACACTCTCTATCACTTTCTATCACTCTCTGACACTCTCAGACACTCTCAGACACTCTCTGACACTCTGTATCACTCTCTGACACTCTCTATCACTCTCTGACACTGTCTGACACTCTCTGACACTCTCTATCACTCTCTATCACTCTCTAACAATCTCAGACCCTCTCTGACACTCTCAGAGACTCTCTGACACTCTCAGACAGTCTCTGACACTCTCTATCACTCTCTGACACTCTCTATCACTCTCTGACACTGTCTGACTCTCTGACACTCTATCACTCTCTATCACTCTCTGACACTCTCAGACACTCTCTGACACACTTTATCACTCTCTGACACTCTCTATCACTCTCTGACACTGTCTGACACTCTCTGACACTCTCTATCACTCTCTATCACTCTCTGACACTGTCTGACACTCTGTGACACTCTCTATCACTCTCTGACACTCTCTGACACTCTCTATCACTCTCTATCACTCTCTGACACTCTCAGACACTCTCAGACACTCTCTGACACTCTGTATCACTCTCTGACACTCTCTATCACTCTCTGACACTGTCTGACACTCTCTGACACTCTCTATCACTCTCTATCACTCTCTAACAATCTCAGACCCTCTCTGACACTCTCAGAGACTCTCTGACACTCTGTATCACTCTCTGACACTCTCTATCACTCTCTGACACTGTCTGACACTCTCTGACACTCTCTATCACTCTCTATCACTCTCTGACACTCTCTGACACTCTCAGACCCTCTCTGACACTCTCTATCACTCTCTGACACTCTCAGACACTCTCTGACACTCTCTGAAACTCTCTATCTCTCTCTATCACACTCTGACATTTACTGACACACTCTGACACTCTCTGACACTCTCTATCACTCTCTATCACTCTCTGACACTCTCTGACACTCTCTGACACTCTCTATCACTCTCTATCACTCTCTGACACTCTCTATCACTCTCTATCACTCTCTGACACTCTCTGACACTCTCTGAAACTCGCTATCACTCTCTATCACTCTCTGACACTCTCTGACACTCTCTGACACTCTCTGACACTCTCTGACACTCTCTATCACTCTCTATCACTCTCTGACACTCTCTGACACTCTCTGAAACTCTCTATCACTCTCTATCACTCACTGACACTATCTGACACTCTCAGACATTCACTATCACTCTCTGACACTGTCTGACAATCTCTGACACTCTCTATCACTCTCTATCTCTCTCTATCACTCTCTGACACTCTCAGACACTCTCTGACACTCTCAGACACTCTCTGACACTCTCTATCACTCTCTGACACTCTCAGACACTCTGTGACACTCTCTATCACTCTCTATCTCTCTCTGACACTCTCTGACACTCTCTGAAACTCTCTATCACTCTCTATCAACCTCTGACACTATCTGACACTCTCAGACACTCACTATCACTCTCTGGCACTGTGTGACACTCTCTGACACGCTCTATCACTCTCTGACACTGTCTGACACTCTTTGACACTCTCTATCACTCTCTATCACTCTCTATCACTCTCTGACACTCTCAGACACTCTCTGACACTCTCAGACACTCTCTGACACTCTCAGACACTCTCTGACACTCTCTGACACTCTCTGACAATCTCAGACACTCACTATCACTTTCTGAAACTCTCTGACACTCTCTATCACTCTCTGACACTCTCTGACACTCTCTGGCACTCTCTATCACTCTCTATCACTCTCTGACACTCTCTGACAATCTCAGACACTCACTATCACTTTCTGAAACTCTCTGACACTCTCAGACACTCTCTGACACTCTCTGAAACTCTCTATCACTCTCTATCACTCTCTGACACTCACTATCACTCTCTGACACTCTCTGACACTCTCTATCACTCTCAGACACTCTCTGAAACTCTCTATCACACTCTGACACTGTCTGACACTCTCTGACACTCTCTATCACTCTCTGACACTCTCTATCACTCTCTGACACTCTCTGACACTCTCTGACACTCTCTGACACTCTCAGACACTCTCTGACACTCTCTATCACTCTCTGACACAGTCTGACACTCTCTGACACTCTCTATCACTCTCTATCACTCTCTGACACAGTCTGACACTCTCTGACACTCTCTATCACTCTCTATCACTCTCTGACACTGTCTGACACTCTGTGACACTCTCTATCACTCTCTGACACTCTCTATCACTCTCTATCACTCTCTGACACTCTCAGACACTCTGTATCACTCTCTGACACTCTCTATCACTCTCTGACACTGTCTGACACTCTCTGACACTCTCTATCACTCTCTATCAGTCTCTAACAATCTCAGACCCTCTCTGACACTCTCAGACACTCTCTGACACTCTGTATCACTCTCTGACACTCTCTATAGCTCTCTGACACTGTCTGACACTCTCTGACACTCTCTATCACTCTCTATCACTCTCTGACACTCTCTGACACTCTCAGACCCTCTCTGACACTCTCTGAAACTCTCTATCACTCTCTATCACTCTCTGACACTCTCTGACACACTCTGACACTCTCTGACACTCTCTATCACTCTCTATCACTCTCTGACACTCTCTGACACTCTCTGACACTCTCTGACATTCTCTATCACTCTCTGACACTCTCTATCACTCTCTATCACTCTCTGACACTCTCTGACACTCGCTATCACTCTCTATCACTCTCTATCACTCTCTGACACTCTCTGACACTCTCTGACACTCTCTGACACTCTCTATCACTCTCTATCACTCTCTGACACTCTCTGACACTCTCTGAAACTCTCTATCACTCTCTATCACTCACTGACACTATCTGACACTCTCAGACATTCACTATCACTCTCTGACACTGTCTGACACTCTCTGACACTCTCTATCACTCTCTGACACTGTCTGACACTCTCTGACACTCTCTATCACTCTCTATCTCTCTCTATCACTCTCTGACACTCTCAGACACTCTGTGACACTCTCTATCACTCTCTATCTCTCTCTGACACTCTCTGACACTCTCTGAAACTCTCTATCACTCTCTATCAACCTCTGACACTATCTGACACTCTCAGACACTCACTATCACTCTCTGACACTGTGTGACACTCTCTGACACGCTCTATCACTCTCTGACACTGTATGACACTCTTTGACACTCTCTGACACTCTGTATCACTCTCTGACACTCTCTATCACTCTCTGACACTGTCTGACACTCTCTGACACTCTCTATCACTCTCTATCAGTCTCTAACAATCTCAGACCCTCTCTGACACTCTCAGACACTCTCTGACACTCTGTATCACTCTCTGACACTCTCTATCGCTCTCTGACACTGTCTGACACTCTCTGACACTCTCTATCACTCTCTATCACTCTCTGACACTCTCTGACACTCTCAGACCCTCTCTGACACTCTCTATCACTCTCTGACACTCTCAGACACTCTCTGACACTCTCTGAAACTCTCTATCACTCTCTATCACTCTCTGACACTCTCTGACACACTCTGACACTCTCTGACACTCTCTATCACTCTCTATCACTCTCTGACACTCTCTGACACTCTCTGACACTCTCTGACACTCTCTATCACTCTCTATCACTCTCTGACACTCTCTGACACTCGCTATCACTCTCTATCACTCTCTATCACTCTCTGACACTCTCTGACACTCTCTGACACTCTCTGACACTCTCTATCACTCTCTGACACTCTCTGACACTCTCTGAAACTCTCTATCACTCTCTATCACTCACTGACACTATCTGACACTCTCAGACATTCACTATCACTCTCTGACACTGTCTGACACTCTCTGACACTCTCTATCACTCTCTGACACTGTCTGACACTCTCTGACACTCTCTATCACTCTCTATCTCTCTCTATCACTCTCTGACACTCTCAGACACTCTGTGACACTCTCTATCACTCTCTATCTCTCTCTGACACTCTCTGACACTCTCTGAAACTCTCTATCACTCTCTATCAACCTCTGACACTATCTGACACTCTCAGACACTCACTATCACTCTCTGACACTGTGTGACACTCTCTGACACGCTCTATCACTCTCTGACACTGTCTGACACTCTTTGACACTCTCTATCACTCTCTATCACTCTCTATCACTCTCTGACACTCTCTGACAATCTCAGACACTCACTATCACTTTCTGAAACTCTCTGACACTCTCTATCACTCTCTGACACTCTCAGACACTCTCTGACACTCTCTATCACTCTCTATCACTCTCTGACACTCTCTGACAATCTCAGACACTCACTATCACTTTCTGAAACTCTCTGACACTCTCAGACACTCTCTGACACTCTCTGAAATTCTCTATCACTCTCTATCACACTCTGACACTCACTATCACTCTCTGACACTCTCTGACACTCTCTATCACTCTCAGACACTCTCTGAAACTCTCTATCACTCTCTGACACTGTCTGACACTCTCTGACACTCTCTATCACTCTCTGACACTCTCTGACACTCTCTGACACTCTCTGACACTCTCAGACACTCTCTGACACTCTCTATCACTCTCTATCACTCTCTGACAATGTCTGACACTGTCTATCACTCTCTGACACTCTCTGACACTCTCTGACTCTCTCTATCACTCTCTATCACTTTCTGACACTCTCTGACACTCTCTGACACTCTCTGACACTCTCAGACACTCTCTGACACTCTCTGAAACTCTCTATCACTCTCTATCACTCTCTGACACTCACTATCACTCTCTGACACTCTCTGACACTCTCTATCACTCTCAGACACTCTCTGACACTCTCTGACACTCTCTATCACTCTCTATCACTCTCTGACACTGTCTGACACTCTCTGACACTCTCTATCACTCTCTATCGCTCTCTGACACTCTCAGACACTCTCAGACACTCTCAGACACTCTCTGACACTCTCTGACACTCTCTATCACTCTCTGAAACTCTCTGACACTCTCAGACACTCTCTGACACTCTCTGACACTATCTATCACTCTCTATCACTCTCTGACACTCTCAGACACTCTCAGACACTCTCTATCACTCTCTGACACTCTCTGACACTCTCAGACACTCTCTGACACTCTCTGAAACTCTCTATCACTCTCTATCACTCTCTGACACTCTCTGACACTCTCTGACACTCTCTGACACTCTCTATCACTCTCTGACAAAGTCTGACACTCTCTGACAATCTCTATCACTCTCTATCACTCTCAGACACTCTCTGACACTCTCAGACACTCTCTGACACTCTCTATCACTCTCTGACACTCTAAGACACTTTCTGACACTCTCTATCACTCTCTGACACTCTCAGACACTCTCTGACACTCTCTATCACTCTCTGACACTCTCTGACACTCTCAGACACTCTCTATCACTCTCTGACACTCTATCACTCTCTATCACTCTCTGACACTCTCTATCACTCTCTGACACTCTCTATCACTCTCTGACACTGTCAGACACTCTCAGACACTCTCTGACACTCTCTATCACTCTCTATCACTCTCTGACACTGTCTGACACTCTCTGACACTCTCTATCACTCTCTGACACTCTCTGACACTCTCTGACACTGTCAGACACTCTCTGACACTCTCTATCACTCTCTATCACTCTCTGACACTGTCTGACACTCTCTGACACTCTCTATCACTCTCTGACACTCTCTGACACTCTCAGACACTCTCTGACACTCTCAGACACTCTCTGACACTCTCTATCACTCTCTATCACTCTCTGACAATGTCTGACACTGTCTATCACTCTCTGACACTCTCTGACACTCTCTGACTCTCTCTATCACTCTCTATCACTTTCTGACACTCTCTGACACTCTCTGACACTCTCTGACACTCTCAGACACTCTCTGACACTCTCTGAAACTCTCTATCACTCTCTATCACTCTCTGACACTCACTATCACTCTCTGACACTCTCTGACACTCTCTATCACTCTCAGACACTCTCTGACACTCTCTGACACTCTCTATCACTCTCTATCACTCTCTGACACTGTCTGACACTCTCTGACACTCTCTATCACTCTCTATCGCTCTCTGACACTCTCAGACACTCTCAGACACTCTCAGACACTCTCTGACACTCTCTGACACTCTCTATCACTCTCTGAAACTCTCTGACACTCTCAGACACTCTCTGACACTCTCTGACACTATCTATCACTCTCTATCACTCTCTGACACTCTCAGACACTCTCAGACACTCTCTATCACTCTCTGACACTCTCTGACACTCTCAGACACTCTCTGACACTCTCTGAAACTCTCTATCACTCTCTATCACTCTCTGACACTCTCTGACACTCTCTGACACTCTCTGACACTCTCTATCACTCTCTGACAAAGTCTGACACTCTCTGACAATCTCTATCACTCTCTATCACTCTCTGACACTCTCAGACACTCTCTGACACTCTCAGACACTCTCTGACACTCTCTATCACTCTCTGACACTCTAAGACACTTTCTGACACTCTCTATCACTCTCTGACACTCTCAGACACTCTCTGACACTCTCTATCACTCTCTGACACTCTCTGACACTCTCAGACACTCTCTATCACTCTCTGACACTCTATCACTCTCTATCACTCTCTGACACTCTCTATCACTCTCTGACACTCTCTATCACTCTCTGACACTGTCAGACACTCTCAGACACTCTCTGACACTCTCTATCACTCTCTATCACTCTCTGACACTGTCTGACACTCTCTGACACTCTCTATCACTCTCTGACACTCTCTGACACTCTCTGACACTGTCAGACACTCTCTGACACTCTCTATCACTCTCTATCACTCTCTGACACTGTCTGACACTCTCTGACACTCTCTATCACTCTCTGACACTCTCTGACACTCTCAGACACTCTCTGACACTCTCAGACACTCTCTGACACTCTGTATCACTCTCTGACACTCTCTATCACACTCTGACACTGTCTGACACTCTCAGACACTCTCTGACACTCTCAGACACTCTCTGACACTCTCTATCACTCTCTGACACTCTCTATCACTCTCAGACACTCTCAGACACTCTCTGACACTCTCTGAAACTCTCTATCACTCTCTGTCACTCTCTATCACTCTCTGACACACTCTGACACTCTCTATCACTCTCTATCACTCTCTGACACACTCTGACACTCTCTGACACTCTCTGACATTCTCTATCACTCTCTGACACTCTGTATCACTCTCTATCACTCTCTGACACTCTCTGACACTCTCTGACACTCGCTATCACTCTCTATCACTCTCTGACACTCTCTGACACTCTCTGACACTCTCTGACACTCTCTATCACTCTCTACCACTCTCTGACACTCTCTGACACTCTCTGACACTCTCTGAAACTCTCTATCACTCTCTATCACTCTCTGACACTATCTGACACTCTCAGACACTCACTATCACTCTCTGACACTGTCTGACACTCTCAGACACTCACTATCACTCTCTGACACTGTCTGACACACTCTGACACTCTCTATCACTCTCTGACACTGTCTGACACTCTCTGACACTCTCTATCACTCTCTATCTCTCTGTATCACTCTCTGACACACTCAGACACTCTCTGACACTCTCAGACTCTCTCTGACACTCTCTATCACTCTCTGACACTCTCTGACACTCTCAGACACTCTGTGACACTCTCTATCACTCTCTATCTCTCTCTGACACTCTCTGACACTCTCTGAAACTCTCTATCGCTCTCTATCACTCTCTGACACTATCTGACACTCTCAGACACTCACTATCACTCTCTGACACTGTGTGACACTCTCTGACACGCTCTATCACTCTCTGACACTCTCTGACACTCTTTGACACTCTCTATCACTCTCTATCACTCTCTATCACTCTCTGACACTCTCAGACACTCTCTGACACTCTCTGACACTCTCAGACACTCTCTGACACTCTCTATCACTCTGTGACACTCTCAGACACTCTCTGACACTCTCTATCACTCTCTATCACTCTCTGACACTCTCTGACAATCTCAGACACTCACTATCACTTTCTGACACTCTCTGACACTCTCAGACACTCTCTGACACTCTCTGAAACTCTCTATCACTCTCTATCACTCTCTGACACTCACTATCACTCTCTGACACTCTCTGACACTCTCTATCACTCTCAGACACTCTCTGACACTCTGTATCACTCTCTGACACTCTCTATCACTCTCTGACACTGTCTGACACTCTCTGACACTCTCTATCACTCTCTATCACTCTCTGACACTCTCAGACACTCTCTGACACTCTCTATCACTCTCTGACACTCTCAGACACTCTCTGACACTCTCTGAAACTCTCTATCACTCTCTATCACTCTCTATCACTCTCTGAGACACTCTGACACTCTCTATCACTCTCTATCACTCTCTATCACTCTCTGACACACTCTGACACTCTCTGACACTCTCTGACACTCTCTATCACTCTCTGACACTCTCTATCACTCTCTATCACTCTCTGACAATCTCTGACACTCTCTGAAACTCGCTATCACTCTCTATCACTCTCTGACACTCTCTGACACTCTCTATCACTCTCTATCACTCTCTATCAGTCTCTGACACTCTCTGACACTCTCTGACACTCTCTGAAACTCTCTATCACTCTCTATCACTCTATGACACTATCTGACACTCTCAGACACTCACTATCACTCTCTGACACTGTCTGACACTCTCTGACACTCTCTATCACTCTCTGACACTGTCTGACACTCTCTGACACTCTCTATCACTCTCTATCTCTCTCTATCACTCTCTGACACACTCAGACACTCTCTGACACTCTCAGACACTCTCTGACACTCTCTATCACTCTCTGACACTCTCTGACACTCTCAGACACTCTGTGACACTCTCTATCACTCTCTATCTCTCTCTGACACTCTCTGACACTCTCTGAAACTCTCTATCGCTCTCTATCACTCTCTGACACTATCTGACACTCTCAGACACTCACTATCACTCTCTGACACTGTGTGACACTCTCTGACACGCTCTATCACTCTCTGACACTCTCTGACACTCTTTGACACTCTCTATCACTCTCTATCACTCTCTATCACTCTGTGACACTCTCAGACACTCTCTGACACTCTCTATCACTCTCTGACACTCTCTATCACATTCTGACACTCTCTGACACTCTCAGACACTCTCTGACACTCTCTGAAACTCTCTATCACTCTCTATCACTCTCTGTCACTCACTATCACTCTCTGACACTCTCTGACACTCTCTATCACTCTCTGACACTCTCTGACACTCTCTATCACTCTCTGACACTGTCTGACACTCTCTGACGCTCTCTGACACTCTCAGACACTCTCTGACTCTCTCTATCACTCTCTATCACTTTCTGACACTCTCTGACACTCTCTGACACTCTCAGACACTCTCTGACACTCTCTGAAACTCTCTATCACTCTCTATCACTCTCTGACACTCTCTATCACTCTCTGACACTCTCTGACACTCTCTATCACTTTCTGACACTCTCTATCACTCTCTATCACTCTCTGACACTCTCAGACACTCTCTGACACTCTCTGACACTCTCAGACATTCTCTGACACTCTCTATCACTCTCTGACACTCTCAGACAGTCTCTGACACTCTCTGAAACTCTCTATCACTCTCTGACACTCTCTGACACTCTCTGACACTCTCTATCACTCTCTATCACTCTCTGACACTCTCAGACACTCTCTATCACTCTCTATCACTCTCTATCACTCTCTGACACACTCAGACACTCTCTGACACTCTCAGACACTCTCTGACACTCTCTATCACTCTCTGACACTCTCAGACACTCTCAGACACTCTCTATCACTCTCTGACACTGTCTGACACTCTCTGACACTCTCTATCACTCTCTATCACTCTCTGACACTCTCAGACACTCTCTGACACTCTCTGACACTGTCTGACACTCTCTATCACTCTCTGACACTGTCTGACACTCTCTGACACTCTATATCACTCTCTATCACTCTCTATCACTCTCTGACACACTCAGACACTCTCTGACACTCTCAGACACTCTCTGACACTCTCTATCACTCTCTGACACTCTCTATCACTCTCTATCACTCTCTGACACTCTCTGACACTCTCTGAAACACTCTATCAATCTCTATGACTCTCTGACACTATCTGACACTCTCAGAAACTCACTATCACTCTCGGACACTGTGTGACACTCTCTGACACGCTCTATCACTCTCTGACGCTGTCTGACACTCTGACACTCTCTATCACTCTCTATCACTCTCTATCACTCTCTGACACTCTCAGACACTCTGACACTCTCAGACACACTCTGACACTCTCGATCACTCTCTGACACTCTCAGACACTCTCTTACACTCTCCATCACTCTCTATCACTCTCTGACACTCCTTGACACTCTCAGACACTCACTATCAGTCTCTGACACTGTCTGACACTCTCTATCAATCTCTGACACTCTCTGACACTCTCTGACACTCTCTATCACTTTCTGACACTCTCTGACACTCTCTGACACTCTCTGACACTCTCTATCACTCTCTGACACTCTCTGACACTCTCTGACACTCTCTGACAATCTCTGACACTCTCTGACACTCTCAGACACTCTCTGACACTCTCTATCACTCTCTGACACTGTCTGACACTCTCTATCACTCTCTGACACTCTCTGACACTCTCTATCACTCTCTATCACTTTCTGACACTCTCTGACACTCTCTGACACTCTCAGACACTCTCTGACACTCTCTGAAACTCTCTATCACTCTCTATCACTCTCTGACACTCACTATCACTCTCTGACACTCTCTGACACTCTCTATCACTCTCAGACACTCTCTGACACTCTCTGACACTCTCTATCACTCTCTGACACTGTCTGACACTCTCTGATACTCTCTATCACTCTCTATCACTCTCTGACACTCTCAGACACTCTCTGACACTCTCTGACACTCTCTGACACTCTCTGACACTCTCTATCACTCTCTGACACTCTCTGACACTCTCTGACACTCTCTGACACTCTCTGACACTCTCTATCACTCTCTGACACTGTCTGACACTGTCTATCACTCTCTGACACTCTCTGACACTCTCTGACTCTCTCTGAAACTCTCTATCACTCTCTATCACTCTCTGACACTCTCTATCACTCTCTGACACTCTCTGACACTCTCTATCACTCTCTGACACTCTCTATCACTCTCTATCACTCTCTGATACTCTCTGACACTCTCTGAAACTCGCTATCACTCTCTGACACTGTCTGACACTCTCTGACACTCTCTATCACTCTCTGACACTGTCTGACACTCTCTGACACTCTCTATCACTCTCTATCACTCTCTATCACTCTCTGACACACTCAGACACTCTCTGACACTCTCTGACACTCTCTGACACTCTCTATCACTCTCTATCACTCTCTGACACTCTCAGACACTCTCTATCACTCTCTATCACTCTCTATCACTCTCTGACACACTCAGACACTCTCTGACACTCTCAGACACCCTCTGACACTCTCTATCACTCTCTGACACTCTCAGACACTCTCTATCACTCTCTATCACTGTCTGACACTCTCTGACACTCTCTGACACTCTCTATCACTCTCTATCACTCTCTGACACTCTCAGACACTCTCTGACACTCTCAGACACTCTCAGACACTCTCTGACACTCTCTATCACTCTCTGACACTCTCTATCACTCTCTGACACTCTCAGACAGTCTCTGACACTCTCTGAAACTCTCTATCACTCTCTATCACTCTCTGACACTCTCTGACACTCTCTGACACACTCTGACACTCTCTGACACTCTCTATCACTCTCTATCACTCTCTGACACTATCTGACACTCTCAGACACTCAATATCACTCTCTGACACTGTCTGACACTCTCTGACACTCTCTATCACTCTCTGACACTGTCTGACACTCTCTGACACTCTATATCACTCTCTATCACTCTCTATCACTCTCTGACACACTCAGACACTCTCTGACACTCTCAGACACTCTCTGACACTCTCTATCACTCTCTGACACTCTCTATCACTCTCTATCACTCTCTGACACTCTCTGACACTCTCTGAAACACTCTATCAATCTCTATCACTCTCTGACACTATCTGACACTCTCAGACACTCACTATCACTCTCGGACACTGTGTGACACTCTCTGACACGCTCTATCACTCTCTGACGCTGTCTGACACTCTCTGACACTCTCTATCACTCTCTATCACTCTCTATCACTCTCTGACACTCTCAGACACTCTGACACTCTCAGACACACTCTGACACTCTCGATCACTCTCTGACACTCTCAGACACTCTCTGACACTCTCCATCACTCTCTATCAATCTCTGACACTCTCTGACACTCTCTGACACTCTCTATCACTCTCTATCACTTTCTGACACTCTCTGACACTCTCTGACCCTCTCTATCACTCTCTGACACTCTCTATCACTCTCTGACACTCTCTGACACTCTCTGACAATCTCTGACACTCTCTGACACTCTCAGACACTCTCTGACACTCTCTATCACTCTCTGACACTGTCTGACACTCTCTATCACTCTCTGACACTCTCTGACACTCTCTATCACTCTCTATCACTTTCTGACACTCTCTGACACTCTCTGACACTCTCAGACACTCTCTGACACTCTCTGAAACTCTCTATCACTCTCTATCACTCTCTGACACTCACTATCACTCTCTGACACTCTCTGACACTCTCTATCACTCTCAGACACTCTCTGACACTCTCTGACACTCTCTATCACTCTCTGACACTGTCTGACACTCTCTGATACTCTCTATCACTCTCTATCACTCTCTGACACTCTCTGACACTCTCTGACACTCTCTGACACTCTCTATCACTCTCTGACACTCTCAGACTGTCTCTGACACTCTCTGAAACTCTCTATCACTCTCTATCACTCTCTGACACTCTCTGACACACTCTGACACTCTCTGACACTCTCTATCACTCTCTGACACTGTCTGACACTCTCTGAAACTCTCTATCACTCTCTATCACTCTCTGACACTCTCTATCACTCTCTGACACTCTCTATCACTTTCTGACACTCTCAGACACTCTCTGACACTCTGTGACACTGTCTGACACTCTCTGACACTCTCTATCACTCTCTGACACTGTCTGACACTCTCTGAAACTCTCTATCACTCTCTATCACTCTCTGACACTCTCTATCACTCTCTGACACTCTCAGACACTCTCTATCACTCTCTATCACTCTCTGACACTCTCTGACGCTCTCTATCACTCTCTATCACTTTCTGACACTCTCTGACACTCTCTGACACTCTCAGACACTCTCTGACACTCTCTGAAACTCTCTATCACTCTCTATCACTCTCTGACACTCACTATCACTCTCTGACACTCTCTGACACTCTCTATCACTCTCAGACACTCTCTGACACTCTCTGACACTCTCTATCACTCTCTATCACTCTCTATCACTTTCTGACACTCTCTGACACTGTCTGACACTCTCTGACACTCTCTATCACTCTCTATCACTCTCTGACACTCTCAGACACTCTCTGACACTCTCTGACACTCTCTATCACTCTCTGACACTCTCTGACACTCTCTGACACTCTCTATCACTCTCTATCACTCTCTATCACTTTCTGACACTCTCTGACACTCTCTGACACTCTCAGACACTCTCTGACACTCTCTGAAACTCTCTATCACTCTCTATCACTCTCTGACTCTCACTATCACTCTCTGACACTGTCTGACACTCTCTGACACTCTCTATCACTCTCTATCACTCTCTGACACTCTCTGACACTCTCTGACACTCTCAGACACTCTCTGACACTCTCTGAAACTCTCTATCACTCTCTATCACTCTCTGACTCTCACTATCACTCTCTGACACTGTCTGACACTCTCTGAAACTCTCTATCACTCTATCACTCTCTGACACTCTCTATCACTCTCTGACACTCTCTGACACTCTCTGAAACACTCTATCAATCTCTATCACTCTCTGACACTATCTGACACTCTCAGACACTCACTATCACTCTCGGACACTGTGTGACACTCTCTGACACGCTCTATCACTCTCTGACGCTGTCTGACACTCTCTGACACTCTCTATCACTCTCTATCACTCTCTATCACTCTCTGACACTCTCAGACACTCTGACACTCTCAGACACACTCTGACACTCTCGATCACTCTCTGACACTCTCAGACACTCTCTGACACTCTCCATCACTCTCTATCACTCTCTGACACTCTCTGACACTCTCAGACACTCACTATCACTCTCTGACACAGTCTGACACTCTCTATCAATCTCTGACACTCTCTGACACTCTCTGACACTCTCTATCACTCTCTATCACTTTCTGACACTCTCTGACACTCTCTGACCCTCTCTATCACTCTCTGACAATCTCTATCACTCTCTGACACTCTCTGACAATCTCTGACACTCTCTGACACTCTCAGACACTCTCTGACACTCTCTATCACTCTCTGACACTGTCTGACACTCTCTATCACTCTCTGACACTCTCTGACACTCTCTATCACTCTCTATCACTTTCTGACACTCTCTGACACTCTCTGACACTCTCAGACACTCTCTGACACTCTCTGAAACTCTCTATCACTCTCTATCACTCTCTGACACTCACTATCACTCTCTGACACTCTCTGACACTCTCTATCACTCTCAGACACTCTCTGACACTCTCTGACACTCTCTGACACTCTCTATCACTCTCTGACACTGTCTGACACTCTCTGATACTCTCTATCACTCTCTATCACTCTCTGACACTCTCTGACACTCTCTGACACTCTCTGACACTCTCTGACACTCTCTGACACTCTCAGACTGTCTCTGACACTCTCTGAAACTCTCTATCACTCTCTATCACTCTCTGACACTCTCTGACACACTCTGACACTCTCTGACACTCTCTATCACTCTCTGACACTGTCTGACACTCTCTGAAACTCTCTATCACTCTCTATCACTCTCTGACACTCTCTATCACTCTCTGACACTCTCTATCACTCTCTGACACTCTCTATCACTCTCTGACACTCTCAGACACTCTCTGACACTCTCTGACACTGTCTGACACTCTCTGACACTCTCTATCACTCTCTGACACTGTCTGACACTCTCTGAAACTCTCTATCACTCTCTATCACTCTCTGACACACTCTATCACTCTCTGACACTCTCAGACACTCTCTATCACTCTCTATCACTCTCTGACACTCTCTGACGCTCTCTATCACTCTCTATCACTTTCTGACACTCTCTGACACTCTCTGACACTCTCAGACACTCTCTGACACTCTCTGAAACTCTCTATCACTCTCTATCACTCTCTGACACTCACTATCACTCTCTGACACTCTCTATCACTCTCAGACACTCTCTGACACTCTCTGACACTCTCTATCACTCTCTATCACTCTCTATCACTTTCTGACACTCTCTGACACTGTCTGACACTCTCTGACACTCTCTATCACTCTCTATCACTCTCTATCACTCTCTGACACTCTCAGACACTCTCTGACACTCTCTGACTCTCTCTGACACTCTCTATCACTCTCTGACACTCTCTGACACTCTCTGACACTCTCTATCACTCTCTATCACTCTCTATCACTTTCTGACACTCTCTGACACTCTCTGACACTCTCAGACACTCTCTGACACTCTCTGAAACTCTCTATCACTCTCTATCACTCTCTGACTCTCACTATCACTCTCTGACACTGTCTGACACTCTCTGACACTCTCTATCACTCTCTATCACTCTCTGACACTCTCTGACACTCTCAGACACTCTCTGACACTCTCTGAAACTCTCTATCACTCTCTATCACTCTCTGACTCTCACTATCACTCTCTGACACTGTCTGACACTCTCTGAAACTCTCTATCACTCTCTATCACTCTCTGACACTCTCTATCACTCTCTGACACTCTCAGACACTCTCTGACACTCTCTATCACTCTCTATCACTCTCTGACACTCTCTGACACTCACAGACACTCACTATCAATCTCTGACACTCTCTGACACTCTCTATCACTCTCTGACACTCTCTGACACTCTCTGACACTCTCTATCACTCTCTATCACTTTCTGACACTCTCTGACACTCTCTGACACTCTCTGACACTCTCTGACACACTCAGACACTCTCTGACACTCTCAGACACTCTCTGACACTCTATATCACTCTCTGACACTCTCTGACACTCTCTGACACTCTCTGAAACTCTCTATCACTCTCTATCACTCTCTGACACTATCTGACACTCTCAGACACTCACTATCACTCTCGGACACTGTGTGACACTCTCTGACACGCTCTATCACTCTCTGACGCTGTCTGACACTCTCTGACACTCTCTATCACTCTCTATCACTCTCTCACACTCTCAGACACTCTGACACTGTCAGACACACCCTGACCCTCTCTATCACACTCTGACACTCTCAGACACTCTCTGACACTCTCCATCACTCTCTATCACTCTCTGACACTCTCTGACACTCTCAGACACTCACTATCACTCTCTGACACTGTCTGGCACTCTCTATCAATCTCTGACACTCTCTGACACTCTCTGAAACTCTCTATCACTCTCTATCACTCTCTGAATCTCACTATCACTCTCTGACACTGTCTGACACTCTCTGAAACTCTCTATCACTCTATCACTCTCTGACACTCTCTATCACTCTCTGACACTCTCTGACACTCTCTGAAACACTCTATCAATCTCTATCACTCTCTGACACTATCTGACACTCTCAGACACTCACTATCACTCTCGGACACTGTGTGACACTCTCTGACACGCTCTATCACTCTCTGACGCTGTCTGACACTCTCTGACACTCTCTATCACTCTCTATCACTCTCTATCACTCTCTGACACTCTCAGACACTCTGACACTCTCAGACACACTCTGACACTCTCGATCACTCTCTGACACTCTCAGACACTCTCTGACACTCTCCATCACTCTCTATCACTCTCTGACACTCTCTGACACTCTCAGACACTCACTATCACTCTCTGACACAGTCTGACACTCTCTATCAATCTCTGACACTCTCTGACACTCGCTGACACTCTCTATCACTCTCTATCACTTTCTGACACTCTCTGACACTCTCTGACCCTCTCTATCACTCTCTGACAATCTCTATCACTCTCTGACACTCTCTGACACTCTCTGACAATCTCTGACACTCTCAGACACTCACTATCACTCTCGGACACTGTGTGACACTCTCTGACACGCTCTATCACTCTCTGACGCTGTCTGACACTCTCTGACACTCTCTATCACTCTCTATCACTCTCTATCACTCTCTGACACTCTCAGACACTCTGACACTCTCAGACACACTCTGACACTCTCGATCACTCTCTGACACTCTCAGACACTCTCTGACACTCTCCATCACTCTCTATCACTCTCTGACACTCTCTGACACTCTCAGACACTCACTATCACTCTCTGACACAGTCTGACACTCTCTATCAATCTCTGACACTCTCTGACACTCTCTGACACTCTCTATCACTCTCTATCACTTTCTGACACTCTCTGACACTCTCTGACCCTCTCTATCACTCTCTGACAATCTCTATCACTCTCTGACACTCTCTGACACTCTCTGACAATCTCTGACACTCTCTGACACTCTCAGACACTCTCTGACACTCTCTATCACTCTCTGACACTGTCTGACACTCTCTATCACTCTCTGACACTCTCTGACACTCTCTATCACTCTCTATCACTTTCTGACACTCTCTGACACTCTCTGACACTCTCAGACACTCTCTGACACTCTCTGAAACTCTCTATCACTCTCTATCACTCTCTGACACTCACTATCACTCTCTGACACTCTCTGACACTCTCTATCACTCTCAGACACTCTCTGACACTCTCTGACACTCTCTATCACTCTCTGACACTGTCTGACACTCTCTGATACTCTCTATCACTCTCTATCACTTTCTGACACTCTCTGACACTCTCTGACACTCTCAGACTGTCTCTGACACTCTCTGAAACTCTCTATCACTCTCTATCACTCTCTGACACTCTCTGACACACTCTGACACTCTCTGACACTCTCTATCACTCTCTGACACTGTCTGACACTCTCTGAAACTCTCTATCACTCTCTATCACTCTCTGACACTCTCTATCACTCTCTGACACTCTCTATCACTCTCTGACACTCTCAGACACTCTCTGACACTCTCTGACACTGTCTGACACTCTCTGACACTCTCTATCACTCTCTGACACTGTCTGACACTCTCTGAAACTCTCTATCACTCTCTATCACTCTCTATCACTCTCTGACACTCTCAGACACTCTCTATCACTCTCTATCACTCTCTGACACTCTCTGACGCTCTCTATCACTCTCTATCACTTTCTGACACTCTCTGACACTCTCTGACACTCTCAGACACTCTCTGACACTCTCTGAAACTCTCTATCACTCTCTATCACTCTCTGACACTCACTATCACTCTCTGACACTCTCTGACACTCTCTATCACTCTCAGACACTCTCTGACACTCTCTGACACTCTCTATCACTCTCTATCACTCTCTATCACTTTCTGACACTCTCTGACACTGTCTGACACTGTCTGACACTCTCTGACACTCTCTATCACTCTCTATCACTCTCTATCACTCTCTGACACTCTCAGACACTCTCTGACACTCTCTGACACTCTCTGACACTCTCTATCACTCTCTGACACTCTCTGACACTCTCTGACACTCTCTATCACTCTCTATCACTCTCTATCACTTTCTGACACTCTCTGACACTCTCTGACACTCTCAGACACTCTCTGACACTCTCTGAAACTCTCTATCACTCTCTATCACTCTCTGACTCTCACTATCACTCTCTGACACTGTCTGACACTCTCTGACACTCTCTATCACTCTCTATCACTCTCTGACACTCTCTGACACTCTCAGACACTCTCTGACACTCTCTGAAACTCTCTATCACTCTCTATCACTCTCTGACTCTCACTATCACTCTCTGACACTGTCTGACACTCTCTGAAACTCTCTATCACTCTCTATCACTCTCTGACACTCTCTATCACTCTCTGACACTCTCAGACACTCTCCGACACTCTCTATCACTCTCTATCACTCTCTGACACTCTCTGACACTCACAGACACTCACTATCAATCTCTGACACTCTCTGACACTCTCTATCACTCTCTGACACTCTCTGACACTCTCTGACACTCTCTATCACTCTCTATCACTTTCTGACACTCTCTGACACTCTCTGACACTCTCTGACACTCTCTGACACACTCAGACACTCTCTGACACTCTCAGACACTCTCTGACACTCTATATCACTCTCTGACACTCTCTGAAACTCTCTATCACTCTCTATCACTCTCTGACACTATCTGACACTCTCAGACACTCACTATCACTCTCGGACACTGTGTGACACTCTCTGACACGCTCTATCACTCTCTGACGCTGTCTGACACTCTCTGACACTCTCTATCACTCTCTATCACTCTCTCACACTCTCAGACACTCTGACACTCTCAGACACACCCTGACACTCTCTATCACACTCTGACACTCTCAGACACTCTCTGACACTCTCCATCACTCTCTATCACTCTCTGACACTCTCTGACACTCTCAGACACTCACTATCACTCTCTGACACTGTCTGGCACTCTCTATCAATCTCTGACACTCTCTGACACTCTCTGATACTCTCTATCACTCTCTATCACTTTCTGACACTCTCTGACACTCTCTGACACTCTCTATCACTCTCTGACACTCTCTGACACTCTCTGACAATCTCTGACACTCTCTGACACTCTCAGACACTCTCTGACACTCTCTAACACTCTCTGACACTGTCTGACACTCTCTATCACTCTCTGACACTCTCTGACACTCTCTGTCACTCTCTATCACTTTCTGACACTCTCTGACACTCTCTGACACTCTCCGACACTCTCTGACACTCTCTGAAACTCTCTATCACTCTCTATCACTCTCTGACACTCTCTATCACTCTCAGACACTCTCAGACACTCTCTGACACTCTCTGACACTCTCTATCACTCTCTGACACTGTCTGACACTCTCTGATACTCTCTATCACTCTCTATCACTCTCTATCACTCTTTGACACTCTCAGACACTCTCTGACACTCTCTGACACTCTCAGACACTCTCTGACACTCTCTATCACTCTCTGACACTCTCTGACACTCTCTATCACTCTCTATCACTTTCTGACACTCTCTGACACTCTCTGACACTCTCAGACACTCTCTGACACTCTCTGAAACTCTCTATCACTCTCTATCACTCTCTGACACTCACTATCACTCTCTGACACTCTCTGACACTCTCTATCACTCTCAGACACTCTCTGACACTCTCTGACACTCTCTATCACTCTCTGACACTGTCTGACACTCTCTGATACTCTCTATCACTCTCTATCACTCTCTGACACTCTCTGACACTCTCTGACACTCTCTGACACTCTCAGACTGTCTCTGACACTCTCTGAAACTCTCTATCACTCTCTATCACTCTCTGACACTCTCTGACACACTCTGACACTCTCTGACACTCTCTATCACTCTCTGACACTGTCTGACACTCTCTGAAACTCTCTATCACTCTCTATCACTCTCTGACACTCTCTATCACTCTCTGACACTCTCTATCACTCTCTGACACTCTCAGACACTCTCTGACACTCTCTGACACTGTCTGACACTCTCTGACACTCTCTATCACTCTCTGACACTGTCTGACACTCTCTGAAACTCTCTATCACTCTCTATCACTCTCTATCACTCTCTGACACTCTCAGACACTCTCTATCACTCTCTATCACTCTCTGACACTCTCTGACGCTCTCTATCACTCTCTATCACTTTCTGACACTCTCTGACACTCTCTGACACTCTCAGACACTCTCTGACACTCTCTGAAACTCTCTATCACTCTCTATCACTCTCTGACACTCACTATCACTCTCTGACACTCTCTGACACTCTCTATCACTCTCAGACACTCTCTGACACTCTCTGACACTCTCTATCACTCTCTATCACTCTCTATCACTTTCTGACACTCTCTGACACTGTCTGACACTGTCTGACACTCTCTGACACTCTCTATCACTCTCTATCACTCTCTATCACTCTCTGACACTCTCAGACACTCTCTGACACTCTCTGACACTCTCTGACACTCTCTATCACTCTCTGACACTCACTATCACTCTCTGACACTCTCTGACACTCTCTATCACTCTCAGACACTCTCTGACACTCTCTGACACTCTCTATCACTCTCTATCACTCTCTATCACTTTCTGACACTCTCTGACACTGTCTGACACTGTCTGACACTCTCTGACACTCTCTATCACTCTCTATCACTCTCTATCACTCTCTATCACTCTCTATCACTTTCTGACACTCTCTGACACTGTCTGACACTGTCTGACACTCTCTGACACTCTCTATCACTCTCTATCACTCTCTATCACTTTCTGACACTCTCTGACACTCTCTGACACTCTCAGACACTCTCTGACACTCTCTGAAACTCTCTATCACTCTCTATCACTCTCTGACTCTCACTATCACTCTCTGACACTGTCTGACACTCTCTGACACTCTCTATCACTCTCTATCACTCTCTGACACTCTCTGACACTCTCAGACACTCTCTGACACTCTCTGACACTCTCTATCACTCTCTATCACTCTCTATCACTCTCTATCACTCTCTATCACTTTCTGACACTCTCTGACACTGTCTGACACTGTCTGACACTCTCTGACACTCTCTATCACTCTCTATCACTCTCTATCACTTTCTGACACTCTCTGACACTCTCTGACACTCTCAGACACTCTCTGACACTCTCTGAAACTCTCTATCACTCTCTATCACTCTCTGACTCTCACTATCACTCTCTGACACTGTCTGACACTCTCTGACACTCTCTATCACTCTCTATCACTCTCTGACACTCTCTGACACTCTCAGACACTCTCTGACACTCTCTGAAACTCTCTATCACTCTCTATCACTCTCTGACTCTCACTATCACTCTCTGACACTGTCTGACACTCTCTGAAACTCTCTATCACTCTCTATCACTCTCTGACACTCTCTATCACTCTCTGACACTCTCAGACACTCTCTGACACTCTCTATCACTCTCTATCACTCTCTGACACTCTCTGACACTCACAGACACTCACTATCAATCTCTGACACTCTCTGACACTCTCTATCACTCTCTGACACTCTCTGACACTCTCTGACACTCTCTATCACTCTCTATCACTTTCTGACACTCTCTGACACTCTCTGACACTCTCTGACACTCTCTGACACACTCAGACACTCTCTGACACTCTCAGACACTCTCTGACACTCTATATCACTCTCTGACACTCTCTGACACTCTCTGACACTCTCTGAAACTCTCTATCACTCTCTATCACTCTCTGACACTATCTGACACTCTCAGACACTCACTATCACTCTCGGACACTGTGTGACACTCTCTGACACGCTCTATCACTCTCTGACGCTGTCTGACACTCTCTGACACTCTCTATCACTCTCTATCACTCTCTCACACTCTCAGACACTCTGACACTCTCAGACACACCCTGACACTCTCTATCACACTCTGACACTCTCAGACACTCTCTGACACTCTCCATCACTCTCTATCACTCTCTGACACTCTCTGACACTCTCAGACACTCACTATCACTCTCTGACACTGTCTGGCACTCTCTATCAATCTCTGACACTCTCTGACACTCTCTGATACTCTCTATCACTCTCTATCACTTTCTGACACTCTCTGACACTCTCTGACACTCTCTATCACTCTCTGACACTCTCTGACACTCTCTGACAATCTCTGACACTCTCTGACACTCTCAGACACTCTCTGACACTCTCTATCACTCTCTGACACTGTCTGACACTCTCTATCACTCTCTGACACTCTCTGACACTCTCTGTCACTCTCTATCACTTTCTGACACTCTCTGACACTCTCTGACACTCTCCGACACTCTCTGACACTCTCTGAAACTCTCTATCACTCTCTATCACTCTCTGACACTCTCTATCACTCTCAGACACTCTCAGACACTCTCTGACACTCTCTGACACTCTCTATCACTCTCTGACACTGTCTGACACTCTCTGATACTCTCTATCACTCTCTATCACTCTCTATCACTCTTTGACACTCTCAGACACTCTCTGACACTCTCTGACACTCTCAGACACTCTCTGACACTCTCTATCACTCTCTGACACTCTCAGACAGTCTCTGACACTCTCTGAAACTCTCTATCAGTCTCTATCACTCTCTATCACTCTCTGACACTCTCAGACACTCTCTGACACTCTCTGACACTCTCAGACACTCTCTGACACTCTCTATCACTCTCTGACACTCTCAGACAATCTCTGACACTCTCTGACACTCTCAGACACTCTCTGACACTCTCTATCACTCTCTGACACTGTCTGACACTCTCTATCACTCTCTGACACTCTCTGACACTCTCTATCACTCTCTATCACTTTCTGACACTCTCTGACACTCTCTGACACTCTCAGACAATCTCTGACACTCTCTGAAACTCTCTATCACTCTCTATCACTCTCTGACACTCACTATCACTCTCTGACACTCTCTGACACTCTCTATCACTCTCAGACACTCTCTGACACTCTCTGACACTCTCTATCACTCTCTGACACTGTCTGACACTCTCTGATACTCTCTATCACTCTCTATCACTCTCTGACACTCTCTGACACTCTCTGACACTCTCTGACACTCTCTGACACTCTCTGACACTCTCTATCACTCTCTGACACTCTCAGACTGTCTCTGACACTCTCTGAAACTCTCTATCACTCTCTATCACTCTCTGACACTCTCTGACACACTCTGACACTCTCTGACACTCTCTATCACTCTCTGACACTGTCTGACACACTCTGAAACTCTCTATCACTCTCTATCACTCTCTGACACTCTCTATCACTCTCTGACACTCTCTATCACTCTCTGACACTCTCTATCACTCTCTGACACTCTCAGACACTCTCTGACACTCTCTGACACTGTCTGACACTCTCTGACACTCTCTATCACTCTCTGACACTGTCTGACACTCTCTGAAACTCTCTATCACTCTCTATCACTCTCTGACACTCTCTATCACTCTCTGACACTCTCAGACACTCTCTATCACTCTCTATCACTCTCTGACACTCTCTGACGCTCTCTATCACTCTCTATCACTTTCTGACACTCTCTGACACTCTCTGACACTCTCAGACACTCTCTGACACTCTCTGAAACTCTCTATCACTCTCTATCACTCTCTGACACTCACTATCACTCTCTGACACTCTCTGACACTCTCTATCACTCTCAGACACTCTCTGACACTCTCTGACACTCTCTATCACTCTCTATCACTCTCTATCACTTTCTGACACTCTCTGACACTGTCTGACACTCTCTGACACTCTCTATCACTCTCTATCACTCTCTGACACTCTCAGACACTCTCTGACACTCTCTGACACTCTCTGACACTCTCTATCACTCTCTGACACTCTCTGACACTCTCTGACACTCTCTATCACTCTCTATCACTCTCTATCACTTTCTGACACTCTCTGACACTCTCTGACACTCTCAGACACTCTCTGACACTCTCTGAAACTCTCTATCACTCTCTATCACTCTCTGACTCTCACTATCACTCTCTGACACTGTCTGACACTCTCTGACACTCTCTATCACTCTCTATCACTCTCTGACACTCTCTATCACTCTCTGACACTCTCAGACACTCTCTGACACTCTCTATCACTCTCTATCACTCTCTGACACTCTCTGACACTCTCAGACACTCACTATCAATCTCTGACACTCTCTGACACTCTCTATCACTCTCTGACACTCTCTGACACTCTCTGACACTCTCTATCACTCTCTATCACTTTCTGACACTCTCTGACACTCTCTGACACTCTCTGACACTCTCTGACACACTCAGACACTCTCTAACACTCTCAGACACACTCTGACACTCTCTATCACTCTCTGACACTCTCTGACGCTCTCTGACACTCTCTGAAACTCTCTATCACTCTCTATCACTCTCTGACACTATCTGACACTCTCAGACACTCACTATCACTCTCGGACACTGTGTGACACTCTCTGACACGCTCTATCACTCTCTGACGCTGTCTGACACTCTCTGACACTCTCTATCACTCTCTATCACTCTCTGACACTCTCAGACACTCTGACACTCTCAGACACACCCTGACACTCTCTATCACACTCTGACACTCTCAGACACTCTCTGACACTCTCCATCACTCTCTATCACTCTCTGACACTCTCTGACACTCTCAGACACTCACTATCACTCTCTGACACTGTCTGGCACTCTCTATCAATCTCTGACACTCTCTGACACTCTCTGATACTCTCTATCACTCTCTATCACTTTCTGACACTCTCTGACACTCTCTGACACTCTCTATCACTCTCTGACACTCTCTGACACTCTCTGACAATCTCTGACACTCTCTGACACTCTCAGACACTCTCTGACACTCTCTATCACTCTCTGACACTGTCTGACAATCTCTATCACTCTCTGACACTCTCTGACACTCTCTATCACTCTCTATCACTTTCTGACACTCTCTGACACTCTCTGACACACTCAGACACTCTCTGACTCTCTCTGAATCTCTCTATCACTCTCTATCACTCTCAGACACTCTCTGACACTCTCTGACACTCTCTGACACTCTCTGACACTGTCTGACACTCTCTGATACTCTCTATCACTCTCTATCACTCTCTATCACTCTCTGACACTCTCAGACACTCTCTGACACTCTCTGACACTCTCAGACACTCTGACACTCTCTATCACTCTCTGACACTCTCAGACAGTCTCTGACACTCTCTGAAACTCTCTATCAGTCTCTATCACTCTCTGACACTCTCTGACACACTCTGACACTCTCTGACACTCTCTATCACTCTCTGACACTATCTGACACTCTCAGACACTCACTATCACTCTCTGACACTGTCTGACACTCTCTGACACTCTCTATCACTCTCTGACACTGTCTGACACTCTCTGACACTCTCTATCACTCTCTATCACTCTCTATCACTCTCTATCACTCTCTATCACTCTCTGACACTCTCAGACACTCTGTGACACTCTCTATCACTCTCTGACACTCTCTATCACTCTCTGACATTCTCTGCCACTCTCTGACAGTCTCTGAAACTCTCTATCACTCTCTATCACTCTCTGACACTATCTGACACTCTCAGACACTCACTATCACTCTCTGACACAGTCTGACACTCTCTGACACTCTCTATCACTCTCTGACACTGTCTGACACTCTCTGAAACTCTCTATCAGTCTCTATCACTCTCTGACACTCTCTATCACTCACTGACACTCTCTGACACTCTCAGACACTCACTATCAATCTCTGACACTCTCAGACACTCACTATCAATCTCTGACACTCTCAGACACTCACTATCACTCTCTGACACTGTCTGACATTCTCTGACACTCTCTATCACTCTCTGACACTGTCTGACACTCTCTGAAACTCTCTATCACTCTCTATCACTCTCTGACACTCTCTATCACTCTCTGACACTCTCTGACACTCTCAGACACTCACTATCAATCTCTGACACTCTCAGACACTCACTATCAATCTCTGACACTCTCAGACACTCACTATCACTCTCTGACACTGTCTGACATTCTCTGACACTCTCTATCACTCTCTGACACTGTCTGACACTCTCTGAAACTCTCTATCACTCTCTATCACTCTCTGACACTCTCTATCACTCTCTGACACTCTCAGACACTCTCTGACACTCTCTGACACTGTCTGACACTCTCTGACACTCTCTATCACTCTCTGACACTGTCTGACACTCTCTGAAACTCTCTATCACTCTCTATCACTCTCTGACACTCTCTATCACTCTCTGACACTCTCAGACACTCTCTATCACTCTCTATCACTCTCTGACACTCTCTGACACTCTCTATCACTCGCTATCACTTTCTGACACTCTCTGACACTCTCTGACACTCTCAGACACTCTCTGACACTCTCTGAAACTCTCTATCACTCTCTATCACTCTCTGACACTCACTATCACTCTCTGACACTCTCTGACACTCTCTATCACTCTCAGACACTCTCTGACACTCTCTGACACTCTCTATCACTCTCTATCACTCTCTATCACTTTCTGACACTATCTGACACTGTCTGACACTCTCTGACACTCTCTATCACTCTCTATCACTCTCTGACACTCTCAGACACTCTCTGACACTCTCTGACACTCTCTGACACTCTCTATCACTCTCTGACACTCTCTGACACTCTCTGACACTCTCTGACACTCTCTATCACTCTCTATCACTTTCTGACACTCTCTGACACTCTCTGACACTCTCAGACACTCTCTGACACTCTCTGAAACTCTCTATCACTCTCTATCACTCTCTGACTCTCACTATCACTCTCTGACACTGTCTGACACTCTCTGACACTCTCTATCACTCTCTGACACTGTCTGACACTCTCTGAAACTCTCTATCACTCTCTATCACTCTCTGACACTCTCTATCACTCTCTGACACTCTCAGACACTCTCTGACACTCTCTATCACTCTCGATCACTCTCTGACACTCTCTGACACTCTCAGACACTCACTATCAATCTCTGACACTCTCTGACACTCTCTATCACTCTCTGACACTCTCTGACACTCTCAGACACTCTCTATCACTCTCTATCACTTTCTGACACTCTCTGACACTCTCTGACACTCTCTGACACTCTCTGACACACTCAGACACTCACTATCAATCTCTGACACTCTCTGACACTCTCTATCACTCTCTGACACTCTCTGACACTCTCTGACACTCTCTATCACTCTCTATCACTTTCTGACACTCTCTGACACTCTCTGACACTCTCTGACACACTCAGACACTCTCTGACACTCTCAGACACTCTCTGACACTCTCTATCACTCTCTGACACTCTCTATCACTCTCTATCACTCTCTGACACTCTCTGACACTCTCTGAAACTCTCTATCACTCTCTATCACTCTCTGACACTATCTGACACTCTCAGACACTCACTATCACTCTCGGACACTGTGTGACACTCTCTGACACGCTCTAACACTCTCTGACGCTGTCTGACACTCTCTGACACTCTCTATCACTCTCTATCACTCTCTATCACTCTCTGACACTCTCAGACACTCTGACACTCTCAGACACACCCTGACACTCTCTATCACACTCTGACACTCTCAGACACTCTCTGACACTCTCCATCACTCTCTATCACTCTCTGACACTCTCTGACACTCTCAGACACTCACTATCACTCTCTGACACTGTCTGGCACTCTCTATCAATCTCTGACACTCTCTGACACTCTCTGACACTCTCTGACACTCTCTGACACTCTCTATCACTTTCTGACACTCTCTGACACTCTCTGACACTCTCTATCACTCTCTATCACTCTCTGACACTCTCTGACACTCTCTGACAATCTCTGACACTCTCTGAAACTCTCTATCAGTCTCTATCACTCTCTGACACTCTCTGACACACTCTGACACTCTCTGACACTCTCTATCACTCTCTGACACTATCTGACACTCTCAGACACTCACTATCATTCTCTGACACTGTCTGACACTCTCTGACACTCTCTATCACTCTCTGACACTGTCTGACACTCTCTGACACTCTCTATCACTCTCTATCACTCTCTATCACTCTCTGACACTCTCAGACACTCTGTGACACTCTCTATCACTCTCTGACACTCTCTATCACTCTCTGACATTCTCTGACACTCTCTGACAGTCTCTGAAACTCTCTATCACTCTCTATCACTCTCTGATACTATCTGACACTCTCAGACACTCACTATCACTCTCTGACACAGTCTGACACTCTCTGACACTCTCTATCACTCTCTGACACTGTCTGACACTCTCTGAAACTCTCTATCACTCTCTATCACTCTCTGACACTCTCTATCACTGTCTGACACTCTCTGACACTCTCAGACACTCACTATCAATCTCTGACACTCTCAGACACTCACTATCAATCTCTGACACTCTCAGACACTCACTATCACTCTCTGACACTGTCTGACATTCTCTGACACTCTCTATCACTCTCTGACACTGTCTGACACTCTCTGAAACTCTCTATCACTCTCTATCACTCTCTGACACTCTCTATCACTCTCTGACACTCTCTATCACTCTCTGACACTCTCTGACACTGTCTGACACTCTCTGACACTCTCTATCACTCTCTGACACTGTCTGACACTCTCTGAAACTCTCTATCACTCTCTATCACTCTCTGACACTCTCTATCACTCTCTGACACTCTCAGACACTCTCTATCACTCTCTATCACTTTCTGACACTCTCTGACACTCTCTGACACTCTCTGACACTCTCTGACACACTCAGACACTCACTATCAATCTCTGACACTCTCTGACACTCTCTATCACTCTCTGACACTCTCTGACACTCTCTATCACTCTCTGACACTCTCTGACACTCTCAGACACTCTCTATCACTCTCTATCACTTTCTGACACTCTCTGACACTCTCTGACACTCTCTGACACTCTCTGACACACTCAGACACTCACTATCAATCTCTGACACTCTCTGACACTCTCTATCACTCTCTGACACTCTCTGACACTCTCTGACACTCTCTATCACTCTCTATCACTTTCTGACACTCTCTGACACTCTCTGACACTCTCTGACACTCTCTGACACACTCAGACACTCTCTGACACTCTCAGACACTCTCTGACACTCTCTATCACTCTCTGACACTCTCTATCACTCTCTATCACTCTCTGACACTCTCTGACACTCTCTGAAACTCTCTATCACTCTCTATCACTCTCTGACACTATCTGACACTCTCAGACACTCACTATCACTCTCGGACACTGTGTGACACTCTCTGACACGGTCTAACACTCTCTGACGCTGTCTGACACTCTCTGACACTCTCTATCACTCTCTATCACTCTCTATCACTCTCTGACACTCTCAGACACTCTGACACTCTCAGACACACCCTGACACTCTCTATCACACTCTGACACTCTCAGACACTCTCTGACACTCTCCATCACTCTCTATCACTCTCTGACACTCTCTGACACTCTCAGACACTCACTATCACTCTCTGACACTGTCTGGCACTCTCTATCAATCTCTGACACTCTCTGACACTCTCTGACACTCTCTGACACTCTCTATCACTTTCTGACACTCTCTGACACTCTCTGACACTCTCTATCACTCTCTGACACTCTCTGACCCTCTCTGACAATCTCTGACACTCTCTGACACTCTCAGACACTCTCTGACACTCTCTATCACTCTCTGACACTGTCTGACACTCTCTATCACTCTCTGACACTCTCTGACACTCTCTATCACTCTCTATCACTTTCTGACACTCTCTGACACTCTCTGACACTGTCTGACACTCTCTGACACTCTCAGACACTCTCTGACACTCTCTGAAACTCTCTATCACTCTCTATCACTCTCTGACACTCACTATCACTCTCTGACACTCACTATCACTCTCTGACACTGTCTGGCACTCTCTATCAATCTCTGACACTCTCTGACACTCTCTGACACTCTCTATCACTTTCTGACACTCTCTGACACTCTCTGACACTCTCTATCACTCTCTGACACTCTCTGACCCTCTCTGACAATCTCTGACAATCTCTGACACTCTCAGACACTCTCTGACACTCTCTATCACTCTCTGACACTGTCTGACACTCTCTATCACTCTCTGACACTCTCTGACACTCTCTATCACTCTCTATCACTTTCTGACACTCTCTGACACTCTCTGACACTCTCTGACACTCTCTGACACTCTCTGAAGCTCTCTATCACTCTCTATCACTCACTGACACTCACTATCACTCTCTGACACTCTCTGACACTCTCTATCACTCTCAGACACTCTCAGACACTCTCTGACACTCTCTGACACTCTCTATCACTCTCTGACACTGTCTGACACTCTCTGATACTCTCTATCACTCTCTATCACTCTCTATCACTCTCTGACACTCTCTGACACTCTCAGACACTCTGACACTCTCTATCACTCTCTGACACTCTCAGACAGTCTCTGACACTCTCTGAAACTCTCTAACAGTCTCTATCACTCTCTGACACTCTCTGACACACTCTGACACTCTCTGACACTCTCTATCACTCTCTGACACTATCTGACACTCTCAGACACTCACTATCACTCTCTGACACTGTCTGACACTCTCTGACACTCTCTATCACTCTCTGACACTGTCTGACACTCTCTGACACTCTCTATCACTCTCTATCACTCTCTATCACTCTCTGACACTCTCAGACACTCTGTGACACTCTCTATCACTCTCTGACACTCTCTATCACTCTCTGACATTCTCTGACACTCTCTGACAGTCTCTGAAACTCTCTATCACTCTCTATCACTCTCTGACACTATCTGACACTCTCAGACACTCACTATCACTCTCTGACACAGTCTGACACTCTCTGACACTCTCTATCACTCTCTGACACTGTCTGACACTCTCTGAAACTCTCCATCACTCTCTATCACTCTCTGACACTCTCTATCACTCTCTGACACTCTCTGACACTCTCTGACACTGTCTGACACTCTCTGACACTCTCTATCACTCTCTGACACTGTCTGACACTCTCTGAAACTCTCTATCACTCTCTATCACTCTCTGACACTCTCTATCACTCTCTGACACTCTCAGACACTCTCTATCACTCTCTATCACTCTCTGACACTCTCTGACACTCTCTGACACTCTCTATCACTCTCTATCACTTTCTGACACTCTCTGACACTCTCAGACACTCTCTGACACTCTCTGAAACTCTCTATCACTCTCTGACACTCACTATCACTCTCTGACACTCTCTGACACTCTCTATCACTCTCAGACACTCTCTGACACTCTCTGACACTCTCTATCACTCTCTATCACTTTCTGACACTCTCTGACACTGTCTGACACTCTCTGACACTCTCTATCACTCTCTATCACTCTCTGACACTCTCAGACACTCTCTGACACTCTCTGACACTCTCTGATACTCTCTATCACTCTCTGACACTCTCTGACACTCTCTGACACTCTCTATCACTCTCTATCACTTTCTGACACTCTCTGACACTCTCAGACACTCACTATCAATCTCTGACACTCTCAGACACTCACTATCAATCTCTGACACTCTCAGACACTCACTATCACTCTCTGACACTGTCTGACACTCTCTGAAACTCTCTATCACTCTCTATCACTCTCTGACACTCTCTATCACTCTCTGACACTCTCAGACACTCTCTGACACTCTCTGACACTCTCTGACACTGTCTGACACTCTCTGACACTCTCTATCACTCTCTGACACTGTCTGACACTCTCTGAAACTCTCTATCACTCTCTATCACTCTCTGACACTCTCTATCACTCTCTGACACTCTCAGACACTCTCTATCACTCTCTATCACTCTCTGACACTCTCTGACACTCTCTGACACTCTCTATCACTCTCTATCACTTTCTGACACTCTCTGACACTCTCTGACACTCTCAGACACTCTCTGACACTCTCTGAAACTCTCTATCACTCTCTATCACTCTCTGACACTCACTATCACTCTCTGACACTCTCTGACACTCTCTGACACTCTCTATCACTCTCAGACACTCTCTGACACTCTCTGACACTCTCTATCACTCTCTATCACTTTCTGACACTCTCTGACACTGTCTGACACTCTCTGACACTCTCTATCACTCTCTATCACTCTCTGACACTCTCAGACACTCTCTGACACTCTCTGACACTCTCTGACACTCTCTATCACTCTCTGACACTCTCTGACACTCTCTATCACTCTCTATCACTTTCTGACACTCTCTGACACTCTCTGACACTCTCAGACACTCTCTGACACTCTCTGAAACTCTCTATCACTCTCTATCACTCTCTGACACTCTCTATCACTCTCTGACACTCTCAGACACTCTCTGACACTCTCTATCACTCTCTATCACTCTCTGACTCTCACTATCACTCTCTGACACTGTCTGACACTCTCTGACACTCTCTATCACTCTCTGACACTGTCTGACACTCTCTGAAACTCTCTATCACTCTCTATCACTCTCTGACACTCTCTATCACTCTCTGACACTCTCTGACACTCTCTGACACTCTCTATCACTCTCTATCACTCTCTGACACTCTCTGACACTCTCAGACACTCACTATCAATCTCTGACACACTCTGACACTCTCTATCACTCTCTGACACTCTCTGACACTCTCTGACACTCTCTATCACTCTCTGTCACTTTCTGACACTCTCTGACACTCTCTCTCACTCTCTGACACACTCTGACACTCTCTGAAACTGTCTATCACTCTCTTTCACTCTCTGACACTCTCAGACACTCTCTGACACTCTCTGACACTCTCTATCACTCTCTGACACTTTCTGACACTCTCTGACACTCTCTGACACTCTCAGGCACTCTCTGACACTCTCTGAAACTCTCTATCACTCTCTATCACTCTCTGACTCTCACTATCACTCTCTGACACTGTCTGACACTCTCTGACACTCTCTATCACTCTCTGACACTGTCTGACACTCTCTGAAACTCTCTATCACTCTCTATCACTCTCTGACACTCTCTATCACTCTCTGACACTCTCAGACACTCTCTGACACTCTCTATCACTCTCTATCACTCTCTGACACTCTCTGACACTCTCAGACACTCACTATCAATCTCTGACACTCTCTGACACTCTCTATCACTCTCTGACACTCTCTGACACTCTCTGACACTCTCTATCACTCTCTATCACTTTCTGACACTCTCTGACACTCTCTGACACTCTCTGACACTCTCTGACACACTCAGACACTCTCTGACACTCTCAGACACTCTCTGACACTCTCTATCACTCTCTGACACTCTCTATCACTCTCTATCACTCTCTGACACTCTCTGACACTCTCTGAAACTCTCTATCACTCTCTATCACTCTCTGACACTATCTGACACTCTCAGACACTCACTATCACTCTCGGACACTGTGTGACACTCTCTGACACGCTCTATCACTCTCTGACGCTGTCTGACACTCTCTGACACTCTCTATCACTCTCTATCACTCTCTGACACTCTCAGACACTCTGACACTCTCAGACACACCCTGACACTCTCTATCACACTCTGACACTCTCAGACACTCTCTGACACTCTCCATCACTCTCTATCACTCTCTGACACTCTCTGACACTCTCAGACACTCACTATCACTCTCTGACACTGTCTGGCACTCTCTATCAATCTCTGACACTCTCTGACACTCTCTGACACTCTCTGACACTCTCTATCACTTTCTGACACTCTCTGACACTCTCTGACACTCTCTATCACTCTCTATCACTCTCTGACACTCTCTGACACTCTCTGACAATCTCTGACACTCTCTGAAACTCTCTATCAGTCTCTATCACTCTCTGACACTCTCTGACTCTCTCAGACACTCACTATCACTCTCTGACACTGTCTGGCACTCTCTATCAATCTCTGACACTCTCTGACACTCTCTGACACTCTCTATCACTTTCTGACACTCTCTGACACTCTCTGACACTCTCTATCACTCTCTATCACTCTCTGACACTCTCTGACACTCTCTGACACTCTCAGACACTCTCTGACACTCTCTATCACTCTCTGACACTGTCTGACACTCTCTATCACTCTCTGACACTCTCAGACACTCTGACACTCTCAGACACACCCTGACACTCTCTATCACACTCTGACACTCTCAGACACTCTCTGACACTCTCCATCACTCTCTATCACTCTCTGACACTCTCTGACACTCTCAGACACTCACTATCACTCTCTGACACTGTCTGGCACTCTCTATCAATCTCTGACACTCTCTGACACTCTCTGACACTCTCTGACACTCTCTATCACTTTCTGACACTCTCTGACACTCTCTGACACTCTCTATCACTCTCTATCACTCTCTGACACTCTCTGACACTCTCTGACAATCTCTGACACTCTCTGAAACTCTCTATCAGTCTCTATCACTCTCTGACACTCTCTGACACTCTCAGACACTCACTATCACTCTCTGACACTGTCTGGCACTCTCTATCAATCTCTGACACTCTCTGACACTCTCTGACACTCTCTATCACTTTCTGACACTCTCTGACACTCTCTGACACTCTCTATCACTCTCTATCACTCTCTGACACTCTCTGACACTCTCTGACACTCTCTGACACTCTCAGACACTCTCTGACACTCTCTATCACTCTCTGACACTGTCTGACACTCTCTATCACTCTCTGACACTCTCTGACACTCTCTATCACTCTCTATCACTTTCTGACACTCTCTGACACTCTCTGACGCTCTCAGACACTCTCTGACACTCTCTGAAACTCTCTATCACTCTCTATCACTCTCTGACACTCTCTATCACTCTCAGACACTCTCAGACACTCTCTGACACTCTCTGACACTCTCTATCACTCTCTGACACTGTCTGACACTCTCTGATACTCTCTATCACTCTCTGACACTGTCTGACACTCTCTGATACTCTCTATCACTCTCTATCACTCTCTATCACTCTCTGACACTCTCAGACACTCTCTGACACTCTCTGACACTCTCAGACAGTCTCTGACACTCTCTGAAACTCTCTATCAGTCTCTATCACTCTCTGACACTCTCTGACACACTCTGACACTCTCTGACACTCTCTATCACTCTCTGACACTATCTGACACTCTCAGACACTCACTATCACTCTCTGACACTGTCTGACACTCTCTGACACTCTCTATCACTCTCTGACACTGTCTGACACTCTCTGACACTCTCTATCACTCTCTATCACTCTCTGACACTCTCAGACACTCTCTGACACTCTCAGACACTCTGTGACACTCTCTATCACTCTCTGACACTCTCTATCACTCTCTGACATTCTCTGACACTCTCTGACAGTCTCTGAAACTCTCTATCACTCTCTATCACTCTCTGACACTATCTGACACTCTCAGACACTCACTATCACTCTCTGACACAGTCTGACACTCTCTGACACTCTCTATCACTCTCTGACACTGTCTGACACTCTCTGAAACTCTCTATCACTCTCTATCACTCTCTGACACTCTCTATCACTCTCTGACACTCTCTGACACTCTCAGACACTCACTATCAATCTCTGACACTCTCAGACACTCACTATCAATCTCTGACACTCTCAGACACTCACTATCACTCTCTGACAGTGTCTGACATTCTCTGACACTCTCTATCACTCTCTGACACTGTCTGACACTCTCTGAAACTCTCTATCACTCTCTATCACTCTCTGACACTCTCTATCACTCTCTGACACTCTCTGACACTCTCTGACACTCTCTGACACTGTCTGACACTCTCTGACACTCTCTATCACTCTCTGACACTGTCTGACACTCTCTGAAACTCTCTATCACTCTCTATCACTCTCTGACACTCTCTATCACTCTCTGACACTCTCAGACACTCTCTATCACTCTCTATCACTCTCTGACACTCTCTGACACTCTCTATCACTCTCTATCACTTTCTGACACTCTCTGACACTCTCTGACACTCTCAGACACTCTCTGACACTCTCTGAAACTCTCTATCACTCTCTATCACTCTCTGACACTCACTATCACTCTCTGACACTCTCTGACACTCTCTATCACTCTCAGACACTCTCTGACACTCTCTGACACTCTCTATCACTCTCTATCAATCTCTATCACTTTCTGACACTCTCTGACACTGTCTGACACTCTCTGACACTCTCTGACACTCTCTATCACTCTCTGACACTCTCAGACACTCTCTGACACTCTCTGACACTCTCTGACACTCTCTATCACTCTCTGACACTCTCTGACACTCTCTGACACTCTCTGACACTCTCTATCACTCTCTATCACTTTCTGACACTCTCTGACACTCTCAGACACTCTCAGACACTCTCTGACACTCTCTGAAACTCTCTATCACTCTCTATCACTCTCTGACTCTCACTATCACTCTCTGACACTGTCTGACACTCTCTGACACTCTCTATCACTCTCTGACACTGTCTGACACACTCTGAAACTCTCTATCACTCTCTATCACTCTCTGACACTCTCTATCACTCTCTGACACTCTCAGACACTCTCTGACACTCTCTATCACTCTCTATCACTCTCTGACACTCTCTGACACTCTCAGACACTCACTATCAATCTCTGACACTCTCTGACACTCTCTATCACTCTCTGACACTCTCTGACACTCTCAGACACTCTCTATCACTCTCTATCACTTTCTGACACTCTCTGACACTCTCTGACACTCTCTGACACACTCAGACACTCTCTGACACTCTCAGACACTCTCTGACACTCTCTATCACTCTCTGACACTCTCTATCACTCTCTATCACTCTCTGACACTCTCTGACACTCTCTGAAACTCTCTATCACTCTCTATCACTCTCTGACACTATCTGACACTCTCAGACACTCACTATCACTCTCGGACACTGTGTGACACTCTCTGACACGCTCTAACACTCTCTGACGCTGTCTGACACTCTCTGACACTCTCTATCACTCTCTATCACTCTCTATCACTCTCTGACACTCTCAGACACTCTGACACTCTCAGACACACCCTGACACTCTCTATCACACTCTGACACTCTCAGACACTCTCTGACACTCTCCATCACTCTCTATCACTCTCTGACACTCTCTGACACTCTCAGACACTCACTATCACTCTCTGACACTGTCTGGCACTCTCTATCAATCTCTGACACTCTCTGACACTCTCTGACACTCTCTATCACTCTCTATCACTTTCTGACACTCTCTGACACTCTCTGACACTCTCTATCACTCTCTGACACTCTCTGACACTCTCTGACAATCTCTGACACTCTCTGACACTCTCAGACACTCTCTGACACTCTCTATCACTCTCTGACACTGTCTGACACTCTCTATCACTCTCTGACACTCTCTGACAATCTCTATCACTCTCTATCACTTTCTGACACTCTCTGACACTCTCTGACACTCTCTGACACTCTCAGACACTCTCTGACACTCTCTGAAACTCTCTATCACTCTCTATCACTCTCTGACACTCACTATCACTCTCTGACACTCTCTGACACTCTCTATCACTCTCTGACACTCTCTGACACTCTCTGACACTCTCTGACACTCTCTATCACTCTCTGACACTGTCTGACACTCTCTGATACTCTCTATCACTCTCTATCACTCTCTATCACTCTCTGACACTCTCAGACACTCTCTGACACTCTCTGACACTCTCAGACACTCTCTGACACTCTCTATCACTCTCTGACACTCTCAGACAGTCTCTGACACTCTCTGAAAATCTCTATCAGTCTCTATCACTCTCTGACACTCTCTGACACACTCTGACACTCTCTGAAACTCTCTATCACTCTCTGACACTATCTGACACTCTCAGACACTCACTATCACTCTCTGACACTGTCTGACACTCTCTGACACTCTCTATCACTCTCTGACACTGTCTGACACTCTCTGACACTCTCTATCACTCTCTATCACTCTCTATCACTCTCTGACACTCTCAGACACTCTGTGACACTCTCTATCACTCTCTGACACTCTCTATCACTCTCTGACATTCTCTGACACTCTCTGACAGTCTCTGAAACTCTCTATCACTCTCTATCACTCTCTGACACTATCTGACACTCTCAGACACTCACTATCAATCTCTGACACTCTCAGACACTCTCTGACACTCTCTGAAACTCTCTATCACTCTCTGACACTGTCTGACACTCTCTGAAACTCTCTATCACTCTCTATCACTCTCTGACACTCTCTATCACGCTCTGACACTCTCTGACACTCTCAGACACTCACTATCAATCTCTGACACTCTCAGACACTCACTATCAATCTCTGACACTCTCAGACACTCACTATCACTCTCTGACACTGTCTGACATTCTCTGACACTCTCTATCACTCTCTGACACTGTCTGACACTCTCTGAAACTCTCTATCACTCTCTATCACTCTCTGACACTCTCTATCACTCTCTGACACTCTCTGACACTCTCTGACACTGTCTGACACTCTCTGACACTCTCTATCACTCTCTGACACTGTCTGACACTCTCTGAAACTCTCTATCACTCTCTATCACTCTCTGACACTCTCTATCACTCTCTGACACTCTCAGACACTCTCTATCACTCTCTATCACTCTCTGACACTCTCTGACACTCTCTATCACTCTCTATCACTTTCTGACACTCTCTGACACTCTCTGACACTCTCAGACACTCTCTGACACTCTCTGAAACTCTCTGAAACTCTCTATCACTCTCTGACACTCACTATCACTCTCTGACACTCTCTGACACTCTCTATCACTCTCAGACACTCTCTGACACTCTCTGACACTCTCTATCACTCTCTATCACTCTCTATCACTTTCTGACACTCTCTGACACTGTCTGACACTCTCTGACACTCTCTGACACTCTCTATCACTCTCTGACACTCTCAGACACTCTCTGACACTCTCTGACACTTTCTGACACTCTCTGACACTCTCTGACACTCTCAGACACTCTCTGACACTCTCTGAAACTCTCTATCACTCTCTATCACTCTCTGACTCTCACTATCACTCTCTGACACTGTCTGACACTCTCTGACACTCTCTATCACTCTCTGACACTGTCTGACACACTCTGAAACTCTCTATCACTCTCTATCACTCTCTGACACTCTCTATCACTCTCTGACACTCTCAGACACTCTCTGACACTCTCTATCACTCTCTATCACTCTCTGACACTCTCTGACACTCTCAGACACTCACTATCAATCTCTGACACTCTCTGACACTCTCTATCACTCTCTGACACTCTCTGACACTCTCAGACACTCTCTATCACTCTCTATCACTTTCTGACACTCTCTGACACTCTCTGACACTCTCTGACACACTCAGACACTCTCTGACACTCTCAGACACTCTCTGACACTCTCTATCACTCTCTGACACTCTCTATCACTCTCTATCACTCTCTGACACTCTCTGACACTCTCTGAAACTCTCTATCACTCTCTATCACTCTCTGACACTATCTGACACTCTCAGACACTCACTATCACTCTCGGACACTGTGTGACACTCTCTGACACGCTCTAACACTCTCTGACGCTGTCTGACACTCTCTGACACTCTCTATCACTCTCTATCACTCTCTATCACTCTCTGACACTCTCAGACACTCTGACACTCTCAGACACACCCTGACACTCTCTATCACACTCTGACACTCTCAGACTCTCTCTGACACTCTCCATCACTCTCTGTCACTCTCTGACACTCTCTGACACTCTCAGACACTCACTATCACTCTCTGACACTGTCTGGCACTCTCTATCAATCTCTGACACTCTCTGACACTCTCTGACACTCTCTATCACTCTCTATCACTTTCTGACACTCTCTGACACTCTCTGACACTCTCTATCACTCTCTGACACTCTCTGACACTCTCTGACAATCTCTGACACTCTCTGACACTCTCAGACACTCTCTGACACTCTCTATCACTCTCTGACACTGTCTGACACTCTCTATCACTCTCTGACTCTCTCTGACAATCTCTATCACTCTCTATCACTTTCTGACACTCTCTGACACTCTCTGACACTCTCTGACACTCTCTGACACTCTCTGAAACTCTCTATCACTCTCTATCACTCTCTGACACTCACTATCACTCTCTGACACTCTCTGACACTCTCTATCACTCTCAGACACTCTCAGACACTCTCTGACACTCTCTGACACTCTCTATCACTCTCTGACACTGTCTGACACTCTCTGATACTCTCTATCACTCTCTATCACTCTCTATCACTCTCTGACACTCTCAGACACTCTCTGACACTCTCTGACACTCTCAGACACTCTCTGACACTCTCTATCACTCTCTGACACTCTCAGACAGTCTCTGACACTCTCTGAAAATCTCTATCAGTCTCTATCACTCTCTGACACTCTCTGACACACTCTGACACTCTCTGAAACTCTCTATCACTCTCTGACACTATCTGACACTCTCAGACACTCACTATCACTCTCTGACACTGTCTGACACTCTCTGACACTCTCTATCACTCTCTGACACTGTCTGACACTCTCTGACACTCTCTATCACTCTCTATCACTCTCTATCACTCTCTGACACTCTCAGACACTCTGTGACACTCTCTATCACTCTCTGACACTCTCTATCACTCTCTGACATTCTCTGACACTCTCTGACAGTCTCTGAAACTCTCTATCACTCTCTATCACTCTCTGACACTATCTGACACTCTCAGACACTCACTTTCAATCTCTGACACTCTCAGACACTCTCTGACACTCTCTGAAACTCTCTATCACTCTCTATCACTCTCTGACACTCACTATCACTCTCTGACACTCTCTGACACCCTCTGACACTCTCTATCACTCTCAGACACTCTCTGACACTCTCTGACACTCTCTATCACTCTCTATCACTTTCTGACACTCTCTGACACTGTCTGACACTCTCTGACACTCTCTATCACTCTCTATCACTCTCTGACACTCTCAGACACTCTCTGACACTCTCTGACACTCTCTATCACTCTCTGACACTCTCTGACACTCTCTGACACTCTCTGACACTCTCTGACACCCTCTGACACTCTCTATCACTCTCAGACACTCTCTGACACTCTCTGACACTCTCTATCACTCTCTATCACTTTCTGACACTCTCTGACACTGTCTGACACTCTCTGACACTCTCTATCACTCTCTATCACTCTCTGACACTCTCAGACACTCTCTGACACTCTCTGACACTCTCTATCACTCTCTGACACTCTCTGACACTCTCTGACACTCTCTATCACTCTCTATCACTTTCTGACACTCTCTGACACTCTCAGACACTCACTATCAATCGCTGACACTCTCAGACACTCACTATCAATCTCTGACACTCTCAGACACTCACTATCACTCTCTGACACTGTCTGACACTCTCTGAAACTCTCTATCACTCTCTATCACTCTCTGACACTCTCTATCACTCTCTGACACTCTCAGACACTCTCTGACACTCTCTGACACTCTCAGACACTCTCTGACACTCTCTGACACTGTCTGACACTCTCTGACACTCTCTATCACTCTCTGACACTGTCTGACACTCTCTGAAACTCTCTATCACTCTCTATCACTCTCTGACACTCTCTATCACTCTCTGACACTCTCAGACACTCTCTATCACTCTCTATCACTCTCTGACACTCTCTGACACTCTCTGACACTCTCTATCACTCTCTATCACTTTCGGACACTCTCTGACACTCTCTGACACTCTCAGACACTCTCTGACACTCTCTGAAACTCTCTATCACTCTCTATCACTCTCTGACACTCACTATCACTCTCTGACACTCTCTGACACTCTCTATCACTCTCAGACACTCTCTGACACTTTCTGACACTCTCTATCACTCTCTATCACTTTCTGACACTCTCTGACACTGTCTGACACTCTCTGACACTCTCTATCACTCTCTATCACTCTCTGACACTCTCAGACACTCTCTGACACTCTCTGACACTCTCTGACACTCTCTATCACTCTCTGACACTCTCTGACACTCTCTGACACTCTCTATCACTCTCTATCACTTTCTGACACTCTCTGACACTCTCTGACACTCTCAGACACTCTCTGACACTCTCTGAAACTCTCTATCACTCTCTATCACTCTCTGACTCTCACTATCACTCTCTGACACTGTCTGACACTCTCTGACACTCTCTATCACTCTCTGACACTGTCTGACACTCTCTGAATCTCTCTATCACTCTCTATCACTCTCTGACACTCTCTATCACTCTCTGACACTCTCTGACACTCTCTGACACTCTCTATCACTCTCTATCACTCTCTGACACTCTCTGACACTCTCTATCACTCTCTATCACATTCTGACACTGTCTGACACTCTCTGACACTCTCAGACACTCTCTGACTCTCTCTGAAACTCTCTATCACTCTCTGACACTATCTGACACTCTCAGACACTCACTATCACTCTCTGACACTGTCTGACACTCTCTGACACTCTCTATCACTCTCTGACACTGTCTGACACTCTCTGACACTCTCTATCACTCTCTATCACTCTCTATCACTCTCTGACACTCTCAGACACTCTGTGACACTCTCTATCACTCTCTGACACTCTCTATCACTCTCTGACATTCTCTGACACTCTCTGACAGTCTCTGAAACTCTCTATCACTCTCTATCACTCTCTGACACTATCTGACACTCTCAGACACTCACTTTCAATCTCTGACACTCTCAGACACTCTCTGACACTCTCTGAAACTCTCTATCACTCTCTATCACTCTCTGACACTCACTATCACTCTCTGACACTCTCTGACACCCTCTGACACTCTCTATCACTCTCAGACACTCTCTGACACTCTCTGACACTCTCTATCACTCTCTATCACTTTCTGACACTCTCTGACACTGTCTGACACTCTCTGACACTCTCTATCACTCTCTATCACTCTCTGACACTCTCAGACACTCTCTGACACTCTCTGACACTCTCTATCACTCTCTGACACTCTCTGACACTCTCTGACACTCTCTGACACTCTCTGACACCCTCTGACACTCTCTATCACTCTCAGACACTCTCTGACACTCTCTGACACTCTCTATCACTCTCTATCACTTTCTGACACTCTCTGACACTGTCTGACACTCTCTGACACTCTCTATCACTCTCTATCACTCTCTGACACTCTCAGACACTCTCTGACACTCTCTGACACTCTCTATCACTCTCTGACACTCTCTGACACTCTCTGACACTCTCTATCACTCTCTATCACTTTCTGACACTCTCTGACACTCTCAGACACTCACTATCAATCGCTGACACTCTCAGACACTCACTATCAATCTCTGACACTCTCAGACACTCACTATCACTCTCTGACACTGTCTGACACTCTCTGAAACTCTCTATCACTCTCTATCACTCTCTGACACTCTCTATCACTCTCTGACACTCTCAGACACTCTCTGACACTCTCTGACACTCTCAGACACTCTCTGACACTCTCTGACACTGTCTGACACTCTCTGACACTCTCTATCACTCTCTGACACTGTCTGACACTCTCTGAAACTCTCTATCACTCTCTATCACTCTCTGACACTCTCTATCACTCTCTGACACTCTCAGACACTCTCTATCACTCTCTATCACTCTCTGACACTCTCTGACACTCTCTGACACTCTCTATCACTCTCTATCACTTTCGGACACTCTCTGACACTCTCTGACACTCTCAGACACTCTCTGACACTCTCTGAAACTCTCTATCACTCTCTATCACTCTCTGACACTCACTATCACTCTCTGACACTCTCTGACACTCTCTATCACTCTCAGACACTCTCTGACACTTTCTGACACTCTCTATCACTCTCTATCACTTTCTGACACTCTCTGACACTGTCTGACACTCTCTGACACTCTCTATCACTCTCTATCACTCTCTGACACTCTCAGACACTCTCTGACACTCTCTGACACTCTCTGACACTCTCTATCACTCTCTGACACTCTCTGACACTCTCTGACACTCTCTATCACTCTCTATCACTTTCTGACACTCTCTGACACTCTCTGACACTCTCAGACACTCTCTGACACTCTCTGAAACTCTCTATCACTCTCTATCACTCTCTGACTCTCACTATCACTCTCTGACACTGTCTGACACTCTCTGACACTCTCTATCACTCTCTGACACTGTCTGACACTCTCTGAATCTCTCTATCACTCTCTATCACTCTCTGACACTCTCTATCACTCTCTGACACTCTCTGACACTCTCTGACACTCTCTATCACTCTCTATCACTCTCTGACACTCTCTGACACTCTCTATCACTCTCTATCACATTCTGACACTGTCTGACACTCTCTGACACTCTCAGACACTCTCTGACTCTCTCTGAAACTCTCTATCACTCTCTATCACTCTCTGACTCTCACTATCACTCTCTGACACTGTCTGACACTCTCTGACACTCTCTATCACTCTCTGACACTGTCTGACACTCTCTGAAACTCTCTATCACTCTCTATCACTCTCTGACACTCTCTATCACTCTCTGACACTCTCAGACACTCTCTGACACTCTCTATCACTCTCTATCACTCTCTGACACTCTCTGACACTCTCAGACACTCACTATCAATCTCTGACACTCTCTGACACTCTCTATCACTCTCTGACACTCTCTGACACTCTCTGACACTCTCTATCACTCTCTATCACATTCTGACACTCTCTGACACTCTCTGACACTCTCTGACACTCTCAGACACTCTCTGACACTCTCTGAAACTCCCTATCACTCTCTATCACTCTCTGACACTCACTATCACTCTCTGACACTCTCTGACACTCTCTGACAATCTCTGACACTCTCAGACACTCTCTGACACTCTCTGAAACTCTCTATCACTCTCTATCACTCTCTGACACTCACTATCACTCTCTGACACTCTCTGACACTCTCTATTACCCTCAGACACTCTCTGACACTCTCTGACACTCTCTATCACTCTCTGACACTGTCTGACACTCTCTATCACTCTCTATCACTCTCTGACACTCACTAGCACTCTCTGACACTCTCTGACACTCTCTGACACTCTCTATCACTCTCTGACACTCTCTGACACTCACTATCACTCTCTGACACTCTCTGACACTCTCTGTCACTCTCAGACACTCTCTGACACTCTCTGAAACTCTCTATCACTCTCTATCACTCTCTGACACTCACTATCACTCTCTGACACTCTCTGACACTCTCTATCACTCTCAGACACTCTCCGACACTCTCTATCACTCTCTGACACTGTCTGACACTCTCTATCACTCTCTATCACTCTCTGACACTCACTATCACTCTCTGACACTCTCTGACACTCTCTGACACTCTCTGTCACTCTCTATCACTCTCTGACACTCTGAGACACTCTCTGACACTCTCTGACACTCTCTGACACTCTATCACTCTCTGACACTCTCTGACGCTCTCTATCACTCTCTATCACTTTCTGACACTCTCTGACACTCTCTGACACTCTCAGACACTCTCTGACACTCTCTGAAACTCTCTATCACTCTCTATCACTCTCTGACACTCACTATCACTCTCTGACACTCTCTGACACTCTCTGACACTCTCTATCACTCTCAGACACTCTCTGACACTCTCTGACACTCTCTATCACTCTCTGACACTCTCTGACACTCTCTATCACTCTCTATCACTCTCTATCACTTTCTGACACTCTCTGACACTGTCTGACACTCTCTGACACTCTCTGACACTCTCTATCACTCTCTGACACTCTCAGACACTCTCTGACACTCTCTGACACTTTCTGACACTCTCTGACACTCTCTGACACTCTCAGACACTCTCTGACACTCTCTGAAACTCTCTATCACTCTCTATCACTCTCTGACTCTCACTATCACTCTCTGACACTGTCTGACACTCTCTGACACTCTCTATCACTCTCTGACACTGTCTGACACACTCTGAAACTCTCTATCACTCTCTATCACTCTCTGACACTCTCTATCACTCTCTGACACTCTCAGACACTCTCTGACACTCTCTATCACTCTCTATCACTCTCTGACACTCTCTGACACTCTCAGACACTCACTATCAATCTCTGACACTCTCTGACACTCTCTATCACTCTCTGACACTCTCTGACACTCTCAGACACTCTCTATCACTCTCTATCACTTTCTGACACTCTCTGACACTCTCTGACACTCTCTGACACACTCAGACACTCTCTGACACTCTCAGACACTCTCTGACACTCTCTATCACTCTCTGACACTCTCTATCACTCTCTATCACTCTCTGACACTCTCTGACACTCTCTGAAACTCTCTATCACTCTCTATCACTCTCTGACACTATCTGACACTCTCAGACACTCACTATCACTCTCGGACACTGTGTGACACTCTCTGACACGCTCTAACACTCTCTGACGCTGTCTGACACTCTCTGACACTCTCTATCACTCTCTATCACTCTCTATCACTCTCTGACACTCTCAGACACTCTGACACTCTCAGACACACCCTGACACTCTCTATCACACTCTGACACTCTCAGACTCTCTCTGACACTCTCCATCACTCTCTGTCACTCTCTGACACTCTCTGACACTCTCAGACACTCACTATCACTCTCTGACACTGTCTGGCACTCTCTATCAATCTCTGACACTCTCTGACACTCTCTGACACTCTCTATCACTCTCTATCACTTTCTGACACTCTCTGACACTCTCTGACACTCTCTATCACTCTCTGACACTCTCTGACACTCTCTGACAATCTCTGACACTCTCTGACACTCTCAGACACTCTCTGACACTCTCTATCACTCTCTGACACTGTCTGACACTCTCTATCACTCTCTGACACTCTCTGACAATCTCTATCACTCTCTATCACTTTCTGACACTCTCTGACACTCTCTGACACTCTCTGACACTCTCTGACACTCTCTGAAACTCTCTATCACTCTCTATCACTCTCTGACACTCACTATCACTCTCTGACACTCTCTGACACTCTCTATCACTCTCAGACACTCTCAGACACTCTCTGACACTCTCTGACACTCTCTATCACTCTCTGACACTGTCTGACACTCTCTGATACTCTCTATCACTCTCTATCACTCTCTATCACTCTCTGACACTCTCAGACACTCTCTGACACTCTCTGACACTCTCAGACACTCTCTGACACTCTCTATCACTCTCTGACACTCTCAGACAGTCTCTGACACTCTCTGAAAATCTCTATCAGTCTCTATCACTCTCTGACACTCTCTGACACACTCTGACACTCTCTGAAACTCTCTATCACTCTCTGACACTATCTGACACTCTCAGACACTCACTATCACTCTCTGACACTGTCTGACACTCTCTGACACTCTCTATCACTCTCTGACACTGTCTGACACTCTCTGACACTCTCTATCACTCTCTATCACTCTCTATCACTCTCTGACACTCTCAGACACTCTGTGACACTCTCTATCACTCTCTGACACTCTCTATCACTCTCTGACATTCTCTGACACTCTCTGACAGTCTCTGAAACTCTCTATCACTCTCTATCACTCTCTGACACTATCTGACACTCTCAGACACTCACTTTCAATCTCTGACACTCTCAGACACTCTCTGACACTCTCTGAAACTCTCTATCACTCTCTATCACTCTCTGACACTCACTATCACTCTCTGACACTCTCTGACACCCTCTGACACTCTCTATCACTCTCAGACACTCTCTGACACTCTCTGACACTCTCTATCACTCTCTATCACTTTCTGACACTCTCTGACACTGTCTGACACTCTCTGACACTCTCTATCACTCTCTATCACTCTCTGACACTCTCAGACACTCTCTGACACTCTCTGACACTCTCTATCACTCTCTGACACTCTCTGACACTCTCTGACACTCTCTGACACTCTCTGACACCCTCTGACACTCTCTATCACTCTCAGACACTCTCTGACACTCTCTGACACTCTCTATCACTCTCTATCACTTTCTGACACTCTCTGACACTGTCTGACACTCTCTGACACTCTCTATCACTCTCTATCACTCTCTGACACTCTCAGACACTCTCTGACACTCTCTGACACTCTCTATCACTCTCTGACACTCTCTGACACTCTCTGACACTCTCTATCACTCTCTATCACTTTCTGACACTCTCTGACACTCTCAGACACTCACTATCAATCGCTGACACTCTCAGACACTCACTATCAATCTCTGACACTCTCAGACACTCACTATCACTCTCTGACACTGTCTGACACTCTCTGAAACTCTCTATCACTCTCTATCACTCTCTGACACTCTCTATCACTCTCTGACACTCTCAGACACTCTCTGACACTCTCTGACACTCTCAGACACTCTCTGACACTCTCTGACACTGTCTGACACTCTCTGACACTCTCTATCACTCTCTGACACTGTCTGACACTCTCTGAAACTCTCTATCACTCTCTATCACTCTCTGACACTCTCTATCACTCTCTGACACTCTCAGACACTCTCTATCACTCTCTATCACTCTCTGACACTCTCTGACACTCTCTGACACTCTCTATCACTCTCTATCACTTTCGGACACTCTCTGACACTCTCTGACACTCTCAGACACTCTCTGACACTCTCTGAAACTCTCTATCACTCTCTATCACTCTCTGACACTCACTATCACTCTCTGACACTCTCTGACACTCTCTATCACTCTCAGACACTCTCTGACACTTTCTGACACTCTCTATCACTCTCTATCACTTTCTGACACTCTCTGACACTGTCTGACACTCTCTGACACTCTCTATCACTCTCTATCACTCTCTGACACTCTCAGACACTCTCTGACACTCTCTGACACTCTCTGACACTCTCTATCACTCTCTGACACTCTCTGACACTCTCTGACACTCTCTATCACTCTCTATCACTTTCTGACACTCTCTGACACTCTCTGACACTCTCAGACACTCTCTGACACTCTCTGAAACTCTCTATCACTCTCTATCACTCTCTGACTCTCACTATCACTCTCTGACACTGTCTGACACTCTCTGACACTCTCTATCACTCTCTGACACTGTCTGACACTCTCTGAATCTCTCTATCACTCTCTATCACTCTCTGACACTCTCTATCACTCTCTGACACTCTCTGACACTCTCTGACACTCTCTATCACTCTCTATCACTCTCTGACACTCTCTGACACTCTCTATCACTCTCTATCACATTCTGACACTGTCTGACACTCTCTGACACTCTCAGACACTCTCTGACTCTCTCTGAAACTCTCTATCACTCTCTGACACTATCTGACACTCTCAGACACTCACTATCACTCTCTGACACTGTCTGACACTCTCTGACACTCTCTATCACTCTCTGACACTGTCTGACACTCTCTGACACTCTCTATCACTCTCTATCACTCTCTATCACTCTCTGACACTCTCAGACACTCTGTGACACTCTCTATCACTCTCTGACACTCTCTATCACTCTCTGACATTCTCTGACACTCTCTGACAGTCTCTGAAACTCTCTATCACTCTCTATCACTCTCTGACACTATCTGACACTCTCAGACACTCACTTTCAATCTCTGACACTCTCAGACACTCTCTGACACTCTCTGAAACTCTCTATCACTCTCTATCACTCTCTGACACTCACTATCACTCTCTGACACTCTCTGACACCCTCTGACACTCTCTATCACTCTCAGACACTCTCTGACACTCTCTGACACTCTCTATCACTCTCTATCACTTTCTGACACTCTCTGACACTGTCTGACACTCTCTGACACTCTCTATCACTCTCTATCACTCTCTGACACTCTCAGACACTCTCTGACACTCTCTGACACTCTCTATCACTCTCTGACACTCTCTGACACTCTCTGACACTCTCTGACACTCTCTGACACCCTCTGACACTCTCTATCACTCTCAGACACTCTCTGACACTCTCTGACACTCTCTATCACTCTCTATCACTTTCTGACACTCTCTGACACTGTCTGACACTCTCTGACACTCTCTATCACTCTCTATCACTCTCTGACACTCTCAGACACTCTCTGACACTCTCTGACACTCTCTATCACTCTCTGACACTCTCTGACACTCTCTGACACTCTCTATCACTCTCTATCACTTTCTGACACTCTCTGACACTCTCAGACACTCACTATCAATCGCTGACACTCTCAGACACTCACTATCAATCTCTGACACTCTCAGACACTCACTATCACTCTCTGACACTGTCTGACACTCTCTGAAACTCTCTATCACTCTCTATCACTCTCTGACACTCTCTATCACTCTCTGACACTCTCAGACACTCTCTGACACTCTCTGACACTCTCAGACACTCTCTGACACTCTCTGACACTGTCTGACACTCTCTGACACTCTCTATCACTCTCTGACACTGTCTGACACTCTCTGAAACTCTCTATCACTCTCTATCACTCTCTGACACTCTCTATCACTCTCTGACACTCTCAGACACTCTCTATCACTCTCTATCACTCTCTGACACTCTCTGACACTCTCTGACACTCTCTATCACTCTCTATCACTTTCGGACACTCTCTGACACTCTCTGACACTCTCAGACACTCTCTGACACTCTCTGAAACTCTCTATCACTCTCTATCACTCTCTGACACTCACTATCACTCTCTGACACTCTCTGACACTCTCTATCACTCTCAGACACTCTCTGACACTTTCTGACACTCTCTATCACTCTCTATCACTTTCTGACACTCTCTGACACTGTCTGACACTCTCTGACACTCTCTATCACTCTCTATCACTCTCTGACACTCTCAGACACTCTCTGACACTCTCTGACACTCTCTGACACTCTCTATCACTCTCTGACACTCTCTGACACTCTCTGACACTCTCTATCACTCTCTATCACTTTCTGACACTCTCTGACACTCTCTGACACTCTCAGACACTCTCTGACACTCTCTGAAACTCTCTATCACTCTCTATCACTCTCTGACTCTCACTATCACTCTCTGACACTGTCTGACACTCTCTGACACTCTCTATCACTCTCTGACACTGTCTGACACTCTCTGAATCTCTCTATCACTCTCTATCACTCTCTGACACTCTCTATCACTCTCTGACACTCTCTGACACTCTCTGACACTCTCTATCACTCTCTATCACTCTCTGACACTCTCTGACACTCTCTATCACTCTCTATCACATTCTGACACTGTCTGACACTCTCTGACACTCTCAGACACTCTCTGACTCTCTCTGAAACTCTCTATCACTCTCTATCACTCTCTGACTCTCACTATCACTCTCTGACACTGTCTGACACTCTCTGACACTCTCTATCACTCTCTGACACTGTCTGACACTCTCTGAAACTCTCTATCACTCTCTATCACTCTCTGACACTCTCTATCACTCTCTGACACTCTCAGACACTCTCTGACACTCTCTATCACTCTCTATCACTCTCTGACACTCTCTGACACTCTCAGACACTCACTATCAATCTCTGACACTCTCTGACACTCTCTATCACTCTCTGACACTCTCTGACACTCTCTGACACTCTCTATCACTCTCTATCACATTCTGACACTCTCTGACACTCTCTGACACTCTCTGACACTCTCAGACACTCTCTGACACTCTCTGAAACTCCCTATCACTCTCTATCACTCTCTGACACTCACTATCACTCTCTGACACTCTCTGACACTCTCTGACAATCTCTGACACTCTCAGACACTCTCTGACACTCTCTGAAACTCTCTATCACTCTCTATCACTCTCTGACACTCACTATCACTCTCTGACACTCTCTGACACTCTCTATTACCCTCAGACACTCTCTGACACTCTCTGACACTCTCTATCACTCTCTGACACTGTCTGACACTCTCTATCACTCTCTATCACTCTCTGACACTCACTAGCACTCTCTGACACTCTCTGACACTCTCTGACACTCTCTATCACTCTCTGACACTCTCTGACACTCACTATCACTCTCTGACACTCTCTGACACTCTCTGTCACTCTCAGACACTCTCTGACACTCTCTGAAACTCTCTATCACTCTCTATCACTCTCTGACACTCACTATCACTCTCTGACACTCTCTGACACTCTCTATCACTCTCAGACACTCTCCGACACTCTCTATCACTCTCTGACACTGTCTGACACTCTCTATCACTCTCTATCACTCTCTGACACTCACTATCACTCTCTGACACTCTCTGACACTCTCTGACACTCTCTGTCACTCTCTATCACTCTCTGACACTCTGAGACACTCTCTGACACTCTCTGACACTCTCTGACACTCTATCACTCTCTGACACTCTCTGACGCTCTCTATCACTCTCTATCACTTTCTGACACTCTCTGACACTCTCTGACACTCTCAGACACTCTCTGACACTCTCTGAAACTCTCTATCACTCTCTATCACTCTCTGACACTCACTATCACTCTCTGACACTCTCTGACACTCTCTGACACTCTCTATCACTCTCAGACACTCTCTGACACTCTCTGACACTCTCTATCACTCTCTGACACTGTCTGACACACTAAGACACTCTCTATCACTCTCTATCACTCTCTGACACTCTCAGACTCTCTCTGACACTCTCTGTCACTCTCAGACACTCTCTGACACTCTCTATGACTCTCTGACACTGTTGACACTCTCTATCGCTCTCTGACACTCTCTGACACTCTCTATCACTCTCTATCACTTTCTGACACTCTCTGACACTCTCTGAAACTCTCTATAACTCTCTATCACTCTCTGACACTGTCTGACACTCTCTGACACTCTCTATCACTCTCTATCACTCTCTGACACTCTCTGACACTCTCTGACACTCTCTGACACTCTCTATCACTCTCTGACACTCTCTGACACTCTCTGACACTCTCCATCACTCTCTATCACTTTCTGACACTCTCTGACACTCTCTGACACTCTCAGACACTCTCTGACACTCTCTGAAACTCTCTATCACTCTCTATCACTCTCTGACTCTCACTATCACTCTCTGACACTGTCTGACACTCTCTGACACTCTCTATCACTCTCTGACACTGTCTGACACTCTCTGAAACTCTCTATCACTCTCTATCACTCTCTGACACTCTCTATCACTCTCTGACACTCTCAGACACTCTCTGACACTCTCTATCACTCTCTATCACTCTCTGACACTCTCTGACACTCTCAGACACTCACTATCAATCTCTGACACTCTCTGACACTCTCTATCACTCTCTGACACTCTCTGACACTCTCTGACACTCTCAGACACTCTCTGACACTCTCTGAAACTCCCTATCAATCTCTATCACTCTCTGACACTCACTATCACTCTCTGACACTCTCTGACACTCTCTGTCACTCTCAGACACTCTCTGACACTCTCTGAAACTCTCTATCACTCTCTATCACTCTCTGACACTCACTATCACTCTCTGACACTCTCTGACACTCTCTATCACTCTCTATCACTCTCTGACACTCTCTGACACTCTCTATCACTCTCTGACACTGTCTGACACTCTCTATCACTCTCTATCACTCTCTGACACTCACTATCACTCTCTGACACTCTCTGACACTCTCTGACACTCTCTATCACTCTCTATCACTCTCTGACACTCTCAGACACTCTCTGACACTCTCTGACACTCTCTGACACTCTATCACTCTCTGACACTCTCTGACGCCCTCTATCACTCTCTATCACTCTCTGACACTCTCTATCACTCTCTATCACTTTCTGACACTCTCTGACACTCACTATCACTCTCTGACACTCTCTGACACTCTCTGACACTCTCTATCACTCTCTATCACTTTCTGACACTCTCTGACACTCTCTGACACTCTCAGACACTCTCTGACACTCTCTGAAACTCCCTATCACTCTCTATCACTCTCTGACACTCACTATCACTCTCTGACACTCTCTGACACTCTCTGTCACTCTCAGACACTCTCTGACACTCTCTGAAACTCTCTATCACTCTCTATCACTCTCTGACACTCACTATCACTCTCTGACACTCTCTGACACTCTCTATCACTCTCAGACACTCTCTGACACTCTCTGACACTCTCTATCACTCTCTGACACTGTCTGATACTCTCTATCACTCTCTATCACTCTCTGACACTCACTATCACTCTCTGACACTCTCTGACACTCTCTGACACTCTCTATCACTCTCTATCACTCTCTGACACTCTCAGACACTCACTATCACTCTCTGACACTGTTTGACACTCTCTGACACTCTCTATCACTCTCTGACACTGTCTGACCCTCTCTGACACTCTCTATCACTCTCTATCACTCTCTATCACTCTCTGACACTCTCAGACACTCTCTGACACTCTCAGACACTCTCTGACACTCTCTATCACTCTCTGACACTGTCTGACACTCCCTATCACTCTCTGACACTCTCTGACACTCTCTGACACTCTCTAACACTCTCTATCACTCTCTGACACTCCCTATCACTCTCTGACACTCTCTGACACTCTCTGACACTCTCTAACACTCTCTATCACTCTCTGACACTCTCAGACACTCTCTGACACTCTCAGACACTCTCTGACACTCTCTGAAACTCTCTATCACTCTCTATCACTCTCTGACACTCACTATCACTCTCTGACACTCTCTGACACTCTCTGACACTCTCTATCACTCTCAGACACTCTCTGACACTCTCTGACACTCTCTATCACTCTCTGACACTGTCTGACACTCTCTGACACTCTCTATCACTCTCTATCACTCTCTGACACTCTCAGACACTCTATGACACTCTCTGTCACTCTCTGACACTGTCTGACACTCTCTATCGCTCTCTGACACTCTCTGACACTCTCTATCACTCTCTATCACTTTCTGACACTCTCTGACACTCTCTGACACTCTCAGACACTCTCTGACACTCTCTGACACTGTTTGACACTCTCTGACACTCTCTATCACTCTCTGACACTGTCTGACCCTCTCTGACACTCTCTATCACTCTCTATCACTCTCTATCACTCTCTGACACTCTCAGACACTCTCTGACACTCTCAGACACTCTCTGACACTCTCTATCACTCTCTGACACTGTCTGACACTCCCTATCACTCTCTGACACTCTCTGACACTCTCTGACACTCTCTAACACTCTCTATCACTCTCTGACACTCTCAGACACTCTCTGACACTCTCAGACACTCTCTGACACTCTCTGAAACTCTCTATCACTCTCTATCACTCTCTGACACTCACTATCACTCTCTGACACTCTCTGACACTCTCTGACACTCTCTATCACTCTCAGACACTCTCTGACACTCTCTGACACTCTCTATCACTCTCTGACACTGTCTGACACTCTCTGACACTCTCTATCACTCTCTATCACTCTCTGACACTCTCAGACACTCTATGACACTCTCTGTCACTCTCTGACACTGTCTGACACTCTCTATCGCTCTCTGACACTCTCTGACACTCTCTATCACTCTCTATCACTTTCTGACACTCTCTGACACTCTCTGACACTCTCAGACACTCTCTGACACTCTCTGAAACTCTCTATCACTCTCTATCACTCTCTGACACTGTCTGACACTCTCTGACACTCTCTATCACTCTCTATCACTCTCTGACACTCTCAGACACTCTCTGACACTCTCTGACACTCTCTGACACTCTCTATCACTCTCTGACACTCTCTGACACTCTCTGACACTCTCTATCACTCTCTATCACTTTCTGACACTCTCTGACACTCTCTGACACTCTCAGACACTCTCTGACACTCTCTGAAACTCTCTATCACTCTCTATCACTCTCTGACTCTCACTATCACTCTCTGACACTGTCTGACACTCTCTGACACTCTCTATCACTCTCTGACACTGTCTGACACTCTCTGAAACTCTCTATCACTCTCTATCACTCTCTGACACTCTCTATCACTCTCTGACACTCTCTATCATTCTCTGACACTCTCTATCACTCTCTATCACTCTCTGACACTCTCTGACACTCTCAGACATTCACTATCAATCTCTGACACTCTCTGACACTCTCTATCACTCTCTGACACTCTCTGACACTCTCTATCACTCTCTATCACTTTCTGACACTCTCTGACACTCTCTGACACTCTCAGACACTCTCTGACACTCTCTGAAACTCCCTATCACTCTCTATCACTCTCTGACACTCACTATCACTCTCTGACACTCTCTGACACTCTCTGTCACTCTCAGACACTCTCTGACACTCTCTGAAACTCTCTATCACTCTCTATCACTCTCTGACACTCACTATCACTCTCTGACACTCTCTGACTCTCTCTATCACTCTCAGACACTCTCTGACACTCTCTATCATTCTCTGACACTCTCTGACACTCTCTATCACTCTCTATCACTTTCTGACACTCTCTGACACTCTCTGACACTCTCAGACACTCTCTGACACTCTCTGAAACTCCCTATCACTCTCTATCACTCTCTGACACTCACTATCACTCTCTGACACTCTCTGACACTCTCTGTCACTCTCAGACACTCTCTGACACTCTCTGAAACTCTCTATCACTCTCTATCACTCTCTGACACTCACTATCACTCTCTGACACTCTCTGACACTCTCTATCACTCTCAGACACTCTCTGACACTCTCCGACACTCTCTATCACTCTCTGACACTGTCTGACACTCTCTATCACTCTCTATCACTCTCTGACACTCACTATCACTCTCTGACACTCTCTGACACTCTCTGACACTCTCTGTGACTCTCTATCACTCTCTGACACTCTGAGACACTCTCTGACACTCTCTGACACTCTCTGACACTCTATCACTCTCTGACACTCTCTGACGCTCTCTATCACTCTCTATCACTTTCTGACACTCTCTGACACTCTCTGACACTCTCAGACACTCTCTGACACTCTCTGAAACTCTCTATCACTCTCTATCACTCTCTGACACTCACTATCACTCTGACACTCTCTGACACTCTCTGACACTCTCTATCACTCTCAGACACTCTCTGACACTCTCTGACACTCTCTATCACTCTCTGACACTGTCTGACACTCTCTGACACTCTCTATCACTCTCTATCACTCTCTGACACTCTCAGATACTCTCTGACACTCTCTGTCACTCTCAGACACTCTCTGACACTCCCTATCACTCTCTGACACTGTCTGACACTCTCTATCGTTCTCTGATACTCTCTGACACTCTCTATCACTCTCTATCACTTTCTGACACTCTCTGACACTCTCAGACACTCTCTGACACTCTCTGAAACTCTCTATCACTCTCTATCACTCTCTGACACTCACTATCACTCTCTGACACTCTCTGACACTCTCTATCACTCTCAGACACTCTCTGACACTCTCTATCACTCTCTGACACTGTCTGACACTCTCTGACACTCTCTATCACTCTCGATCACTCTCTATCACTCTCTGACACTCTCTGACACTCTCAGACACTCTCTGACACTCTCTGAAAATCTCTATCACTCTCTATCACTCTCTGACACTCACTATCACTCTCTGACACTCTCTGACACTCTCTATCACTCTCAGACACTCTCTGACACTCTCTGACACTCTCTATCACTCTCTGACACTGTCTGACACTCTCTATCACTCTCTGACACTCTCTGACACTCTCTATCACTCTCAGACCCTCTCTGACACTCTCTGACACTCTCTATCACTCTCTGACACTGTCTGACACTCTCTGAAACTCTCTATCACTCTCTGACACTCTCTATCACTCTCTGACACTCTCTATCATTCTCTGACACTCTCTATCACTCTCTATCACTCTCTGACACTCTCTGACACTCTCAGACATTCACTATCAATCTCTGACACTCTCTGACACTCTCTATCACTCTCTGACACTCTCTGACACTCTCTATCACTCTCTATCACTTTCTGACACTCTCTGACACTCTCTGACACTCTCAGACACTCTCTGACACTCTCTGAAACTCCCTATCACTCTCTATCACTCTCTGACACTCACTATCACTCTCTGACTCTCTCTGACACTCTCTGTCACTCTCAGACACTCTCTGACACTCTCTGAAACTCTCTATCACTCTCTATCAATCTCTGACACTCACTATCACTCTCTGACACTCTCTGACACTCTCTATCACTCTCAGACACTCTCTGACACTCTCTATCATTCTCTGACACTCTCTGACACTCTCTATCACGCTCTAACACTTTCTGACACTCTCTGACACTCTCTGACACTCTCAGACACTCTCTGACACTCTCTGAAACTCCCTATCACTCTCTATCACTCTCTGACACTCACTATCACTCTCTGACACTCTCTGACACTCTCTGTCACTCTGAGACACTCTCTGACACTCTCTGTCACTCTCAGACACTCTCTGACACTCTCTGAAACTCTCTATCACTCTCTATCACTCTCTGACACTCACTATCACTCTCTGACACTCTCTGACACTCTCTATCACTCTCAGACACTCTCTGACACTCTCTATCATTCTCTGACACTCTCTGACACTCTCTATCACTCTCTATCACTTTCTGACACTCTCTGACACTCTCTGACACTCTCAGACACTCTCTGACACTCTCTGAAACTCCCTATCACTCTCTATCACTCTCTGACACTCACTATCACTCACTATCACTCTCTGACACTCTCTGACACTCTCTATCACTCTCAGACACTCTCTGACACTCTCTGACACTCTCTATCACTCTCTGACACTGTCTGACACTCTCTATCACTCTCTATCACTCTCTGACACTCACTATCACTCTCTGACACTCTCTGACACTCTCTGACACTCTCTGTCACTCTCTATCACTCTCTGACACTCTCTGACACTCTCTATCACTCTCTATCACTTTCTGACACTCTCTGACACTCTCTGACACTCTCAGACACTCTCTGACACTCTCTGAAACTCCCTATCACTCTCTATCACTCTCTGACACTCACTATCACTCTCTGACACTCTCTGACACTCTCTGTCACTCTCAGACACTCTCTGACACTCTCTGAAACTCTCTCTCACTCTCTATCACTCTCTGACACTCACTATCACTCTCTGACACTCTCTGACACTCTCTATCACTCTCAGACACTCTCTGACACTCTCCGACACTCTCTATCACTCTCTGACACTGTCTGACACTCTCTATCACTCTCTATCACTCTCTGACACTCACTATCACTCTCTGACACTCTCTGACACTCTCTGACACTCTCTGTGACTCTCTATCACTCTCTGACACTCTGAGACACTCTCTGACACTCTCTGACACTCTCTGACACTCTATCACTCTCTGACACTCTCTGACGCTCTCTATCACTCTCTATCACTTTCTGACACTCTCTGACACTCTCTGACACTCTCAGACACTCTCTGACACTCTCTGAAACTCTCTATCACTCTCTATCACTCTCTGACACTCACTATCACTCTGACACTCTCTGACACTCTCTGACACTCTCTATCACTCTCAGACACTCTCTGACACTCTCTGACACTCTCTATCACTCTCTGACACTGTCTGACACTCTCTGACACTCTCTATCACTCTCTATCACTCTCTGACACTCTCAGATACTCTCTGACACTCTCTGTCACTCTCAGACACTCTCTGACACTCCCTATCACTCTCTGACACTGTCTGACACTCTCTATCGTTCTCTGATACTCTCTGACACTCTCTATCACTCTCTATCACTTTCTGACACTCTCTGACACTCTCAGACACTCTCTGACACTCTCTGAAACTCTCTATCACTCTCTATCACTCTCTGACACTCACTATCACTCTCTGACACTCTCTGACACTCTCTATCACTCTCAGACACTCTCTGACACTCTCTATCACTCTCTGACACTGTCTGACACTCTCTGACACTCTCTATCACTCTCGATCACTCTCTATCACTCTCTGACACTCTCTGACACTCTCAGACACTCTCTGACACTCTCTGAAAATCTCTATCACTCTCTATCACTCTCTGACACTCACTATCACTCTCTGACACTCTCTGACACTCTCTATCACTCTCAGACACTCTCTGACACTCTCTGACACTCTCTATCACTCTCTGACACTGTCTGACACTCTCTATCACTCTCTGACACTCTCTGACACTCTCTATCACTCTCAGACCCTCTCTGACACTCTCTGACACTCTCTATCACTCTCTGACACTGTCTGACACTCTCTGAAACTCTCTATCACTCTCTATCACTCTCTGACACTCTCTATCACTCTCTGACACTCTCTATCATTCTCTGACACTCTCTATCACTCTCTATCACTCTCTGACACTCTCTGACACTCTCAGACATTCACTATCAATCTCTGACACTCTCTGACACTCTCTATCACTCTCTGACACTCTCTGACACTCTCTATCACTCTCTATCACTTTCTGACACTCTCTGACACTCTCTGACACTCTCAGACACTCTCTGACACTCTCTGAAACTCCCTATCACTCTCTATCACTCTCTGACACTCACTATCACTCTCTGACTCTCTCTGACACTCTCTGTCACTCTCAGACACTCTCTGACACTCTCTGAAACTCTCTATCACTCTCTATCAATCTCTGACACTCACTATCACTCTCTGACACTCTCTGACACTCTCTATCACTCTCAGACACTCTCTGACACTCTCTATCATTCTCTGACACTCTCTGACACTCTCTATCACGCTCTAACACTTTCTGACACTCTCTGACACTCTCTGACACTCTCAGACACTCTCTGACACTCTCTGAAACTCCCTATCACTCTCTATCACTCTCTGACACTCACTATCACTCTCTGACACTCTCTGACACTCTCTGTCACTCTGAGACACTCTCTGACACTCTCTGTCACTCTCAGACACTCTCTGACACTCTCTGAAACTCTCTATCACTCTCTATCACTCTCTGACACTCACTATCACTCTCTGACACTCTCTGACACTCTCTATCACTCTCAGACACTCTCTGACACTCTCTATCATTCTCTGACACTCTCTGACACTCTCTATCACTCTCTATCACTTTCTGACACTCTCTGACACTCTCTGACACTCTCAGACACTCTCTGACACTCTCTGAAACTCCCTATCACTCTCTATCACTCTCTGACACTCACTATCACTCACTATCACTCTCTGACACTCTCTGACACTCTCTATCACTCTCAGACACTCTCTGACACTCTCTGACACTCTCTATCACTCTCTGACACTGTCTGACACTCTCTATCACTCTCTATCACTCTCTGACACTCACTATCACTCTCTGACACTCTCTGACACTCTCTGACACTCTCTGTCACTCTCTATCACTCTCTGACACTCTGAGACACTCTCTGACACTCTCTGACACTCTCTGACACTCTATCACTCTCTGACACTCTCTGACGCTCTCTATCACTCTCTATCACTTTCTGACACTCTCTGACACTCTCTGACACTCTCAGACACTCTCTGACACTCTCTGAAACTCTCTATCACTCTCTATCACTCTCTGACACTCACTATCACTCTCTGACACTCTCTGACACTCTCTGACACTCTCTATCACTCTCAGACACTCTCTGACACTCTCTGACACTCTCTATCACTCTCTGACACTGTCTGACACTCTCTGACACTCTCTATCACTCTCTATCACTCTCTGACACTCTCAGACACTCTCTGACACTCTCTGTCACTCTCAGGCACTCTCTGACACTCCCTATCACTCTCTGACACTGTCTGACACTCTCTATCGTTCTCTGATACTCTCTGACACTCTCTATCACTCTCTATCACTTTCTGACACTCTCTGACACTCTCTGACACTCTCAGACACTCTCTGACACTCTCTGAAACTCTCTATCACTCTCTATCACTCTCTAACACTCACTATCACTCTCTGACACTCTCTGACACTCTCTATCACTCTCAGACACTCTCTGTCACTCTCTATCACTCTCTGACACTGTCTGACACTCTCTGACACTCTCTATCACTCTCGATCACTCTCTATCACTCTCTGACACTCTCTGACACTCTCAGACACTCTCTGACACTCTCTGAAAATCTCTATCACTCTCTATCACTCTCTGACACTCACTATCACTCTCTGACACTCTCTGACACTCTCTATCACTCTCAGACACTCTCTGACACTCTCTGACACTCTCTATCACTCTCTGACACTGTCTGACACTCTCTATCACTCTCTGACACTCTCTGACACTCTCTATCACTCTCAGACCCTCTCTGACACTCTCTGACACTCTCTAACACTCTCTGACACAGTCTGATACTCTCTATCACTCTCTATCACTCTCTGACACTCACTATCACTCTCTGACACTCTCTGACACTCTCTGACACTCTCTGACACTCTCAGACACTCACTATCACTCTCTGACACTGTTTGACACTCTCTGACACTCTCTATCACTCTCTGACACTGTCTGACCCTCTCTGACACTCTCTATCACTCTCTATCACTCTCTATCACTCTCTGACACTCTCAGACACTCTCTGACACTCTCTAACACTCTCTATCACTCTCTGACACTCTCAGACACTCTCTGACACTCTCAGACACTCTCTGACACTCTCTGAAACTCTCTATCACTCTCTATCACTCTCTGACACTCACTATCACTCTCTGACACTCTCTGACACTCTCTGACACTCTCTATCACTCTCAGACACTCTCTATCACTCTCAGACACTCTCAGACACTCTCTGACACTCTCAGACACTCACTATCACTCTCTGACACTGTTTGACACTCTCTGACACTCTCTATCACTCTCTGACACTGTCTGACCCTCTCTGACACTCTCTATCACTCTCTATCACTCTCTATCACTCTCTGACACTCTCAGACACTCTCTGACACTCTCTAACACTCTCTATCACTCTCTGACACTCTCAGACACTCTCTGACACTCTCAGACACTCTCTGACACTCTCTGAAACTCTCTATCACTCTCTATCACTCTCTGACACTCACTATCACTCTCTGACACTCTCTGACACTCTCTGACACTCTCTATCACTCTCAGACACTCTCTATCACTCTCAGACACTCTCAGACACTCTCTGACACTCTCAGACACTCACTATCACTCTCTGACACTGTTTGACACTCTCTGACACTCTCTATCACTCTCTGACACTGTCTGACCCTCTCTGACACTCTCTATCACTCTCTATCACTCTCTATCACTCTCTGACACTCTCAGACACTCTCTGACACTCTCTAACACTCTCTATCACTCTCTGACACTCTCAGACACTCTCTGACACTCTCAGACACTCTCTGACACTCTCTGAAACTCTCTATCACTCTCTATCACTCTCTGACACTCACTATCACTCTCTGACACTCTCTGACACTCTCTGACACACTCTATCACTCTCAGACACTCTCTGACACTCTCTGACACTCTCTATCACTCTCTGACACTGTCTGACACTCTCTGACACTCTCTATCACTCTCTGACACTGTCTGACACTCTCTATCACTCTCTGACACTCTCTGACACTCTCTGACACTCTCTAACACTCTATATCACTCTCAGACACTCTCTGACACTCTCAGACACTCTCTGACACTCTCTGAAACTCTCTATCACTCTCTATCACTCTCTGACACTCACTATCACTCTCTGACACTCTCTGACACTCGCTGACACTCTCTATCACTCTCAGACACTCTCTGACACTCTCTGACACTCTCTATCACTCTCTGACACTGTCTGACACTCTCTGACACTCTCTATCACTCTCTATCACTCTCTGACACTCTCAGACACTCTCTGACACTCTCTGTCACTCTCTGACACTGTCTGACACCCTCTATCGCTCTCTGACACTCTCTGACACTCTCTATCACTCTCTATCAATTTCTGACACTCTCTGACACTCTCTGACACTCTCAGACACTCTCTGACACTCTCTGAAACTCTCTATCACTCTCTATCACTCTCTGACACTGTCTGACACTCTCTGACACTCTCTATCACTCTCTATCACTCTCTGACACTCTCAGACACTCTCTGACACTCTCTGACACTCTCTGACACTCTCTATCACTCTCTGACACTCTCTGACACTCTCTGACACTCTCTATCACTCTCTATCACTTTCTGACACTCTCTGACACTCTCTGACACTCTCAGACACTCTCTGACACTCTCTGAAACTCTCTATCACTCTCTATCACTCTCTGACTCTCACTATCACTCTCTGACACTGTCTGACACTCTCTGACACTCTCTATCACTCTCTGACACTGTCTGACATTCTCTGAAACTCTCTATCACTCTCTATCACTCTCTGACACTCTCTATCACTCTCTGACACTCTCTATCACTCTCTGACTCTCTCTATCACTCTCTATCACTCTCTGACACTCTCTGACACTCTCAGACACTCACTATCAATCTCTGACACTCTCTGACACTCTCTATCACTCTCTGACACTCTCTGACACTCTCTATCACTCTCTATCACTTTCTGACACTCTCTGACACTCTCTGACACTCTCAGACACTCTCTGACACTCTCTGAAACTCCCTATCACTCTCTATCACTCTCTGACACTCACTATCACTCTCTGACACTCTCTGACACTCTCTGTCACTCTCAGACACTCTCTGACACTCTCTGAAACTCTCTATCACTCTCTATCACTCTCTGACACTCACTATCACTCTCTGACACTCTCTGACACTCTCTATCACTCTCAGACACTCTCTGACACTCTCTATCATTCTCTGACACTCTCTGACACTCTCTATCACTCTCTATCACTTTCTGACACTCTCTGACACTCTCTGACACTCTCAGAAACTCTCTGACACTCTCTGAAACTCCCTATCACTCTCTATCACTCTCTGACACTCTCTATCACTCTCTGACACTCTCTGACACTCTCTGTCACTCTCAGACACTCTCTGACACTCTCTGAAACTCTCTATCACTCTCTATCACTCTCTGACACTCACTATCACTCTCTGACACTCTCTGACACTCTCTATCACTCTCAGACACTCTCTGACACTCTCCGACACTCTCTATCACTCTCTGACACTGTCTGACACTCTCTATCACTCTCTATCACTCTCTGACACTCACTATCACTCTCTGACACTCTCTGACACTCTCTATCACTCTCTATCACTCTCTGACACTCTGAGACACTCTCTGACACTCTCTGACACTCTCTGACACTCTATCACTCTCTGACACTCTCTGACGCTCTCTATCACTCTCTATCACTTTCTGACACTCTCTGACACTCTCTGACACTCTCAGCCACTCTCTGACACTCTCTGAAACTCTCTATCACTCTCTATCACTCTCTGACACTCACTATCACTCTCTGACACTCTCTGACACTCTCTGACACTCTCTATCACTCTCAGACACTCTCTGACACTCTCTGACACTCTCTATCACTCTCTGACACTGTCTGACACTCTCTGACACTCTCTATCACTCTATATCACTCTCTGACACTCTCAGACACTCTCTGACACTCTCTGTCACTCTCAGACACTCTCTGACACTCCCTATCACTCTCTGACACTGTCTGACACTCTCTATCGTTCTCTGATACTCTCTGACACTCTCTATCACTCTCTATCACTTTCTGACACTCTCTGACACTCTCTGACACTCTCAGACACTCTCTGACACTCTCTGAAACTCTCTATCACTCTCTATCACTCTCTGACACTCACTATCACTCTCTGACACTCTCTGACACTCTCTATCACTCTCAGACACTCTCTGACACTCTCTATCACTCTCTGACACTGTCTGACACTCTCTGACACTCTCTATCACTCTCGATCACTCTCTATCACTCTCTGACACTCTCTGACACTCTCAGACACTCTCTGACACTCTCTGAAAATCTCTATCACTCTCTATCACTCTCTGACACTCACTATCACTCTCTGACACTCTCTGACACTCTCTATCACTCTCAGACACTCTCTGACACTCTCTGACACTCTCTATCACTCTCTGACACTGTCTGACACTCTCTATCACTCTCTGACACTCTCAGACACTCTCTGACACTCTCAGACACTCACTATCAATCTCTGACACTCTCTGACACTCTCTATCACTCTCTGACACTCTCTGACACTCTCTATCACTCTCTATCACTTTCTGACACTCTCTGACACTCTCTGACACTCTCAGACACTCTCTGACACTCTCTGAAACTCCCTATCACTCTCTATCACTCTCTGACACTCACTATCACTCTCTGACACTCTCTGACACTCTCTGTCACTCTCAGACACTCTCTGACACTCTCTGAAACTCTATCACTCTCTGACACTCTCTGACGCTCTCTATCACTCTCTATCACTTTCTGACACTCTCTGACACTCTCTGACACTCTCAGACACTCTCTGACACTCTCTGAAACTCTCTATCACTCTCTATCACTCTCTGACACTCACTATCACTCTCTGACACTCTCTGACACTCTCTGACACTCTCTATCACTCTCTGACACTCTCTGACACTCTCTATCACTCTCTGACACTGTCTGACACTGTCTGACACTCTCTATCACTCTCTATCACTCTCTGACACTCTCAGACACTCTCTGACACTCTCTGTCACTCTCAGACACTCTCTGACACTCCCTATCACTCTCTGACACTGTCTGACACTCTCTATCGTTCTCTGATACTCTCTGACACTCTCTATCACTCTCTATCACTTTCTGACACTCTCTGACACTCTCTGACACTCTCAGACACTCTCTGACACTCTCTGAAACTCTCTATTACTCTCTATCACTCTCTGACACTCATTATCACTCTCTGACACTCTCTGACACTCTCTATCACTCTCAGACACTCTCTAACACTCTCTATCACTCTCTGACACTGTCTGACACTCTCTGACACTCTCTATCACTCTCGATCACTCTCTATCACTCTCTGACACTCTCTGACACTCTCAGACACTCTCTGACACTCTCTGAAAATCTCTATCACTCTCTATCACTCTCTGACACTCACTATCACTCTCTGACACTCTCTGACACTCTCTATCACTCTCAGACACTCTCTGACACTCTCTGACACTCTCTATCACTCTCTGACACTGTCTGACACTCTCTATCACTCTCTGACACTCTCAGACACTCTCTGACACTCTCAGACACTCACTATCAATCTCTGACACTCTCTGACACTCTCTATCACTCTCTGACACTCTCTATCACTCTCTATCACTTTCTGACACTCTCTGACACTCTCTGACACTCTCAGACACTCTCTGACACTCTCTGAAACTCCCTATCACTCTCTATCACTCTCTGACACTCACTATCACTCTCTGACACTCTCTGACACTCTCTGTCACTCTCAGACACTCTCTGACACTCTCTGAAACTCTCTATCACTCTCTATCACTCTCTGACACTCACTATCACTCTCTGACACTCTCTGACACTCTCTATCACTCTCAGACACTCTCTGACACTCTCTATCATTCTCTGACACTCTCTGACACTCTCTATCACTCTCTATCACTTTCTGACACTCTCTGACACTCTCTGACACTCTCAGACACTCTCTGACACTCTCTGAAACTCCCTATCACTCTCTATCACTCTCTGACACTCACTATCACTCTCTGACACTCTCTGACACTCTCTGTCACTCTCAGACACTCTCTGACACTCTCTGAAACTCTCTATCACTCTCTGACACTCAATATCACTCTCTGACACTCTCTGAGACTCTCTATCACTCTCAGACACTCTCTGACACTCTCCGACACTCTCTATCACTCTCTGACACTGTCTGACACTCTCTATCACTCTCTATCACTCTCTGACACTCACTATCACTCTCTGACACTCTCTGACACTCTCTGACACTCTCTATCACTCTCTATCACTCTCTGACACTCTGAGACACTCTCTGATACTCTCTGACACTCTGACACTCTCTGACACTCTCTGACGCTCTCTATCACTCTCTATCACTTTCTGACACTCTCTGACACTCTCTGACTCTCTCAGACACTCTCTGACACTCTCTGAAACTCTCTATCACTCTCTATCACTCTCTGACACTCACTATCACTCTCTGACACTCTCTGACACTCTCTGACACTCTCTATCACTCTCAGACACTCTCTGACACTCTCTGACACTCTCTATCACTCTCTGACACTGTCTGACACTCTCTGACACTCTCTATCACTCTCTATCACTCTCTGACACTCTCAGACACTCTCTGACACTCTCTGTCACTCTCAGACACTCTCTGACACTCCCTATCACTCTCTGACACTGTCTGACACTCTCTATCGTTCTCTGATACTCTCTGACACTCTTTATCACTCTCTATCACTTTCTGACACTCTCTGACACTCTCTGACACTCTCAGACACTCTCTGACACTCTCTGAAACTCTCTATCACTCTCTATCACTCTCTGACACTCACTATCACTCTCTGACACTCTCTGACACTCTCTATCACTCTCAGACACTCTCTGACACTCTCTATCACTCTCTGACACTGTCTGACACTCTCTGACACTCTCTATCACTCTCGATCACTCTCTATCACTCTCTGACACTCTCTGACACTCTCAGACACTCTCTGACACTCTCTGAAAATCTCTATCACTCTCTATCACTCTCTGACACTCACTATCACTCTCTGACACTCTCTGACACTCTCTATCACTCTCAGACACTCTCTGACACTCTCTGACACTCTCTATCACTCTCTGACACTGTCTGACACTCTCTATCACTCTCTGACACTCTCAGACACTCTCTGACACTCTCTGACACTCTCAGACACTCTCTGACACTCTCTATCACTCTCTGACACTCTCAGACACTCTCTGACACTCTCTGAAACTCTCTATCACTCTCTATCACTGTCTGACACTCTCTGACACACTCTGACACTCTCTGAAACTCTCTATCACTCTCTATCACTCTCTGACACTATCTGACACTCTCAGACACTCACTATCACTCTCTGACACTGTCTGACACTCTCTGACACTCTCTATCACTCTCTGACACTGTCTGACACTCTCTGACACTCTCTATCACTCTCTATCACTCTCTGACACTCTCAGACACTCTCAGACACTCTCTGACACTCTATGACACTCTCTATCACTCTCTGACACTGTCTGACACTCTCTATCACTCTCTGACACTCTCTGACACTCTCTGACACTCTCTGACACTCTCTATCACTCTCTATCACTCTCTGACACTCTCAGACACTCTCAGACACTCTCTGACACTCTCAGACACTCTCTGACACTCTCTATCACTCTCTGACACTGTCTGACACTCTCTATCACTCTCTGACACTCTCTGACACTCTCTGACACTCTCTATCACTCTCTGACACTCTCAGACACTCTCTGACACTCTCTGACACTCTCAGACACTCTCTGACACTCTCTGAAACTCTCTATCACTCTCTATCACTCTCTGACACTCACTATCACTCTCTGACACTCTCAGACACTCTCTGACACTCTCAGACACCCTCTGACACTCTCTATCACTCTCTGACACTCTCAGACACTCTCTGACACTCTCTATCACTCTATATCACTCTCTGACACTCTCAGACACTCACTATCACTCTCTGACACTGTCTGACACTCTCTGACACTCTCTATCACTCTCTGACACTGTCTGACACTCTCTGACACTCTCTATCACTCTCTATCACTCTCTGACACTCTCAGACACTCTCAGACACTCTCTGACACTCTCAGACACTCTCTGACACTCTCTATCACTCTCTGACACTGTCTGACTCTCTCTATCACTCTCTGACACTCTCTGACACTCTCTGACACTCTCTATCACTCTCTATCACTCTCTGACACTCACTATCACTCTCTGACACTCTCAGACACTCTCTGACACTCTCAGACACTCTCTGACACTCTCTATCACTCTCTGACACTCTCAGACACTCTCTGACACTCTCTATCACTCTATATCACTCTCTGACACTCTCTGACACTCTCAGACACTCACTATCACTCTCTGACACTGTCTGACACTCTCTATCACTCTCTATCACTTTCTGACACTCTCTGACACTCTCTGACACTCTCAGACACTCACTATCACTCTCTGACACTGTCTGACACTCTCTATCACTCTCTATCACTTTCTGACACTCTCTGACACTCTCTGACACTCTCAGACACTCTCTGACACTCTCTATCACTCTCTGACACTCTCAGACACTCTCTGACACTCTCTATCACTCTATATCACTCTCTGACACTCTCTGACACTCTCAGACACTCACTATCACTCTCTGACACTGTCTGACACTCTCTATCACTCTCTATCACTTTCTGACACTCTCTGACACTCTCTGACACTCTCAGACACTCACTATCACTCTCTGACACTGTCTGACACTCTCTATCACTCTCTATCACTTTCTGACACTCTCTGACACTCTCTGACACTCTCAGACACTCACTATCACTCTCTGACACTGTCTGACACTCTCTATCACTCTCTATCACTTTCTGACACTCTCTGACACTCTCTGACACTCTCTGACACTCTCAGACACTCACTATCACTCTCTGACACTGTCTGACACTCTCTATCACTCTCTATCACTTTCTGACACTCTCTGACACTCTCTGACACTCTCAGACACTCACTATCACTCTCTGACACTGTCTGACACTCTCTATCACTCTCTATCACTTTCTGACACTCTCTGACACTCTCTGACACTCTCAGACACTCTCTGACACTCTCTGACACTCTCTGAAACTCTCTATCACTCTCTATCACTCTCTGACACTCACTATCACTCTCTGACACTCTCTATCACTCTCTATCACTTTCTGACACTCTCTGACACTCTCAGACACTCTCTGACTCTCTCTGAAACTCTCTATCACTCTCTATCACTCTCTGACACTCACTATCACTCTCTGACACTCTCTGACACTCTCTATTACTCTCAGACACTCTCTGACACTCTCTGACACTCTCTATCACTCTCTATCACTCTCTGACACTCTCTATCACTCTCTGACACTCTCTGACACTCTCTATCACTCTCTATCACTCTCTGACACTCACTATCACTCTCTGACACTCTCTATCACTCTCTATCACTTTCTGACACTCTCTGACACTCTCAGACACTCTCTGACTCTCTCTGAAACTCTCTATCACTCTCTATCACTCTCTGACACTCACTATCACTCTCTGACACTCTCTGACACTCTCTATTACTCTCAGACACTCTCTGACACTCTCTGACACTCTCTATCACTCTCTATCACTCTCTGACACTCTCTATCACTCTCTGACACTCTCTGACACTCTCTATCACTCTCTGACCCTCTCAGACACTCTCTGACACTCACTATCACTCTCTGACACTCACTATCACTCTCTGACACTCTCAGACACTCTCTGACACTCTCTGAAACTCTCTATCACTCTCTATCACTCTCTGACACTCACTATCACTCTCTATCACTCTCTGTCACTCTCTGACACTCTCAGACACTCACTATCACTCTCTGACACTCTCTGACACTCTCTATCACTCTCTATCACTCTCTGTCACTCTCTGACACTCTCAGACACTCACTATCACTCTCTGACACTCTCTGACACTCTCTATCACTCTCTGACACTCTCTATCACTCTCTGACACTCTCTGACACTCTCAGACACTCTCTGACACTCTCTGACACTCTCTGAAACTCTCTATCACTCTCTATCACTCTCTGACACTCACTATCACTCTCTGACACTCTCTATCACTCTCTATCACTTTCTGACACTCTCTGACACTCTCAGACACTCTCTGACTCTCTCTGAAACTCTCTATCACTCTATATCACTCTCTGACACTCACTATCACTCTCTGACACTCTCTGACACTCTCTATTACTCTCAGACACTCTCTGACACTCTCTGACACTCTCTATCACTCTCTATCACTCTCTGACACTCTCTATCACTCTCTGACACTCTCTGACACTCTCTATCACTCTCTGACCCTCTCAGACACTCTCTGACACTCACTATCACTCTCTGACACTCACTATCACTCTCTGACACTCTCAGACACACTCTGACACTCTCTGAAACTCTCTATCACTCTCTATCACTCTCTGACACTCACTATCACTCTCTATCACTCTCTGTCACTCTCTGACACTCTCAGACACTCACTATCACTCTCTGACACTCTCTGACACTCTCTATCACTCTCTATCACTCTCTGTCACTCTCTGACACTCTCAGACTCTCACTATCACTCTCTGACACTCTCTGACACTCTCTATCACTCTCTGACACTCTCTATCACTCTCTGACACTCTCTGACACTCTCTATCACTCTCTGACACTCTCTATCACTCTCTGACATTCTCTATCACTCTCTATCACTCTCTATCACTCTCTGTCACTCTCTGACACTCTCAGACTCTCACTATCACTCTCTGACACTCTCTGACACTCTCTATCACTCTCTGACACTCTCTATCACTCTCTGACACTCTCTGACACTCTCTATCACTCTCTGACACTCTCTATCACTCTCTGACACTCTCAGACACTCTCTGACACTCTCTATCACTCTCTATCACTCTCTGACACTCTCTGACACTCTCTGACACTCTCTATCACTCGCTATCACTCTCTGACACTCTCTGACACTCTCTATCACTCTCTGACACTCTCTATCACTCTCTGACACTCGCAGACACTCTCTGACACTCTCAGACACTCACTATCACTCTCTGACACTCTCTGACACTCTCTGTCACTCTCTGACACTCTCTATCACTCTCTGACACTCTCAGACACTCTCTGACACTCACTATCACTCTCTGACACTCTCTGACACTCTCTATCACTCTCTGTCACTCTCTGACACTCTCAGACACTCAGTATCACTCTCTGACACTCTCTGACACTCTCTATCACTCTCTGACACTCTCTATCACTCTCTGACACTCTCTGACACTCTCTATCACTCTCTGACACTCTCTATCACTCTCTGACACTCTCTGACACTCTCTATCACTCTCTGACACTCTCTATCACTCTCTGACACTCTCTGACACTCTCTATCACTCTCTGACACTCTCTATCACTCTCTGACACTCTCAGACACTCTCTGACACTCTCTGACACTCTCTATCACTCTCTGACACTCTCTGACACTCTCTATCACTCTCTGACACTCTCTATCACTCTCTGACACTCTCTGACACTCTCTGACACTCTCTGACACTCTCTATCACTCTCTGACACTCTCTATCACTCTCTGACACTCTCAGACACTCTCTGACACTCTCTGACACTCTCTATCACTCTCTGACACTCTCTGACACTCTCTATCACTCTCTGACACTCTCTATCACTCTCTGACACTCTCAGACACTCTCAGACACTCTCTGTCACTCTCTGACACTCTCTATCACTCTCTGACCCTCTCAGACACTCTCTGACACTCTCTATCACTCTCTATCACTCTCTGACACTCTCTGACACTCTCTGACACTCTCTATCACTCGCTATCACTCTCTGACACTCTCTGACACTCTCTATCACTCTCTGACACTCTCTATCACTCTCTGACACTCGCAGACACTCAGTATCACTCTCTGACACTCTCTGACACTCTCTATCACTCTCTGACACTCTCTATCACTCTCTGACACTCTCTGACACTCTCTATCACTCTCTGACACTCTCTATCACTCTCTGACACTCTCTGACACTCTCTATCACTCTCTGACACTCTCTATCACTCTCTGACACTCTCTGACACTCTCTATCACTCTCTGACACTCTCTATCACTCTCTGACACTCTCAGACACTCTCTGACACTCTCTGACACTCTCTATCACTCTCTGACACTCTCTGACACTCTCTATCACTCTCTGACACTCTCTATCACTCTCTGACACTCTCTGACACTCTCTGACACTCTCTGACACTCTCTATCACTCTCTGACACTCTCTATCACTCTCTGACACTCTCAGACACTCTCTGACACTCTCTGACACTCTCTATCACTCTCTGACACTCTCTGACACTCTCTATCACTCTCTGACACTCTCTATCACTCTCTGACACTCTCAGACACTCTCAGACACTCTCTGTCACTCTCTGACACTCTCTATCACTCTCTGACCCTCTCAGACACTCTCTGACACTCTCTATCACTCTCTATCACTCTCTGACACTCTCTGACACTCTCTGACACTCTCTATCACTCGCTATCACTCTCTGACACTCTCTGACACTCTCTATCACTCTCTGACACTCTCTATCACTCTCTGACACTCGCAGACACTCTCTGACACTCTCAGACACTCACTATCACTCTCTGACACTCTCTGACACTCTCTGTCACTCTCTGACACTCTCTATCACTCTCTGACACTCTCAGACACTCTCTGACACTCACTATCACTCTCTGACACTCTCTGACACTCTCTATCACTCTCTGTCACTCTCTGACACTCTCAGACACTCAGTATCACTCTCTGACACTCTCTGACACTCTCTATCACTCTCTGACACTCTCTATCACTCTCTGACACTCTCTGACACTCTCTATCACTCTCTGACACTCTCTATCACTCTCTGACACTCTCAGACACTCTCTGACACTCTCTGACACTCTCTATCACTCTCTGACACTCTCTGACACTCTCTATCACTCTCTGACACTCTCTATCACTCTCTGACACTCTCAGACACTCTCTGACACTCTCTATCACTCTCTATCACTCTCTGACACTCTCTGACACTCTCTGACACTCTCTATCACTCGCTATCACTCTCTGACACTCTCTGACACTCTCTGACACTCTCTATCACTCTCTGACACTCTCTATCACTCTCTGACACTCTCAGACACTCTCTGACACTCTCAGACACTCACTATCACTCTCTGACACTCTCTGACACTCTCTGTCACTCTCTGACACTCTCTATCACTCTCTGACACTCTCAGACACTCTCTGACACTCACTATCACTCTCTGACACTCTCAGACACTCTCTGTCACTCTCTGACACTCTCTATCACTCTCTGACCCTCTCAGACACTCTCTGACACTCACTATCACTCTCTGACACTCACTATCACTCTCTGACACTCTCAGACACTCTCTGACACTCTCTATCACTCTCTGTCACTCTCTGACACTCTCAGACTCTCACTATCACTCTCTGACACTCTCTATCACTCTCTGACACTCTCTATCACTCTCTGACACTCTCTGACACTCTCTATCACTCTCTGACACTCTCTATCACTCTCTGACACTCTCAGACACTCTCTGACACTCTCTATCACTCTCTATCACTCTCTGACACTCTCTGACACTCTCTGACACTCTCTATCACTCGCTATCACTCTCTGACACTCTCTGACACTCTCTATCACTCTCTGACACTCTCTATCACTCTCTGACACTCGCAGACACTCTCTGACACTCTCAGACACTCACTATCACTCTCTGACACTCTCTGACACTCTCTGTCACTCTCTGACACTCTCTATCACTCTCTGACACTCTCAGACACTCTCTGACACTCACTATCACTCTCTGACACTCTCTGACACTCTCTATCACTCTCTGTCACTCTCTGACACTCTCAGACACTCACTATCACTCTCTGACACTCTCTGACACTCTCTATCACTCTCTGACACTCTCTATCACTCTCTGACACTCTCTGACACTCTCTATCACTCTCTGACACTCTCTATCACTCTCTGACACTCTCAGACACTCTCTGACACTCTCTGACACTCTCTATCACTCTCTGACACTCTCTGACACTCTCTATCACTCTCTGACACTCTCTATCACTCTCTGACACTCTCAGACACTCTCTGACACTCTCTATCACTCTCTATCACTCTCTGACACTCTCTGACACTCTCTGACACTCTCTATCACTCGCTATCACTCTCTGACACTCTCTGACACTCTCTGACACTCTCTATCACTCTCTGACACTCTCTATCACTCTCTGACACTCTCAGACACTCTCTGACACTCTCAGACACTCACTATCACTCTCTGACACTCTCTGACACTCTCTGTCACTCTCTGACACTCTCTATCACTCTCTGACACTCTCAGACACTCTCTGACACTCACTATCACTCTCTGACACTCTCAGACACTCTCTGTCACTCTCTGACACTCTCTATCACTCTCTGACCCTCTCAGACACTCTCTGACACTCACTATCACTCTCTGACACTCACTATCACTCTCTGACACTCTCAGACACTCTCTGACACTCTCTGAAACTCTCTATCACTCTCTATCACTCTCTGACACTCACTATCACTCTCTGACACTCTCTGACACTCTCTATCACTCTCAGACACTCTCTGACACTCTCTGACACTCTCTATCACTCTCTGTCACTGTCTGACACTCTCTATCACTCTCTATCACTCTCTGACACTCTCTGTCACTCTCTGACACTCTCTATCACTCTCTGACGCTCACAGACACTCTCTGACACTCACTATCACTCTCTGACACTCTCAGACACTCTCTGTCACTCTCTGACACTCTCTATCACTCTCTGACCCTCTCAGACACTCTCTGACACTCACTATCACTCTCTGACACTCACTATCACTCTCTGACACTCTCAGACACTCTCTGACACTCTCTGAAACTCTCTATCACTCTCTATCACTCTCTGACACTCACTATCACTCTCTGACACTCTCTGACACTCTCTATCACTCTCAGACACTCTCTGACACTCTCTGACACTCTCTATCACTCTCTGACACTGTCTGACACTCTCTATCACTCTCTATCACTCTCTGACACTCACTATCACTATCTGACACTCTCTGACACTCTCTGACACTCTCTATCACTCTCTATCACTCTCTGACACTCTCAGACACTCTCTGACACTCTCTGACACTCTCTGACACTCTCTATCACTCTCTGACACTCTCTGACGCTCTCTATCACTCTCTATCACATTCTGACACTCTCTGACACTCTCTGACACTCTCAGACACTCTCTGACACTCTCTGAAACTCTCTATCACTCTCTATCACTCTCTGACACTGTCTGACACTCTCTATCACTCTCTATCACTCTCTGACACTCACTATCACTCTCTGACACTCTCTGACACTCTCTGACACTCTCTATCACTCTCTATCACTCTCTGACACTCTCAGACACTCTCTGACACTCTCTGACACTCTCTATCACTCTCTGACACTCTCTGACGCTCTCTATCACTCTCTATCACATTCTGACACTCTCTGACACTCTCTGACACTCTTAGACACTCTCTATCACTCTCTGACACTGTCTGACACTCTCTGACACTCTCTATCACTCTCTATCACTCTCTGACACTCTCAGACACGCTCTGACATTCTCTATCACTCTCTGACACTGTCTGACACTCTCTATCACTCTCTGACACTCTCTGACACTCTCTATCACTCTCTATCACTTTCTGACACTCTCTGACACTCTCTGACACTCTCAGACACTCTCTGACACTCTCTGAAACTCTCTATCACTCTCTATCACTCTCTGACACTTACTATCACTCTCTGACACTCTCTGACACTCTCTATCACTCTCAGACACTCTCTGACACTCTCTGACACTCTCTATCACTCTCTGACACTGTCTGACACTCTCTGACACTCTCTATCACTCTCTATCACTCTCTATCACTCTCTATCACTCTCTAACACTCTCAGACACTTTCTGACACTCTCTGACACTCTCTGAAACTCTCTAACACTCTCTATCCCTCTCTGACACTCTCAGACACTCTCTGACACTCTCTGACACTCTCTGAAACTCTCTGAAACTCTCTGAAACTCTCTCTCACTCTCTGACACTCTCAGACACTCGCTATCACTCTCTGACACTCTCTATCACTCTCTATCACTCTCTGACACTCTCAGACACTCTCTGACACTCTCTGACACTCTCTGACACTCTCAGACACTCTCTGACACTCTCTGACACTCTCAGACACTCACTATCACTCTCTGACACTGTCTGACACTCTCTATCACTCTCTATCACTTTCTGACACTCTCTGACACTCTCTGACACTCTCAGACACTCTCTGACACTCTCTGACACTCTCTGAAACTCTCTATCACTCTCTATCACTCTCTGACACTTACTATCACTCTCTGACACTCTCTGACACTCTCTATCACTCTCAGACACTCTCTGACACTCTCTGACACTCTCTATCACTCTCTGACACTGTCTGACACTCTCTGACACTCTCTATCACTCTCTATCACTCTCTATCACTCTCTATCACTCTCTAACACTCTCAGACACTTTCTGACACTCTCTGACACTCTCTGAAACTCTCTAACACTCTCTATCCCTCTCTGACACTCTCAGACACTCTCTGACACTCTCTGACACTCTCTGAAACTCTCTGAAACTCTCTGAAACTCTCTCTCACTCTCTGACACTCTCAGACACTCGCTATCACTCTCTGACACTCTCTATCACTCTCTATCACTCTCTGACACTCTCAGACACTCTCTGACACTCTCTGACACTCTCTGACACTCTCTGACACTCTCTGACACTCTCTGACACTCTCAGACACTCACTATCACTCTCTGACACTCTCTATCACTCTCTATCACTCTCTGACACTCTCTATCACTCTCTATCACTCTCTGACACTCTCAGACACTCTCTGACACTCTCTGACACTCTCTGACACTCTCAGACACTCTCTGACACTCTCTGACACTCTCAGACACTCACTATCACTCTCTGACACTGTCTGACACTCTCTATCACTCTCTATCACTTTCTGACACTCTCTGACACTCTCTGACACTCTCAGACACTCTCTGACACTCTCTGACACTCTCTGAAACTCTCTATCACTCTCTATCACTCTCTGACACTCACTATCACTCTCTGACACTCTCTATCACTCTCTATCACTTTCTGACACTCTCTGACACTCTCAGACACTCTCTGACTCTCTCTGAAAATCTCTATCACTCTCTATCAATCTCTGACACTCACTATCACTCTCTGACACTCTCTGACACTCTCTATTACTCTCAGACACTCTCTGACACTCTCTGACACTCTCTGACACTCTCTATCACTCTCTATCACTCTCTATCACTCTCTGACACTCTCTATCACTCTCTGACACTCTCTGACACTCTCTATCACTCTCTGACCCTCTCAGACACTCTCTGACACTCACTATCACTCTCTGACACTCACTATCACTCTCTGACACTCACTATCACTCTCTGACACTCTCTGAAACTCTCTATCACTCTCTATCACTCTCTGACACTCACTATCACTCTCTATCACTCTCTGTCACTCTCTGACACTCTCAGACACTCACTATCACTCTCTGACACTCTCTGACACTCTCTATCACTCTCTATCACTCTCTGTCACTCTCTGACACTCTCAGACACTCACTATCACTCTCTGACACTCTCTGACACTCTCTATCACTCTCTGACACTCTCTATCACTCTCTGACACTCTCTGACACTCTCTATCACTCTCTGACACTCTCTATCACTCTCTGACACTCTCTATCACTCTCTGACACTCTCTGACACTCTCTATCACTCTCTGACACTCTCTATCACTCTCTGACACTCTCAGACACTCTCTGACACTCTCTGACACTCTCTATCACTCTCTGACACTCTCTGACACTCTCTATCACTCTCTGACACTCTCTATCACTCTCTGACACTCTCAGACACTCTCTGACACTCTCTATCACTCTCTATCACTCTCTGACACTCTCTGACACTCTCTGACACTCTCTATCACTCGCTATCACTCTCTGACACTCTCTGACACTCTCTGACACTCTCTATCACTCTCTGACACTCTCTATCACTCTCTGACACTCTCAGACACTCTCTGACACTCTCAGACACTCACTATCACTCTCTGACACTCTCTGACACTCTCTGTCACTCTCTGACACTCTCTATCACTCTCTGACACTCTCAGACACTCTCTGACACTCACTATCACTCTCTGACACTCTCAGACACTCTCTGTCACTCTCTGACACTCTCTATCACTCTCTGACCCTCTCAGACACTCTCTGACACTCACTATCACTCTCTGACACTCACTATCACTCTCTGACACTCTCAGACACTCTCTGACACTCTCTATCACTCTCTGTCACTCTCTGACACTCTCAGACTCTCACTATCACTCTCTGACACTCTCTATCACTCTCTGACACTCTCTATCACTCTCTGACACTCTCTGACACTCTCTATCACTCTCTGACACTCTCTATCACTCTCTGACACTCTCTGACACTCTCTGACACTCTCTATCACTCTCTATCACTCTCTGACACTCTCTGACACTCTCTATCACTCGCTATCACTCTCTGACACTCTCTGACACTCTCTATCACTCTCTGACACTCTCTATCACTCTCTGACACTCGCAGACACTCTCTGACACTCTCAGACACTCACTATCACTCTCTGACACTCTCTGACACTCTCTGTCACTCTCTGACACTCTCTATCACTCTCTGACACTCTCAGACACTCTCTGACACTCACTATCACTCTCTGACACTCTCTGACACTCTCTATCACTCTCTGTCACTCTCTGACACTCTCAGACACTCACTATCACTCTCTGACACTCTCTGACACTCTCTATCACTCTCTGACACTCTCTATCACTCTCTGACACTCTCTGACACTCTCTATCACTCTCTGACACTCTCTATCACTCTCTGACACTCTCAGACACTCTCTGACACTCTCTGACACTCTCTATCACTCTCTGACACTCTCTGACACTCTCTATCACTCTCTGACACTCTCTATCACTCTCTGACACTCTCAGACACTCTCTGACACTCTCTATCACTCTCTATCACTCTCTGACACTCTCTGACACTCTCTGACACTCTCTATCACTCGCTATCACTCTCTGACACTCTCTGACACTCTCTGACACTCTCTATCACTCTCTGACACTCTCTATCACTCTCTGACACTCTCAGACACTCTCTGACACTCTCAGACACTCACTATCACTCTCTGACACTCTCTGACACTCTCTGTCACTCTCTGACACTCTCTATCACTCTCTGACACTCTCAGACACTCTCTGACACTCACTATCACTCTCTGACACTCTCAGACACTCTCTGTCACTCTCTGACACTCTCTATCACTCTCTGACCCTCTCAGACACTCTCTGACACTCACTATCACTCTCTGACACTCACTATCACTCTCTGACACTCACTATCACTCTCTGACACTCACTATCACTCTCTGACACTCTCTGACACTCTCAGACACTCACTATCACTCTCTGACACTCTCTGACACTCTCTGTCACTCTCTGACACTCTCTATCACTCTCTGACACTCTCAGACACTCTCTGACACTCACTATCACTCTCTGACACTCTCAGACACTCTCTGTCACTCTCTGACACTCTCTATCACTCTCTGACTCTCTCAGACACTCTCTGACACTCACTATCACTCTCTGACACTCACTATCACTCTCTGACACTCTCAGACACTCTCTGACACTCTCTGAAACTCTCTATCACTCTCTATCACTCTCTGACACTCACTATCACTCTCTGACACTCTCTGACACTCTCTATCACTCTCAGACACTCTCTGACACTCTCTGACACTCTCTATCACTCTCTGACACTGTCTGACACTCTCTATCACTCTCTATCACTCTCTGACACTCTCTGTCACTCTCTGACACTCTCTATCACTCTCTGACACTCACAGACACTCTCTGACACTCACTATCACTCTCTGACACTCTCAGACACTCTCTGTCACTCTCTGACACTCTCTATCACTCTCTGACCCTCTCAGACACTCTCTGACACTCACTATCACTCTCTGACACTCACTATCACTCTCTGACACTCTCAGACACTCTCTGACACTCTCTGAAACTCTCTATCACTCTCTATCACTCTCTGACACTCACTATCACTCTCTGACACTCTCTGACACTCTCTATCACTCTCAGACACTCTCTGACACTCTCTGACACTCTCTATCACTCTCTGACACTGTCTGACACTCTCTATCACTCTCTATCACTCTCTGACACTCACTATCACTATCTGACACTCTCTGACACTCTCTGACACTCTCTATCACTCTCTATCACTCTCTGACACTCTCAGACACTCTCTGACACTCTCTGACACTCTCTGACACTCTCTATCACTCTCTGACACTCTCTGACGCTCTCTATCACTCTCTATCACATTCTGACACTCTCTGACACTCTCTGACACTCTCAGACACTCTCTGACACTCTCTGAAACTCTCTATCACTCTCTATCACTCTCTGACACTGTCTGACACTCTCTATCACTCTCTATCACTCTCTGACACTCACTATCACTCTCTGACACTCTCTGACACTCTCTGACACTCTCTATCACTCTCTATCACTCTCTGACACTCTCAGACACTCTCTGACACTCTCTGACACTCTCTATCACTCTCTGACACTCTCTGACGCTCTCTATCACTCTCTATCACATTCTGACACTCTCTGACACTCTCTGACACTCTTAGACACTCTCTATCACTCTCTGACACTGTCTGACACTCTCTGACACTCTCTATCACTCTCTATCACTCTCTGACACTCTCAGACACGCTCTGACATTCTCTATCACTCTCTGACACTGTCTGACACTCTCTATCACTCTCTGACACTCTCTGACACTCTCTATCACTCTCTATCACTTTCTGACACTCTCTGACACTCTCTGACACTCTCAGACACTCTCTGACACTCTCTGAAACTCTCTATCACTCTCTATCACTCTCTGACACTTACTATCACTCTCTGACACTCTCTGACACTCTCTATCACTCTCAGACACTCTCTGACACTCTCTGACACTCTCTATCACTCTCTGACACTGTCTGACACTCTCTGACACTCTCTATCACTCTCTATCACTCTCTATCACTCTCTATCACTCTCTAACACTCTCAGACACTTTCTGACACTCTCTGACACTCTCTGAAACTCTCTAACACTCTCTATCCCTCTCTGACACTCTCAGACACTCTCTGACACTCTCTGACACTCTCTGAAACTCTCTGAAACTCTCTGAAACTCTCTCTCACTCTCTGACACTCTCAGACACTCGCTATCACTCTCTGACACTCTCTATCACTCTCTATCACTCTCTGACACTCTCAGACACTCTCTGACACTCTCTGACACTCTCTGACACTCTCAGACACTCTCTGACACTCTCTGACACTCTCAGACACTCACTATCACTCTCTGACACTGTCTGACACTCTCTATCACTCTCTATCACTTTCTGACACTCTCTGACACTCTCTGACACTCTCAGACACTCTCTGACACTCTCTGACACTCTCTGAAACTCTCTATCACTCTCTATCACTCTCTGACACTTACTATCACTCTCTGACACTCTCTGACACTCTCTATCACTCTCAGACACTCTCTGACACTCTCTGACACTCTCTATCACTCTCTGACACTGTCTGACACTCTCTGACACTCTCTATCACTCTCTATCACTCTCTATCACTCTCTATCACTCTCTAACACTCTCAGACACTTTCTGACACTCTCTGACACTCTCTGAAACTCTCTAACACTCTCTATCCCTCTCTGACACTCTCAGACACTCTCTGACACTCTCTGACACTCTCTGAAACTCTCTGAAACTCTCTGAAACTCTCTCTCACTCTCTGACACTCTCAGACACTCGCTATCACTCTCTGACACTCTCTATCACTCTCTATCACTCTCTGACACTCTCAGACACTCTCTGACACTCTCTGACACTCTCTGACACTCTCAGACACTCTCTGACACTCTCTGACACTCTCAGACACTCACTATCACTCTCTGACACTCTCTATCACTCTCTATCACTCTCTGACACTCTCAGACACTCTCTGACACTCTCTGACACTCTCTGACACTCTCAGACACTCTCTGACACTCTCTGACACTCTCAGACACTCACTATCACTCTCTGACACTGTCTGACACTCTCTATCACTCTCTATCACTTTCTGACACTCTCTGACACTCTCTGACACTCTCAGACACTCTCTGACACTCTCTGACACTCTCTGAAACTCTCTATCACTCTCTATCACTCTCTGACACTCACTATCACTCTCTGACACTCTCTATCACTCTCTATCACTTTCTGACACTCTCTGACACTCTCAGACACTCTCTGACTCTCTCTGAAAATCTCTATCACTCTCTATCAATCTCTGACACTCACTATCACTCTCTGACACTCTCTGACACTCTCTATTACTCTCAGACACTCTCTGACACTCTCTGACACTCTCTGACACTCTCTATCACTCTCTATCACTCTCTATCACTCTCTGACACTCTCTATCACTCTCTGACACTCTCTGACACTCTCTATCACTCTCTGACCCTCTCAGACACTCTCTGACACTCACTATCACTCTCTGACACTCACTATCACTCTCTGACACTCACTATCACTCTCTGACACTCTCTGAAACTCTCTATCACTCTCTATCACTCTCTGACACTCACTATCACTCTCTATCACTCTCTGTCACTCTCTGACACTCTCAGACACTCACTATCACTCTCTGACACTCTCTGACACTCTCTATCACTCTCTATCACTCTCTGTCACTCTCTGACACTCTCAGACACTCACTATCACTCTCTGACACTCTCTGACACTCTCTATCACTCTCTGACACTCTCTATCACTCTCTGACACTCTCTGACACTCTCTATCACTCTCTGACACTCTCTATCACTCTCTGACACTCTCTATCACTCTCTGACACTCTCTGACACTCTCTATCACTCTCTGACACTCTCTGACACTCTCTATCACTCTCTGACACTCTCTATCACTCTCTGACACTCTCAGACACTCTCTGACACTCTCTATCACTCTCTATCACTCTCTGACACTCTCTGACACTCTCTGACACTCTCTATCACTCGCTATCACTCTCTGACACTCTCTGACACTCTCTATCACTCTCTGACACTCTCTATCACTCTCTGACACTCTCTGACACTCTCTATCAGTCTCTGACACTCTCAGACACTCTCTGACACTCTCTATCACTCTCTATCACTCTCTGACACTCTCTGACACTCTCTGACACTCTCTATCACTCGCTATCACTCTCTGACACTCTCTGACACTCTCTGACACTCTCTATCACTCTCTGACACTCTCTATCACTCTCTGACACTCTCAGACACTCTCTGACACTCTCAGACACTCACTATCACTCTCTGACACTCTCTGACACTCTCTGTCACTCTCTGACACTCTCTATCACTCTCTGACACTCTCTGACACTCTCTGACACTCACTATCACTCTCTGACACTCTCAGACACTCTCTGTCACTCTCTGACACTCTCTATCACTCTCTGACCCTCTCAGACACTCTCTGACACTCACTATCACTCTCTGACACTCACTATCACTCTCTGACACTCTCTGACACTCTCAGACACTCACTATCACTCTCTGACACTCTCTGACACTCTCTGTCACTCTCTGACACTCTCTATCACTCTCTGACACTCTCAGACACTCTCTGACACTCACTATCACTCTCTGACACTCTCAGACACTCTCTGTCACTCTCTGACACTATCTATCACTCTCTGACTCTCTCAGACACTCTCTGACACTCACTATCACTCTCTGACACTCACTATCACTCTCTGACACTCTCAGACACTCTCTGACACTCTCTGAAACTCTCTATCACTCTCTATCACTCTCTGACACTCACTATCACTCTCTGACACTCTCTGACACTCTCTATCACTCTCAGACACTCTCTGACACTCTCTGACACTCTCTATCACTCTCTGACACTGTCTGACACTCTCTATCACTCTCTATCACTCTCTGACACTCTCTGTCACTCTCTGACACTCTCTATCACTCTCTGACACTCACAGACACTCTCTGACACTCACTATCACTCTCTGACACTCTCAGACACTCTCTGTCACTCTCTGACACTCTCTATCACTCTCTGACCCTCTCAGACACTCTCTGACACTCACTATCACTCTCTGACACTCACTATCACTCTCTGACACTCTCAGACACTCTCTGACACTCTCTGAAACTCTCTATCACTCTCTATCACTCTCTGACACTCACTATCACTCTCTGACACTCTCTGACACTCTCTATCACTCTCAGACACTCTCTGACACTCTCTGACACTCTCTATCACTCTCTGACACTGTCTGACACTCTCTATCACTCTCTATCACTCTCTGACACTCACTATCACTATCTGACACTCTCTGACACTCTCTGACACTCTCTATCACTCTCTATCACTCTCTGACACTCTCAGACACTCTCTGACACTCTCTGACACTCTCTGACACTCTCTATCACTCTCTGACACTCTCTGACGCTCTCTATCACTCTCTATCACATTCTGACACTCTCTGACACTCTCTGACACTCTCAGACACTCTCTGACACTCTCTGAAACTCTCTATCACTCTCTATCACTCTCTGACACTGTCTGACACTCTCTATCACTCTCTATCACTCTCTGACACTCACTATCACTCTCTGACACTCTCTGACACTCTCTGACACTCTCTATCACTCTCTATCACTCTCTGACACTCTCAGACACTCTCTGACACTCTCTGACACTCTCTATCACTCTCTGACACTCTCTGACGCTCTCTATCACTCTCTATCACATTCTGACACTCTCTGACACTCTCTGACACTCTTAGACACTCTCTATCACTCTCTGACACTGTCTGACACTCTCTGACACTCTCTATCACTCTCTATCACTCTCTGACACTCTCAGACACGCTCTGACATTCTCTATCACTCTCTGACACTGTCTGACACTCTCTATCACTCTCTGACACTCTCTGACACTCTCTATCACTCTCTATCACTTTCTGACACTCTCTGACACTCTCTGACACTCTCAGACACTCTCTGACACTCTCTGAAACTCTCTATCACTCTCTATCACTCTCTGACACTTACTATCACTCTCTGACACTCTCTGACACTCTCTATCACTCTCAGACACTCTCTGACACTTTCTGACACTCTCTATCACTCTCTGACACTGTCTGACACTCTCTGACACTCTCTATCACTCTCTATCACTCTCTATCACTCTCTATCACTCTCTAACACTCTCAGACACTTTCTGACACTCTCTGACACTCTCTGAAACTCTCTAACACTCTCTATCCCTCTCTGACACTCTCAGACACTCTCTGACACTCTCTGACACTCTCTGAAACTCTCTGAAACTCTCTGAAACTCTCTCTCACTCTCTGACACTCTCAGACACTCGCTATCACTCTCTGACACTCTCTATCACTCTCTATCACTCTCTGACACTCTCAGACACTCTCTGACACTCTCTGACACTCTCTGACACTCTCAGACACTCTCTGACACTCTCTGACACTCTCAGACACTCACTATCACTCTCTGACACTGTCTGACACTCTCTATCACTCTCTATCACTTTCTGACACTCTCTGACACTCTCTGACACTCTCAGACACTCTCTGACACTCTCTGACACTCTCTGAAACTCTCTATCACTCTCTATCACTCTCTGACACTTACTATCACTCTCTGACACTCTCTGACACTCTCTATCACTCTCAGACACTCTCTGACACTCTCTGACACTCTCTATCACTCTCTGACACTGTCTGACACTCTCTGACACTCTCTATCACTCTCTATCACTCTCTATCACTCTCTATCACTCTCTAACACTCTCAGACACTTTCTGACACTCTCTGACACTCTCTGAAACTCTCTAACACTCTCTATCCCTCTCTGACACTCTCAGACACTCTCTGACACTCTCTGACACTCTCTGAAACTCTCTGAAACTCTCTGAAACTCTCTCTCACTCTCTGACACTCTCAGACACTCGCTATCACTCTCTGACACTCTCTATCACTCTCTATCACTCTCTGACACTCTCAGACACTCTCTGACACTCTCTGACACTCTCTGACACTCTCTGACACTCTCTGACACTCTCTGACACTCACTATCACTCTCTGACACTCTCTATCACTCTCTATCACTCTCTGACACTCTCAGACACTCTCTGACACTCTCTGACACTCTCTGACACTCTCAGACACTCTCTGACACTCTCTGACACTCTCAGACACTCACTATCACTCTCTGACACTGTCTGACACTCTCTATCACTCTCTATCACTTTCTGACACTCTCTGACACTCTCTGACACTCTCAGACACTCTCTGACACTCTCTGACACTCTCTGAAACTCTCTATCACTCTCTATCACTCTCTGACACTCACTATCACTCTCTGACACTCTCTATCACTCTCTATCACTTTCTGACACTCTCTGACACTCTCAGACACTCTCTGACTCTCTCTGAAAATCTCTATCACTCTCTATCAATCTCTGACACTCACTATCACTCTCTGACACTCTCTGACACTCTCTATTACTCTCAGACACTCTCTGACACTCTCTGACACTCTCTGACACTCTCTATCACTCTCTATCACTCTCTATCACTCTCTGACACTCTCTATCACTCTCTGACACTCTCTGACACTCTCTATCACTCTCTGACCCTCTCAGACACTCTCTGACACTCACTATCACTCTCTGACACTCACTATCACTCTCTGACACTCACTATCACTCTCTGACACTCTCTGAAACTCTCTATCACTCTCTATCACTCTCTGACACTCACTATCACTCTCTATCACTCTCTGTCACTCTCTGACACTCTCAGACACTCACTATCACTCTCTGACACTCTCTGACACTCTCTATCACTCTCTATCACTCTCTGTCACTCTCTGACACTCTCAGACACTCACTATCACTCTCTGACACTCTCTGACACTCTCTATCACTCTCTGACACTCTCTATCACTCTCTGACACTCTCTGACACTCTCTATCACTCTCTGACACTCTCTATCACTCTCTGACACTCTCTATCACTCTCTGACACTCTCTGACACTCTCTATCACTCTCTGACACTCTCTATCACTCTCTGACACTCTCAGACACTCTCTGACACTCTCTGACACTCTCTATCACTCTCTGACACTCTCTGACACTCTCTATCACTCTCTGACACTCTCTATCACTCTCTGACACTCTCAGACACTCTCTGACACTCTCTATCACTCTCTATCACTCTCTGACACTCTCTGACACTCTCTGACACTCTCTATCACTCGCTATCACTCTCTGACACTCTCTGACACTCTCTGACACTCTCTATCACTCTCTGACACTCTCTATCACTCTCTGACACTCTCAGACACTCTCTGACACTCTCAGACACTCACTATCACTCTCTGACACTCTCTGACACTCTCTGTCACTCTCTGACACTCTCTATCACTCTCTGACACTCTCAGACACTCTCTGACACTCACTATCACTCTCTGACACTCTCAGACACTCTCTGTCACTCTCTGACACTCTCTATCACTCTCTGACCCTCTCAGACACTCTCTGACACTCACTATCACTCTCTGACACTCACTATCACTCTCTGACACTCTCAGACACTCTCTGACACTCTCTATCACTCTCTGTCACTCTCTGACACTCTCAGACTCTCACTATCACTCTCTGACACTCTCTATCACTCTCTGACACTCTCTATCACTCTCTGACACTCTCTGACACTCTCTATCACTCTCTGACACTCTCTATCACTCTCTGACACTCTCAGACACTCTCTGACACTCTCTATCACTCTCTATCACTCTCTGACACTCTCTGACACTCTCTATCACTCGCTATCACTCTCTGACACTCTCTGACACTCTCTATCACTCTCTGACACTCTCTATCACTCTCTGACACTCGCAGACACTCTCTGACACTCTCAGACACTCACTATCACTCTCTGACACTCTCTGACACTCTCTGTCACTCTCTGACACTCTCTATCACTCTCTGACACTCTCAGACACTCTCTGACACTCACTATCACTCTCTGACACTCTCTGACACTCTCTATCACTCTCTGTCACTCTCTGACACTCTCAGACACTCACTATCACTCTCTGACACTCTCTGACACTCTCTATCACTCTCTGACACTCTCTATCACTCTCTGACACTCTCTGACACTCTCTATCACTCTCTGACACTCTCTATCACTCTCTGACACTCTCAGACACTCTCTGACACTCTCTGACACTCTCTATCACTCTCTGACACTCTCTGACACTCTCTATCACTCTCTGACACTCTCTATCACTCTCTGACACTCTCAGACACTCTCTGACACTCTCTATCACTCTCTATCACTCTCTGACACTCTCTGACACTCTCTGACACTCTCTATCACTCGCTATCACTCTCTGACACTCTCTGACACTCTCTGACACTCTCTATCACTCTCTGACACTCTCTATCACTCTCTGACACTCTCAGACACTCTCTGACACTCTCAGACACTCACTATCACTCTCTGACACTCTCTGACACTCTCTGTCACTCTCTGACACTCTCTATCACTCTCTGACACTCTCAGACACTCTCTGACACTCACTATCACTCTCTGACACTCTCAGACACTCTCTGTCACTCTCTGACACTCTCTATCACTCTCTGACCCTCTCAGACACTCTCTGACACTCACTATCACTCTCTGACACTCACTATCACTCTCTGACACTCTCTGACACTCTCAGACACTCACTATCACTCTCTGACACTCTCTGACACTCTCTGTCACTCTCTGACACTCTCTATCACTCTCTGACACTCTCAGACACTCTCTGACACTCACTATCACTCTCTGACACTCTCAGACACTCTCTGTCACTCTCTGACACTCTCTATCACTCTCTGACTCTCTCAGACACTCTCTGACACTCACTATCACTCTCTGACACTCACTATCACTCTCTGACACTCTCAGACACTCTCTGACACTCTCTGAAACTCTCTATCACTCTCTATCACTCTCTGACACTCACTATCACTCTCTGACACTCTCTGACACTCTCTATCACTCTCAGACACTCTCTGACACTCTCTGACACTCTCTATCACTCTCTGACACTGTCTGACACTCTCTATCACTCTCTATCACTCTCTGACACTCTCTGTCACTCTCTGACACTCTCTATCACTCTCTGACACTCACAGACACTCTCTGACACTCACTATCACTCTCTGACACTCTCAGACACTCTCTGTCACTCTCTGACACTCTCTATCACTCTCTGACCCTCTCAGACACTCTCTGACACTCACTATCACTCTCTGACACTCACTATCACTCTCTGACACTCTCAGACACTCTCTGACACTCTCTGAAACTCTCTATCACTCTCTATCACTCTCTGACACTCACTATCACTCTCTGACACTCTCTGACACTCTCTATCACTCTCAGACACTCTCTGACACTCTCTGACACTCTCTATCACTCTCTGACACTGTCTGACACTCTCTATCACTCTCTATCACTCTCTGACACTCACTATCACTATCTGACACTCTCTGACACTCTCTGACACTCTCTATCACTCTCTATCACTCTCTGACACTCTCAGACACTCTCTGACACTCTCTGACACTCTCTGACACTCTCTATCACTCTCTGACACTCTCTGACGCTCTCTATCACTCTCTATCACATTCTGACACTCTCTGACACTCTCAGACACTCTCTGACACTCTCTGAAACTCTCTATCACTCTCTATCACTCTCTGACACTGTCTGACACTCTCTATCACTCTCTATCACTCTCTGACACTCACTATCACTCTCTGACACTCTCTGACACTCTCTGACACTCTCTATCACTCTCTATCACTCTCTGACACTCTCAGACACTCTCTGACACTCTCTGACACTCTCTATCACTCTCTGACACTCTCTGACGCTCTCTATCACTCTCTATCACATTCTGACACTCTCTGACACTCTCTGACACTCTTAGACACTCTCTATCACTCTCTGACACTGTCTGACACTCTCTGACACTCTCTATCACTCTCTATCACTCGCTGACACTCTCAGACACGCTCTGACATTCTCTATCACTCTCTGACACTGTCTGACACTCTCTATCACTCTCTGACACTCTCTGACACTCTCTATCACTCTCTATCACTTTCTGACACTCTCTGACACTCTCTGACACTCTCAGACACTCTCTGACACTCTCTGAAACTCTCTATCACTCTCTATCACTCTCTGACACTTACTATCACTCTCTGACACTCTCTGACACTCTCTATCACTCTCAGACACTCTCTGACACTCTCTGACACTCTCTATCACTCTCTGACACTGTCTGACACTCTCTGACACTCTCTATCACTCTCTATCACTCTCTATCACTCTCTATCACTCTCTAACACTCTCAGACACTTTCTGACACTCTCTGACACTCTCTGAAACTCTCTAACACTCTCTATCCCTCTCTGACACTCTCAGACACTCTCTGACACTCTCTGACACTCTCTGAAACTCTCTGAAACTCTCTGAAACTCTCTCTCACTCTCTGACACTCTCAGACACTCGCTATCACTCTCTGACACTCTCTATCACTCTCTATCACTCTCTGACACTCTCAGACACTCTCTGACACTCTCTGACACTCTCTGACACTCTCAGACACTCTCTGACACTCTCTGACACTCTCAGACACTCACTATCACTCTCTGACACTGTCTGACACTCTCTATCACTCTCTATCACTTTCTGACACTCTCTGACACTCTCTGACACTCTCAGACACTCTCTGACACTCTCTGACACTCTCTGAAACTCTCTATCACTCTCTATCACTCTCTGACACTTACTATCACTCTCTGACACTCTCTGACACTCTCTATCACTCTCTGACACTGTCTGACACTCTCTATCACTCTCTATCACTCTCTGACACTCACTATCACTATCTGACACTCTCTGACACTCTCTGACACTCTCTATCACTCTCTATCACTCTCTGACACTCTCAGACACTCTCTGACACTCTCTGACACTCTCTGACACTCTCTATCACTCTCTGACACTCTCTGACGCTCTCTATCACTCTCTATCACATTCTGACACTCTCTGACACTCTCTGACACTCTCAGACACTCTCTGACACTCTCTGAAACTCTCTATCACTCTCTATCACTCTCTGACACTGTCTGACACTCTCTATCACTCTCTATCACTCTCTGACACTCACTATCACTCTCTGACACTCTCTGACACTCTCTGACACTCTCTATCACTCTCTATCACTCTCTGACACTCTCAGACACTCTCTGACACTCTCTGACACTCTCTATCACTCTCTGACACTCTCTGACGCTCTCTATCACTCTCTATCACATTCTGACACTCTCTGACACTCTCTGACACTCTTAGACACTCTCTATCACTCTCTGACACTGTCTGACACTCTCTGACACTCTCTATCACTCTCTATCACTCTCTGACACTCTCAGACACGCTCTGACATTCTCTATCACTCTCTGACACTGTCTGACACTCTCTATCACTCTCTGACACTCTCTGACACTCTCTATCACTCTCTATCACTTTCTGACACTCTCTGACACTCTCTGACACTCTCAGACACTCTCTGACACTCTCTGAAACTCTCTATCACTCTCTATCACTCTCTGACACTTACTATCACTCTCTGACACTCTCTGACACTCTCTATCACTCTCAGACACTCTCTGACACTCTCTGACACTCTCTATCACTCTCTGACACTGTCTGACACTCTCTGACACTCTCTATCACTCTCTATCACTCTCTATCACTCTCTATCACTCTCTAACACTCTCAGACACTTTCTGACACTCTCTGACACTCTCTGAAACTCTCTAACACTCTCTATCCCTCTCTGACACTCTCAGACACTCTCTGACACTCTCTGACACTCTCTGAAACTCTCTGAAACTCTCTGAAACTCTCTCTCACTCTCTGACACTCTCAGACACTCGCTATCACTCTCTGACACTCTCTATCACTCTCTATCACTCTCTGACACTCTCAGACACTCTCTGACACTCTCTGACACTCTCTGACACTCTCAGACACTCTCTGACACTCTCTGACACTCTCAGACACTCACTATCACTCTCTGACACTGTCTGACACTCTCTATCACTCTCTATCACTTTCTGACACTCTCTGACACTCTCTGACACTCTCTGACACTCTCTGACACTGTCTGACACTCTCTATCACTCTCTATCACTTTCTGACACTCTCTGACACTCTCTGACACTCTCTGACACTCTCAGACACTCTCTGACACTCTCTGACACTCTCTGAAACTCTCTATCACTCTCTATCACTCTCTGACACTTACTATCACTCTCTGACACTCTCTGACACTCTCTATCACTCTCAGACACTCTCTGACACTCTCTGACACTCTCTATCACTCTCTGACACTGTCTGACACTCTCTGACACTCTCTATCACTCTCTATCACTCTCTATCACTCTCTATCACTCTCTAACACTCTCAGACACTTTCTGACACTCTCTGACACTCTCTGAAACTCTCTAACACTCTCTATCCCTCTCTGACACTCTCTGACACTCTCTGACACTCTCAGACACTCTCTGACACTCTCTGACACTCTCTGAAACTCTCTATCACTCTCTATCACTCTCTGACACTCACTATCACTCTCTGACACTCTCTATCACTCTCTATCACTTTCTGACACTCTCTGACACTCTCAGACACTCTCTGACTCTCTCTGAAAATCTCTATCACTCTCTATCAATCTCTGACACTCACTATCACTCTCTGACACTCTCTGACACTCTCTATTACTCTCAGACACTCTCTGACACTCTCTGACACTCTCTGACACTCTCTATCACTCTCTATCACTCTCTATCACTCTCTGACACTCTCTATCACTCTCTGACACTCTCTGACACTCTCTATCACTCTCTGACCCTCTCAGACACTCTCTGACACTCACTATCACTCTCTGACACTCACTATCACTCTCTGACACTCACTATCACTCTCTGACACTCTCTGAAACTCTCTATCACTCTCTATCACTCTCTGACACTCACTATCACTCTCTATCACTCTCTGTCACTCTCTGACACTCTCAGACACTCACTATCACTCTCTGACACTCTCTGACACTCTCTATCACTCTCTATCACTCTCTGTCACTCTCTGACACTCTCAGACACTCACTATCACTCTCTGACACTCTCTGACACTCTCTATCACTCTCTGACACTCTCTATCACTCTCTGACACTCTCTGACACTCTCTATCACTCTCTGACACTCTCTATCACTCTCTGACACTCTCTATCACTCTCTGACACTCTCTGACACTCTCTATCACTCTCTGACACTCTCTGACACTCTCTATCACTCTCTGACACTCTCTATCACTCTCTGACACTCTCAGACACTCTCTGACACTCTCTATCACTCTCTATCACTCTCTGACACTCTCTGACACTCTCTGACACTCTCTATCACTCGCTATCACTCTCTGACACTCTCTGACACTCTCTATCACTCTCTGACACTCTCTATCACTCTCTGACACTCTCTGACACTCTCTGTCACTCTCTGACACTCTCTATCACTCTCTGACACTCTCAGACACTCTCAGACACTCACTATCACTCTCTGACACTCTCTGACACTCTCTGTCACTCTCTGACACTCTCTATCACTCTCTGACACTCTCAGACACTCTCTGACACTCACTATCACTCTCTGACACTCTCAGACACTCTCTGTCACTCTCTGACACTCTCTATCACTCTCTGACCCTCTCAGACACTCTCTGACACTCACTATCACTCTCTGACACTCACTATCACTCTCTGACACTCACTATCACTCTCTGACACTCTCTGACACTCTCTATCACTCTCTGACACTCTCTATCACTCTCTGACACTCTCTGACACTCTCTATCACTCTCTGACACTCTCTATCACTCTCTGACACTCTCTATCACTCTCTGACACTCTCTGACACTCTCTATCACTCTCTGACACTCTCTATCACTCTCTGACACTATCTGACACTCTCTATCACTCTCTGACACTCTCTGACACTCTCTATCACTCTCTGACACTCTCTATCACTCTCTGACACTCTCAGACACTCTCTATCACTCTCTATCACTCTCTATCACTCTCTGACACTCTCTGACACTCTCTGACACTCTCTATCACTCGCTATCACTCTCTGACACTCTCTGACACTCTCTATCACTCTCTGACACTCTCTATCAATCTCTGACACTCTCAGACACTCTCTGACACTCTCAGACACTCACTATCACTCTCTGACACTCTCTGACACTCTCTGTCACTCTCTGACACTCTCTATCACTCTCTGACACTCTCAGACACTCTCTGACACTCACTATCACTCTCTGACACTCTCAGACACTCTCTGTCACTCTCTGACACTCTCTATCACTCTCTGACCCTCTCAGACACTCTCTGACACTCACTATCACTCTCTGACACTCACTATCACTCTCTGACACTCACTATCACTCTCTGACAGTCTCTGACACTCTCTATCACTCTCTGACACTCTCTATCACTCTCTGACACTCTCTGACACTCTCTATCACTCTCTGACACTCTCTATCACTCTCTGACACTCTCTATCACTCTCTGACACTCTCTATCACTCTCTGACACTCTCTGACACTCTCTATCACTCTCTGACACTCTCTATCACTCTCTGACACTCTCTATCACTCTCTGACACTCTCTGACACTCTCTGACACTCTCTATCACTCGCTATCACTCTCTGACACTCTCTGACACTCTCTATCACTCTCTATCACTCTCTATCACTCTCTGACACTCTCTGACACTCTCTGACACTCTCTATCACTCGCTATCACTCTCTGACACTCTCTGACACTCTCTATCACTCTCTGACACTCTCTATCAATCTCTGACACTCTCAGACACTCTCTGACACTCTCAGACACTCACTATCACTCTCTGACACTCTCTGACACTCTCTGTCACTCTCTGACACTCTCTATCACTCTCTGACACTCTCAGACACTCTCTGACACTCACTATCACTCTCTGACACTCTCAGACACTCTCTGTCACTCTCTGACACTCTCTATCACTCTCTGACCCTCTCAGACACTCTCTGACACTCACTATCACTCTCTGACACTCACTATCACTCTCTGACACTCACTATCACTCTCTGACAGTCTCTGACACTCTCTATCACTCTCTGACACTCTCTATCACTCTCTGACACTCTCTGACACTCTCTATCACTCTCTGACACTCTCTATCACTCTCTGACACTCTCTATCACTCTCTGACACTCTCTATCACTCTCTGACACTCTCTGACACTCTCTATCACTCTCTGACACTCTCTATCACTCTCTGACACTCTCAGACACTCTCTGACACTCTCTATCACTCTCTATCACTCTCTGACACTCTCTGACACTCTCTGACACTCTCTATCACTCGCTATCACTCTCTGACACTCTCTGACACTCTCTATCACTCTCTGACACTCTCAGACACTCTCTGACACTCTCAGACACTCACTATCACTCTCTGACACTCTCTGACACTCTCTGTCACTCTCTGACACTCTCTATCACTCTCTGACACTCTCAGACACTCTCTGACACTCACTATCACTCTCTGACACTCTCAGACACTCTCTGTCACTCTCTGACACTCTCTATCACTCTCTGACACTCTCAGACACTCTCTGACACTCACTATCACTCTCTGACACTCACTATCACTCTCTGACACTCTCTGACACTCTCTATCACTCTCTGACCCTCTCAGACACTCTCTGACACTCACTATCACTCTCTGACACTCACTATCACTCTCTGACACTCACTATCACTCTCTGACACTCTCTGACACTCTCTATCACTCTCTGACACTCTCTATCACTCTCTGACACTCTCTGACACTCTCTATCACTCTCTGACACTCTCTATCACTCTCTGACACTCTCTATCACTCTCTGACACTCTCTATCACTCTCTGACACTCTCTGACACTCTCTATCACTCTCTGACACTCTCTATCACTCTCTGACACTCTCAGACACTCTCTGACTCTCTCTATCACTCTCTATCACTCTCTGACACTCTCTGACACTCTCTGACACTCTCTATCACTCGCCATCACTCTCTGACACTCTCTGACACTCTCTATCACTCTCTGACACTCTCTATCACTCTCTGACACTCTCAGACACTCTCTGACACTCTCAGACACTCACTATCACTCTCTGACACTCTCTGACACTCTCTGTCACTCTCTGACACTCTCTATCACTCTCTGACACTCTCAGACACTCTCTGACACTCACTATCACTCTCTGACACTCTCAGACACTCTCTGTCACTCTCTGACACTCTCTATCACTCTCTGACCCTCTCAGACACTCTCTGACACTCACTATCACTCTCTGACACTCACTATCACTCTCTGACACTCTCAGACACTCTCTGACACTCTCTATCACTCTCTATCACTCTCTGACACTCACTATCACTCTCTGACACTCTCTGACACTCTCTATCACTCTCAGACACTCTCTGACACTCTCTGACACTCTCTATCACTCTCTGACACTGTCTGACACTCTCTATCACTCTCTATCACTCTCTGACACTCACTATCACTCTCTGACACTCTCTGACACTCTCTGATACTCTCTATCACTCTCTATCACTCTCTGACACTCTCAGACACTCTCTGACACTCTCTGACACTCTCTATCACTCTCTGACACTCTCTGACGCTCTCTATCACTCTCTATCACTTTCTGACACTCTCTGACACTCTCTGACACTCTCAGACACTCTCTGACACTCTCTGAAACTCTCTATCACTCTCTATCACTCTCTGACACTCACTATCACTCTCTGACACTCTCTGACACTCTCTGACACTCTCTATCACTCTCAGACACTCTCTGACACTCTCTGACACTCTCTATCACTCTCTGACACTGTCTGACACTCTCTGACACTCTCTATCACTCTCTATCACTCTCTGACACTCTCAGACACTCTCTGACACTCTCTGACACTCTCAGACACTCTCTGACACTCTCTGACACTCTCAGACACTCACTATCACTCTCTGACACTGTCTGACACTCTCTATCACTCTCTATCACTTTCTGACACTCTCTGACACTCTCAGACACTCTCTGACACTCTCTGACACTCTCTGAAACTCTCTATCACTCTCTATCACTCTCTGACACTCACTATCACTCTCTGACACTCTCTATCACTCTCTATCACTTTCTGACACTCTCTGAAACTCTCTATCACTCTCTATCACTCTCTGACACTCACTATCACTCTCTGACACTGTCTGACACTCTCTATCACTCTCTATCACTTTCTGACACTCTCTGACACTCTCAGACACTCTCTGACACTCTCTGACACTCTCTGAAACTCTCTATCACTCTCTATCACTCTCAGACACTCACTATCACTCTCTGACACTGTCTGACACTCTCTATCACTCTCTATCACTTTCTGACACTCTCTGACACTCTCAGACACTCTCTGACACTCTCTGACACTCTCTGAAACTCTCTATCACTCTCTATCACTCTCTGACACTCACTATCACTCTCTGACACTCTCTATCACTCTCTATCACTTTCTGACACTCTCTGAAACTCTCTATCACTCTCTATCACTCTCTGACACTCACTATCACTCTCTGACACTCTCTATCACTCTCTATCACTTTCTGACACTCTCTGACACTCTCAGACACTCTCTGACTCTCTCTGAAACTCTCTATCACTCTCTATCACTCTCTGACACTCACTATCACTCTCTGACACTCTCTGACACTCTCTATTACTCTCAGACACTCTCTGACACTCTCTGACACTCTCTATCACTCTCTATCACTCTCTATCACTCTCTGACACTCTCTATCACTCTCTGACACTCTCTGACACTCTCTATCACTCTCTGACCCTCTCAGACACTCTCTGACACTCACTATCACTCTCTGACACTCACTATCACTCTCTGACACTCTCAGACACTCTCTGACACTCTCTGAAACTCTCTATCACTCTCTATCACTCTCTGACACTCACTATCACTCTCTATCACTCTCTGACACTCACTATCACTCTCTGACACTCTCTGACACTCTCTATCACTCTCTATCACTCTCTATCACTCTCTATCACTCTCTGTCACTCTCTGACACTCTCAGACACTCTCTATCACTCTCTGACCCTCTCAGACACTCTCTGACACTCACTATCACTCTCTGACACTCACTATCACTCTCTGACACTCTCAGACACTCTCTGACACTCTCTGAAACTCTCTATCACTCTCTATCACTCTCTGACACTCACTATCACTCTCTATCACTCTCTGACACTCACTATCACTCTCTGACACTCTCTGACACTCTCTATCACTCTCTATCACTCTCTATCACTCTCTATCACTCTCTGTCACTCTCTGACACTCTCTGTCACTCTCTGACACTCTCAGACACTCACTATCACTCTCTGACACTCTCTGACACTCTCTGACACTCTCTGACACTCTCTGACACTCTCTATCACTCGCTATCACTCTCTGACACTCTCTGACACTCTCTATCACTCTCTGACACTCTCTATCAATCTCTGACACTCTCAGACACTCTCTGACACTCTCAGACACTCACTATCACTCTCTGACACTCTCTGACACTCTCTGTCACTCTCTGACACTCTCTATCACTCTCTGACACTCTCAGACACTCTCTGACACTCACTATCACTCTCTGACACTCTCAGACACTCTCTGTCACTCTCTGACACTCTCTATCACTCTCTGACCCTCTCAGACACTCTCTGACACTCACTATCACTCTCTGACACTCACTATCACTCTCTGACACTCACTATCACTCTCTGACACTCTCTGACACTCTCTATCACTCTCTGACACTCTCTATCACTCTCTGACACTCTCTGACACTCTCTATCACTCTCTGACACTCTCTATCACTCTCTGACACTCTCTATCACTCTCTGACACTCTCTGACACTCTCTATCACTCTCTGACACTCTCTATCACTCTCTGACACTCTCAGACACTCTCTGACACTCTCTATCACTCTCTATCACTCTCTGACACTCTCTGACACTCTCTGACACTCTCTATCACTCGCTATCACTCTCTGACACTCTCTGACACTCTCTATCACTCTCTGACACTCTCTATCACTCTCTGACACTCTCAGACACTCTCTGACACTCTCAGACACTCACTATCACTCTCTGACACTCTCTGACACTCTCTGTCACTCTCTGACACTCTCTATCACTCTCTGACACTCTCAGACACTCTCTGACACTCACTATCACTCTCTGACACTCTCAGACACTCTCTGTCACTCTCTGACACTCTCTATCACTCTCTGACACTCTCAGACACTCTCTGACACTCACTATCACTCTCTGACACTCACTATCACTCTCTGACACTCTCTGACACTCTCTATCACTCTCTGACCCTCTCAGACACTCTCTGACACTCACTATCACTCTCTGACACTCACTATCACTCTCTGACACTCACTATCACTCTCTGACACTCTCTGACACTCTCTATCACTCTCTGACACTCTCTATCACTCTCTGACACTCTCTGACACTCTCTATCACTCTCTGACACTCTCTATCACTCTCTGACACTCTCTATCACTCTCTGACACTCTCTATCACTCTCTGACACTCTCTGACACTCTCTATCACTCTCTGACACTCTCTATCACTCTCTGACACTCTCAGACACTCTCTGACACTCTCTATCACTCTCTATCACTCTCTGACACTCTCTGACACTCTCTGACACTCTCTATCACTCGCTATCACTCTCTGACACTCTCTGACACTCTCTATCACTCTCTGACACTCTCTATCACTCTCTGACACTCTCAGACACTCTCTGACACTCTCAGACACTCACTATCACTCTCTGACACTCTCTGACACTCTCTGTCACTCTCTGACACTCTCTATCACTCTCTGACACTCTCAGACACTCTCTGACACTCACTATCACTCTCTGACACTCTCAGACACTCTCTGTCACTCTCTGACACTCTCTATCACTCTCTGACCCTCTCAGACACTCTCTGACACTCACTATCACTCTCTGACACTCACTATCACTCTCTGACACTCTCAGACACTCTCTGACACTCTCTGAAACTCTCTATCACTCTCTATCACTCTCTGACACTCACTATCACTCTCTGACACTCTCTGACACTCTCTATCACTCTCAGACACTCTCTGACACTCTCTGACACTCTCTATCACTCTCTGACACTGTCTGACACTCTCTATCACTCTCTATCACTCTCTGACACTCACTATCACTCTCTGACACTCTCTGACACTCTCTGATACTCTCTATCACTCTCTATCACTCTCTGACACTCTCAGACACTCTCTGACACTCTCTGACACTCTCTATCACTCTCTGACACTCTCTGACGCTCTCTATCACTCTCTATCACTTTCTGACACTCTCTGACACTCTCTGACACTCTCAGACACTCTCTGACACTCTCTGAAACTCTCTATCACTCTCTATCACTCTCTGACACTCACTATCACTCTCTGACACTCTCTGACACTCTCTGACACTCTCTATCACTCTCAGACACTCTCTGACACTCTCTGACACTCTCTATCACTCTCTGACACTGTCTGACACTCTCTGACACTCTCTATCACTCTCTATCACTCTCTGACACTCTCAGACACTCTCTGACACTCTCTGACACTCTCAGACACTCTCTGACACTCTCTGACACTCTCAGACACTCACTATCACTCTCTGACACTGTCTGACACTCTCTATCACTCTCTATCACTTTCTGACACTCTCTGACACTCTCAGACACTCTCTGACACTCTCTGAAACTCTCTATCACTCTCTATCACTCTCTGACACTCACTATCACTCTCTGACACTCTCTATCACTCTCTATCACTTTCTGACACTCTCTGAAACTCTCTATCACTCTCTATCACTCTCTGACACTCACTATCACTCTCTGACACTGTCTGACACTCTCTATCACTCTCTATCACTTTCTGACACTCTCTGACACTCTCAGACACTCTCTGACACTCTCTGACACTCTCTGAAACTCTCTATCACTCTCTATCACTCTCAGAGACTCACTATCACTCTCTGACACTGTCTGACACTCTCTATCACTCTCTATCACTTTCTGACACTCTCTGACACTCTCAGACACTCTCTGACACTCTCTGACACTCTCTGAAACTCTCTATCACTCTCTATCACTCTCTGACACTCACTATCACTCTCTGACACTCTCTATCACTCTCTATCACTTTCTGACACTCTCTGAAACTCTCTATCACTCTCTATCACTCTCTGACACTCACTATCACTCTCTGACACTCTCTATCACTCTCTATCACTTTCTGACACTCTCTGACACTCTCAGACACTCTCTGACTCTCTCTGAAACTCTCTATCACTCTCTATCACTCTCTGACACTCACTATCACTCTCTGACACTCTCTGACACTCTCTATTACTCTCAGACACTCTCTGACACTCTCTGACACTCTCTATCACTCTCTATCACTCTCTATCACTCTCTGACACTCTCTATCACTCTCTGACACTCTCTGACACTCTCTATCACTCTCTGACCCTCTCAGACACTCTCTGACACTCACTATCACTCTCTGACACTCACTATCACTCTCTGACACTCTCAGACACTCTCTGACACTCTCTGAAACTCTCTATCACTCTCTATCACTCTCTGACACTCACTATCACTCTCTATCACTCTCTGACACTCACTATCACTCTCTGACACTCTCTGACACTCTCTATCACTCTCTATCACTCTCTATCACTCTCTATCACTCTCTGTCACTCTCTGACACTCTCAGACACTCTCTATCACTCTCTGACCCTCTCAGACACTCTCTGACACTCACTATCACTCTCTGACACTCACTATCACTCTCTGACACTCTCAGACACTCTCTGACACTCTCTGAAACTCTCTATCACTCTCTATCACTCTCTGACACTCACTATCACTCTCTATCACTCTCTGACACTCACTATCACTCTCTGACACTCTCTGACACTCTCTATCACTCTCTATCACTCTCTATCACTCTCTATCACTCTCTGTCACTCTCTGACACTCTCTGTCACTCTCTGACACTCTCAGACACTCACTATCACTCTCTGACACTCTCTGACACTCTCTGACACTCTCTGACACTCTCTGACACTCTCTATCACTCGCTATCACTCTCTGACACTCTCTGACACTCTCTATCACTCTCTGACACTCTCTATCAATCTCTGACACTCTCAGACACTCTCTGACACTCTCAGACACTCACTATCACTCTCTGACACTCTCTGACACTCTCTGTCACTCTCTGACACTCTCTATCACTCTCTGACACTCTCAGACACTCTCTGACACTCACTATCACTCTCTGACACTCTCAGACACTCTCTGTCACTCTCTGACACTCTCTATCACTCTCTGACCCTCTCAGACACTCTCTGACACTCACTATCACTCTCTGACACTCACTATCACTCTCTGACACTCACTATCACTCTCTGACACTCTCTGACACTCTCTATCACTCTCTGACACTCTCTATCACTCTCTGACACTCTCTGACACTCTCTATCACTCTCTGACACTCTCTATCACTCTCTGACACTCTCTATCACTCTCTGACACTCTCTGACACTCTCTATCACTCTCTGACACTCTCTATCACTCTCTGACACTCTCAGACACTCTCTGACACTCTCTATCACTCTCTATCACTCTCTGACACTCTCTGACACTCTCTGACACTCTCTATCACTCGCTATCACTCTCTGACACTCTCTGACACTCTCTATCACTCTCTGACACTCTCTATCACTCTCTGACACTCTCAGACACTCTCTGACACTCTCAGACACTCACTATCACTCTCTGACACTCTCTGACACTCTCTGTCACTCTCTGACACTCTCTATCACTCTCTGACACTCTCAGACACTCTCTGACACTCACTATCACTCTCTGACACTCTCAGACACTCTCTGTCACTCTCTGACACTCTCTATCACTCTCTGACACTCTCAGACACTCTCTGACACTCACTATCACTCTCTGACACTCACTATCACTCTCTGACACTCTCTGACACTCTCTATCACTCTCTGACCCTCTCAGACACTCTCTGACACTCACTATCACTCTCTGACACTCACTATCACTCTCTGACACTCACTATCACTCTCTGACACTCTCTGACACTCTCTATCACTCTCTGACACTCTCTATCACTCTCTGACACTCTCTGACACTCTCTATCACTCTCTGACACTCTCTATCACTCTCTGACACTCTCTATCACTCTCTGACACTCTCTATCACTCTCTGACACTCTCTGACACTCTCTATCACTCTCTGACACTCTCTATCACTCTCTGACACTCTCAGACACTCTCTGACACTCTCTATCACTCTCTATCACTCTCTGACACTCTCTGACACTCTCTGACACTCTCTATCACTCGCTATCACTCTCTGACACTCTCTGACACTCTCTATCACTCTCTGACACTCTCTATCACTCTCTGACACTCTCAGACACTCTCTGACACTCTCAGACACTCACTATCACTCTCTGACACTCTCTGACACTCTCTGTCACTCTCTGACACTCTCTATCACTCTCTGACACTCTCAGACACTCTCTGACACTCACTATCACTCTCTGACACTCTCAGACACTCTCTGTCACTCTCTGACACTCTCTATCACTCTCTGACCCTCTCAGACACTCTCTGACACTCACTATCACTCTCTGACACTCACTATCACTCTCTGACACTCTCAGACACTCTCTGACACTCTCTGAAACTCTCTATCACTCTCTATCACTCTCTGACACTCACTATCACTCTCTGACACTCTCTGACACTCTCTATCACTCTCAGACACTCTCTGACACTCTCTGACACTCTCTATCACTCTCTGACACTGTCTGACACTCTCTATCACTCTCTATCACTCTCTGACACTCACTATCACTCTCTGACACTCTCTGACACTCTCTGATACTCTCTATCACTCTCTATCACTCTCTGACACTCTCAGACACTCTCTGACACTCTCTGACACTCTCTATCACTCTCTGACACTCTCTGACGCTCTCTATCACTCTCTATCACTTTCTGACACTCTCTGACACTCTCTGACACTCTCAGACACTCTCTGACACTCTCTGAAACTCTCTATCACTCTCTATCACTCTCTGACACTCACTATCACTCTCTGACACTCTCTGACACTCTCTGACACTCTCTATCACTCTCAGACACTCTCTGACACTCTCTGACACTCTCTATCACTCTCTGACACTGTCTGACACTCTCTGACACTCTCTATCACTCTCTATCACTCTCTGACACTCTCAGACACTCTCTGACACTCTCTGACACTTTCAGACACTCTCTGACACTCTCTGACACTCTCAGACACTCACTATCACTCTCTGACACTGTCTGACACTCTCTATCACTCTCTATCACTTTCTGACACTCTCTGACACTCTCAGACACTCTCTGACACTCTCTGACACTCTCTGAAACTCTCTATCACTCTCTATCACTCTCTGACACTCACTATCACTCTCTGACACTCTCTATCACTCTCTATCACTTTCTGACACTCTCTGAAACTCTCTATCACTCTCTATCACTCTCTGACACTCACTATCACTCTCTGACACTGTCTGACACTCTCTATCACTCTCTATCACTTTCTGACACTCTCTGACACTCTCAGACACTCTCTGACACTCTCTGACACTCTCTGAAACTCTCTATCACTCTCTATCACTCTCAGAGACTCACTATCACTCTCTGACACTGTCTGACACTCTCTATCACTCTCTATCACTTTCTGACACTCTCTGACACTCTCAGACACTCTCTGACACTCTCTGACACTCTCTGAAACTCTCTATCACTCTCTATCACTCTCTGACACTCACTATCACTCTCTGACACTCTCTATCACTCTCTATCACTTTCTGACACTCTCTGAAACTCTCTATCACTCTCTATCACTCTCTGACACTCACTATCACTCTCTGACACTCTCTATCACTCTCTATCACTTTCTGACACTCTCTGACACTCTCAGACACTCTCTGACTCTCTCTGAAACTCTCTATCACTCTCTATCACTCTCTGACACTCACTATCACTCTCTGACACTCTCTGACACTCTCTATTACTCTCAGACACTCTCTGACACTCTCTGACACTCTCTATCACTCTCTATCACTCTCTATCACTCTCTGACACTCTCTATCACTCTCTGACACTCTCTGACACTCTCTATCACTCTCTGACCCTCTCAGACACTCTCTGACACTCACTATCACTCTCTGACACTCACTATCACTCTCTGACACTCTCAGACACTCTCTGACACTCTCTGAAACTCTCTATCACTCTCTATCACTCTCTGACACTCACTATCACTCTCTATCACTCTCTGACACTCACTATCACTCTCTGACACTCTCTGACACTCTCTATCACTCTCTATCACTCTCTATCACTCTCTATCACTCTCTGTCACTCTCTGACACTCTCAGACACTCTCTATCACTCTCTGACCCTCTCAGACACTCTCTGACACTCACTATCACTCTCTGACACTCACTATCACTCTCTGACACTCTCAGACACTCTCTGACACTCTCTGAAACTCTCTATCACTCTCTATCACTCTCTGACACTCACTATCACTCTCTATCACTCTCTGACACTCACTATCACTCTCTGACACTCTCTGACACTCTCTATCACTCTCTATCACTCTCTATCACTCTCTATCACTCTCTGTCACTCTCTGACACTCTCTGTCACTCTCTGACACTCTCAGACACTCACTATCACTCTCTGACACTCTCTGACACTCTCTATCACTCTCTGACACTCTCTATCACTCTCTGACACTCTCTGACACTCTCTATCACTCTCTGACACTCTCTATCACTCTCTGACACTCTCTATCACTCTCTGACACTCTCTATCACTCTCTGACACTCTCTGACACTCTCTATCACTCTCTGACACTCTCTGACACTCTCTATCACTCTCTGACACTCTCTATCACTCTCTGACACTCTCAGACACTCTCTGACACTCTCTATCACTCTCTGACACTCTCTGACACTCTCTGACACTCTCTATCACTCGCTATCACTCTCTGACACTCTCTGACACTCTCTATCACTCTCTGACACTCTCTATCACTCTCTGACACTCTCAGACACTCTCTGACACTCTCAGACTCTCACTATCACTCTCTGACACTCTCTGACACTCTCTGTCACTCTCTGACACTCTCTATCACTCTCTGACACTCTCAGACACTCTCTGACACTCACTATCACTCTCTGACACTCTCAGACACTCTCTGTCACTCTCTGACACTCTCTATCACTCTCTGACCCTCTCAGACACTCTCTGACACTCACTATCACTCTCTGACACTCACTATCACTCTCTGACACTCACTATCACTCTCTGACACTCTCTGACTCTCTCTATCACTCTCTGACACTCTCTATCACTCTCTGACACTCTCTGACACTCTCTATCACTCTCTGACACTCTCTATCACTCTCTGACACTCTCTATCACTCTCTGACACTCTCTATCACTCTCTGACACTCTCTGACACTCTCTATCACTCTCTGACACTCTCTGACACTCTCTATCACTCTCTGACACTCTCTATCACTCTCTGACACTCTCAGACACTCTCTGACACTCTCTATCACTCTCTATCACTCTCTGACACTCTCTGACACTCTCTGACACTCTCTATCACTCGCTATCACTCTCTGACACTCTCTGACACTCTCTATCACTCTCTGACACTCTCTATCACTCTCTGACACTCTCAGACACTCTCTGACACTCTCAGACACTCACTATCACTCTCTGACACTCTCTGACACTCTCTGTCACTCTCTGACACTCTCTATCACTCTCTGACACTCTCAGACACTCTCTGACACTCACTATCACTCTCTGACACTCTCAGGCACTCTCTGTCACTCTCTGACACTCTCTATCACTCTCTGACCCTCTCAGACACTCTCTGACACTCACTATCACTCTCTGACACTCACTATCACTCTCTGACACTCACTATCACTCTCTGACACTCTCTGACACTCTCTATCACTCTCTGACACTCTCTATCACTCTCTGACACTCTCTGACACTCTCTATCACTCTCTGACACTCTCTATCACTCTCTGACACTCTCTATCACTCTCTGACACTCTCTGACACTCTCTATCACTCTCTGACACTCTCTGACACTCTCTATCACTCTCTGACACTCTCTATCACTCTCTGACACTCTCAGACACTCTCTGAAACTCTCTATCACTCTCTATCACTCTCTGACACACTCTGACACTCTCTGACACTCTCTATCACTCGCTATCACTCTCTGACACTCTCTGACACTCTCTATCACTCTCTGACACTCTCTATCACTCTCTGACACTCTCAGACACTCTCTGACACTCTCAGACACTCACTATCACTCTCTGACACTCTCTGACACTCTCTGTCACTCTCTGACACTCTCTATCACTCTCTGACACTCTCAGACACGCTCTGACACTCACTATCACTCTCTGACACTCTCTGACACTCACTATCACTCTCTGACACTCTCTGACACTCTCTGTCACTCTCTGACACTCTCTATCACTCTCTGACACTCTCAGACACGCTCTGACACTCACTATCACTCTCTGACACTCTCTGACACTCACTATCACTCTCTGACACTCTCAGACACTCTCTGTCACTCTCTGACACTCTCTATCACTCTCTGACCCTCTCAGACACTCTCTGACACTCACTATCACTCTCTGACACTCACTATCACTCTCTGACACTCTCTGACACTCTCTGTCACTCTCTGACACTCTCTGACACTCTCTGACACTCTCAGACACTCTCTGACACTCACTATCACTCTCTGACACTCTCTGACACTCACTATCACTCTCTGACACTCTCAGACACTCTCTGTCACTCTCTGACACTCTCTATCACTCTCTGACCCTCTCAGACACTCTCTGACACTCACTATCACTCTCTGACACTCACTATCACTCTCTGACACTCTCAGACACTCTCTGACACTCTCTGAAACTCTCTATCACTCTCTATCACTCTCTGACACTCACTATCACTCTCTGACACTCTCTGACACTCTCTATCACTCTCAGACACTCTCTGACTCTCTCTGACACTCTCTATCACTCTCTGACACTGTCTGACACTCTCTATCACTCTCTATCACTCTCTGACACTCACTATCACTCTCTGACACTCTCTGACACTCTCTGATACTCTCTATCACTCTCTATCACTCTCTGACACTCTCAGACACTCTCTGACACTCTCTGACACTCTCTGACACTCTCTATCACTTTCTGACACTCTCTGACACTCTCTGACACTCTCAGACACTCTCTGACACTCTCTGAAACTCTCTATCACTCTCTATCACTCTCTGACACTCACTATCACTCTCTGACACTCTCTGACACTCTCTGACACTCTCTATCACTCTCAGACACTCTCTGACACTCTCTGACACTCTCTATCACTCTCTGACACTGTCTGACACTCTCTGACACTCTCTATCACTCTCTATCACTCTCTATCACTCTCTGACACTCTCAGACACTCTCTGACATTCTCTATCACTCTCTGACACTGTCTGACACTCTCTGACACTCTCAGACACTCTCTGACACTCTCTGAAACTCTCTATCACTCTCTATCACTCTCTGACACTTACTATCACTCTCTGACACTCTCTGACACTCTCTATCACTCTCAGACACTCTCTGACACACTCTGACACTCTCTATCACTCTCTGACACTGTCTGACACTCTCTGACACTCTCTATCACTCTCTATCACTCTCTATCACTCTCTAACACTCTCAGACACTCTCTGACACTCTCTGACACTCTCTGAAACTCTCTAACACTCTCTATCCCTCTCTGACACTCTCAGACACTCTCTGACACTCTCTGACACTCTCTGAAACTCTCTGAAACTCTCTGAAACTCTCTCTCACTCTCTGACACTCTCAGACACTCGCTATCACTCTCTGACACTCTCTATCACTCTCAGACACTCTCTGACACTCTCTGACACTCTCTATCACTCTCTGACACTGTCTGACACTCTCTGACACTCTCTATCACTCTCTATCACTCTCTGACACTCTCAGACACTCTCTGACACTCTCTGACACTCTCAGACTCTCTCTGACACTCTCTATCAATCTCTGACACTGTCTGACACTCTCTATCTTCTCTGACACTCTCTGACACTCTCTATCACTCTCTATCACTGTCTGACACTCTCTGACACTCTCTATCACTCTCTGACACTGTCTGACAATCTCTGAAACTCTCTATCTCTCTCTATCACTCTCTGACACTCTCTATCACTCTCGGACACTCTCAGACACTCTCTGACACTCTCTATCACTCTCTATCACTCTCTGTCACTCTCTGACACTCTCAGACACTCACTATCACTCTCTGACACTCTCTGACACTCTCTATCACTCTCTGACACTCTCTATCACTCTCTGACACTCTCTGACACTCTCTATCACTCTCTGGCACTCTCTATCACTCTCTGACACTCTCAGACACTCTCTGACACTCTCTATCATTCTCTATCACTCTCTGACACTCTCAGACACTCTCTGACACTCTCTATCACTCGCTATCACTCTCTGACACTCTCTGACACTCTCTATCACTCTCTGACACTCTCTATCACTCTCAGACACTCTCTGACACTCTCAGACACTCACTATCACTCTCTGACACTCTCTGACACTCTCTGTCACTCTCTGACACTCTCTATCACTCTCTGACACTCTCAGACACTCACTATCACTCTCTGACACTCTCTGACACTCTCTGTCACTCTCTGACACTCTCTATCACTCTCTGACACTCTCAGACACTCTCTGACACTCACTATCACTCTCTGACACTCTCTATCACTCTCTGACACTCTCAGACACTCTCTGACACTCACTATCACTCTCTGACACTCTCTGACACTCACTATCACTCTCTGACACTCTCTATCACTCTCTGACACTCTCTGACACTCTCTATCACTCTCTGGCACTCTCTATCACTCTCTGACACTCTCAGACACTCTCTGACACTCTCTATCATTCTCTATCACTCTCTGACACTCTCTGACACTCTCTGACACTCTCTATCACTCGCTATCACTCTCTGACACTCTCTGACACTCTCTATCACTCTCTGACACTCTCTATCACTCTCAGACACTCTCTGACACTCTCAGACACTCACTATCACTCTCTGACACTCTCTGACACTCTCTGTCACTCTCTGACACTCTCTATCACTCTCTGACACTCTCAGACACTCACTATCACTCTCTGACACTCTCTGACACTCTCTGTCACTCTCTGACACTCTCTATCACTCTCTGACACTCTCAGACACTCTCTGACACTCACTATCACTCTCTGACACTCTCTATCACTCTCTGACACTCTCAGACACTCTCTGACACTCACTATCACTCTCTGACACTCTCAGACACTCTCTGTCACTCTCTGACACTCTCTATCACTCTCTGACCCTCTCAGACACTCTCTGACACTCTCAGACACTCTCAGACACTCTCTGACACTCTCAGACACTCTCTGACACTCTCTATCACTCTCTGACACTCTCTGACACTCTCTGTCACTCTCTGACACTCTCTATCACTCTCTGACACTCTCAGACACTCTCTGACACTCACTATCACTCTCTGACACTCTCTATCACTCTCTGACACTCTCAGACACTCTCTGACACTCACTATCACTCTCTGACACTCTCAGACACTCTCTGTCACTCTCTGACACTCTCTATCACTCTCTGACCCTCTCAGACACTCTCTGACACTCTCTGACACTCTCTGACACTCTCTATCACTCTCTATCACTCTCTATCACTCTCTGACACTCTCAGACACTCTCAGACACTCTCTGACACTCTCAGACACTCTCAGACACTCTCTATCACTCTCTGACACTCTCAGACACTCTCAGACACTCTCTGACACTCTCAGACACTCTCTGACACTCTCTATCACTGTCTGACACTGTCTGACACTCTCTATCACTCTCTGACACTCTCTGACACTCTCTGACACTCTCTATCACTCTCTATCACTCTCTGACACTCTCAGACACTCTCTGACACTCTCTGACACTCTCAGACACTCTCTGACACTCTCTATCACTCTCTGACACTCTCAGACACTCTCAGACACTCTCTGACACTCTCAGACACTCTCTGACACTCTCTATCACTCTCTGACACTGTCTGACACTCTCTATCACTCTCTGACACTCTCTGACACTCTCTGTCACTCTCTATCACTCTCTGACACTCTCAGACACTTTCTGACACTCTCAGACACTCTCTGACACTCTCTGAAACTCTCTATCACTCTCTATCACTCTCTGACACTCACTATCACTCTCTGACACTCTCTGACACTCTCTGACACTCTCTATCACTCTCAGACACTCTCTGACACTCTCTGACACTCTCTATCACTCTCTGACACTCACTATCACTCTCTGACACTCTCTGACACTCTCTGACACTCTCTATCACTCTCTGACACTCTGAGACACTCTCTGACACTCTCTGACACTCTCTGACACTCTATCACTCTCTGACACTCTCTGACGCTCTCTATCACTCTCTATCACTTTCTGACACTCTCTGACACTCTCTGACACTCTCAGACACTCTCTGACACTCTCTGAAACTCTCTATCACTCTCTATCACTCTCTGACACTCACTATCACTCTCTGACCCTCTCTGACACTCTCTGACACTCTCTATCACTCTCAGACACTCTCTGACACTCTCTGACACTCTCTATCACTCTCTGACACTGTCTGACACTCTCAGACACTCTCTGACACTCTGTCACTCTCTATCACTCTCAGACACTCTCTGACACTCTCTGACACTCTCTATCACTCTCTGACACTGTCTGACACTCTCAGACACTCTCTGACACTCTCTGTCACTCTCAGACACTCTCTGACACTCCCTATCACTCTCTGACACTGTCTGACACTCTCTATGGCTCTCTGATACTCTCTGACACTCTCTATCACTCTCTATCACTTTCTGACACTCTCTGACACTCTCTGACACTCTCTGAAACTCTCTGACACTCTCTGAAACTCTCTATCACTCGCTGACACTGTCTGACACTCTCTGAAACTCTCTATCACTCTCTATCACTCTCTGACTCTCACTATCACTCTCTGACACTGTCTGACACTCTCTGACACTCTCTATCACTCTCTGACACTGTCTGACACTCTCTGAAACTCTCTATCACTCTCTATCACTCTCTGACACTCTCTGACACTCTCTATCACTCTCTGACACTCTCTATCACTCTCTGACACTCTCTGACACTCTCAGACACTCACTATCAATCTCTGACACTCTCTGACACTCTCTATCACTCTCTGACACTCTCTGACACTCTCTGAAACTCTCTATCACTCTCTATCACTTTCTGTCACTCTCTGACACTCTCTGACACTCTCAGACACTCTCTGACACTCTCTGACACTCTCTGAAACTCCCTATCACTCTCTATCACTCTCTGACACTCACTATCACTCTCTGACACTCTCTGACACTCTCTGTCACTCTCTGACACTCTCTGTCACTCTCAGACACTCTCTGACACTCTCTGAAACTCTCTATCACTCTCTATCACTCTCTGACACTCACTATCACTCTCTGACACTCTCTGACACTCTCTATCACTCTCAGACACTCTCTGACACTCTCCGACACTCTCTATCACTCTCTGACACTGTCTGACACTCTCTATCACTCTCTGACACTCACTATCACTCTCTGACACTCTCTGACACTCTCTGACACTCTCTATCACTCTCTATCACTCTCTGACACTCTGAGACACTCTCTGACACTCTCTGACACTCTCTGACACTCTATCACTCTCTGACACTCTCTGACGCTCTCTATCACTCTCTATCACTTTCTGACACTCTCTGACACTCTCTGACACTCTCAGACACTCACTATCAATCTCTGACACTCTCTGACACTCTCTATCACTCTCTGACACTCTCTGACACTCTCTGACACTCTCTATCACTCTCTATCACTTTCTGACACTCTCTGACACTCTCTGACACTCACTATCAATCTCTGACACTCTCTGACACTCTCTATCACTCTCTGACACTCTCTGACACTCTCTATCACTCTCTGACACTCTCTGACACTCTCTGACACTCTCTATCACTCTCTATCACTTTCTGACACTCTCTGACACTCTCTGACACTCACTATCAATCTCTGACACTCTCTGACACTCTCTATCACTCTCTGACACTCTCTGACACTCTCTGACACTCTCTATCACTCTCTATCACTTTCTGACACTCTCTGACACTCTCTGACACTCTCAGACACTCTCTGACACTCTCTGAAACTCCCTATCACTCTCTATCACTCTCTGACACTCACTATCACTCTCTGACACTCTCTGACACTCTCTGTCACTCTCAGACACTCTCTGACACTCTCTGAAACTCTCTATCACTCTCTATCACTCTCTGACACTCACTATCACTCTCTGACACTCTCTGACACTCTCTATCACTCTCAGACACTCTCTGACACTCTCCGACACTCTCTATCACTCTCTGACACTGTCTGACACTCTCTATCACTCTCTATCACTCTCTGACACTCACTATCACTCTCTGACACTCTCTGACACTCTCTGACACTCTCTATCACTCTCTATCACTCTCTGACACTCTGAGACACTCTCTGACACTCTCTGACACTCTCTGACACTCTATCACTCTCTGACACTCTCTGACGCTCTCTATCACTCTCTATCACTTTCTGACACTCTCTGACACTCTCTGACACTCTCAGACACTCTCTGACACTCTCTGAAACTCTCTATCACTCTTTATCACTCTCTGACACTCACTATCACTCTCTGACACTCTCTGACACTCTCTGACACTCTCTATCACTCTCAGACACTCTCTGACACTCTCTGACACTCTCTATCACTCTCTGACACTGTCTGACACTCTCTGACACTCTCTATCACTCTCTATCACTATCTGACACTCTCAGACACTCTCTGACACTCTCTGTCACTCTCAGACACTCTCTGACACTCCCTATCACTCTCTGACACTGTCTGACACTCTCTATCGCTCTCTGATACTCTCTGACACTCTCTATCACTCTCTATCACTTTCTGACACTCTCTGACACTCTCTGACACTCTCAGACACTCTCTGACACTCTCTGAAACTCTCTATCACTCTCTATCACTCTCTGACACTCACTATCACTCTCGGACACTCTCTGACACTCTCTATCACTCTCAGACACTCTCTGACACTCTCTATCACTCTCTGACACTGTCTGACACTCTCTGACACTCTCTATCACTCTCGATCACTCTCTATCACTCTCTGACACTCTCTGACACTCTCAGACACTCTCTGACACTCTCTGAAACTCTCTATCACTCTCTATCACTCTCTGACACTCACTATCACTCTCTGACACTCTCTGACACTCTCTATCACTCTCAGACACTCTCTGACACTCTCTGACACTCTCTATCACTCTCTGACACTGTCTGACACTCTCTATCACTCTCTGACACTCTCTATCACTCTCTGACACTCTCTGACACTCTCAGACACTCTCTGACACTCTCTATCACTCTCTGACACTCTCAGACACTCTCTGACACTCTCTGAAACTCTCTATCACTCTCTATCACTGTCTGACACTCTCTGACACACTCTGACACTCTCTGAAACTCTCTATCACTCTCTGACACTATCTGACACTCTCAGACACTCACTATCACTCTCTGACACTGTCTGACACTCTCTGACACTCTCTGACACTCTCTGACACTGTCTGACATTCTCTGACACTCTCTATCACTCTCTATCACTCTCTATCACTCTCTATCACTCTCTGACACTCTCAGACACTCTCAGACACTCTCTGACACTGTCTGACACTCTCTGACACTCTCTATCACTCTCTGACACTGTCTGACATTCTCTGACACTCTCTATCACTCTCTATCACTCTCTATCACTCTCTGACACTCTCAGACACTCTCAGACACTCTCTGACACTCTCAGACACTCTCTGACACTCTCTATCACTCTCTGACACTGTCTGACACTCTCTATCACTCTCTGACACTCTCTGACACTCTCTATCACTCTCTATCACTCTCTGACACTCTCAGACACACTCTGACACTCTCAGACACTCTCTGACACTCTCTGAAACTCTCTATCACTCTCTATCACTCTCTGACACTCACTATCACTCTCTGACACTCTCAGACACTCTCTGACACTCTCAGACACTCTCTGACACTCTCAGACACTCTCAGACACTCTCTGACACTCTCTATCACTCGATATCACTCTCTGACACTCTCTGACACTCTCAGACACTCACTATCACTCTCTGACACTGTCTGACACTCTCTGACACACTCTATCACTCTCTGACACTGTCTGACACTCTCTGACACTCTCTATCACTCTCTATCACTCTCTATCACTCTCTGACACTCTCAGACACTCTCAGACACTCTCTGACACTCTCAGACACTCTCTGACACTCTCTATCAAACTCTGACACTGTCTGACACTCTCTATCACTCTCTGACACTCTCTGAAACTCTCTGACACTCTCTATCACTCTCTGACACTCTCAGACACTCTCTGACACTCTCAGACACTCTCTGACACTCTCTGACACTCTCTGAAACTCTCTATCACTCTCTATCACTCTCTGACACTCACTATCACTCTCTGACACTCTCAGACACTCTCTGACACTCTCAGACACTCTCTGACACTCTCTATCACTCTCTGACACTCTCAGACACTCTCTGACACTCTCTATCACTCTATATCATTCTCTGACACTCTCTGACACTCTCAGACACTCACTATCACTCTCTGACACTGTCTGACACTCTCTATCACTCTCTATAACTTTCTGACACTCTCTGACACTCTCTGACACTCTCAGACACTCACTATCACTCTCTGACACTGTCTGACACTCTCTATCACTCTCTATCACTTTCTGACACTCTCTGACACTCTCTGACACTCTCAGACACTCTCTGACACTCTCTGACTCTCTCTGACACTCTCTATCACTCTCTATCACTCTCTGACACTCACTATCACTCTCTGACACTCTCTATCACTCTCTATCACTTTCTGACACTCTCTGACACTCTCAGACACTCTCTGACTCTCTCTGAAACTCTCTATCACTCTCTATCACTCTCTATCACTCTCTGACACTCACTATCACTCTCTGACACTCTCTGACACTCTCTATTACTCTCAGACACTCTCTGACACTCTCTGACACTCTCTGACACTCTCTATCACTCTCTATCACTCTCTGACACTCTCTATCACTCTCTGACACTCTCTGACACTCTCTGACACTCTCTATCACTCTCTATCACTCTCTATCACTTTCTGACACTCTCTGACACTCTCAGACACTCTCTGACACTCTCTGACACTCACTATCACTCTCTGACACTCTCTGACACTCTCTATCACTCTCAGACACTCTCTGACACTCTCTGACACTCTCAGACACTCTCTGACACTCTCAGACACTCTCTGACACTCTCTGAAACTCTCTATCACTCTCTGACACTCACTATCACTCTCTGACACTGTCTGACACTCTCTATCACTCTCTATCACTTTCTGACACTCTCTGACACTCTCTGACACTCTCAGACACTCTCTGACACTCTCTGACTCTCTCTGACACTCTCTATCACTCTCTATCACTCTCTGACACTCACTATCACTCTCTGACACTCTCTATCACTCTCTATCACTTTCTGACACTCTCTGACACTCTCAGACACTCTCTGACTCTCTCTGAAACTCTCTATCACTCTCTATCACTCTCTATCACTCTCTGACACTCACTATCACTCTCTGACACTCTCTGACACTCTCTATTACTCTCAGACACTCTCTGACACTCTCTGACACTCTCTGACACTCTCTATCACTCTCTATCACTCTCTGACACTCTCTATCACTCTCTGACACTCTCTGACACTCTCTGACACTCTCTATCAATCTCTATCACTTTCTGACACTCTCTGACACTCTTTGACACTCTCAGACACTCTCTGACACTCTCTGAAACTCTCTATCACTCTCTATCACTCTCTGACACTCACTATCACTCTCTGACACTCTCTGACACTCTCTATCACTCTCAGACACTCTCTGACACTCTCTGACACTCTCAGACACTCTCTGACACTCTCAGACACTCTCTGACACTCTCTGAAACTCTCTATCACTCTCTATCACTCTCTGACACTCACTATCACTCTCTGACACTCTCAGACACTCTCTGACACTCTCAGACACTCTCTGACACTCTCTATCACTCTCTGACACTCTCAGACACTCTCTGACACTCTCTATCACTCTATATCACTCTCTGACACTCTCTGACACTCTCAGACACTCACTATCACTCTCTGACACTGTCTGACACTCTCTATCACTCTCTATAACTTTCTGACACTCTCTGACACTCTCTGACACTCTCAGACACTCACTATCACTCTCTGACACTGTCTGACACTCTCTATCACTCTCTATCACTTTCTGACACTCTCTGACACTCTCTGACACTCTCAGACACTCTCTGACACTCTCTGACACTCTCTGAAACTCTCTATCACTCTCTATCACTCTCTGACACTCACTATCACTCTCTGACACTCTCTATCACTCTCTATCAATTTCTGACACTCTCTGACACTCTCAGACACTCTCTGACTCTCTCTGAAACTCTCTATCACTCTCTATCACTCTCTGACAATCACTATCACTCTCTGACACTCTCTGACACTCTCTGACACTCTCTATCACTCTCTATCACTCTCTGACACTCTCTATCACTCTCTGACACTCTCTGACACTCTCTGACACTCTCTATCACTCTCTATCACTTTCTGACACTCTCTGACACTCTCTGACACTCTCAGACACTCTCTGACACTCTCTGAAACTCTCTATCACTCTCTATCACTCTCTGACACTCACTATCACTCTCTGACACTCTCTGACACTCTCTATCACTCTCAGACACTCTCTGACACTCTCTGACACTCTCTATCACTCTCTGACACTGTCTGACACTCTCTGACACTCTCTGAAACTCTCTATCACTCTCTATCACTCTCTGACACTCACTATCACTCTCTGACACTCTCTATCACTCTCTATCACTTTCTGACACTCTCTGACACTCTCAGACACTCTCTGACTCTCTCTGAAACTCTCTATCACTCTCTGACAATCACTATCACTCTCTGACACTCTCTGACACTCTCTGACACTCTCTATCACTCTCTATCACTCTCTGACACTCTCTATCACTCTCTGACACTCTCTGACACTCTCTGACACTCTCTATCACTCTCTATCACTTTCTGACACTCTCTGACACTCTCAGACACTCTCTGACACTCTCTGAAACTCTCTATCACTCTCTATCACTCTCTGACACTCACTATCACTCTCTGACACTCTCTGACACTCTCTATCACTCTCAGACACTCTCTGACACTCTCTGACACTCTCTATCACTCTCTGACACTGTCTGACACTCTCTGACACTCTCTATCACTCTCTATCACTCTCTGACACTCTCAGACACTCTCTGACACTCTCTGACACTCTCTGACACTCTCAGACACTCTCTGACACTCTCTATCAATCTCTGACACTGTCTGACACTCTCTATCACTCTCTGACACTCTCTGACACTCTCTGACACTCTCTATCACTCTCTATCACTGTCTGACACTCTCTGACACTCTCTATCACTCTCTGACACTGTCTGACACTCTCTGAAACTCTCTATCACTTTCTATCACTCTCTGACACTCTCTATCACTCTCGGACACTCTCAGACACTCTCTGACACTCTCTATCACTCTCTATCACTCTCTGTCACTCTCTGACACTCTCAGACACTCACTATCACTCTCTGACACTCTCTGACACTCTCTATCACTCTCTGACACTCTCTATCACTCGCTATCACTCTCTGACACTCTCTGACACTCTCTATCACTCTCTGACACTCTCTGACACTCTCTGAAACTCTCTATCACTCTCTATCACTCTCAGACACTCACTATCACTCTCTGACACTCTCTGACACTCTCTGACACTCTCTATCACTCTCTGACACTCTCAGACACTCTCTGACACTCACTATCACTCTCTGACACTGTCAGACACTCTCTGTCACTCTCTGACACTCTCTATCACTCTCTGACCCTCTCAGACACTCTCTGACACTCACTATCACTCTCTGACACTCACTATCACTCTCTGACACTCACTATCACTCTCTGACACTCTCTGAAACTCTCTATCACTCTCTATCACTCTCTGACACTCACTATCACTCTCTGACACTCTCTGACACTCTCTATCACTCTCAGACACTCTCTGACACTCTCTGACACTCTCTATCACTCTCTGACACTGTCTGACACTCTCTATCACTCTCTATCACTCTCTGACACTCACTATCACTCTCTGACACTCTCTGACACTCTCTGACACTCTCTATCACTCTCTATCACTCTCTGACACTCTCTATCACTCTCTGACACTCTCTGACACTCTCTGACACTCTCTATCACTCTCTGACACTCTCTGACGCTCTCTATCACTCTCTATCACTTTCTGACACTCTCTGACACTCTCTGACACTCTCAGACACTCTCTGACACTCTCTGAAACTCTCTATCACTCTCTATCACTCTCTGACACTCACTATCACTCTCTGACACTCTCTGACACTCTCTGACACTCTCTATCACTCTCAGACACTCTCTGACACTCTCTGACACTCTCTATCACTCTCTGACACTGTCTGACACTCTCTGACACTATCTGACACTCTCTATCACTCTCTATCACTCTCTGACACTCTCAGACACTCTCTGACATTCTCTATCACTCTCTGACACTGTCTGACACTCTCTATCGCTCTCTGACACTCTCTGACACTCTCTATCACTCTCTATCACTTTCTGACACTCTCTGACACTCTCTGACACTCTCAGACACTCTCTGACACTCTCTGAAACTCTCTATCACTCACTATCACTCTCTGACACTTACTATCACTCTCTGACACTCTCTGACACTCTCTATCACTCTCAGACACTCTCTGACACTCTCTGACACTCTCTATCACTCTCTGACACTGTCTGACACTCTCTGACACTCTCTATCACTCTCTATCACTCTCTATCACTCTCTATCACTCTCTAACACTCTCAGACACTCTCTGACACTCTCTGACACTCTCTGAAACTCTCTAACACTCTCTATCCCTCTCTGACACTCTCTGACACTCTCAGACACTCTCTGACACTCTCTGACACTCTCTGAAACTCTCTGAAACTCTCTCTCACTCTCTGACACTCTCAGACACTCACTATCACTCTCTGAAACTCTCTGACACTCTCTATCACTCTCAGACACTCTCTGACACTCTCTGACACTCTCTATCACTCTCTGACACTGTCTGACACTCTCTGACACTCTCCATCACTCTCTATCACTCTCTGACACTCTCAGACACTCTCTGACACTCTCTGACACTCTCTGACACTCTCAGACATTCTCTGACACTCTCTATCAATCTCTGACACTGTCTGACACTCTCTATCACTCTCTGACACTCTCTGACACTCTCTGACACTCTCTATCACTCTCTATCACTGTCTGACACTCTCTGACACTCTCTATCACTCTCTGACACTGTCTGACACTCTCTGAAACTCTCTATCACTCTCTATCACTCTCTGACACTCTCTATCACTCTCGGACACTCTCAGACACTCTCTGACACTCTCTATCACTCTCTATCACTCTCTGTCACTCTCTGACACTCTCAGACACTCACTATCACTCTCTGACACTCTCTGACACTCTCTATCACTCTCTGACACTCTCTATCACTCTCTGACACTCTCTGACACTCTCTATCACTCTCTGACACTCTCTATCACTCTCTGACACTCTCAGACACTCTCTGACACTCTCTATCACTCTCTATCACTCTCTGACACTCTCTGACACTCTCTGACACTCTCTATCACTCGCTATCACTCTCTGACACTCTCTGACACTCTCTATCACTCTCTGACACTCTCTATCACTCTCTGACACTCTCAGACACTCTCTGACACTCTCAGACACTCACTATCACTCTCTGACACTCTCTGACACTCTCTGTCACTCTCTGACACTCTCTATCACTCTCTGACACTCTCAGACACTCTCTGACACTCACTATCACTCTCTGACACTCTCAGACACTCTCTGTCACTCTCTGACACTCTCTATCACTCTCTGACCCTCTCAGACACTCTCTGACACTCACTATCACTCTCTGACACTCTCAGACACTCTCTGACACTCTCTGAAACTCTCTATCACTCTCTATCACTCTCTGACACTCACTATCACTCTCTGACACTCTCTGACACTCTCTGACACTCTCTGACACTCTCTGACACTCTCTATCACTCTCTGACACTGTCTGACACTCTCTATCACTCTCTATCACTCTCTGACACTCACTATCACTCTCTGACACTCTCTGACACTCTCTATCACTCTCTATCACTCTCTGACACTCTCTGACACTCTCTGACACTCTCTGTCACTCTCTGACACTCTCTATCACTCTCTGACACTCTCAGACACTCTCTGACACTCACTATCACTCTCTGACACTCTCAGACACTCTCTGTCACACTCTGACACTCTCTATCACTCTCTGACCCTCTCAGACACTCTCTGACACTCACTATCACTCTCTGACACTCTCAGACACTCTCTGACACTCTCTGAAACTCTCTATCACTCTCTATCACTCTCTGACACTCACTATCACTCTCTGACACTCTCTGACACTCTCTGACACTCTCAGACACTCTCTGACACTCTCTGACACTCTCTATCACTCTCTGACACTGTCTGACACTCTCTATCACTCTCTATCACTCTCTGACACTCACTATCACTCTCTGACACTCTCTGACACTCTCTATCACTCTCTATCACTCTCAGACACTCTCTGACACTCTCAGACACTCTCTGACACCCTCTGACACTCTCTGACAGTCTCTATCACTCTCTGACACTCTCTGACGCTCTCTATCACTCTCTATCACTTTCTGACACTCTCTGACACTCTCTGACACTCTCTGACACTCTCAGGCACTCTCTGATACTCTCTGAAACTCTGTATCACTCTCTATCACTCTCTGACACTCACTATCACTCTCTGACATTCTCTGACACTCTCTGACACTCTCTATAACTCTCAGACACTCTCTGACACTCTCTGACACTCTCTATCACTCTCTGACACTGTCTGACACTCTCTGACACTCTCTATCACTCTCTATCACTCTCTGACACTCTCAGACACTCTCTGACATTCTCTATCACTCTCTGACACTGTCTGACACTCTCTATCGCTCTCTGACACTCTCTGACACTCTCTATCACTCTCTATCACTTTCTGACACTCTCTGACACTCTCTGACACTCTCAGACACTCTCTGACACTCTCTGAAACTCACTATCACTCTCTATCACTCTCTGACACTTACTATCACTCTCTGACACTCTCTGACACTCTCTATCGCTCTCTGACACTCTCTGACACTCTCTATCACTCTCTATCACTTTCTGACACTCTCTGACACTCTCTGACACTCTCAGACACTCTCTGACACTCTCTGAAACTCTCTATCACTCTCTATCACTCTCTGACACTTACTATCACTCTCTGACACTCTCTGACACTCTCTATCACTCTCAGACACTCTCTGACACTCTCTGACACTCTCTATCACTCTCTGACACTGTCTGACACTCTCTGACACTCTCTATCACTCTCTATCACTCTCTATCACTCTCTATCACTCTCAGACACTCTCTGACACTCTCTGACACTCTCTGAAACTCTCTAACACTCTCTATCCCTCTCTGACACTCTCTGACACTCTCAGACACTCTCTGACACTCTCTGACACTCTCTGAAACTCTCTGAAACTCTCTCTCACTCTCTGACACTCTCAGACACTCACTATCACTCTCTGAAACTCTCTGACACTCTCTATCACTCTCAGACACTCTCTGACACTCTCTGACACTCTCTATCACTCTCTGACACTGTCTGACACTCTCTGACACTCTCCATCACTCTCTATCACTCTCTGACACTCTCAGACACTCTCTGACACTCTCTGACACTCTCAGACACTCTCTGACACTCTCTATCAATCTCTGACACTGTCTGACACTCTCTATCACTCTCTGACACTCTCTGACACTCTCTGACACTCTCTATCACTCTCTATCACTGTCTGACACTCTCTGACACTCTCTATCACTCTCTGACACTGTCTGACACTCTCTGAAACTCTCTATCACTCTCTATCACTCTCTGACACTCTCTATCACTCTCGGACACTCTCAGACACTCTCTGACACTCTCTATCACTCTCTATCACTCTCTGTCACTCTCTGACACTCTCAGACACTCACTATCACTCTCTGACACTCTCTGACACTCTCTATCACTCTCAGACACTCACTATCACTCTCTGACACTCTCTGACACTCTCTATCACTCTCTGACACTCTCTATCACTCTCTGACACTCTCTATCACTCTCAGACACTCTCTGACCCTCTCAGACACTCTCAGACACTCACTATCACTCTCTGACACTCTCTGACACTCTCTGTCACTCTCTGACACTCTCTATCACTCTCTGACACTCTCAGACACACTCTGACACTCACTATCACTCTCTGACACTCTCAGACACTCTCTGTCACTCTCTGACACTCTCTATCACTCTCTGACCCTCTCAGACACTCTCTGACACTCACTATCACTCTCTGACACTCTCAGACACTCTCTGACACTCTCTGAAACTCTCTATCACTCTCTATCACTCTCTGACACTCACTATCACTCTCTGACACTCTCTGACACTCTCTATCACTCTCAGACACTCTCTGACACTCTCTGACACTCTCTATCACTCTCTGACACTGTCTGACACTCTCTATCACTCTCTATCACTCTCTGACACTCACTATCACTCTCTGACACTCTCTGACACTCTCTATCACTCTCTATCACTCTCTGACACTCTCAGACACTCTCTGACACCCTCTGACACTCTCTGACAGTCTCTATCACTCTCTGACACTCTCTGACGCTCTCTATCAATCTCTATCACTTTCTGACACTCTCTGACACTCTCTGACACTCTCAGACACTCTCTGATACTCTCTGAAACTCTCTATCACTCTCTATCACTCTCTGACACTCACTATCACTCTCTGACACTCTCTGACACTCTCTGACACTCTCTATCACTCTCTGACACTGTCTGACACTCTCTGACACTCTCTATCACTCTCTATCACTCTCTGACACTCTCAGACACTCTCTGACATTCTCTATCACTCTCTGACACTGTCTGACACTCTCTATCGCTCTCTGACACTCTCTGACACTCTCTATCACTCTCTATCACTTTCTGACACTCTCTGACACTCTCTGACACTCTCAGACACTCTCTGACACTCTCTGAAACTCACTATCACTCTCTATCACTCTCTGACACTTACTATCACTCTCTGACACTCTCTGACACTCTCTATCGCTCTCTGACACTCTCTGACACTCTCTATCACTCTCTATCACTTTCTGACACTCTCTGACACTCTCTGACACTCTCAGACACTCTCTGACACTCTCTGAAACTCTCTATCACTCTCTATCACTCTCTGACACTTACTATCACTCTCTGACACTCTCTGACACTCTCTATCACTCTCAGACACTCTCTGACACTCTCTGACACTCTCTATCACTCTCTGACACTGTCTGACACTCTCTGACACTCTCTATCACTCTCTATCACTCTCTATCACTCTCAGACACTCTCTGACACTCTCTGACACTCTCTGAAACTCTCTAACACTCTCTGAAACTCTCTAACACTCTCTATCCCTCTCTGATACTCTCTGACACTCTCAGACACTCTCAGACACTCTCTGACACTCTCTGAAACTCTCTGAAACTCTCTCTCACTCTCTGACACTCTCTGACACTCTCAGACACTCGCTATCACTCTCTGAAACTCTCTGACACTCTCTATCACTCTCAGACACTCTCTGACACTCTCTGACACTCTCTATCACTCTCTGACACTGTCTGACACTCTCTGACACTCTCCATCACTCTCTATCACTCTCTATCACTCTCTATCACTCTCTGACACTCTCTGACACTCTCTGACACTCTCAGACACTCTCTGACACTCTCTATCACTCTCTGACACTGTCTGACACTCTCTATCACTCTCTGACACTCTCTGACACTCTCTGACACTCTCTATCACTCTCTATCACTGTCTGACACTCTCTGACACTCTCTATCACTCTCTGACACTGTCTGACACTCTCTGAAACTCTCTATCACTCTCTATCACTCTCTGACACTCTCTATCACTCTCGGACACTCTCAGACACTCTCTGACACTCTCTATCACTCTCTATCACTCTCTGTCACTCTCTGACACTCTCAGACACTCACTATCACTCTCTGACACTCTCTGACACTCTCTGACACTCTCTATCACTCTCTGACACTCTCTATCGCTCTCTGACACTCTCTGACACTCTCTATCACTCTCTGACACTCTCTATCACTCTCTGACACTCTCAGACACTCTCTGACACTCTCTATCACTCTCTATCACTCTCTGACACTCTCTGACACTCTCTGACACTCTCTATCACTCGCTATCACTCTCTGACACTCTCTGACACTCTCTGTCACTCTCTGACACTCTCTATCACTCTCTGACACTCTCAGACACTCTCTGACACTCACTATCACTCTCTGACACTCTCAGACACTCTCTGTCACTCTCTGACACTCTCTATCACTCTCTGACCCTCTCAGACACTCTCTGACACTCACTATCACTCTCTGACACTCTCAGACACTCTCTGACACTCTCTGAAACTCTCTATCACTCTCTATCACTCTCTGACACTCACTATCACTCTCTGACACTCTCTGACACTCTCTATCACTCTCAGACACTCTCTGACACTCTCTGACACTCTCTATCACTCTCTGACACTGTCTGACACTCTCTATCACTCTCTATCACTCTCTGACACTCACTATCACTCTCTGATACTCTCTGACACTCTCTATCGCTCTCTATCACTCTCTGACACTCTCAGACACTCTCTGACACTCTCAGACACTCTCTGACACTCACTATCACTCTCTGACACTCTCAGACACTCTCTGTCACTCTCTGACACTCTCTATCACTCTCTGACCCTCTCAGACACTCTCTGACACTCACTATCACTCTCTGACACTCTCTGACACTCTCTATCACTCTCAGACACTCTCTGACACTCTCTGACACTCTCTATCACTCTCTGACACTGTCTGACACTCTCTATCACTCTCTATCACTCTCTGACACTCACTATCACTCTCTGACACTCTCTGACACTCTCTATCACTCTCTATCACTCTCTGACACTCTCAGACACTCTCTGACACTCTCTGACACTCTCAGACACTCTCTGACACTCTTTGAAACTCTCTATCACTCTCTATCACTCTCTGACACTCACTATCACTCTCTGACACTCTCTGACACTCTCTATAACTCTCAGACACTCTCTGACACTCTCTGACACTCTCTATCACTCTCTGACACTGTCTGACACTCTCTGACACTCTATCACTCTCTATCACTCTCTGACACTCTCTGACACTCTCTGACATTCTCTATCACTCTCTGACACTGTCTGACACTCTCTATCGCTCTCTGACACTCTCTGACACTCTCTATCACTCTCTATCACTTTCTGACACTCTCTGACACTCTCTGACACTCTCAGACACTCTCTGACACTCTCTGAAACTCACTATCACTCTCTATCACTCTCTGACACTTACTATCACTCTCTGACACTCTCTGACACTCTCTATCACTCTCAGACACTCTCTGACACTCTCTGACACTCTCTATCACTCTCTGACACTGTCTGACACTCTCTGACACTCTCTATCACTCTCTATCACTCTCTATCACTCTCTATCACTCTCTAACACTCTCAGACACTCTCTGACACTCTCTGACACTCTCTGAAACTCTCTAACACTCTCTATCCCTCTCTGACACTCTCAGACACTCTCTGACACTCTCTGACACTCTCTGAAACTCTCTGACACTCTCTATCACTCTCTATCAGTCTCTGACACTCTCAGACATAATCTGACACTCTCTGAAACTCTCTATCACTCTCAGACACTCTCTGTCACTCTCTGACACTCTCAGACACTCACTATCACTCTCTGACACTGTCTGACACTCTCTGACACTCTCTATCACTCTCTGACACTGGCTGAAACTCTCTGACACTCTCTATCACTCTCTATCACTCTCTGACACTCTCAGACACTCTCTGACACTCTCTGAAACTCTCTATCACTCTCTGACACTGGCTGACACTCTCTGACACTCTCTATCACTCTCTGACACTCTCTGACACTCTCTGACACTCTCTATCACTCGCTATCACTCTCTGACACTCTCAGACACTCTCTGACACTCTCTGAAACTCTCTATCACTCTCTATCACTCTCTGACACTCTCTGACACTGGCTGACACTCTCTGACACTCTCTAACACTCTCTGACACTCTCTGACACTCTCTATCACTCGCTATCACTCTCTGACACTCTCAGACACTCTCTGAAACTCTCTATCACTCTCTATCACTCTCTGGCACTCTCAGACACTCTCTGACACTCTCTGAAACTCTCTATCACTCTCTATCACTCTCTGACACTCTCTGACACTCTCTATCACTCGCTATCACTCTCTGACACTCTCGGAAACTCTCTATCACTCTCTGACACTCTCAGACACTCTCTGACACTCTCTGAAACTCTCTATAACTCTCTATCACTCTCTGACACTCTCTGACACTCTCTGACGCTCTCTATCACTCGTTATCACTCTCTGACACGCTCAGACACTCTCTGACACTCTCTGAAACTCTCTAACACTCTCTATCCCTCTCTGACACTCTCAGACACTCTCTGACACTCTCTGACACTCTCTGAAAATCTCTGACACTCTCTATCACTCTCTATCAGTCTCTGACACTCTCAGACATAATCTGACACTCTCTGAAACTCTCTATCACTCTCAGACACTCTCTGTCACTCTCTGACACTCTCAGACACTCACTATCACTCTCTGACACTGTCTGACACTCTCTGACACTCTCTATCACTCTCTGACACTGGCTGACACTCTCTGACACTCTCTATCACTCTCTATCACTCTCTGACACTCTCAGACACTCTCTGACACTCTCTGAAACTCACTATCACGCTCTGACACTGGCTGACACTCTCTGACACTCTCTATCACTCTCTGACACTCTCTGACACTCTCTGACACTCTCTATCACTCTCTGACACTCTCTGACACTCTCTATCGCTCTCTATCACTCTCTGACACTCTCTATCACTCTCTGACACTCACTATCACTCTCTGACACTCTCTGACACTCTCTGACACTCTCTATCACTCTCTGACACTCTCTGACACTCTCTATCGCTCTCTATCACTCTCTGACACTCTCTATCACTCTGTGACACTCTCAGACACTCTCTGACACGCTCAGACACTCTCTGACACGCTCAGACACTCACTGACACTCTCTAACACTCTCTGACACTCTCTATCACTCTCTGACACTGTCTGACACTCTCTGACACTCTCTATCACTCTCTGACACTGTCTGACACTCTCTGACACTCTCTGACACTCTCTGAAACTCTCTGACACTCTCTATCACTCTCTATCAGTCTCTGACACTCTCAGACATAATCTGACACTCTCTGAAACTCTCTATCACTCTCAGACACTCTCTGTCACTCTCTGACACTCTCAGACACTCACTATCACTCTCTGACACTGTCTGACACTCTCTGACACTCTCTATCACTCTCTGACACTGGCTGAAACTCTCTGACACTCTCTATCACTCTCTATCACTCTCTGACACTCTCAGACACTCTCTGACACTCTCTGAAACTCTCTATCACTCTCTGACACTGGCTGACACTCTCTGACACTCTCTATCACTTTCTGACACTCTCTGACACTCTCTGACACTCTCTATCACTCGCTATCACTCTCTGACACTCTCAGACACTCTCTGACACTCTCTGAAACTCTCTATCACTCTCTATCACTCTCTGACACTCTCTGACACTGGCTGACACTCTCTGACACTCTCTAACACTCTCTATCACTCTCTGACACTCTCAGACACTCTCTGACACTCTCTGAAACTCTCTATCACTCTCTGACACTGGCTGACACTCTCTATCACTCTCTGACACTCTCTGACACTCTCTATCACTCGCTATCACTCTCTGACACTCTCAGACACTCTCTGAAACTCTCTATCACTCTCTATCACTCTCTGGCACTCTCAGACACTCTCTGACACTCTCTGAAACTCTCTATCACTCTCTATCACTCTCTGACACTCTCTGACACTCTCTGACACTCTCTATCACTCGCTATCACTCTCTGACACTCTCGGAAACTCTCTATCACTCTCTGACACTCTCAGACACTCTCTGACACTCTCTGAAACTCTCTATAACTCTCTATCACTCTCTGACACTCTCTGACACTCTCTGACGCTCTCTATCACTCGTTATCACTCTCTGACACGCTCAGACACTCTCTGACACTCTCTGAAACTCTCTAACACTCTCTATCCCTCTCTGACACTCTCAGACACTCTCTGACACTCTCTGACACTCTCTGAAAATCTCTGACACTCTCTATCACTCTCTATCAGTCTCTGACACTCTCAGACATAATCTGACACTCTCTGAAACTCTCTATCACTCTCAGACACTCTCTGTCACTCTCTGACACTCTCAGACACTCACTATCACTCTCTGACACTGTCTGACACTCTCTGACACTCTCTATCACTCTCTGACACTGGCTGACACTCTCTGACACTCTCTATCACTCTCTATCACTCTCTGACACTCTCAGACACTCTCTGACACTCTCTGAAACTCACTATCACTCTCTGACACTGGCTGACACTCTCTGACACTCTCTATCACTCTCTGACACTCTCTGACACTCTCTGACACTCTCTATCACTCTCTGACACTCTCTGACACTCTCTATCGCTCTCTATCACTCTCTGACACTCTCTATCACTCTCTGACACTCACTATCACTCTCTGACACTCTCTGACACTCTCTGACACTCTCTATCACTCTCTGACACTCTCTGACACTCTCTATCGCTCTCTATCACTCTCTGACACTCTCTATCACTCTGTGACACTCTCAGACACTCTCTGACACGCTCAGACACTCTCTGACACGCTCAGACACTCACTGACACTCTCTAACACTCTCTGACACTCTCTATCACTCTCTGACACTGTCTGACACTCTCTGACACTCTCTATCACTCTCTGACACTGTCTGACACTCTCTGACACTCTCTATCACTCTCTATCACTCTCTGACACTCTCAGACACTCTCTGACACTCTCTGAAACTCTCTAACACTCTCTGACACTCTCTGACACTCTCAGACACTCACTATCACTCTCTGACACTGTCTGACACTCTCTGACACTCTCTATCACTCTCTGACACTGTCTGACACTCTCTGACACTCTCTATCACTCTCTGACACTCTCTGACACTCTCTATCACTCTCTATCACTCTCTGACACTCTCAGACACTCTCTGACACTCTCAGACACTCTCTGACACTCTCTATCACTCTCTGACACTCTCTATCACTCTCTGACACTGTCTGACACTCCTTGACACTCTCTATCACTCTCTGACACTGTCTGACACTCTCTGACACTCTCTATCACTCTCTATCACTCTCTGACACTCACTATCACTCTCTGACACTCTCTGACACTCTCTGACACTCTCTATCACTCTCAGACACTCTCTGACACTCTCTGACACTCTCTATCACTCTCTGACACTGTCTGACACTCTCTGACACTCTCTATCACTCTCTATCACTCTCTGACACTCTCAGACACTCTCTGACATTCTCTATCACTCTCTGTCACTGTCTGACACTCTCTATCGCTCTCTGACACTCTCTGACACTCTCTATCACTCTCTATCACTTTCTGACACACTCTGACACTCTCTGACACTCTCAGACACTCTCTATCACTCTCTGACACTTACTATCACTCTCTGACACTCTCTATCACTCTCAGACACTCTCTGACACTCTCTGACACTCTCTATCACTCTCTGACACTGTCTGACACTGTCTGACACTCTCTATCACTCTCTATCACTCTCTATCACTCTCTAACTCTCTCAGACACTCTCTGACACTCTCTGACACTCTCTGAAACTCTCTAACACTCTCTATCCCTCTCTGACACTCTCAGACACTCTCTGACACTCTCTGAAACTCTCTGACACTCTCTATCACTCTCTATCAGTCTCTGACACTCTCAGACATAATCTGACACTCTCTGAAACTCTCTATCACTCTCAGACACTCTCTGTCACTCTCTGACACTCTCAGACACTCACTATCACTCTCTGACACTGTCTGACACTCTCTGACACTCTCTATCACTCTCTGACACTGGCTGACACTCTCTGACACTCTCTATCACTCTCTATCACTCTCTGACACTCTCAGACACTCTCTGACACTCTCTGAAACTCTCTATCACTCTCTGACACTGGCTGACACTCTCTGACACTCTCTGACACTCTCTGACACTCTCTATCACTCGCTATCACTCTCTGACACTCTCTGAAACTCTCTATCACTCTCTGACACTGGCTGACACTCTCTGACACTCTCTGACACTCTCTGACACTCTCTGACACTCTCTATCACTCGCTATCACTCTCTGACTCTCTCAGACACTCTCTGACACTCTCTGAAACTCTCTATCACTCTCTATCACTCTCTGACACTCTCTGACACTGGCTGACACTCTCTGACACTCTCTATCACTCTCTATCACTCTCTGACACTCTCAGACACTCTCTGACACTCTCTGAAACTCTCTATCACTCTCTGACACTGGCTGACACTCTCTGACACTCTCTATCACTCTCTGACACTCTCTGACACTCTCTATCACTCGCTATCACTCTCTGACACTCTCAGACACTCTCTGAAACTCTCTATCAATCTCTATCACTCTCTGACACTCTCAGACACTCTCTGACACTCTCTGAAACTCTCTATCACTCTCTATCACTCTCTGACACTCTCTGACACTCTCTGACACTCTCTATCACTCGCTGTCACTCTCTGACACTCTCTGACACTCTCGGAAACTCTCTATCACTCTCTATCACTCTCTGACACTCTCAGACACTCTCTGACACTCTCTGAAACTCTCTATAACTCTCTATCACTCTCTGACACTCTCTGACACTCTCTGACGCTCTCTATCACTCGTTATCACTCTCTGACACGCTCAGACACTCTCTGACACTCTCTGAAACTCTCTAACACTCTCTATCCCTCTCTGACACTCTCAGACACTCTCTGACACTCTCTGACACTCTCTGAAAATCTCTGACACTCTCTATCACTCTCTATCAGTCTCTGACACTCTCAGACATAATCTGACACTCTCTGAAACTCTCTATCACTCTCAGACACTCTCTGTCACTCTCTGACACTCTCAGACACTCACTATCACTCTCTGACACTGTCTGACACTCTCTGACACTCTCTATCACTCTCTGACACTGGCTGACACTCTCTGACACTCTCTATCACTCTCTGACCCTCTCAGACACTCTCTGACACTCTCTGAAACTCACTATCACTCTCTGACACTGGCTGACACTCTCTGACACTCTCTATCACTCTCTGACACTCTCTGACACTCTCTGACACTCTCTATCACTCTCTGACACTCTCTGACACTCTCTATCGCTCTCTATCACTCTCTGACACTCTCTATCACTCTCTGACACTCACTATCACTCTCTGACACTCTCTGACACTCTCTGACACTCTCTATCACTCACTGACACTCTCTGACACTCTCTATCGCTCTCTATCACTCTCTGACACTCTCTATCACTCTGTGACACTCTCAGACACTCTCTGACACGCTCAGACACTCTCTGACACGCTCAGACACTCTCTGACACTCTCTATCACTCTCTGACACTCTCTATCACTCTCTGACACTGTCTGACACTCTCTGACACTCTCTATCACTCTCTGACACTGTCTGACACTCTCTGACACTCTCTATCACTCTCTATCACTCTCTGACACTCTCAGACACTCTCTGACACTCTCTGAAACTCTCTAACACTCTCTATCACTCTCTGACACTGTCTGACACTCTCTGACACTCTCTATCACTCTCTGACACTCTCTGACACTCTCTATCACTCTCTATCACTCTCTGACACTCTCAGACACTCTCTGACACTCTCTGACACTCTCTGACACTGTCTGACACTCTCTGACACTCTCTATCACTCTCTGACACTCTCTGACACTCTCTATCACTCTCTATCACTCTCTGACACTCTCTGACACTCTCTGACACTCTCAGACACTCTCTGACACTCTCTGACACTCTCTATCACTCTCTGACACTCTCTGACACTCTCTATCACTCTCTGACACTGTCTGACACTCTCTGACACTCTCTATCACTCTCTGACACTCTCTGACACTCTCTATCACTCTCTATCACTCTCTGACACTCTCAGACACTCTCTGACACTCTCAGACACTCTCTGACACTCTCTATCACTCTCTGACACTGTCTGACACTCCTTGACACTCTCTATCACTCTCTGACACTGTCTGACACTCTCTATCACTCTCTATCACTCTCTGACACTCTCAGACACTCTCTGACACTCTCTATCACTCTCTGACACTCTCTATCACTCTCTGACACTGTCGGACACTCCTTGACACTCTCTATCACTCTCTGACACTCTCTGACACTCTCTGACACTCTCTATCACTCTCTATCACTCTCTGACACTCTCAGACACTCTCTGACACTCTCTGAAACTTTCTATCACTCTCTGACACTCTCAGACACTCTCTGACACTCTCTATCACTCTCTGACACTCTCTATCACTCTCTGACACTGTCTGACACTCTCTGACACTCTCTATCACTCTCTGACACTCTCTGACACTCTCTATCACTCTCTATCACTCTCTGACACTCTCAGACACTCTCTGACACTCTCTGACACTCTCTGACACTGTCTGACACTCTCTGACACTCTCTATCACTCTCTGACACTCTCTGACACTCTCTATCACTCTCTATCACTCTCTGACACTCTCAGACACTCTCTGACACTCTCAGACACTCTCTGACACTCTCTATCACTCTCTGACACTCTCTATCACTCTCTGACACTGTCTGACACTCTCTGACACTCTCTATCACTCTCTGACACTCTCTGACACTCTCTATCACTCTCTATCACTCTCTGACACTCTCAGACACTCTCTGACACTCTCAGACACTCTCTGACACTCTCTATCACTCTCTGACACTGTCTGACACTCCTTGACACTCTCTATCACTCTCTGACACTGTCTGACACTCTCTGACACTCTCTATCACTCTCTATCACTCTCTGACACTCTCAGACACTCTCTGACACTCTCTGAAACTCTCTATCACTCTCTGACACTCTCAGACACTCTCTGACACTCTCTATCACTCTCTGACACTCTCTATCACTCTCTGACACTGTCTGACACTCTCTGACACTCTCTATCACTCTCTGACACTCTCTGACACTCTCTGACACTCTCTATCACTCTCTGACACTCTCAGACACTCTCTGACACTCTCTGACACTGTCTGACACTCTCTGACACTCTCTATCACTCTCTGACACTCTCTGACACTCTCTATCACTCTCTATCACTCTCTGACACTCTCAGACACTCTCTGACACTCTCTATCACTCTCTGACACTCTCTATCACTCTCTGACACTGTCTGACACTCTCTGACACTCTCTATCACTCTCTGACACAGTCTGACACTCTCTGACACTCTCTATCACTCTCTATCACTCTCTGACACTCTCAGACACTCTCTGACACTCTCTGAAACTCTCTATCACTCTCTGACACTCTCAGACACTCTCTGACACTCTCTATCACTCTCTGACAATGTCTGACACTCTCTGACACTCTCTATCACTCTCTGACACTCTCTGACACTGTCTGACACTCTCTGACACTCTCTATCACTCGCTATCACTCTCTATCACTCTCTGACACTCTCTATCACTTGCTATCACTCTCTGACACTCTCTGACACTCTCTGAAACTCTCTATCTCTCTCTATCACTCTCTGACACTCTCAGACACTCTCTGACACTCTCTGAAACTCTCTATTACTCTCTATCACTCTCTGACACTCTCTGACACTCTCTGACACTCTCTATCACTCGCTATCACTCTCAGACACTCACTATCACTCTCTGACACTGTCTGACACTCTCTGACACTCTCTATCACTCTCTGACACTCTCAGACACTCTCTGACACTCTCTGAACTCTCTATCACTCTCTATCACTCTCTGACACTCTCAGACACTCTCTGACACTCTCTGAAACTCTCTTTCACTCTCTATCACTCTCTGACACTCTCTGACACTCTCTATCACTCGCTATCACTCTCTGACACTCTCAGACACTCTCTGACACTCTCTGACACTCTCTATCACTCTCTATCACTCTCTGACACTCTCATCAATCTCTGACACTCTCTGAAACTCTCTATCACTCTCTATCACTCTCTGACACTCTCTGACACTCTCTGACACTCTCTATCACTCGCTATCACTCTCTGAAACTCTCTGACACTCTCTGAAACTCTCTATCACTCTCTGTCACTCTCTGACACTCTCAGACACTCTCTGACACTCTCTGAAACTCTCTATCACTCTCTATCACTCTCTGACACTCTCTGACACTCTCTGACACTCTCTGACACTCTCTATCACTCGCTATCACTCTCTGACACTCTCAGACACTCTCTGACACTCTCTGAAACTCTCTATCACTCTCTGAAACTCTCTGACACTCTCAGACACTCTCTGACACTCTCTGAAACTCTCTATCACTCTCTATCACTCTCTGACACTCTCTGACACTCTCTGACACTCTCTATCACTCGCTATCACTCTCTGACACTCTCTGACACTCTCTGACACTGTCTGACACTCTCTGACACTCTCTATCACTCTCTGACACTCTCTGACACTCTGACACTCTCTATCACTCGCTATCACTCTCTGACACTCTCTGACACTCTCTGACACTGTCTGAACATAGAACATAGAACATAGAAAATACAGCACAGAACAGGCCCTTCGGCCCACGATGTTGTGCCGATCCTTTGTCCTCTGTCAAGGACAATTTAATCTATACCCCATCATTCTCCTTTATCCATATACCTATCTAAAAGCCGTTTGAAAGTCCCTAAAGTTTCTGACTCAACAACTTCCCCAGGCAAGGCATTCCATGCCCCGACCACTCTCTGGGTAAAGAACCTTCCCCTGACATCCCCCTTATATCTCCCACCCTTCACCTTAAATTTATGACCCCTTGTAACGCTTTGCTCCACCCGGGGAAAAAGTTTCTGACTGTCTACCCTATCTATTCCCCTGATCATCTTATAAACCTCTATCATGTCACCCCTCATCCTTCTCCGTTCTAATGAGAAGAGGCCTAGAATGTTCAGCCTTTCCTCGTAAGACTTATTCTCCATTCCAGGCAACATCCTGGTAAATCTCCTCTGCACCCTCTCCAAGGCTTCCACATCCTTCCTAAAATGAGGCGACCAGAACTGCACACAGTACTCCAAATGAGGCCTTACCAAGGTCCTGTACAGCTGCATCATCACCTCACGGCTCTTAAATTCAATCCCTCTGCTAATGAACGCTAACACCCCATATGCCTTCTTCACAGCCCTATCCACTTGAGTTGCAACTTTCAACGATCTATGCACATAGACCCCAAGGTCTCTCTGCTCCTCCACATGCCCAAGAACCCTACCGTTAACCCAGTATTTTGCATTCGTGTTTGTCCTTCCAAAATGGACGACCTCACACTTTTCAGGGTTAAACTCCATCTGCCACTTTTCAGCCCAGCACTGCAACCTATCCAAGTCCCTTTGCAGACGACAATAGCCCTCCTCGGTATCCACAACTCCACCAACCTTTGTATCATCTGCAAATTTACTGACCCACCCTTCGACTTCCTCATCCAAGTCGTTAATAAAAATCACAAACAGGAGAGGACCCAGAACTGATCCCTGTGGCACGCCACTGGTAACTGGGCTCCAGGCTGAGTATTTACCATCTAAGACCACTCTCTGCCTTCTATCAGTTAGCCAATTCTTAATCCAACTGGCCACATTCCCCACTATCCCATGCCTCCTGACTTTCTCCATAAGTCTACCATGGGGGACCTTATCAAATGCCTTACTAAAATCCATGTACACCACATCCACTGGTTTACCCTCATCCACTTGCTTGGTCACCTGCTCAAAGAATTCAATCAGGCTTGTGAGGCAAGACCTACCCCTCACAAAACCGTGCTGACTGTCCCTAATCAAGCAGTGTCTTTCCAGATGCTCAGAAATCCTATCCCTCAACACCTTTTCCATCAACTTGCCTACCACCGAAGTAAGACTAACTGGCCTGTAATTCCCAGGGTTGTTCCTATTCCCTTTCTTGAACAGGGGCACAACATTTGCCACCCTCCAATCACCTGGTACCACCCCCGTCAACAGAGAAGATGAAAAGATCATTGCCAGCGGCTCTGCAATTTCATCCCTTGCTTCCCATAACATCCTTGGATATACCCCGTCAGGCCCGGGAGACTTGTCTATCTTCAAGTTATTCAAAAACCCCAACACATCTTCCCTCCTAACGAGCACTTCCTCGAGCTTACCAGTCTGTTTCACACCGTCCTCTTCAGTAATACACCCCTTCTCATTCGTAAATACCGAAGAGAAGTACTCATTCAAAACCTCACTTATCTCTTCCGGCTCAACACACAGTCTCCCGCTATTGTCCTTGACCGGACCTACGGTCCCCCTAGTCATCCTCATATTTCTGACATACGCGTAAAAGGCCTTGGGGTTTTCTTTTATCCTACCCGCCAAGCATTTTTCATGCCCTCTCTTAGCTCTCCTAATCCCTTTCTTCAGATCCTTCCTGGCCATCTTGTATCCCTCCAGAGCTATGCCTGTGCCCTTTTTCCTCAACCTTATATACGCATCCTTCTTCTTCCTAACAAGACTCTCAACCTCTCTTGTCAACCACGGTTCCCTCACATGACCATCCCTTCCCTGTCTGACAGGGACATGCTTATCAATGGCCCCTACTATCTGCTCCTTGAAAAAGTTCCACATTTCGACCGTGCCCTTCCCTGCCAGCATATGGTCCCAACTTATGCTCCTCAGTTCCTGCCTGACAGCATCATATCTACCCTTCCCCCAATTGTAAACCTTGCCCTGTTGCACATACCTATCCCTCTCCATTACCACAGTGAATGCTACAGAATTGTGATCACTATCTCCAAAGTGCTCGCCCACCAACAGCTCTATCACTTGCCCTGGTTCATTACCTAGTACCAAATCCAATATTGCCTCCCCTCTGGTCGGGCAGTCTACATACTGAGTCAGAAAAGCTTCCTGGACATACTGCACAAACACTACCCCATCCAAACTATTCGATCTAAAGAGTTGCCAATCAATATTTGGGAAGTTGAAATCCCCCATAATTACTACCCTGTGACTTCTGCTCCTTTCCAAAATCTGTTTCCCAATCTGCTCTTCCACCTCCCTGCTGCTATTGGGGGGCCGATAGAAAACTCCCATCAAGGTGACTGCTCCTTTCCTGTTCCTGACCTCAACCCACAGTGCCTCAGTCGGCAGATCCTCCTCGAAAATTCTTTCAGCAGTTGTTACACTATTTCTAACTAACAATGCCACCCCCCCACCTCTTTTACCACCATTCCTAATCTTATGAAAACATCTATAACCAGGTACCTCCAAGAACCATTCCTCCCCCTCACCTATCCACGTTTCAGTGATGGCCACAACATCGTAGTCCCAAGTGCCCATCCACGCCTTCAATTCACTCACCTTATTCCTGATGCTTCTTGCGTTGAAGTGTACACACTTTAACCCTTCTCCGTGCCCATCTGTCCTCTGCGACAGTGCTACCTTCCCCAATACCTCACTACACTCTTTGTCTTTCTGAGTGGACCCACTGGTCCCTGGACTACAAGTCCGGTTCCCATCCCCCTCCCAAACTAGTTTAAACCCTCCCGAACAGTACTAGCAAACCTCCCTCCCAGGATATTGGTGCCCCTCTGGTTCAGATGCAGCCCGTCCTGTTTGAACAGGTCCCATCTTCCCCAGAATGCAGTCCAATTATCCAAGAACTGGAAGCCCTCCCTCCTACACCATTCCTGCAGCCACGTGTTCAGCTGTGCTCTCTCCCTATTCCTAGCCTCACTATCACGTGGCGCCGGCAACAAACCAGAGATAACAACTCTGTCCGTCCGAGCTTTCAGCTTCCAGCCTAACTCCCTAAACTCACTTCTAACATCTGTGCCACCCTTCCTTCCTACGTCGTTGGTGCCAATGTGCACCACGACCTCTGGCTGCTCCCCCTCCCCTTTAAGGATCCTGAAGACGCGATCACAAACATCACGGACCCTGGCACCAGGGAGGCAACAAACCATCCGTGCGTCTCGCTTGCTCCCACAGAACCGCCTGTCGGTACTCCTCACCATCGAGTCCCCGATGACTTGTGCTCTCCCGTTCTCACTCCTTCCCTTCTGAGCCACAGTGCAGGACCCCGTGCCAGAGGCCCGTTCACTGCAGCCTGCCCCCGATAGGCCGCCCCCCGCAACAGTATCTAAAACTGTATACTTGTTGTTGAGGGGAACGACCACAGGAGATCCCTGCACTGACCTCTTCCCACCTCTAACTGTTACCCAGCTGCCTTTGTTTTGTGGAGTAACGACATCCCTGTAGCTTCTATCTATCACCCCCTCAGCTTCCAGAATGATCCTCAGTTCATCCAGCTCCAGCTCCAGTTCCCTAACACGGTCTGATAGGAGCTGACACTCTCTATCACTCGCTATCACTCTCTGACACTCTCTGACACTCTCTGACACTCTCTGACACTCTCTGAAACTCTCTATCACACTCTATCACTCTCTGACACTCACTATCACTCTCTGACACTGTCTGACTCTCTCTGACACACTCTATCACTCTCTGACACTCTCAGACACTCTCTGACACTCTCAGACACTCTCTGACACTCTCTATCACTCTCTGACACTCTCTATCACTCTCTGACACTGTCTATCACTCTCTGACACTGTCTGACACTCTCTGACACTCTCTATCACTCTCTATTACTCTCTGACACTCTCAGACACTCTCTGACACTCTCTGAAACTCTCTATCACTCTCTGACACTCTCTATCACTCGCTGACACTCACTATCACTCTCTGACACTGTCTGACACTCTCTGACACACTCGATCACTCTCTGACACTCTCAGACACTCTCTATCACTCTCTATCACTCTCTGACACTCTCAGACACTCTCTGACACTCTCAGACACTCTCTGACACTCTCCATCACTCTCTGACACTCTCTATCACTCTCTGACACTGTCTGACACTCTCTGACACTCTCTATCACTCTCTGACACTGTCTGACACTCTCTGACACTCTCTATCACTCTCTGACACTGTCTGACACTCTCTGACACTCTCTATCACTCTCTGACACTGTCTGACACTCTCTGACACTCTCTATCACTCTCTGACACTCTCAGACACTCTCTGACACTCTCAGACACTCTCTGACACTCTCCATCACTCTCTGACACTCTCTATCACTCTCTGACACTGTCTGACACTCTCTGACACTCTCTATCACTCTCTGACACTGTCTGACACTCTCTGACACTCTCTATCACTCTCTGACACTGTCTGACACTCTCTGACACTCTCTATCACTCTCTGACACTCTCTGACACTCTCTGACGCTCTCTATCACTCTCTATCACTCTCTGACACTCTCAGACACTCTCTGACACTCTCAGACACTCTCTGACACTCTCTATCACTCTCTGACACTCTCTATCACTCTCTGACACTGTCTGACACTCTCTGACACTCTCCATCACTCTCTGACACTGTCTGACACTCTCTGACACTCTCTATCACTCTCTATCACTCTCTGACACTCTCTGACACTCTCAGACACTCTCTGACACTCTCTGACACTCTCTATCACTCTCTGACACTGTCTGACACTCTCTGACACTCTCTATCACTCTCTGACACTGTCTGACACTCTCTGACACTCTCTATCACTCGCTATCACTCTCTGACACTCTCTGACACTCTCTGACACTGTCTGACACTCTCTGACACTCTCTATCACTCTCTATCACTCTCTGACACTCTCTATCACTCTCTGACACTGTCTGACACTCTCTATCACTCTCTGACACTGTCTGACACTCTCTGACACTCTCTATCACTCTCTACACTGTTTGACACTCTCTGACACTCTCTATCACTCGCTATCACTCTCTGACACTCTCTGACACTCTCAGACACTCTCTGACACTCTCAGACACTCTCTGACACTCTCTATCACTCTCTGACACTCTCTATCACTCTCTGACACTGTCTGACACTCTCTGACACTCTCCATCACTCTCTGACACTGTCTGACACTCTCTGACACTCTCTATCACTCTCTGACACTGTCTGACACTCTCTGACACTCTCTATCACTCTCTGACACTCTCTGACACTCTCAGACACTCTCTGACACTGTCTGACACTCTCTGACACTCTCTATCACTCTCTGACACTCTCTATCACTCTCTGACACTGTCTGACACTCTCTGACACTCTCCATCACTCTCTGACACTGTCTGACGCTCTCTGACACTCTCTATCACACTCTATCACTCTCTGACACTCTCTGACACTCTCAGACACTCTCTGACACTCTCTGACACTCTCTATCACTCTCTGACACTGTCTGACACTCTCTGACACTCTCTGACACTCTCTATCACTCTCTGACACTGTCTGACACTCTCTGACACTCTCTATCACTCGCTATCACTCTCTGACACTCTCTGACACTCTCTGACACTGTCTGACACTCTCTGACACTCTCTATCACTCTCTATCACTCTCTGACACTCTCTGACACTCTCTGACAATCTCTATCACTCGCTATCACTCTCTGACACTCTCTGACACTCTCTGACACTCTCTGAAACTCTCTATCACACTCTATCACTCTCTGACACTCTCTGAAAATCTCTCACTCTCTATCACTCGCTGACACTGTCTGACACTCTCTGACACTCTCTATCACTCTCTATCACTCTCTGACACTCTCTGACACTCACTGACACTCTCTATCACTCTCTGACACTCTCTATCACTCTCTGACACTCTCTATCACTCTCTGACACTCTCTGACACTCTCTGACACTCTCTGACACTCTCTGACACTCTCTATCACTCTCTGACACTGTCTGACACTCTCTGACACTCTCTATCACTCTCTGACACTGTCTGACACTCTCTGACACTCTCTATCACTCTCTATCACTCTCTGACACTCTCAGGCACTCTCTGACACTCTCTGAAACTCTCTATCACTCTCTGACACTCTCAGACACTCTCTGACACTCTCTATCACTCTCTGACACTCTCTATCACTCTCTGACACTGTCTGACACTCTCTGACACTCTCTATCACTCTCTGACACAGTCTGACACTCTCTGACACTCTCTATCACTCTCTATCACTCTCTGACACTCTCTGACACTCTCAGACACTCTCTGACACTCTCTATCACTCTCTGACACTCTCTATCACTCTCTGACACTGTCTGACACTCTCTGACACTCTCTGTCACTCTCTGACACTGTCTGACACTCTCTGACACACTCCAGCACTCGCTATCACTCTCTGACACTCTCTGACACTCTCTGACACTGTCTGACACTCTCTGACACTCTCTATCACTCTCTATTACTCTCTGACACTCTCTGACACTCTCTGACACTCTCTATCACTCGCTATCACTCTCTGACACTCTCTGACACTCTCTGAAACTCTCTATCACACTCTATCACTCTCTGACACTCTCTGAAACTCTCTATCACTCTCATCACTCGCTGACACTGTCTGACACTCTCTGACACTCTCTATCACTCTCTATCACTCTCTGACACTCTCTGACACTCACTGACACTCTCTTTCACTCTCTGACACTCTCCATCACTCTCTATCACTCTCTGACACTCTCAGACACTCTCTGACACTCTCTGACACTCTCTATCACTCTCTGACACTGTCAGACACTCTCAGACACTCTCTGACACTCTCTGAAACTCTCTATCACTCTCTATCACTCTCTGACACTCTCTGAAACTCTCTGACACTCTCTATCACTCGCTATCACTCTCTGACACTCTCTGACACTCTCTGACACTGTCTGACACTCTCTGACACTCTCTATCTCTCTCTATCACTCTCTGACACTCTCTGACACTCTCTGACACGCTCCGACACTCTCCTACACTCGCTATCACTCTCTGACACTCTCTGACACTCTCTGACACTCTCTGACACTCTCTGACACTCTCTGAAACTCTCTATCACACTCTATCACTCTCTGACACTCTCTGACACTCTCTATCACTCTCTATCACTCTCTGACACTCACTGACACTCTCTATCACTCTCTGACACTCTCTATCACTCTCTGACACTCTCTATCACTCTCTGACACTCTCAGACACTCTCTGACACTCTCTGACACTCTCTATCACTCTCTGACACTCTCAGACACTCTCTGACACTCTCTATCACTCTCTATCACTCTCTGACACTCTCAGACACTCACTATCACTCTCTGACACTGTCTGACACTCTCTGACACTCTCTATCACTCTCTATCACTCTCTGACACTCTCTGACACTCTCAGACACTCACTATCACTCTCTGACACTGTCTGACACTCTCTGACACACTCTATCACTCTCTGACACTCTCTGACACTCTCTGACACTCTCTATCACTCTCTATCACTCTCTGACACTCTCAGACACTCTCTGACACTCTCTGACACTCTCTGACACTCTATATCACTCTCTGACACTCTCTATTACTCTCTGACACTGTCTATCACTCTCTGACACTGTCTGACACTCTCTGACACTCTCTATCACTCTCTGACACTCTCAGAGACTCTCTGACACTCTCTGAAACTCTCTATCACTCTCTGACACTCTCTATCACTCTCTGACACTCACTATCACTCTCTGACACTGTCTGACACTCTCTGACACTCTCCATCACTCTCTGACACTGTCTGACACTCTCTGACACTCTCTATCACTCTCTGACACTCTCTATCACTCTCTGACACTGTCTGACACTCTCTGACACTCTCCATCACTCTCTGACACTCTCAGACACTCTCTGACACTCTCTATCACTCTCTGACACTCTCTATCACTCTCTGACACTGTCTGACACTCTCTGACACTCTCCATCACTCTCTGACACTGTCTGACACTCTCTGACACTCTCTATCACTCTCTGACACTGTCTGACACTCTCTGACACTCTCTATCACTCTCTGACACTCTCTGACACTCTCAGACACTCTCTGACACTGTCTGACACTCTCTGACACTCTCTATCACTCTCTGACACTCTCTATCACTCTCTGACACTGTCTGACACTCTCTGACACTCTCCATCACTCTCTGACACTGTCTGACGCTCTCTGACACTCTCTATCACACTCTATCACTCTCTGACACTCTCTGACACTCTCAGACACTCTCTGACACTCTCTGACACTCTCTATCACTCTCTATCACTCTCTGACACTGTCTGACACTCTCTGACACACTCTATCACTCTCTGACACTCTCTGACACTCTCTGACACTCTCTATCACTCTCTATCACTCTCTGACACTCTCAGACACTCTCTGACACTCTCTGACACTCTCTGACACTCTATATCACTCTCTGACACTCTCTATTACTCTCTGACACTGTCTATCACTCTCTGACACTGTCTGACACTCTCTGACACTCTCTATCACTCTCTGACACTCTCAGAGACTCTCTGACACTCTCTGAAACTCTCTATCACTCTCTGACACTCTCTATCACTCTCTGACACTCACTATCACTCTCTGACACTGTCTGACACTCTCTGACACTCTCCATCACTCTCTGACACTGTCTGACACTCTCTGACACTCTCTATCACTCTCTGACACTCTCTATCACTCTCTGACACTGTCTGACACTCTCTGACACTCTCCATCACTCTCTGACACTCTCAGACACTCTCTGACACTCTCTATCACTCTCTGACACTCTCTATCACTCTCTGACACTGTCTGACACTCTCTGACACTCTCCATCACTCTCTGACACTGTCTGACACTCTCTGACACTCTCTATCACTCTCTGACACTGTCTGACACTCTCTGACACTCTCTATCACTCTCTGACACTCTCTGACACTCTCAGACACTCTCTGACACTGTCTGACACTCTCTGACACTCTCTATCACTCTCTGACACTCTCTATCACTCTCTGACACTGTCTGACACTCTCTGACACTCTCCATCACTCTCTGACACTGTCTGACGCTCTCTGACACTCTCTATCACACTCTATCACTCTCTGACACTCTCTGACACTCTCAGACACTCTCTGACACTCTCTGACACTCTCTATCACTCTCTGACACTGTCTGACACTCTCTGACACTCTCTGACACTCTCTATCACTCTCTGACACTGTCTGACACTCTCTGACACTCTCTATCACTCGCTATCACTCTCTGACACTCTCTGACACTCTCTGACACTGTCTGACACTCTCTGACACTCTCTATCACTCTCTATCACTCTCTGACACTCTCTGACACTCTCTGACAATCTCTATCACTCGCTATCACTCTCTGACACTCTCTGACACTCTCTGACACTCTCTGAAACTCTCTATCACACTCTATCACTCTCTGACACTCTCTGAAAATCTCTCACTCTCTATCACTCGCTGACACTGTCTGACACTCTCTGACACTCTCTATCACTCTCTATCACTCTCTGACACTCTCTGACACTCACTGACACTCTCTATCACTCTCTGACACTCTCTATCACTCTCTGACACTCTCTATCACTCTCTGACACTCTCTGACACTCTCTGACACTCTCTGACACTCTCTGACACTCTCTATCACTCTCTGACACTGTCTGACACTCTCTGACACTCTCTATCACTCTCTGACACTGTCTGACACTCTCTGACACTCTCTATCACTCTCTATCACTCTCTGACACTCTCAGGCACTCTCTGACACTCTCTGAAACTCTCTATCACTCTCTGACACTCTCAGACACTCTCTGACACTCTCTATCACTCTCTGACACTCTCTATCACTCTCTGACACTGTCTGACACTCTCTGACACTCTCTATCACTCTCTGACACAGTCTGACACTCTCTGACACTCTCTATCACTCTCTATCACTCTCTGACACTCTCTGACACTCTCAGACACTCTCTGACACTCTCTATCACTCTCTGACACTCTCTATCACTCTCTGACACTGTCTGACACTCTCTGACACTCTCTGTCACTCTCTGACACTGTCTGACACTCTCTGACACACTCCAGCACTCGCTATCACTCTCTGACACTCTCTGACACTCTCTGACACTGTCTGACACTCTCTGACACTCTCTATCACTCTCTATTACTCTCTGACACTCTCTGACACTCTCTGACACTCTCTATCACTCGCTATCACTCTCTGACACTCTCTGACACTCTCTGAAACTCTCTATCACACTCTATCACTCTCTGACACTCTCTGAAACTCTCTATCACTCTCATCACTCGCTGACACTCTCTGACACTCTCTATCACTCTCTATCACTCTCTGACACTCTCTGACACTCACTGACACTCTCTTTCACTCTCTGACACTCTCCATCACTCTCTATCACTCTCTGACACTCTCAGACACTCTCTGACACTCTCTGACACTCTCTATCACTCTCTGACACTGTCAGACACTCTCAGACACTCTCTGACACTCTCTGAAACTCTCTATCACTCTCTATCACTCTCTGACACTCTCTGAAACTCTCTGACACTCTCTATCACTCGCTATCACTCTCTGACACTCTCTGACACTCTCTGACACTGTCTGACACTCTCTGACACTCTCTATCTCTCTCTATCACTCTCTGACACTCTCTGACACTCTCTGACACGCTCCGACACTCTCCTACACTCGCTATCACTCTCTGACACTCTCTGACACTCTCTGACACTCTCTGACACTCTCTGAAACTCTCTATCACACTCTATCACTCTCTGACACTCTCTGACACTCTCTATCACTCTCTATCACTCTCTGACACTCACTGACACTCTCTATCACTCTCTGACACTCTCTATCACTCTCTGACACTCTCTATCACTCTCTGACACTCTCAGACACTCTCTGACACTCTCTGACACTCTCTATCACTCTCTGACACTCTCAGACACTCTCTGACACTCTCTATCACTCTCTATCACTCTCTGACACTCTCAGACACTCACTATCACTCTCTGACACTGTCTGACACTCTCTGACACTCTCTATCACTCTCTATCACTCTCTGACACTCTCTGACACTCTCAGACACTCACTATCACTCTCTGACACTGTCTGACACTCTCTGACACACTCTATCACTCTCTGACACTCTCTGACACTCTCTGACACTCTCTATCACTCTCTATCACTCTCTGACACTCTCAGACACTCTCTGACACTCTCTGACACTCTCTGACACTCTATATCACTCTCTGACACTCTCTATTACTCTCTGACACTGTCTATCACTCTCTGACACTGTCTGACACTCTCTGACACTCTCTATCACTCTCTGACACTCTCAGAGACTCTCTGACACTCTCTGAAACTCTCTATCACTCTCTGACACTCTCTATCACTCTCTGACACTCACTATCACTCTCTGACACTGTCTGACACTCTCTGACACACTCTATCACTCTCTGACACTCTCTGACACTCTCTATCACTCTCTATCACTCTCTGACACTCTCAGACACTCTCTGACACTCTCAGACACTCTCTGACACTCTCAGACACTCACTATCACTCTCTGACACTGTCTGACACTCTCTGACACTCTCTATCACTCTCTGACACTCTCTATCACTCTCTGACACTGTCTGACACTCTCTGACACTCTCTATCACTCTCTATCACTCTCTGACACTCTCTATCACTCTCTATCACTCTCTGACACTCTCTGACACTCTCTATCACTCTCTATCACTCTCTGACACTCTCAGGCACTCTCTGACACTCTCAGACACTCTCTGACACTCTCTATCACTCTCTGACACTCTCTATCACTCTCTGACACTGTCTATCACTCTCTGACACTGTCTGACACTCTCAGACACTCTCTATCACTCTCTATCACTCTCAGACACTCTCTGACACTCTCTGAAACTCTCTGTCACTCTCTGACACTCTCTATCACTCTCTGGCACTCACTATCACTCTCTGACACTGTCTGACACTCTCTGACACACTCTATCACTCTCTGACACTCTCTGACACTCTCTATCACTCTCTGTCACTCTCTGACACTCTCAGACACTCTCTGACTCTCTCAGACACTCTCTGACACTCTATATCACTCTCTGACACTCACTATCACTCTCTGACACTGTCTGACACTCTCTGACACTCTCTATCACTCTCTGACACTGTCTGACACTCTCTGACACTCTCTATCACTCTCTATCACTCTCTGACACTCTCAGACACTCTCTGACACTCTCTGAAACTCTCTATCACTCTCTGACACTCTCTGAAACTCTCTGACACTCTCTATCACTCTCTGACACTCTCTATCACTCTCTGACACTGTCTGACACTCTCTGACACTCTCTATCACTCTCTATCACTCTCTGACACTCTCTGACACTCTCTATCACTCTCTATCACTCTCTGACACTCTCAGGCACTCTCTGACACTCTCAGACACTCTCTGACACTCTCTATCACTCTCTGACACTCTCTATCACTCTCTGACACTGTCTATCACTCTCTGACACTGTCTGACACTCTCTGACACTCTCTATCACTCTCTATCACTCTCTGACACTCTCAGACACTCTCTGACACTCTCTGAAACTCTCTGTCACTCTCTGACACTCTCTATCACTCTCTGGCACTCACTATCACTCTCTGACACTGTCTGACACTCTCTGACACACTCTATCACTCTCTGACACTCTCTATCACTCTCTGTCACTCTCTGACACTCTCAGACAATCTCTGACACTCTCAGACACTCTCTGACACTCTATATCACTCTCTGACACTCTCTATCACTCTCTGACACTGTCTGACACTCTCTGACACTCTCTATCACTCTCTATCACTCTCTGACACTCTCAGACACTCTCTGACACTCTCTGAAACTCTCTATCACTCTCTGACACTCTCAGACACTCTCTGACACTCTCTATCACTCTCTGACACTGTCTGACACTCTCTGACACTCTCTATCACTCTCTGACACTGTCTGACACTCTCTGACACTCTCTATCACTCTCTATCACTCTCTGACACTCTCTGACACTCTCAGACACTCAGTATCACTCTCTGACACTGTCTGACACTCTCTGACACTCTCTATCACTCTCTGACACTCTCTATCACTCTCAGACACTCTCTGACACTCTCTGAAACTCTCTATCACTCTCTGACACTGTCTGACACTCTCTGACACTCTCTATCACTCTCTGACACTCTCTATCACTCTCAGACACTCTCTGACACTCTCTGAAACTCTCTATCACTCTCTGACACTCTCAGACACTCTCTGACACTCTCTATCACTCTCTGACACTCTCTATCACTCTCTGACACTGTCTGACACTCTCTGACACTCTCTATCACTCTCTGACACTGTCTGACACTCTCTGACACTCTCTATCACTCTCTATCACTCTCTGACACTCTCAGACACTCTCTGACACTCTCAGACACTCTCTGACACTCTCTATCACTCTCTGACACTCTCTATCACTCTCTGACACTGTCTGACACTCTCTGACTCTCTCTATCACTCTCTGACACTCTCTATCACTCTCAGACACTCTCTGACACTCTCTGAAACTCTCTATCACTCTCTGACACTGTCTGACACTCTCTGACACTCTCTATCACTCTCTGACACTCTCTATCACTCTCAGACACTCTCTGACACTCTCTGAAACTCTCTATCACTCTCTGACACTCTCAGACACTCTCTGACACTCTCTATCACTCTCTGACACTCTCTATCACTCTCTGACACTGTCTGACACTCTCTGACACTCTCTATCACTCTCTGACACTGTCTGACACTCTCTGACACTCTCTATCACTCTCTATCACTCTCTGACACTCTCAGACACTCTCTGACACTCTCAGACACTCTCTGACACTCTCTATCACTCTCTGACACTCTCTATCACTCTCTGACACTGTCTGACACTCTCTGACTCTCTCTATCACTCTCTGACACTCTCTATCACTCTCTGACACTGTCTGACACTCTCTGACACTCTCTATCACTCTCTGACACTCTCTGACACTCTCTATCACTCTCTATCACTCTCTGACACTCTCTGACACTCTCTGACACTCTCTATCACTCTCTATCACTCTCTGACACTCTCAGACACTCTCTGAAACTCTCTGAAACTCTCTATCACTCTCTGACACTCTCTGACACTCTCTATCACTCTCTGACACTGTCTGACACTCTCTGACACTCTCTATCACTCTCTGACACTCTCTGACACTCTCTATCACTCTCTATCACTCTCTGACACTCTCAGACACTCTCTGACACTCTCAGACACTCTCTGACACTCTCTATCACTCTCTGACACTCTCTATCACTCTCTGACACTGTCTGACACTCTCTGACACTCTCTATCACTCTCTGACACTGTCTGACACTCTCTGACACTCTCTATCACTCTCTATGACTCTCTGACACTCTCAGACACTCTCTGACACTCTCAGACACTCTCTGACACTCTCTATCACTCTCTGACACTCTCTATCACTCTCTGACACTGTCTGACACTCTCTGACTCTCTCTATCACTCTCTGACACTCTCTATCACTCTCTGACACTGTCTGACACTCTCTGACACTCTCTATCACTCTCTGACACTCTCTGACACTCTCTATCACTCTCTATCACTCTCTGACACTCTCTGACACTCTCTGACACTCTCTATCACTCTCTATCACTCTCTGACACTCTCAGACACTCTCTGAAACTCTCTGAAACTCTCTATCACTCTCTGACACTCTCAGACACTCTCTGACACTCTCTATCACTCTCTGACACTGTCTGACACTCTCTGACACTCTCTATCACTCTCTGACACTGTCTGACACTCTCTGACACTCTCTATCACTCTCTATCACTCTCTGACACTCTCTGACACTCTCAGACACTCACTATCACTCTCTGACACTGTCTGACACTCTCTGACACTCTCTATCTCTCTCTGACACTCTCTGACACTCTCTATCACTCTCTATCACTCTCTGACACTCTCAGACACTCTCTGACACTCTCAGACACTCTCTGACACTCTCTATCACTCTCTGACTCTCTCTATCACTCTCTGACACTGTCTGACACTCTCTGACACTCTCTATCACTCTCTGACACTCTCTGACACTCTCAGACACTCTCTGACACTCTCTGAAACTCTCTATCACTCTCTGACACTCTCAGACACTCTCTGACACTCTCTATCACTCTCTGACACTCTCTATCACTCTCAGACACTCTCTGACACTCTCTGAAACTCTCTATCACTCTCTGACACTCTCTGACACTCTCTATCACTCTCTGACACTCTCTATCACTCTCTGACACTCTCAGACACTCTCTGACACTCTCTATCACTCTCTGACACTGTCTGACACTCTCTGACACTCTCTATCACTCTCTGACACTGTCTGACACTCTCTGACACTCTCTATCACTCTCTATCACTCTCTGACACTCTCTGACACTCTCAGACACTCACTATCACTCTCTGACACTGTCTGACACTCTCTGACACTCTCTATCACTCTCTGACACTCTCTGACACTCTCTATCACTCTCTATCACTCTCTGACACTCTCAGACACTCTCTGACACTCTCAGACACTCTCTGACACTCTCTATCACTCTCTGACTCTCTCTATCACTCTCTGACACTGTCTGACACTCTCTGACACTCTCTATCACTCTCTGACACTCTCTGACACTCTCAGACACTCTCTGACACTCTCTGAAACTCTCTATCACTCTCTGACACTCTCAGACACTCTCTGACACTCTCTATCACTCTCTGACACTCTCTATCACTCTCAGACACTCTCTGACACTCTCTGAAACTCTCTATCACTCTCTGACACTCTCAGACACTCTCTGACACTCTCTATCACTCTCTGACACTCTCTATCACTCTCTGACACTGTCTGACACTCTCTGACACTCTCTATCACTCTCTGACACTGTCTGACACTCTCTATCACTCTCTATCACTCTCTGACACTCTCTGACACTCTCAGACACTCTTTGACACTCTCTATCACTCTCTGACACTCTCTATCACTCTCTGACACTGTATGACACTCTCTGACACTCTCTATCACTCTCTGACACTGTCTGACACTCTCTGACACTCTCTATCACTCGCTATCACTCTCTGACACTCTCTGACACACTCTGACACTGTCTGACACTCTCTGACACTCTCTATCACTCTCTATCACTCTCTGACACTCTCTGACACTCTCTGACACTCTCTGACTCTCTCTATCACTCGCTATCACTCTCTGACACTCTCTGACACTCTCTGACACTCTCTGACACTCTCTGAAACTCTCTATCACACTCTATCACTCTCTGACACTCTCTGAAACTCTCTATCACTCTCTATCACTCGCTGACACTGTCTGACACTCTCTGACACTCTCTATCACTCTCTATCACTCTCTATCACTCTCTGACACTCTCTGACACTCACTGACCCTCTCTATCACTCTCTGACACTCTCTATCACTCTCTGACACTCTCTATCCCTCTCGGACACTGTCTGACACTCTCTGACACTCTCTATCACTCTCTATCACTCTCTGACACTCTCTGACACTCTCAGACACTCACTATCACTCTCTGACACTGTCTGACACTCTCGGACACACTCTATCACTCTCTGACACTCTCTGACACTCTCTATCACTCTCTATCACTCTCTGACACTCTCAGACACTCTCTGACACTCACTATCACTCTCTGACACTGTCTGACACTCTCGGACACACTCTATCACTCTCTGACACTCTCTGACACTCTCTATCACTCTCTATCACTCTCTGACACTCTCAGACACTCTCTGACACTCTCAGACACTCTCTGACACTCTCTATCACTCTCTGACACTGTCTGACAATCTCTGACACTCTCTATCACTCTCTGACACTGTCTGACACTCTCTGACACTCTCTTTCACTCTCTATCACTCTCTGACACTCTCAGACACTCTCTGACACTCTCTGAAACTCTCTATCACTCTCTGACACTCTCTATCAATCTCTGACACTCACTATCACTCTCTGACACTGTCTGACACTCTCTGACACACTCTATCACTCTCTGACACTCTCTGACACTCTCTATCACTCTCTCTCACTCTCTGGCACTCTCAGACACACTCTGACACTCTCCGACACTCTCTGACTCTCTCTATCACTCTCTGACACTCTCTATCACTCTCTGACACTGTCTGACACTCTCTGACACTCTCTATCTCTCTCTGACACTGTCTGACACTCTCTGACACTCTCTATCACTCTCTATCACTCTCTGACACTCTCAGACACTCTCTGACACTCTCTGAAACTCTCTATCACTCTCTGAAACTCTCTATCACTCTCTGACACTCACTATCACTCTCTGACACTGTCTGACACTCTCTGACACACTCTATCACTCTCTGACACTCTCTGACACTCTCTATCACTCTCTATCACTCTCTGGCACTCTCAGACGCACTCTGACACTCTCAGACACTCTCTGACTCTCTCTATCACTCTCTGACACTCTCTATCACTCTCTGACACTGTCTGACACTCTCTGACACTCTCTATCACTCTCTGACACTGTCTGACACTCTCTGACACTCTCTATCACTCTCTATCACTCTCTGACACTCTCAGACACTCTCAGACACTCTCTGACACTCTCTGAAACTCTCTATCACTCTCTGACACTCTCAGACACTCTCTGACACTCTCTATCACTCTCTGACACTCTCTATCACTCTCAGACACTCACTATCACTCTCTGACACTGTCTGACACTCTCTGACACTCTCTATCACTCTCTGACACTCTCTGACACTCTCTATCACTCTCTATCACTCTCTGACACTCTCTATCACTCTCTGACACTCTCTGACACTCTCTATCACTCTCTATCACTCTCTGACACTCTCAGACACTCTCTGACACTCTCAGACACTCTCTGACACTCCCTGACACTCTCAGACACTCACTATCACTCTCTGACACTGTCTGACACTCTCTGACACTCTCTATCACTCTCTCACACTCTCAGACACTCACTATCACTCTCTGACACTGTCTGACACTCTCTGACACTCTCTATCACTCTCTGACACTCTCTGACACTCTGTGACACTCTCAGACACTCTCTGACACTCTCAGACACTCTCTGACACTCTCTATCACTCTCTGACACTCTCTATCACTCTCTGACACTGTCTGACACTCTCTGACACTCTCTATCACTCTCTGACACTGTCTGACACTCTCTGACACTCTCTATCACTCTCTATGACTCTCTGACACTCTCAGACACTCTCTGACACTCTCAGACACTCTCTGACACTCTCTATCACTCTCTGACACTCTCTATCACTCTCTGACACTGTCTGACACTCTCTGACTCTCTCTATCACTCTCTGACACTCTCTATCACTCTCTGACACTGTCTGACACTCTCTGACACTCTCTATCACTCTCTGACACTCTCTGACACTCTCTATCACTCTCTATCACTCTCTGACACTCTCTGACACTCTCTGACACTCTCTATCACTCTCTATCACTCTCTGACACTCTCAGACACTCTCTGAAACTCTCTGAAACTCTCTATCACTCTCTGACACTCTCTGACACTCTCTGACACTCTCTATCACTCTCTGACACTGTCTGACACTCTCTGACACTCTCTATCACTCTCTGACACTGTCTGACACTCTCTGACACTCTCTATCACTCTCTATCACTCTCTGACACTCTCAGACACTCTCTGACACTCTCAGACACTCTCTGACACACTCTATCACTCTCTGACTCTCTCTATCACTCTCTGACACTGTCTGACACTCTCTGACACTCTCTATCACTCTCTGACACTCTCTGACACTCTCAGACACTCTCTGACACTCTCTGAAACTCTCTATCACTCTCTGACACTCTCAGACACTCTCTGACACTCTCTATCACTCTCTGACACTCTCTATCACTCTCAGACACTCTCTGACACTCTCTGAAACTCTCTATCACTCTCTGACACTCTCAGACACTCTCTGACACTCTCTATCACTCTCTGACACTCTCTATCACTCTCTGACACTGTCTGACACTCTCTGACACTCTCTATCACTCTCTGACACTGTCTGACACTCTCTATCACTCTCTATCACTCTCTGACACTCTCTGACACTCTCAGACACTCTTTGACACTCTCTATCACTCTCTGACACTCTCTATCACTCTCTGACACTGTATGACACTCTCTGACACTCTCTATCACTCTCTGACACTGTCTGACACTCTCTGACACTCTCTATCACTCGCTATCACTCTCTGACACTCTCTGACACACTCTGACACTGTCTGACACTCTCTGACACTCTCTATCACTCTCTATCACTCTCTGACACTCTCTGACACTCTCTGACACTCTCTGACTCTCTCTATCACTCGCTATCACTCTCTGACACTCTCTGACACTCTCTGACACTCTCTGACACTCTCTGAAACTCTCTATCACACTCTATCACTCTCTGACACTCTCTGAAACTCTCTATCACTCTCTATCACTCGCTGACACTGTCTGACACTCTCTGACACTCTCTATCACTCTCTATCACTCTCTATCACTCTCTGACACTCTCTGACACTCACTGACCCTCTCTATCACTCTCTGACACTCTCTATCACTCTCTGACACTCTCTATCCCTCTCGGACACTGTCTGACACTCTCTGACACTCTCTATCACTCTCTATCACTCTCTGACACTCTCTGACACTCTCAGACACTCACTATCACTCTCTGACACTGTCTGACACTCTCGGACACACTCTATCACTCTCTGACACTCTCTGACACTCTCTATCACTCTCTATCACTCTCTGACACTCTCAGACACTCTCTGACACTCACTATCACTCTCTGACACTGTCTGACACTCTCGGACACACTCTATCACTCTCTGACACTCTCTGACACTCTCTATCACTCTCTATCACTCTCTGACACTCTCAGACACTCTCTGACACTCTCAGACACTCTCTGACACTCTCTATCACTCTCTGACACTGTCTGACAATCTCTGACACTCTCTATCACTCTCTGACACTGTCTGACACTCTCTGACACTCTCTTTCACTCTCTATCACTCTCTGACACTCTCAGACACTCTCTGACACTCTCTGAAACTCTCTATCACTCTCTGACACTCTCTATCAATCTCTGACACTCACTATCACTCTCTGACACTGTCTGACACTCTCTGACACACTCTATCACTCTCTGACACTCTCTGACACTCTCTATCACTCTCTCTCACTCTCTGGCACTCTCAGACACACTCTGACACTCTCCGACACTCTCTGACTCTCTCTATCACTCTCTGACACTCTCTATCACTCTCTGACACTGTCTGACACTCTCTGACACTCTCTATCTCTCTCTGACACTGTCTGACACTCTCTGACACTCTCTATCACTCTCTATCACTCTCTGACACTCTCAGACACTCTCTGACACTCTCTGAAACTCTCTATCACTCTCTGAAACTCTCTATCACTCTCTGACACTCACTATCACTCTCTGACACTGTCTGACACTCTCTGACACACTCTATCACTCTCTGACACTCTCTGACACTCTCTATCACTCTCTATCACTCTCTGGCACTCTCAGACGCACTCTGACACTCTCAGACACTCTCTGACTCTCTCTATCACTCTCTGACACTCTCTATCACTCTCTGACACTGTCTGACACTCTCTGACACTCTCTATCACTCTCTGACACTGTCTGACACTCTCTGACACTCTCTATCACTCTCTATCACTCTCTGACACTCTCAGACACTCTCAGACACTCTCTGACACTCTCTGAAACTCTCTATCACTCTCTGACACTCTCAGACACTCTCTGACACTCTCTATCACTCTCTGACACTCTCTATCACTCTCAGACACTCACTATCACTCTCTGACACTGTCTGACACTCTCTGACACTCTCTATCACTCTCTGACACTCTCTGACACTCTCTATCACTCTCTATCACTCTCTGACACTCTCTATCACTCTCTGACACTCTCTGACACTCTCTATCACTCTCTATCACTCTCTGACACTCTCAGACACTCTCTGACACTCTCAGACACTCTCTGACACTCCCTGACACTCTCAGACACTCACTATCACTCTCTGACACTGTCTGACACTCTCTGACACTCTCTATCACTCTCTCACACTCTCAGACACTCACTATCACTCTCTGACACTGTCTGACACTCTCTGACACTCTCTATCACTCTCTGACACTCTCTGACACTCTGTGACACTCTCAGACACTCTCTGACACTCTCAGACACTCTCTGACACTCTCTATCACTCTCTGACACTCTCTATCACTCTCTGACACTGTCTGACACTCTCTGACACTCTCTATCACTCTCTGACACTGTCTGACACTCTCTGACACTCTCTATCACTCTCTATGACTCTCTGACACTCTCAGACACTCTCTGACACTCTCAGACACTCTCTGACACTCTCTATCACTCTCTGACACTCTCTATCACTCTCTGACACTGTCTGACACTCTCTGACTCTCTCTATCACTCTCTGACACTCTCTATCACTCTCTGACACTGTCTGACACTCTCTGACACTCTCTATCACTCTCTGACACTCTCTGACACTCTCTATCACTCTCTATCACTCTCTGACACTCTCTGACACTCTCTGACACTCTCTATCACTCTCTATCACTCTCTGACACTCTCAGACACTCTCTGAAACTCTCTGAAACTCTCTATCACTCTCTGACACTCTCTGACACTCTCTGACACTCTCTATCACTCTCTGACACTGTCTGACACTCTCTGACACTCTCTATCACTCTCTGACACTGTCTGACACTCTCTGACACTCTCTATCACTCTCTATCACTCTCTGACACTCTCTGACACTCTCAGACACTCACTATCACTCTCTGACACTGTCTGACACTCTCTGACACTCTCTATCTCTCTCTGACACTCTCTGACACTCTCTATCACTCTCTATCACTCTCTGACACTCTCAGACACTCTCTGACACTCTCAGACACTCTCTGACACTCTCTATCACTCTCTGACTCTCTCTATCACTCTCTGACACTGTCTGACACTCTCTGACACTCTCTATCACTCTCTGACACTCTCTGACACTCTCAGACACTCTCTGACACTCTCTGAAACTCTCTATCACTCTCTGACACTCTCAGACACTCTCTGACACTCTCTATCACTCTCTGACACTCTCTATCACTCTCAGACACTCTCTGACACTCTCTGAAACTCTCTATCACTCTCTGACACTCTCAGACACTCTCTGACACTCTCTATCACTCTCTGACACTCTCTATCACTCTCTGACACTCTCAGACACTCTCTGACACTCTCTATCACTCTCTGACACTGTCTGACACTCTCTGACACTCTCTATCACTCTCTGACACTGTCTGACACTCTCTGACACTCTCTATCACTCTCTATCACTCTCTGACACTCTCTGACACTCTCAGACACTCACTATCACTCTCTGACACTGTCTGACACTCTCTGACACTCTCTATCACTCTCTGACACTCTCTGACACTCTCTATCACTCTCTATCACTCTCTGACACTCTCAGACACTCTCTGACACTCTCAGACACTCTCTGACACTCTCTATCACTCTCTGACTCTCTCTATCACTCTCTGACACTGTCTGACACTCTCTGACACTCTCTATCACTCTCTGACACTCTCTGACACTCTCAGACACTCTCTGACACTCTCTGAAACTCTCTATCACTCTCTGACACTCTCAGACACTCTCTGACACTCTCTATCACTCTCTGACACTCTCTATCACTCTCAGACACTCTCTGACACTCTCTGAAACTCTCTATCACTCTCTGACACTCTCAGACACTCTCTGACACTCTCTATCACTCTCTGACACTCTCTATCACTCTCTGACACTGTCTGACACTCTCTGACACTCTCTATCACTCTCTGACACTGTCTGACACTCTCTATCACTCTCTATCACTCTCTGACACTCTCTGACACTCTCAGACACTCTTTGACACTCTCTATCACTCTCTGACACTCTCTATCACTCTCTGACACTGTATGACACTCTCTGACACTCTCTATCACTCTCTGACACTGTCTGACACTCTCTGACACTCTCTATCACTCTCTGACACTGTCTGACACTCTCTGACACTCTCTATCACTCTCTGACACTCTCTGACACTCTCTATCACTCTCTATCACTCTCTGACACTCTCTGACACTCTCTGACACTCTCTATCACTCTCTATCACTCTCTGACACTCTCAGACACTCTCTGAAACTCTCTGAAACTCTCTATCACTCTCTGACACTCTCAGACACTCTCTGACACTCTCTATCACTCTCTGACACTGTCTGACACTCTCTGACACTCTCTATCACTCTCTGACACTGTCTGACACTCTCTGACACTCTCTATCACTCTCTATCACTCTCTGACACTCTCTGACACTCTCAGACACTCACTATCACTCTCTGACACTGTCTGACACTCTCTGACACTCTCTATCTCTCTCTGACACTCTCTGACACTCTCTATCACTCTCTATCACTCTCTGACACTCTCAGACACTCTCTGACACTCTCAGACACTCTCTGACACTCTCTATCACTCTCTGACTCTCTCTATCACTCTCTGACACTGTCTGACACTCTCTGACACTCTCTATCACTCTCTGACACTCTCTGACACTCTCAGACACTCTCTGACACTCTCTGAAACTCTCTATCACTCTCTGACACTCTCAGACACTCTCTGACACTCTCTATCACTCTCTGACACTCTCTATCACTCTCAGACACTCTCTGACACTCTCTGAAACTCTCTATCACTCTCTGACACTCTCAGACACTCTCTGACACTCTCTATCACTCTCTGACACTCTCTATCACTCTCTGACACTCTCAGACACTCTCTGACACTCTCTATCACTCTCTGACACTGTCTGACACTCTCTGACACTCTCTATCACTCTCTGACACTGTCTGACACTCTCTGACACTCTCTATCACTCTCTATCACTCTCTGACACTCTCTGACACTCTCAGACACTCACTATCACTCTCTGACACTGTCTGACACTCTCTGACACTCTCTATCACTCTCTGACACTCTCTGACACTCTCTATCACTCTCTATCACTCTCTGACACTCTCAGACACTCTCTGACACTCTCAGACACTCTCTGACACTCTCTATCACTCTCTGACTCTCTCTATCACTCTCTGACACTGTCTGACACTCTCTGACACTCTCTATCACTCTCTGACACTCTCTGACACTCTCTGACACTCTCTATCACTCTCTGACACTGTCTGACACTCTCTGACACTCTCTATCACTCTCTGACACTGTCTGACACTCTCTGACACTCTCTATCACTCTCTATCACTCTCTGACACTCTCTGACACTCTCTGACACTCTCTATCACTCTCTGACACTGTCTGACACTCTCTGACACTCTCTATCACTCTCTGACACTGTCTGACACTCTCTGACACTCTCTATCACTCTCTATCACTCTCTGACACTCTCTGACACTCTCAGACACTCACTATCACTCTCTGACACTGTCTGACACTCTCTGACACTCTCTATCTCTCTCTGACACTCTCTGACACTCTCTATCACTCTCTATCACTCTCTGACACTCTCAGACACTCTCTGACACTCTCAGACACTCTCTGACACTCTCTATCACTCTCTGACTCTCTCTATCACTCTCTGACACTGTCTGACACTCTCTGACACTCTCTATCACTCTCTGACACTCTCTGACACTCTCAGACACTCTCTGACACTCTCTGAAACTCTCTATCACTCTCTGACACTCTCAGACACTCTCTGACACTCTCTATCACTCTCTGACACTCTCTATCACTCTCAGACACTCTCTGACACTCTCTGAAACTCTCTATCACTCTCTGACACTCTCAGACACTCTCTGACACTCTCTATCACTCTCTGACACTCTCTATCACTCTCTGACACTCTCAGACACTCTCTGACACTCTCTATCACTCTCTGACACTGTCTGACACTCTCTGACACTCTCTATCACTCTCTGACACTGTCTGACACTCTCTGACACTCTCTATCACTCTCTATCACTCTCTGACACTCTCTGACACTCTCAGACACTCACTATCACTCTCTGACACTGTCTGACACTCTCTGACACTCTCTATCACTCTCTGACACTCTCTGACACTCTCTATCACTCTCTATCACTCTCTGACACTCTCAGACACTCTCTGACACTCTCAGACACTCTCTGACACTCTCTATCACTCTCTGACTCTCTCTATCACTCTCTGACACTGTCTGACACTCTCTGACACTCTCTATCACTCTCTGACACTCTCTGACACTCTCAGACACTCTCTGACACTCTCTGAAACTCTCTATCACTCTCTGACACTCTCAGACACTCTCTGACACTCTCTATCACTCTCTGACACTCTCTATCACTCTCAGACACTCTCTGACACTCTCTGAAACTCTCTATCACTCTCTGACACTCTCAGACACTCTCTGACACTCTCTATCACTCTCTGACACTCTCTATCACTCTCTGACACTGTCTGACACTCTCTGACACTCTCTATCACTCTCTGACACTGTCTGACACTCTCTATCACTCTCTATCACTCTCTGACACTCTCTGACACTCTCAGACACTCTTTGACACTCTCTATCACTCTCTGACACTCTCTATCACTCTCTGACACTGTATGACACTCTCTGACACTCTCTATCACTCTCTGACACTGTCTGACACTCTCTGACACTCTCTATCACTCGCTATCACTCTCTGACACTCTCTGACACACTCTGACACTGTCTGACACTCTCTGACACTCTCTATCACTCTCTATCACTCTCTGACACTCTCTGACACTCTCTGACACTCTCTGACTCTCTCTATCACTCGCTATCACTCTCTGACACTCTCTGACACTCTCTGACACTCTCTGACACTCTCTGAAACTCTCTATCACACTCTATCACTCTCTGACACTCTCTGAAACTCTCTATCACTCTCTATCACTCGCTGACACTGTCTGACACTCTCTGACACTCTCTATCACTCTCTATCACTCTCTATCACTCTCTGACACTCTCTGACACTCACTGACCCTCTCTATCACTCTCTGACACTCTCTATCACTCTCTGACACTCTCTATCCCTCTCGGACACTGTCTGACACTCTCTGACACTCTCTATCACTCTCTATCACTCTCTGACACTCTCTGACACTCTCAGACACTCACTATCACTCTCTGACACTGTCTGACACTCTCGGACACACTCTATCACTCTCTGACACTCTCTGACACTCTCTATCACTCTCTATCACTCTCTGACACTCTCAGACACTCTCTGACACTCACTATCACTCTCTGACACTGTCTGACACTCTCGGACACACTCTATCACTCTCTGACACTCTCTGACACTCTCTATCACTCTCTATCACTCTCTGACACTCTCAGACACTCTCTGACACTCTCAGACACTCTCTGACACTCTCTATCACTCTCTGACACTCTCTATCACTCTCTGACACTGTCTGACAATCTCTGACACTCTCTATCACTCTCTGACACTGTCTGACACTCTCTGACACTCTCTTTCACTCTCTATCACTCTCTGACACTCTCAGACACTCTCTGACACTCTCTGAAACTCTCTATCACTCTCTGACACTCTCTATCAATCTCTGACACTCACTATCACTCTCTGACACTGTCTGACACTCTCTGACACACTCTATCACTCTCTGACACTCTCTGACACTCTCTATCACTCTCTCTCACTCTCTGGCACTCTCAGACACACTCTGACACTCTCCGACACTCTCTGACTCTCTCTATCACTCTCTGACACTCTCTATCACTCTCTGACACTGTCTGACACTCTCTGACACTCTCTATCTCTCTCTGACACTGTCTGACACTCTCTGACACTCTCTATCACTCTCTATCACTCTCTGACACTCTCAGACACTCTCTGACACTCTCTGAAACTCTCTATCACTCTCTGAAACTCTCTATCACTCTCTGACACTCACTATCACTCTCTGACACTGTCTGACACTCTCTGACACACTCTATCACTCTCTGACACTCTCTGACACTCTCTATCACTCTCTATCACTCTCTGGCACTCTCAGACGCACTCTGACACTCTCAGACACTCTCTGACTCTCTCTATCACTCTCTGACACTCTCTATCACTCTCTGACACTGTCTGACACTCTCTGACACTCTCTATCACTCTCTGACACTGTCTGACACTCTCTGACACTCTCTATCACTCTCTATCACTCTCTGACACTCTCAGACACTCTCAGACACTCTCTGACACTCTCTGAAACTCTCTATCACTCTCTGACACTCTCAGACACTCTCTGACACTCTCTATCACTCTCTGACACTCTCTATCACTCTCAGACACTCACTATCACTCTCTGACACTGTCTGACACTCTCTGACACTCTCTATCACTCTCTGACACTCTCTGACACTCTCTATCACTCTCTATCACTCTCTGACACTCTCTATCACTCTCTGACACTCTCTGACACTCTCTATCACTCTCTATCACTCTCTGACACTCTCAGACACTCTCTGACACTCTCAGACACTCTCTGACACTCCCTGACACTCTCAGACACTCACTATCACTCTCTGACACTGTCTGACACTCTCTGACACTCTCTATCACTCTCTCACACTCTCAGACACTCACTATCACTCTCTGACACTGTCTGACACTCTCTGACACTCTCTATCACTCTCTGACACTCTCTGACACTCTCTATCACTCTCTATCACTCTCTATCACTCTCTGACACTCTCAGACACTCTGTGACACTCTCAGACACTCTCTGACACTCTCTATCACTCTCTGACACTCTCTATCACTCTCTGACACTGTCTGACACTCTCTGACACTCTCTATCACTCTCTGACACTCTCAGACACTGTCTGACACTCTCTGACACTGTCTGACACTCTCTGACACTCTCTATCACTCTCTGACACTCTCTGACACTCTCTATCACTCTCTATCACTCTCTGACACTCTCAGACACTCTCTGACACTCACTATCACTCTCTGACACTGTCTGACACTCTCTGACACTCTCTATCACTCTCTGACACTCTCAGACACTCACTATCACTCTCTGACACTGTCTGACACTCTCTGACACTCTTTATCACTCTCTGACACTCTCTGACACTCTCTATCACTCTCTATCACTCTCTATCACTCTCTATCACTCTCTGACACTCTCAGACACTCTGTGACACTCTCAGACACTCTCTGACACTCTCTACAACTCTCTGACACGCTCTATCACTCTCTGACACTGTCTGACACTCTCTGACACTCTCTATCACTCTCTGACACTCTCAGACACTCACTATCACTCTCTGACACTGTCTGACACTCTCTGACACTCTCTATCACTCTCTGACACTCTCTATCACTCTCTATCACTCTCTGACACTCTCAGACACTCTCTGACACTCTCAGACACTCTCTGACACTCTCTATCACTCTCTATCACTCTCTGACACTCTCAGACACTCTCTGACACTCTCAGACACTCTCTGACACTCTCTATCACTCTCTGACTCTCTCTATCACTCTCTGACACTGTCTGACACTCTCTGACACTCTCTATCACTCTCTGACACTCTCTGACACTCTCAGACACTCTCTGACACTCTCTGAAACTCTCTATCACTCTCTGACACTCTCAGACACTCTCTGACACTCTCTATCACTCTCTGACACTCTCTATCACTCTCAGACACTCTCTGACACTCTCTGAAACTCTCTATCACTCTCTGACACTCTCAGACACTCTCTGACACTCTCTATCACTCTCTGACACTCTCTATCACTCTCTGACACTCTCAGACACTCTCTGACACTCTCTATCACTCTCTGACACTGTCTGACACTCTCTGACACTCTCTATCACTCTCTGACACTGTCTGACACTCTCTGACACTCTCTATCACTCTCTATCACTCTCTGACACTCTCTGACACTCTCAGACACTCACTATCACTCTCTGACACTGTCTGACACTCTCTGACACTCTCTATCACTCTCTGACACTCTCTGACACTCTCTATCACTCTCTATCACTCTCTGACACTCTCAGACACTCTCTGACACTCTCAGACACTCTCTGACACTCTCTATCACTCTCTGACTCTCTCTATCACTCTCTGACACTGTCTGACACTCTCTGACACTCTCTATCACTCTCTGACACTCTCTGACACTCTCAGACACTCTCTGACACTCTCTGAAACTCTCTATCACTCTCTGACACTCTCAGACACTCTCTGACACTCTCTATCACTCTCTGACACTCTCTATCACTCTCAGACACTCTCTGACACTCTCTGAAACTCTCTATCACTCTCTGACACTCTCAGACACTCTCTGACACTCTCTATCACTCTCTGACACTCTCTATCACTCTCTGACACTGTCTGACACTCTCTGACACTCTCTATCACTCTCTGACACTGTCTGACACTCTCTATCACTCTCTATCACTCTCTGACACTCTCTGACACTCTCAGACACTCTTTGACACTCTCTATCACTCTCTGACACTCTCTATCACTCTCTGACACTGTATGACACTCTCTGACACTCTCTATCACTCTCTGACACTGTCTGACACTCTCTGACACTCTCTATCACTCGCTATCACTCTCTGACACTCTCTGACACACTCTGACACTGTCTGACACTCTCTGACACTCTCTATCACTCTCTATCACTCTCTGACACTCTCTGACACTCTCTGACACTCTCTGACTCTCTCTATCACTCGCTATCACTCTCTGACACTCTCTGACACTCTCTGACACTCTCTGACACTCTCTGAAACTCTCTATCACACTCTATCACTCTCTGACACTCTCTGAAACTCTCTATCACTCTCTATCACTCGCTGACACTGTCTGACACTCTCTGACACTCTCTATCACTCTCTATCACTCTCTATCACTCTCTGACACTCTCTGACACTCACTGACCCTCTCTATCACTCTCTGACACTCTCTATCACTCTCTGACACTCTCTATCCCTCTCGGACACTGTCTGACACTCTCTGACACTCTCTATCACTCTCTATCACTCTCTGACACTCTCTGACACTCTCAGACACTCACTATCACTCTCTGACACTGTCTGACACTCTCGGACACACTCTATCACTCTCTGACACTCTCTGACACTCTCTATCACTCTCTATCACTCTCTGACACTCTCAGACACTCTCTGACACTCACTATCACTCTCTGACACTGTCTGACACTCTCGGACACACTCTATCACTCTCTGACACTCTCTGACACTCTCTATCACTCTCTATCACTCTCTGACACTCTCAGACACTCTCTGACACTCTCAGACACTCTCTGACACTCTCTATCACTCTCTGACACTGTCTGACAATCTCTGACACTCTCTATCACTCTCTGACACTGTCTGACACTCTCTGACACTCTCTTTCACTCTCTATCACTCTCTGACACTCTCAGACACTCTCTGACACTCTCTGAAACTCTCTATCACTCTCTGACACTCTCTATCAATCTCTGACACTCACTATCACTCTCTGACACTGTCTGACACTCTCTGACACACTCTATCACTCTCTGACACTCTCTGACACTCTCTATCACTCTCTCTCACTCTCTGGCACTCTCAGACACACTCTGACACTCTCCGACACTCTCTGACTCTCTCTATCACTCTCTGACACTCTCTATCACTCTCTGACACTGTCTGACACTCTCTGACACTCTCTATCTCTCTCTGACACTGTCTGACACTCTCTGACACTCTCTAACACTCTCTATCACTCTCTGACACTCTCAGACACTCTCTGACACTCTCTGAAACTCTCTATCACTCTCTGAAACTCTCTATCACTCTCTGACACTCACTATCACTCTCTGACACTGTCTGACACTCTCTGACACACTCTATCACTCTCTGACACTCTCTGACACTCTCTATCACTCTCTATCACTCTCTGGCACTCTCAGACGCACTCTGACACTCTCAGACACTCTCTGACTCTCTCTATCACTCTCTGACACTCTCTATCACTCTCTGACACTGTCTGACACTCTCTGACACTCTCTATCACTCTCTGACACTGTCTGACACTCTCTGACACTCTCTATCACTCTCTATCACTCTCTGACACTCTCAGACACTCTCAGACACTCTCTGACACTCTCTGAAACTCTCTATCACTCTCTGACACTCTCAGACACTCTCTGACACTCTCTATCACTCTCTGACACTCTCTATCACTCTCAGACACTCACTATCACTCTCTGACACTGTCTGACACTCTCTGACACTCTCTATCACTCTCTGACACTCTCTGACACTCTCTATCACTCTCTATCACTCTCTGACACTCTCTATCACTCTCTGACACTCTCTGACACTCTCTATCACTCTCTATCACTCTCTGACACTCTCAGACACTCTCTGACACTCTCAGACACTCTCTGACACTCCCTGACACTCTCAGACACTCACTATCACTCTCTGACACTGTCTGACACTCTCTGACACTCTCTATCACTCTCTCACACTCTCAGACACTCACTATCACTCTCTGACACTGTCTGACACTCTCTGACACTCTCTATCACTCTCTGACACTCTCTGACACTCTCTATCACTCTCTATCACTCTCTATCACTCTCTGACACTCTCAGACACTCTGTGACACTCTCAGACACTCTCTGACACTCTCTATCACTCTCTGACACTCTCTATCACTCTCTGACACTGTCTGACACTCTCTGACACTCTCTATCACTCTCTGACACTCTCAGACACTGTCTGACACTCTCTGACACTGTCTGACACTCTCTGACACTCTCTATCACTCTCTGACACTCTCTGACACTCTCTATCACTCTCTATCACTCTCTGACACTCTCAGACACTCTCTGACACTCACTATCACTCTCTGACACTGTCTGACACTCTCTGACACTCTCTATCACTCTCTGACACTCTCAGACACTCACTATCACTCTCTGACACTGTCTGACACTCTCTGACACTCTTTATCACTCTCTGACACTCTCTGACACTCTCTATCACTCTCTATCACTCTCTATCACTCTCTATCACTCTCTGACACTCTCAGACACTCTGTGACACTCTCAGACACTCTCTGACACTCTCTACAACTCTCTGACACGCTCTATCACTCTCTGACACTGTCTGACACTCTCTGACACTCTCTATCACTCTCTGACACTCTCAGACACTCACTATCACTCTCTGACACTGTCTGACACTCTCTGACACTCTCTATCACTCTCTGACACTCTCTATCACTCTCTATCACTCTCTGACACTCTCAGACACTCTCTGACACTCTCAGACACTCTCTGACACTCTCTATCACTCTCTGACACTCTCTATCACTCTCTGACACTGTCTGACACTCTCTGACACTCTCTATCACTCTCTGACACTGTCTGACACTCTCTGACACTCTCTATCACTCTCTATCACTCTCTGACACTCTCTGACACTCTCTGACACTCTCAGACACTCTCTGACACTCTCAGACACTCTCTGACACTCTCTATCACTCTCTGACACTCTCTATCACTCTCTGACACTGTCTGACACTCTCTGACACTCTCTATCACTCTCTGACACTGTCTGACACTCTCTGACACTCTCTATCACTCTCTATCACTCTCTGACACTCTCTGACACTCTCAGACACTCTCTGACACTCTCTGACACTCTCTATCACTCTCTGACACTGTCTGACACTCTCTGACACTCTCTATCACTCTCTGACACTCTCTGACACTCTCTATCACTCTCTATCACTCTCTGACACTCTCAGACACTCTGTGACACTCTCAGACACTCTCTGACACTCTCTACAACTCTCTGACACTCTCTATCACTCTCTGACACTGTCTGACACTCTCTGACACTCTCTATCACTCTCTGACACTCTCAGACACTCACTATCACTCTCTGACACTGTCTGACACTCTCTGACACTCTCTATCACTCTCTGACACTCTCTGACACTCTCTATCACTCTCTATCACTCTCTGACACTCTCAGACACTCTCTGACACTCTCAGACACTCTCTGACACTCTCTATCACTCTCTGACACTCTCTATCACTCTCTGACACTGTCTGACACTCTCTGACACTCTCTATCACTCTCTGACACTGTCTGACACTCTCTATCACTCTCTATCACTCTCTATCACTCTCTGACACTCTCAGACACTCTCAGACACTCTCTGAAACTCTCTATCACTCTCTGACACTCTCAGACACTCTCTGACACTCCCTATCACTCTCTGACACTCTCTATCACTCTCTGACACTGTCTGACACTCTCTGACACTCTCTATCACTCTCTGACACTGTCTGACACTCTCTGACACTCCCTATCACTCTCTGACACTCTCTATCACTCTCTGACACTGTCTGACACTCTCTGACACTCTCTATCACTCTCTAACACTGTCTGACACTCTCTGACACTCTCTATCACTCTCTATCACTCTCTGACACTCTCTGACACTCTCAGACACTCTCTGACACTCTCTATCACTCTCTGACACTCTCTATCACTCTCTGACACTGTCTGACACTCTCTGACACTCTCTATCACTCTCTGACACTGTCTGACACTCTCTGACACTCTCTATCACCCTCTATCTCTCTCTGACACTCTCAGGCACTCTCTGACACTCTCTGAAACTCTCTATCACTCTCTGACACTGTCTGACACTCTCTGACACTCTCTATCACTCTCTGACACTCTCTGACACTCTCTATCACTCTCTATCACTCTCTGAAACTCTCAGACACTCTCTGACACTCTCAGACACTCTCTGACACTCTCTATCACTCTCTGACACTCTCTATCACTCTCTGACACTGTCTGACACTCTCTGACACTCTCTATCACTCTCTATCACTCTCTGACACTCTCAGACACTCTCAGACACTCTCTGACACTCTCTGAAACTCTCTATCACTCTCTGACACTCTCAGACACTCTCTGACACTCTCTATCACTCTCTGACACTCTCTATCACTCTCTGACACTGTCTGACACTCTCTGACACTCTCTATCACTCTCTGACACTGTCTGACACTCTCTATCTCTCTCTATCGCTCTCTGACACTCTCTGTCACTCTCAGACACTCTCTGACACTCTCTATCACTCTCTGACACTCACTATCACTCTCTGACACTGTCTGACACACTCTGACACTCTCTATCACTCTCTGACAATGTCTGACACTCTCTGACACTCTCTATCACTCTCTATCACTCTCTGACACTCTCTGACACTCTCTGAAACTCTCTATCACTCTCTGACACTCTCAGACACTCTCTGACACTCTCTATCACTCTCTGAAACTCTCTATCACTCTCTGACACTGTCTGACACTCTCTGACACTCTCTATCACTCTCTGACACTGTCTGACACTCTCTGACACTCTCTGACACTCTCTATCACTCTCTATCACTCTCTGACACTATCAGACACTCTCTGACACTCTCTGAAACTCTCTATCAGTCTATATCACTCTCTGACACTCTAAGACACTCTCTGACACTCTCTGAAACTCTCTATCACTCTCTATCACTCTCTGACACTCTCTGGCACTCTCTATCACTCTCTATCACTCTCTATCACTCTCTGACACTCTCTGACACTCTCTGACACTCTCTATCACTCTCTATCACTCTCTGACACTCTCTGACAATCTCTGACACTCTCTGAAACTCTCTATCACTCTCTATCACTCTCTGACACTCTCTGACACTCTCTGACACTCTCTATCACTCTCTATCACTCTCTGACACTCTCTGACACTCTCTGACACTCTCAGACACTCTCTGACACTCTCTGAAACTCTCTATCACTCTCTATCACTCTCTGAAACTCTCTGACACTCTCTGAAACTCTCTATCACTCTCTATCACTCTCTGACACTCTCTGACACTATCTGACACTCTCAGACACTCACTATCACTCTCTGACACTGTCTGACACTCTCTGACACTCTATCACTCTCTGACACTGTCTGACACTCTCAGACACTCACTATCACTCTCTGACACTGTCTGACACTCTCTGACACTCTATCACTCTCTGACACTGTCTGACACTCTCTGACAATCTCTATCACTCTCTGACACTCTCAGACACTCTGTGACAATCTCTATCACTCTCTGACACTCTCTATCACTCTCTGACACTCTCTATCACTCTCTGACACTCTCTGACACTCTCTATCACTCTCTGACACTCTCTATCACTCTCTGACACTCTCTGAAACTCTCTGACACTCTCTGACACTCTCAGACACTCACTATCACTCTCTGACACTGTCTGACACTCTCTGACACTCTCTATCACTCTCTATCACTTTCTGACACTGTCTGACACTCTCTGAAACTCTCTATCACTCTCTATCACTTTCTGACACTCTCTGACACTCTCAGACACTCACTATCACTCTCTGACACTCTCTGACACTCTCTATCACTCTCTGACACTCTCTGACACTCTCTATCACTCTCTGACACTGTCTATCACTCTCTGACACTCTCAGACACTCTCTGACGCTCTCTGACACTCTCTATCACTCTCTATCCCTCTCTGACACTCTCTGACACTCTCTATCACTCGCTATCACTCTCTGACACTCTCAGACACTCACTATCACTCTCTGACACTGTCTGACACTCTCTGACACTCTCTGTCACTCTCTATCACTTTCTGACACTCTCTGACACTCTCAGACACTCACTATCACTCTCTGACACTCTCTGACACTCTCTATCACTCTCTGACACTCTCTGACACTCTCTCTCACTCTCTGACACTGTCTATCACTCTCTGACACTCTCAGACACTCTCTGACACTCTCTGACACTCTCTATCACTCTCTATCCCTCTCTGACACTCTCTGACACTCTCTATCACTCGCTATCACTCTCTGACACTCTCAGACGCTCTCTGACAAACTCTGACACTCTCTGAAACTCTCTGACACTCTGTATCACTCTCTATCACTCTCTGACACTCTCAGACACTCTCAGACACTCACTATCACTCTCTGACACTCTCTGACACTCTCTATCACTCTCTGACACTGTCTGACACTCTCTGACACTCTCTATCACTCTCTATCACTCTCTGACACTCTCTGACACTCTCAGACACTCTCTGACACTCTCTGACACTCTCTATCACTCTCTGACACTGTCTGACACTCTCTGACACTCTCTATCACTCTCTGACACTCTCTGACACTCTCTATCACTCTCTATCACTCTCTGACACTCTCAGACACTCTGTGACACTCTCAGACACTCTCTGACACTCTCTACAACTCTCTGACACTCTCTATCACTCTCTGACACTGTCTGACACTCTCTGACACTCTCTATCACTCTCTGACACTCTCAGACACTCACTATCACTCTCTGACACTGTCTGACACTCTCTGACACTCTCTATCACTCTCTGACACTCTCTGACACTCTCTATCACTCTCTATCACTCTCTGACACTCTCAGACACTCTCTGACACTCTCAGACACTCTCTGACACTCTCTATCACTCTCTGACACTCTCTATCACTCTCTGACACTGTCTGACACTCTCTGACACTCTCTATCACTCTCTGACACTGTCTGACACTCTCTATCACTCTCTATCACTCTCTATCACTCTCTGACACTCTCAGACACTCTCAGACACTCTCTGAAACTCTCTATCACTCTCTGACACTCTCAGACACTCTCTGACACTCCCTATCACTCTCTGACACTCTCTATCACTCTCTGACACTGTCTGACACTCTCTGACACTCTCTATCACTCTCTGACACTGTCTGACACTCTCTGACACTCCCTATCACTCTCTGACACTCTCTATCACTCTCTGACACTGTCTGACACTCTCTGACACTCTCTATCACTCTCTAACACTGTCTGACACTCTCTGACACTCTCTATCACTCTCTATCACTCTCTGACACTCTCTGACACTCTCAGACACTCTCTGACACTCTCTATCACTCTCTGACACTCTCTATCACTCTCTGACACTGTCTGACACTCTCTGACACTCTCTATCACTCTCTGACACTGTCTGACACTCTCTGACACTCTCTATCACCCTCTATCTCTCTCTGACACTCTCAGGCACTCTCTGACACTCTCTGAAACTCTCTATCACTCTCTGACACTGTCTGACACTCTCTGACACTCTCTATCACTCTCTGACACTCTCTGACACTCTCTATCACTCTCTATCACTCTCTGAAACTCTCAGACACTCTCTGACACTCTCAGACACTCTCTGACACTCTCTATCACTCTCTGACACTCTCTATCACTCTCTGACACTGTCTGACACTCTCTGACACTCTCTATCACTCTCTATCACTCTCTGACACTCTCAGACACTCTCAGACACTCTCTGACACTCTCTGAAACTCTCTATCACTCTCTGACACTCTCAGACACTCTCTGACACTCTCTATCACTCTCTGACACTCTCTATCACTCTCTGACACTGTCTGACACTCTCTGACACTCTCTATCACTCTCTGACACTGTCTGACACTCTCTATCTCTCTCTATCGCTCTCTGACACTCTCTGTCACTCTCAGACACTCTCTGACACTCTCTATCACTCTCTGACACTCACTATCACTCTCTGACACTGTCTGACACACTCTGACACTCTCTATCACTCTCTGACAATGTCTGACACTCTCTGACACTCTCTATCACTCTCTATCACTCTCTGACACTCTCTGACACTCTCTGAAACTCTCTATCACTCTCTGACACTCTCAGACACTCTCTGACACTCTCTATCACTCTCTGAAACTCTCTATCACTCTCTGACACTGTCTGACACTCTCTGACACTCTCTATCACTCTCTGACACTGTCTGACACTCTCTGACACTCTCTGACACTCTCTATCACTCTCTATCACTCTCTGACACTATCAGACACTCTCTGACACTCTCTGAAACTCTCTATCAGTCTATATCACTCTCTGACACTCTAAGACACTCTCTGACACTCTCTGAAACTCTCTATCACTCTCTATCACTCTCTGACACTCTCTGGCACTCTCTATCACTCTCTATCACTCTCTATCACTCTCTGACACTCTCTGACACTCTCTGACACTCTCTATCACTCTCTATCACTCTCTGACACTCTCTGACAATCTCTGACACTCTCTGAAACTCTCTATCACTCTCTATCACTCTCTGACACTCTCTGACACTCTCTGACACTCTCTATCACTCTCTATCACTCTCTGACACTCTCTGACACTCTCTGACACTCTCAGACACTCTCTGACACTCTCTGAAACTCTCTATCACTCTCTATCACTCTCTGAAACTCTCTGACACTCTCTGAAACTCTCTATCACTCTCTATCACTCTCTGACACTCTCTGACACTATCTGACACTCTCAGACACTCACTATCACTCTCTGACACTGTCTGACACTCTCTGACACTCTATCACTCTCTGACACTGTCTGACACTCTCAGACACTCACTATCACTCTCTGACACTGTCTGACACTCTCTGACACTCTATCACTCTCTGACACTGTCTGACACTCTCTGACAATCTCTATCACTCTCTGACACTCTCAGACACTCTGTGACAATCTCTATCACTCTCTGACACTCTCTATCACTCTCTGACACTCTCTATCACTCTCTGACACTCTCTGACACTCTCTATCACTCTCTGACACTCTCTATCACTCTCTGACACTCTCTGAAACTCTCTGACACTCTCTGACACTCTCAGACACTCACTATCACTCTCTGACACTGTCTGACACTCTCTGACACTCTCTATCACTCTCTATCACTTTCTGACACTGTCTGACACTCTCTGAAACTCTCTATCACTCTCTATCACTTTCTGACACTCTCTGACACTCTCAGACACTCACTATCACTCTCTGACACTCTCTGACACTCTCTATCACTCTCTGACACTCTCTGACACTCTCTATCACTCTCTGACACTGTCTATCACTCTCTGACACTCTCAGACACTCTCTGACGCTCTCTGACACTCTCTATCACTCTCTATCCCTCTCTGACACTCTCTGACACTCTCTATCACTCGCTATCACTCTCTGACACTCTCAGACACTCACTATCACTCTCTGACACTGTCTGACACTCTCTGACACTCTCTGTCACTCTCTATCACTTTCTGACACTCTCTGACACTCTCAGACACTCACTATCACTCTCTGACACTCTCTGACACTCTCTATCACTCTCTGACACTCTCTGACACTCTCTCTCACTCTCTGACACTGTCTATCACTCTCTGACACTCTCAGACACTCTCTGACACTCTCTGACACTCTCTATCACTCTCTATCCCTCTCTGACACTCTCTGACACTCTCTATCACTCGCTATCACTCTCTGACACTCTCAGACGCTCTCTGACAAACTCTGACACTCTCTGAAACTCTCTGACACTCTGTATCACTCTCTATCACTCTCTGACACTCTCAGACACTCTCAGACACTCACTATCACTCTCTGACACTCTCTGACACTCTCTATCACTCTCTGACACTCTCTATCACTCTCTGACACTCTCAGACACCCTCTGACACTCTCTGAAACTCTCTATCACTCTCTATCCCTCTCTGACACTCTCTGACACTCTCTGACATTCTCTATCACTCGCTATCACTCTCTGACACTCTCAGACACTCTCTGACACTCTCTGAAACTCTCTATCACTCTCTATCACTCTCTGAAACTCTCTGACACTCTCTGAAACTCTCTATCACTCTCTATCACTCTCTGACACTCTCTGACACTATCTGACACTCTCAGACACTCACTATCACTCTCTGACACTGTCTGACACTCTCTGACACTCTCTATCACTCTCTGACACTGTCTGACACTCTCTGACAATCTCTATCACTCTCTATCACTCTCTGACACTCTCAGACACTCTGTGACTCTCTCTATCACTCTCTGACACTCTCTATCACTCTCTGACACTCTCTATAACTCTCTGACACTCTCTGACACTCTCTATCACTCTCTGACACTCTCTATCACTCTCTGACACTCTCTGAAACTCTCTGACACTCTCTGACACTCTCAGACACTCACTATCACTCTCTGACACTGTCTGACACTCTCTGACACTCTCTATCACTCTCTATCACTCTCTGACACTCTCTGACACTCTCAGACACTCACTATCACTCTCTGACACTCTCTGACACTCTCTATCACTCTCTGACACTCTCTGACACTCTCTATCACTCTCTGACACTGTCTATCACTCTCTGACACTCTCTGACACTCTCTATCACTCTCTGACACTCTCTGACACTCTCTATCACTCTCTGACACTGTCTATCACTCTCTGACACTCTCAGACACTCTCAGACACTCACTATCACTCTCAGACACTCTCTGACACTCTCTGAAACTCTCTATCAGTCTATATCACTCTCTGACACTCTAAGACACTCTCTGACACTCTCTGAAACTCTCTATCACTCTCTATCACTCTCTGACACTCTCTGGCACTCTCTATCACTCTCTATCACTCTCTATCACTCTCTGACACTCTCTGACACTCTCTGACACTCTCTATCACTCTCTATCACTCTCTGACACACTCTGACAATCTCTGACACTCTCTGAAACTCTCTATCACTCTCTATCGCTCTCTGACACTCTCTGACACTCTCTGACACTCTCTATCACTCTCTATCACTCTCTGACACTCTCTGACACTCTCTGACACTCTCAGACACTCTCTGACACTCTCTGAAACTCTCTATCACTCTCTATCACTCTCTGAAGCTCTCTGACACTCTCTGAAACTCTCTATCACTCTCTATCACTCTCTGACACTCTCTGACACTCTCAGACACTCACTATCACTCTCTGACACTGTCTGACACTCTCTGACACTCTATCACTCTCTGACACTGTCTGACACTCTCTGACAATCTCTATCACTCTCTGACACTCTCAGACACTCTGTGACACTCTCTATCACTCTCTGACACTCTCTATCACTCTCTGACACTCTCTATCACTCTCTGACACTCTCTGACACTCTCTATCACTCTCTGACACTCTCTATCACTCTCTGACACTCTCTGAAACTCTCTGACACTCTCTGACACTCTCAGACACTCACTATCACTCTCTGACACTGTCTGACACTCTCTGACACTCTCTATCACTCTCTATCACTTTCGGAAACTCTCTGACACTCTCTGAAACTCTCTGACACTCTCTGACACTCTCAGACACTCACTATCACTCTCTGACACTGTCTGACACTCTCTGACACTCTCTATCACTCTCTATTACTTTCTGACACTCTCTGACACTCTCAGACACTCACTATCACTCTCTGACACTCTCTGACACTCTCTATCACTCTCTGACACTCTCTGACACTCTCTGACACTCTCTATCACTCTCTGACACTGTCTATCACTCTCTGACACTCTCAGACACTCTCTGACGCTCTCTGACACTCTCTATCACTCTCTATCCCTCTCTGACACTCTCTGACACTCTCTATCACTCGCTATCACTCTCTGACACTCTCAGACACTCACTATCACTCTCTGACACTGTCTGACACTCTCTGACACTCTCTGTCACTCTCTATCACTTTCTGACACTCTCTGACACTCTCAGACACTCACTATCACTCTCTGACACTCTCTATCACTCTCTGACACTCTCTGACACTCTCTCTCACTCTCTGACACTGTCTATCACTCTCTGACACTCTCAGACACTCTCTGACACTCTCTGACACTCTCTATCACTCTCTATCCCTCTCTGACACTCTCTGACACTCTCTATCACTCGCTATCACTCTCTGACACTCTCAGACACTCTCTGACACTCTCTGACACTCTCTGACACTCTCTATCACTCTCTGACACTCTCTGACACTCTCTCTCACTCTCTGACACTGTCTATCACTCTCTGACACTCTCAGACACTCTCTGACACTCTCTGACACTCTCTATCACTCTCTATCCCTCTCTGACACTCTCTGACACTCTCTATCACTCGCTATCACTCTCTGACACTCTCAGACACTCTCTGACACTCTCTGACACTCTCTGACACTCTCTATCACTCTCTGACACTCTCTGACACTCTCTATCACTCTCTGACACTCTCTGAAACTCTCTATCACTCTCTGACACTGTCTATCACTCTCTGACACTCTCAGACACTCTCTATCACTCTCTGACACTCTCTATCACTCTCTATCACTCTCTGACACTCTCTGACACTCTCTGACACTCTCTATCACTCGCTATCACTCTCTGACACTCTCAGACACTCTCTGACACTCTCTGAAACTCTCTATCACTCTCTATCACTCTCTGAAACTCTCTGACACTCTCTCTCACTCTCTGACACTGTCTATCACTCTCTGACACTCTCAGACACCCTCTGACACTCTCTGAAACTCTCTATCACTCTCTATCCCTCTCTGACACTCTCTGACACTCTCTGACACTCTCTATCACTCGCTATCACTCTCTGACACTCTCAGACACTCTCTGACACTCTCTGAAACTCTCTATCACTCTCTATCACTCTCTGAAACTCTCTGACACTCTCTGAAACTCTCTATCACTCTCTATCACTCTCTGACACTCTCTGACACTATCTGACACTCTCAGACACTCACTATCACTCTCTGACACTGTCTGACACTCTCTGACACTCTCTATCACTCTCTGACACTGTCTGACACTCTCTGACAATCTCTATCACTCTCTATCACTCTCTGACACTCTCAGACACTCTGTGACTCTCTCTATCACTCTCTGACACTCTCTATCACTCTCTGACACTCTCTATAACTCTCTGACACTCTCTGACACTCTCTATCACTCTCTGACACTCTCTATCACTCTCTGACACTCTCTGAAACTCTCTGACACTCTCTGACACTCTCAGACACTCTCAGACACTCACTATCACTCTCTGACACTGTCTGACACTCTCTGACACTCTCTATCACTCTCTGACACTGTCTGACACTCTCTGACAATCTCTATCACTCTCTATCACTCTCTGACACTCTCAGACACTCTGTGACTCTCTCTATCACGCTCTGACACTCTCTATCACTCTCTGACACTCTCTATAACTCTCTGACACTCTCTGACACTCTCTATCACTCTCTGACACTCTCTATCACTCTCTGACACTCTCTGGAACTCTCTGACACTCTCTGACACTCTCAGACACTCACTATCACTCTCTGACACTGTCTGACACTCTCTGACACTCTCTATCACTCTCTATCACTTTCTGACACTCTCTGACACTCTCAGACACTCACTATCACTCTCTGACACTCTCTGACACTCTCTATCACTCTCTGACACTCTCTGACACTCTCTGGCACTCTCTATCACTCTCTGACACTGTCTATCACTCTCTGACACTCTCTGACACTCTCTATCACTCTCTGACACTCTCTGACACTCTCTATCACTCTCTGACACTGTCTATCACTCTCTGACACTCTCAGACACTCTCAGACACTCACTATCACTCTCTGACACTCTCTGACACTCTCTATCACTCTCTGACACTCTCTGACACTCTCTATCACTCTCTGACACTGTTTATCACTCTCTGACACTCTCAGACACTCTCTGACACTCTCTATCACTCTCTATCCCTCTCTGACACTCTCTGACACTCTCTGACACTCTCTATCACTCGCTATCACTCTCTGACACTCTCAGACACTCACTATCACACTCTGACACTCTCTCTGACACTCTCTATCACTCTCTGACACTCTCTGACACTCTCTATCACTCTCTGACACTGTCTATCACTCTCTGACACTCTCAGACACTCTCTGACACTCTCTATCACTCTCCATCCCTCTCTGACACTCTCTGACACTCTCTGACACTCTCTATCACTCGGTATCACTCTCTGACACTCTCAGACACTCACTATCACTCTCTGACACTGTCTGACACTCTCTGACACTCTCTATCACTCTCTATCACTTTCTGACACTCTCTGACAATCTCAGACACTCACTATCACTCTCTGACACTCTCTGACACTCTCTATCACTCTCTATCACTCTCTGACACTCTCTATTACTCTCTGACACTGTCTATCACTCTCTAACACTCTCTATCACTCTCTGACACTGTCTATCACTCTCTGACACTCTCAGACACTCTCTGACACTCTCTGACACACTCTATCACTCTCTATCCCTCTCTGACACTCTCTGACACTCTCTGACACTCTCTATCACTCGCTATCACTCTCTGACACTCTCAGACACTCTCTGACACTCTCTGACACTCTCTGAAACTGCCTGACACTCTCTATCACTCTCTATCACTCTCTGACACTCTCAGACACTCTCAGACACTCACTATCACTCTCTGACATTCTCTGACACTCTCTATCACTCTCTGACACTCTCTATCACTCTCTGACACTCTCAGACATTCTCTGACACTCTCTGAAACTCTCTATCACTCTCTATCCCTCTCTGACACTCTCTGACACTCTCTGACACTCTCTATCACTCGCAATCACTCTCTGACACTCTCAGACACTCTCTGACACTCTCTGAAACTCTCTGACACTCTCTATCACTCTCTATCAGTCTCTGAAACTCTCAGACACTCTCAGACACTCACTATCACTCTCTGACACTGTCTGACACTCTCTGACACTCTCTATCACTCTCTGACACTGTCTGACACTCTCTGACACTCTCTATCACTCTCTATCACTCTCTGACACTCTCAGACACTCTCTGACACTCTCTGAAACTCTCTATCACTCTCTATCCCTCTCTGACACTCTCTGACACTCTCTGACACTCTCTATCACTCGCTATCACTCTCTGACACTCTCAGACACTCTCTGACACTCTCTGAAACTCTCTGACACTCACTATCACTCTCTGACACTGTCTGACACTCTCTGACACTCTCTATCACTCTCTATCACTTTCTGACACTCTCTGACACTCTCAGACACTCACTATCACTCTCTGACACTCTCTGACACTCTCTATCACTCTCTGACACTCTCTGACACTCTCTGACACTCTCTATCACTCTCTGACACTGTCTATCACTCTCTGACACTCTCTGACACTCTCTATCACTCTCTGACACTCTCTGACACTCTCTTTCACTCTCTGACACTGTCTATCACTCTCTGACACTCTCAGACACTCTCAGACACTCACTATCACTCTCTGACACTCTCTGACACTCTCTATCACTCTCTGACACTCTCTGACACTCTCTGACACTCTCTATCACTCTCTGACACTGTCTATCACTCTCTGACACTCTCTGACACTCTCTATCACTCTCTGACACTCTCTGACACTCTCTATCACTCTCTGACACTGTCTATCACTCTCTGACACTCTCAGACACTCTCAGACACTCACTATCACTCTCTGACACTCTCTGACACTCTCTATCACTCTCTGACACTCTCTGACACTCTCTATCACTCTCTGACACTGTTTATCACTCTCTGACACTCTCAGACACTCTCTGACACTCTCTATCACTCTCTATCCCTCTCTGACACTCTCTGACACTCTCTGACACTCTCTATCACTCGCTATCACTCTCTGACACTCTCAGACACTCACTATCACACTCTGACACTCTCTCTGACACTCTCTATCACTCTCTGACACTCTCTATCACTCTCTGACACTGTCTATCACTCTCTGACACTCTCAGACACTCTCTGACACTCTCTATCACTCTCTATCCCTCTCTGACACTCTCTGACACTCTCTGACACTCTCTATCACTCGGTATCACTCTCTGACACTCTCAGACACTCACTATCACTCTCTGACACTGTCTGACACTCTCTGACACTCTCTATCACTCTCTATCACTTTCTGACACTCTCTGACACTCTCAGACACTCACTATCACTCTCTGACACTCTCTGACACTCTCTATCACTCTCTGACACTCTCTATTACTCTCTGACACTGTCTATCACTCTCTAACACTCTCTATCACTCTCTGACACTGTCTATCACTCTCTGACACTCTCAGACACTCTCTGACACTCTCTGACACACTCTATCACTCTCTATCCCTCTCTGACACTCTCTGACACTCTCTATCACTCGCTATCACTCTCTGACACTCTCAGACACTCTCTGACACTCTCTGACACTCTCTGAAACTCTCTGACACTCTCTATCACTCTCTATCTCTCTCTGACACTCTCAGACACTCTCAGACACTCACTATCACTCTCTGACATTCTCTGACACTCTCTATCACTCTCTGACACTCTCTATCACTCTCTGACACTCTCAGACATTCTCTGACACTCTCTGAAACTCTCTATCACTCTCTATCCCTCTCTGACACTCTCTGACACTCTCTGACACTCTCTATCACTCGCAATCACTCTCTGACACTCTCAGACACTCTCTGACACTCTCTGAAACTCTCTGACACTCTCTATCACTCTCTATCAGTCTCTGAAACTCTCAGACACTCTCAGACACTCACTATCACTCTCTGACACTGTCTGACACTCTCTGACACTCTCTATCACTCTCTGACACTGTCTGACACTCTCTGACACTCTCTATCACTCTCTATCACTCTCTGACACTCTCAGACACTCTCTGACACTCTCTGAAACTCTCTATCACTCTCTATCCCTCTCTGACACTCTCTGACACTCTCTGACACTCGCTATCACTCTCTGACACTCTCAGACACTCTCTGACACTCTCTGAAACTCTCTGACACTCTCTATCACTCTCTATCAGTCTCTGAAACTCTCAGACACTCTCAGACACTCACTATCACTCTCTGACACTGTCTGACACTCTCTGACACTCTCTATCACTCTCTGACACTGTCTGACACTCTCTGACACTCTCTATCACTCTCTATCACTCTCTGACACTCTCAGACACTCTCTGACACTCTCTGAAACTCTCTATCACTCTCTATCAATCTCTGACACTCTCAGACACTCTCTGACACTCTCTGAAACTCTCTATCACTCTCTATCACTTTCTGACACTCTCTGACACTCTCTGACACTCTCTATCACTCACTATCACTCTCTGACACTCTCAGACACTCTCTGACACTCTCTGAAACTCTCTATCACTCTCTATCACTCTCTGACACTCTCTATCACTCTCTATCACTCTCTGACACTCTCTGACACTCTCTGAAACTCTCTATCACTCTCTATCACTCTCTGACACTCTCTATCACTCGCTATCACTCTCTGACACTCTCTGACACTCTCTATCACTCTCTGACACTGTCTGACACTCTCAGACACTCTCTATCACTCTCTATCACTTTCTGACACTCTCTGACACTCTCAGACACTCACTATCACTCTCTGACACTCTCTGACACTCTCTATCACTCTCAGACACTCTCTGACACTCTCTATCACTCTCTGACACTGTCTATCACTCTCCGACAATCTCAGACACTCTCTGACACTCTCTGACACTCTCTATCACTCGCTATCACTCTCTGACACTCTCTGACACTCTCTATCACTCTCTGACACTGTCTGACACTCTCTGACACTCTCTATCACTCTCTATCACTCTCTGACACTCTCAGACACTCTCTGACACTCTCTGAAACTCTCTATCACTCTCTGACACTCTCAGACACTCTCTGACACTCTCTGAAACTCTCTATCACTCTCTATCACTCTCTGACACTCTCTGACACTCTCTGACACTCTCTATCACTCGCGATCACTCTCTGACACTCTCAGACACTCTCTGACATTCTCTGAAACTCTCTATCACTCTCTATCACTCTCTCACACTCTCAGACACTCTCTGACACTCTCTGAAACTCTCTATCACTCTCTATCACTCTCTGACACTCTCTGACACTCTCTATCACTCGCTATCACTCTCTGACACTCTCTGACACTCTCTGACACTCTCTGACACTCTCTATCACTCTCTATCCCTCTCTGACACTCTCTGACACTCTCTATCACTCGCTATCACTCTCTGACACTCTCAGACACTCTCTGACACTCTCTGACACTCTCTGACACTCTCTATCACTCTCTGACACTCTCTGACACTCTCTATCACTCTCTGACACTCTCTGACACTCTCTCTCACTCTCTGACACTGTCTATCACTCTCTGACACTCTCAGACACTCTCTATCACTCTCTGACACTCTCTATCACTCTCTATCACTCTCTGACACTCTCTGACACTCTCTGACACTCTCTATCACTCGCTATCACTCTCTGACACTCTCAGACACTCTCTGACACTCTCTGAAACTCTCTATCACTCTCTATCACTCTCTGAAACTCTCTGACACTCTCTCTCACTCTCTGACACTGTCTATCACTCTCTGACACTCTCAGACACCCTCTGACACTCTCTGAAACTCTCTATCACTCTCTATCCCTCTCTGACACTCTCTGACACTCTCTGACACTCTCTATCACTCGCTATCACTCTCTGACACTCTCAGACACTCTCTGACACTCTCTGAAACTCTCTATCACTCTCTATCACTCTCTGAAACTCTCTGACACTCTCTGAAACTCTCTATCACTCTCTATCACTCTCTGACACTCTCTGACACTATCTGACACTCTCAGACACTCACTATCACTCTCTGACACTGTCTGACACTCTCTGACACTCTCTATCACTCTCTGACACTGTCTGACACTCTCTGACAATCTCTATCACTCTCTATCACTCTCTGACACTCTCAGACACTCTGTGACTCTCTCTATCACTCTCTGACACTCTCTATCACTCTCTGACACTCTCTATAACTCTCTGACACTCTCTGACACTCTCTATCACTCTCTGACACTCTCTATCACTCTCTGACACTCTCTGAAACTCTCTGACACTCTCTGACACTCTCAGACACTCTCAGACACTCACTATCACTCTCTGACACTGTCTGACACTCTCTGACACTCTCTATCACTCTCTGACACTGTCTGACACTCTCTGACAATCTCTATCACTCTCTATCACTCTCTGACACTCTCAGACACTCTGTGACTCTCTCTATCACGCTCTGACACTCTCTATCACTCTCTGACACTCTCTATAACTCTCTGACACTCTCTGACACTCTCTATCACTCTCTGACACTCTCTATCACTCTCTGACACTCTCTGAAACTCTCTGACACTCTCTGACACTCTCAGACACTCACTATCACTCTCTGACACTGTCTGACACTCTCTGACACTCTCTATCACTCTCTATCACTTTCTGACACTCTCTGACACTCTCAGACACTCACTATCACTCTCTGACACTCTCTGACACTCTCTATCACTCTCTGACACTCTCTGACACTCTCTGGCACTCTCTATCACTCTCTGACACTGTCTATCACTCTCTGACACTCTCTGACACTCTCTATCACTCTCTGACACTCTCTGACACTCTCTATCACTCTCTGACACTGTCTATCACTCTCTGACACTCTCAGACACTCTCAGACACTCACTATCACTCTCTGACACTCTCTGACACTCTCTATCACTCTCTGACACTCTCTGACACTCTCTATCACTCTCTGACACTGTTTATCACTCTCTGACACTCTCAGACACTCTCTGACACTCTCTATCACTCTCTATCCCTCTCTGACACTCTCTGACACTCTCTGACACTCTCTATCACTCGCTATCACTCTCTGACACTCTCAGACACTCACTATCACACTCTGACACTCTCTCTGACACTCTCTATCACTCTCTGACACTCTCTGACACTCTCTATCACTCTCTGACACTGTCTATCACTCTCTGACACTCTCAGACACTCTCTGACACTCTCTATCACTCTCCATCCCTCTCTGACACTCTCTGACACTCTCTGACACTCTCTATCACTCGGTATCACTCTCTGACACTCTCAGACACTCACTATCACTCTCTGACACTGTCTGACACTCTCTGACACTCTCTATCACTCTCTATCACTTTCTGACACTCTCTGACAATCTCAGACACTCACTATCACTCTCTGACACTCTCTGACACTCTCTATCACTCTCTATCACTCTCTGACACTCTCTATTACTCTCTGACACTGTCTATCACTCTCTAACACTCTCTATCACTCTCTGACACTGTCTATCACTCTCTGACACTCTCAGACACTCTCTGACACTCTCTGACACACTCTATCACTCTCTATCCCTCTCTGACACTCTCTGACACTCTCTATCACTCGCTATCACTCTCTGACACTCTCAGACACTCTCTGACACTCTCTGACACTCTCTGAAACTCTCTGACACTCTCTATCACTCTCTATCACTCTCTGACACTCTCAGACACTCTCAGACACTCACTATCACTCTCTGACATTCTCTGACACTCTCTATCACTCTCTGACACTCTCTATCACTCTCTGACACTCTCAGACATTCTCTGACACTCTCTGAAACTCTCTATCACTCTCTATCCCTCTCTGACACTCTCTGACACTCTCTGACACTCTCTATCACTCGCAATCACTCTCTGACACTCTCAGACACTCTCTGACACTCTCTGAAACTCTCTGACACTCTCTATCACTCTCTATCAGTCTCTGAAACTCTCAGACACTCTCAGACACTCACTATCACTCTCTGACACTGTCTGACACTCTCTGACACTCTCTATCACTCTCTGACACTGTCTGACACTCTCTGACACTCTCTATCACTCTCTATCACTCTCTGACACTCTCAGACACTCTCTGACACTCTCTGAAACTCTCTATCACTCTCTATCCCTCTCTGACACTCTCTGACACTCTCTGACACTCTCTATCACTCGCTATCACTCTCTGACACTCTCAGACACTCTCTGACACTCTCTGAAACTCTCTGACACTCACTATCACTCTCTGACACTGTCTGACACTCTCTGACACTCTCTATCACTCTCTATCACTTTCTGACACTCTCTGACACTCTCAGACACTCACTATCACTCTCTGACACTCTCTGACACTCTCTATCACTCTCTGACACTCTCTGACACTCTCTGACACTCTCTATCACTCTCTGACACTGTCTATCACTCTCTGACACTCTCTGACACTCTCTATCACTCTCTGACACTCTCTGACACTCTCTATCACTCTCTGACACTGTCTATCACTCTCTGACACTCTCAGACACTCACTATCACTCTCTGACACTCTCTGACACTCTCTATCACTCTCTGACACTCTCTGACACTCTCTGACACTCTCTATCACTCTCTGACACTGTCTATCACTCTCTGACACTCTCTGACACTCTCTATCACTCTCTGACACTCTCTGACACTCTCTATCACTCTCTGACACTGTCTATCACTCTCTGACACTCTCAGACACTCTCAGACACTCACTATCACTCTCTGACACTCTCTGACACTCTCTATCACTCTCTGACACTCTCTGACACTCTCTATCACTCTCTGACACTGTTTATCACTCTCTGACACTCTCAGACACTCTCTGACACTCTCTATCACTCTCTATCCCTCTCTGACACTCTCTGACACTCTCTGACACTCTCTATCACTCGCTATCACTCTCTGACACTCTCAGACACTCACTATCACACTCTGACACTCTCTCTGACACTCTCTATCACTCTCTGACACTCTCTGACACTCTCTGACACTCTCTATCACTCGGTATCACTCTCTGACACTCTCAGACACTCACTATCACTCTCTGACACTGTCTGACACTCTCTGACACTCTCTATCACTCTCTATCACTTTCTGACACTCTCTGACACTCTCAGACACTCACTATCACTCTCTGACACTCTCTGACACTCTCTATCACTCTCTGACACTCTCTATTACTCTCTGACACTGTCTATCACTCTCTAACACTCTCTATCACTCTCTGACACTGTCTATCACTCTCTGACACTCTCAGACACTCTCTGACACTCACTATCACACTCTGACACTCTCTCTGACACTCTCTATCACTCTCTGACACTCTCTATCACTCTCTGACACTGTCTATCACTCTCTGACACTCTCAGACACTCTCTGACACTCTCTATCACTCTCTATCCCTCTCTGACACTCTCTGACACTCTCTGACACTCTCTATCACTCGGTATCACTCTCTGACACTCTCAGACACTCACTATCACTCTCTGACACTGTCTGACACTCTCTGACACTCTCTATCACTCTCTATCACTTTCTGACACTCTCTGACACTCTCAGACACTCACTATCACTCTCTGACACTCTCTGACACTCTCTATCACTCTCTGACACTCTCTATTACTCTCTGACACTGTCTATCACTCTCTAACACTCTCTATCACTCTCTGACACTGTCTATCACTCTCTGACACTCTCAGACACTCTCTGACACTCTCTGACACACTCTATCACTCTCTATCCCTCTCTGACACTCTCTGACACTCTCTATCACTCGCTATCACTCTCTGACACTCTCAGACACTCTCTGACACTCTCTGACACTCTCTGAAACTCTCTGACACTCTCTATCACTCTCTATCTCTCTCTGACACTCTCAGACACTCTCAGACACTCACTATCACTCTCTGACATTCTCTGACACTCTCTATCACTCTCTGACACTCTCTATCACTCTCTGACACTCTCAGACATTCTCTGACACTCTCTGAAACTCTCTATCACTCTCTATCCCTCTCTGACACTCTCTGACACTCTCTGACACTCTCTATCACTCGCAATCACTCTCTGACACTCTCAGACACTCTCTGACACTCTCTGAAACTCTCTGACACTCTCTATCACTCTCTATCAGTCTCTGAAACTCTCAGACACTCTCAGACACTCACTATCACTCTCTGACACTGTCTGACACTCTCTGACACTCTCTATCACTCTCTGACACTGTCTGACACTCTCTGACACTCTCTATCACTCTCTATCACTCTCTGACACTCTCAGACACTCTCTGACACTCTCTGAAACTCTCTATCACTCTCTATCCCTCTCTGACACTCTCTGACACTCTCTGACACTCGCTATCACTCTCTGACACTCTCAGACACTCTCTGACACTCTCTGAAACTCTCTGACACTCTCTATCACTCTCTATCAGTCTCTGAAACTCTCAGACACTCTCAGACACTCACTATCACTCTCTGACACTGTCTGACACTCTCTGACACTCTCTATCACTCTCTGACACTGTCTGACACTCTCTGACACTCTCTATCACTCTCTATCACTCTCTGACACTCTCAGACACTCTCTGACACTCTCTGAAACTCTCTATCACTCTCTATCAATCTCTGACACTCTCAGACACTCTCTGACACTCTCTGAAACTCTCTATCACTCTCTATCACTTTCTGACACTCTCTGACACTCTCTGACACTCTCTATCACTCACTATCACTCTCTGACACTCTCAGACACTCTCTGACACTCTCTGAAACTCTCTATCACTCTCTATCACTCTCTGACACTCTCTATCACTCTCTATCACTCTCTGACACTCTCTGACACTCTCTGAAACTCTCTATCACTCTCTATCACTCTCTGACACTCTCTATCACTCGCTATCACTCTCTGACACTCTCTGACACTCTCTATCACTCTCTGACACTGTCTGACACTCTCAGACACTCTCTATCACTCTCTATCACTTTCTGACACTCTCTGACACTCTCAGACACTCACTATCACTCTCTGACACTCTCTGACACTCTCTATCACTCTCAGACACTCTCTGACACTCTCTATCACTCTCTGACACTGTCTATCACTCTCCGACAATCTCAGACACTCTCTGACACTCTCTGACACTCTCTATCACTCGCTATCACTCTCTGACACTCTCTGACACTCTCTATCACTCTCTGACACTGTCTGACACTCTCTGACACTCTCTATCACTCTCTATCACTCTCTGACACTCTCAGACACTCTCTGACACTCTCTGAAACTCTCTATCACTCTCTGACACTCTCTGACACTCTCTGAAACTCTCTATCACTCTCTATCACTCTCTGACACTCTCTGACACTCTCTGACACTCTCTATCACTCGCGATCACTCTCTGACACTCTCAGACACTATCTGACATTCTCTGAAACTCTCTATCACTCTCTATCACTCTCTCACACTCTCAGACACTCTCTGACACTCTCTGAAACTCTCTATCACTCTCTATCACTCTCTGACACTCTCTGACACTCTCTATCACTCGCTATCACTCTCTGACACTCTCTGACACTCTCTGAAACTCTCTATCACTCCCTATCACTCTCTGACACTCTCAGACACTCTCTGACACTCTCTGAAACTCTCTATCACTCTCTATCACTCTCTGACACTCTCTGACACTCTCTGACATTCTCTATCACTCGCTATCACTCTCTGACACTCTCAGACACTCTCTGACACTCTCTGAAACTCTCAATGACTCTCTATCACTCTCTATCACTCTCTGACACTCTCAGACACTCTCTGAAACTCTCTATCACTCTCTATCACACTCTGACACTCTCTGACACTCTCTGACACTCTCTATCACTCGCTATCACTCTCTGACACTCTCTGACACTCTCTGACACTATCTGACACTCTCAGACACTCACTATCACTCTCTGACACTCTCTGACACTCTCTGACACTCTCTATCACTCTCTGACACTCTCTATCACTCTCTGACACTCTCTGACACTCTCTGACACTCTCTATCACTCTCTGACACTGTCTGACACTCTCTGACAATCACTATCACTCTCTATCACTCTCTGACACTCTCAGACACTAACTATCACTCTCTGACACTGTCTGACACTCTCTGACACTCTCTATCACTCTCTATCACTTTCTGACACTCTCTGACACTCTCAGACACTCACTATCACTCTCTGACACTCTCTGACACTCTCTATCACTCTCTGACACTCTCTGAAACTCTCTATCACTCTCTATCCCTCTCTGACACTCTCTGACACTCTCTGACACTCTCTATCACTCGCTATCACTCTCTGACACTCTCTGACACTCTCAGACACTCTCTGAAACTCTCTGACACTCTCTGAAACTCTCTGACACTCTCTATCACTCTCTATCACTCTCTGACACTCTCAGACACTCTCAGACACTCACTATCACTCTTTGACACTCTCTGACACTCTCTATCACTCTCTGACACTCTCTGACACTCTCTATCACTCTCTGACACTCTCTAACACTCTCTATCACTTTCCATCACTCTCTGACACTCTCTGACACTCTCTGACACTCTCTGTCACTCTCGATCAATCTCTGACACTCTCTACCACTCTCTATCACTCTCTTACACTCACTATCACACTCTGACAGTCTCTGACACTCTCTATCACACTCTGACACTCTCTGACACTCTCTATCACTCAAGGACACACTCTGAAACTGTCTATCACTCCCTATCACTCTCTGACACTCACTGACACTCTCAGACAATCGCTGTCACTCTCAGACACTCTCTGTCACTCTCTGACACTCTCTGGCACTCTCTATCACTCTCTGACACTCTCTATCACTCACTGGCACTCTCTTTCGCTCTCTGACACTCTCTGACACTCTCTATCACACTGTGACACTCTCTGACACTCTCTATCACACTCTGACACTCTCTGACACTCTCTATCACACTCTGACACTCTCTGACACTCTCTATCACTCAATGACACACTCTGAAACTGTCTATCACTCCCTATCACTCTCTAACACTCACTGTCACTCTCTGACACTCTCTGTCACACTCTGACACTCTCTGACACTCTCTATCACTCTCTGACACACTCTATCACTCCCTATCACTCTCTATCACTCTCTGACACTCTCTTTTACTCTCTGACATTCTCTATCACTCTCTGACATTCTCAGACTCTCTCTGTCACTCTCCGACACTCCCTATCACTCTCTGACACTCTCTAACACTCTCTATCACTCTCTTACACTCTCTGACACTCTCTATCACTCAATGACCCGCTGTGACACTCTCTATCACACACCATCACTCTCGGGCACTCTCTGACACACTCTGACACTCTCAGACACTCTCTATCACACTCCGTATCACTCTCTGACACTCTCTGAAACTCTCTATCACTCTCTGACACTCTCTGTAACTCTCTATCACTCTCTGACACTCTCTATCACTCTCTATCACTCTCTGACACACTCTGACACTCACTATCACTCTCTTTCACTCTCTGACACTCACTATCACTCAATGACCCTCTGTGACACTCTCTATCACTCTCCATCACTCTCTGACACTCTCTGACACACTCTGACACTCCCAGACACTCTCTATCACACTCCGTATCACTCTCTATCACTCTCTGAAACTCTCTATCACTCTCTGACACTCTCTGTAACTCTCTATCCCTCTCTGACACTCTCTATCACTCTCTGACACACTCTGACATTCTCTATCACTCTCTTTCACTCTCTGACACTCTCTGACACTCACTATCACTCTCTATCAATCTCTGACACTCTCTGACACTCTCTATCACTCAATGACCCTCTGTGACACTCTCTATCACTCTCCATCTCTCTCCATCACTCTCCATCACTCTCTGACACTCTCTGACACACTCTGACACTCTCAGACACTCTCTATCACTCTCTGACACTCTCAGACACTCTCTGACACTCTCTATCACTCTCTGACACACTCTGACACTCTCTATCACTCTCCATCACTCTCCATCACTCTCCATCACTCTCCATCACTCTCTGACACTCTCTGACACACTCTGACACTCTCAGACACTCTCTATCACACTCCGTATCACTCTCTATCACTCTCCATCACTCTATGACACTCTCTGTCACTCACTGACACTCTCTATCACTCACTGACACTCTCTTTCGCTCTCTGACACTCTCTGACACTCTCAGAGACTCTCTATCACTCTCTATCACTCTCTGACTCTCTGTGACACTCTCTATCACACTCTGACACTCTCTATCACTCAATGACACACTCTGACACTCTCTGACACTCTCTGACACTCTCTGACACTCTCTATCAATCTCTGACACTCTCTATCACTCTCTATCACTCTCTTACACTCACTATCACTCTCTGACACTCTCTGACACTCTCTATCACTCTCGGACACTCTCAGACACTCTCATTCACTCTCTGACACTCTCTATATCACTCACTGACACTCTCATTCGCTCTCTGACACTCTCTGACACTCTCAGAGACTCTCTGTGACTCTCCATCACTCAATGACACACTCTGAAACTGTCTATAACTCCCTATCACTCTCTATCACTCTCAGACACTCGCTGTCACTCTCTGACACTCTCTGACACACTCTGACACTCTCTATCACTCTCTGACACTCTCTATCACTCTCTGACACTCTCTATCACTCCCTATCACTCTCTATCACTCTCTGACACTCTCTTTCACTCTCTGGCATTCTCTATCACTCTCTGACATTCTCAGACTCTCTCTGTCACTCTCTGTCACTCTCTGACACTCCCTATCACTCTCTGACACTCTCTGACACTCTCTATCACTCTCTTACACTCTCTGACACTCTCTATCACTCAATGACCCTCTGTGACAATCTCTATCACACTCCATCACTCTCTGACACTCTCTGACACACCGTGACACTCTCAGACACTCTCCATCACACTCCGTATCACTCTCTGACACTCTCTGAAACTCTCTATCACTCTCGGACACTCTCTATTACTCTCTATCACTCTCTGACACACTCTGACACTCTCTATCACTCTCTATCAATCTCTGACACTCTCTGACACTCTCTATCACTCAATGACTCTCTGTGACACTCTCTATCACTCTCCATCACTCTCTGACACTCTCTGACACACTCTGACACTCTCAGACACTCTCTATCACACTCCGTATCACTCTCTATCACTCTCTGAAACTCTCTATCACTCTCTGACACTCTCTGACACTCTCTGACACTCTCTGACACTCTCTGTAACTCTCTATCACTCTCTGACACTCTCTGAGGCTCTCTATCACTCTCTATCACTCTCTATCATTCTCTGACACTCTCTGACACTCTCTGACACACTCTGACACTCTCAGACACTCTCTGACAATCTCAGACTCTCTCTATCACTTTTTATCACTCCCTGACACTCTCTGACACTCTCTATCACTCTCTGACACTCTCTGACACTCTCTGACACTCACTATCACTCTATATCACTCTCTGACACTCTCTGACACTCTCTGACACTCTCTGACACTCTCTGTCACACTCTATCACTCTCTGACACTCTCTGAGGCTCTCTATCACTCAATATCACGCTCTGACACTCTCTATCACTCTCTGACACTCTCTATCACCCTCTGACACTCTCTGAAACTCTATATCACTCTCTATCACTTTCTGACACACTCTGACACTCTCTATCACTCAATGACACTCTGTGACACTTCTATCACTCTCCATCACTCTCTGACACTCTCTGACACACTCAGATACTCTGTGACGCACTCTGACACTCTCTATCACTCTATGACACTCTCTGACGCTCTCTATCACTCTCTATCACTCTCTGACACTCTCTATCACTCTCTGACACTCTCTATCACTCTCTATCACTCTCTGACACTCTCTGATACTCTCTATCACTCTATATCACTCTCTGACACTCTCTGACACTCTCTATCACACTCTATCACTCTCTGACACTCTCTGAGGCTCTCTATCACTCAATTTCACGCTCTGACACTCTCTATCACTCTCTGACACTCTCTATCACTCTCTATCACTCTCTGACATTCTCTGAAACTCTATATCACTCTCTATCACTTTCTGACACACTCTGACACTCTCTATCACTCAATGACACTCTGTGACACTCTCTATCACTCTCCATCACTCTCTGACACTCTCTGACACACTCAGATACTCTGTGACGCACTCTGACACTCTCTATCACTCTATGACACTCTCTGACGCTCTCTATCACTCTCTATCACTCTCTGACATTCTCTATCACTCTCTGACACTCTCTATCACTCTCTGAAACTCTATGACACTCTCTGACACTCTCTATCACTCTCTGTCACTCTCTGTCACTCTCTGACACTCTCTGACACTCTCTGACACTCTCTGACACTCACAGACACTCTCTATCACTCTTTCTCACTCTCAGACACTCTCTGTCGCTCTCAGACACTCTCTGTCACTCTCAGACACGCTCTATCACTCTTTATCGCTCTTGTGACACTCTCTGACACTCTCTATCACCCTCTGACACTCTGTATCACTCTCTATCACTCTCTGACACTCCCTGATACTCTCTACCACTCTCTATCACTCTCTGACACTCTCTGAAACACTCTATCACTCTCGATCACTCTCTGACACTCTCTATCACTCTCTGACACTCTCTATCACTCTCTGACACTCTCTGACTCTCTATATCACTCTCTGTGGCTCTCTGACACTCTCTGACACTCTCTATCACTCAATGACACTCTCTATCACTCTCCATCACTCTCTGACACTCTCTGACACACTCTATTACTCAATGACACTCTGTGACACTCTCTATCCCTCTCGATCACTCCATGACACTCTCTGACTCTATCTATCATACTCTATCACTCTCTGACACTCTCTGACACACTCTGACACTCCCTATCACTCTCTATCACTCTCTATCACTCTCTGACACTCTGTGACACTCTCTGACACTCTCTATCACTCTCTGACACTATCTGACACTCTCAGAGGGTCTCTATCACTCTCTATCACTCACTGACACTCTCAGACACTCTCTATCAGTCTCTGACACTCACTGACACTCTCAGACACTCTCTTTCACTCTCTGTCACTCGCAGACACTCTCAGACACTCTCTATCAGTCTCTGACACTCACTGACACTCTCAGACACTCTCTTTCACTCTCTGTCACTCGCAGACACTCTCAGACACTCTCTATCACTCTCTGACACTCTCTATCACTCTCTGACACTCTCTATCGCTCTCTGACACTCTCTGACACACTCAATCACTCTCTGTCACTCTCTGAAACACTCTGACACTCTCTATCACTCCATGACACTCTCGGACACTCTCTATCACTCTCTATCACTCTCTGACACACTCTGACAACACTCTGACACTCTCTGACACTCTCTGACAGTCTCTATCACTCTCTGACGTTCTCTATCACTCTCTATCACTCTCTATCACTCTCTGACACTCTCTGACACTCTCTGACACTCTCTGACACTCTCTGACACTCTCTGACACACACTGACACTCTCAGACACTCTCTGACAGTCTCTATCACTCTCTGACGTTCTCTATCACTCTCTATCACTCTCTATCACTCTCTATCACTCTCTGACACTCTCTGACACACACTGACACTCTCAGACACTCTCTGACAATCTCAGACTCTCTCTATCACTGTTTATCTCTCCCTGACACTCTCTGACACTCTCTATCACTCTCTATCACTCTCTATCATTCTCTGACACTCTCTGACACTCTCTGACACTCTCTGACACACTCTGACACTCTCAGACACTCTCTGACACACTCTGACACTCTCAGACTCTCTCTATCACTCTTTATCACTCCCTGACACTCTCTGACACTCTCTATAACTCTCTGACATTCTCTATCACTCTCTATCACTCTCTGACACTCTCTGACACTCTCTGACACTCTCTATCACTCTATATCACTCTCTGACACTCTCTGACACTCTCTATCACTCAATATCACGCTCTGACACTCTCTATCACTCTCTGACACACTCTATCACTCTCTATCACTCTCTGACACTCTCTGAAACTCTATATCACTCTCTATCACTTTCTGACACACTCTGACACTCTCTATCACTCAATGACACTCTGTGACACTCTCTATCACTCTCCATCACTCTCTGACACTCTCTGACACACTCAGATACTCTGTGACGCACTCTGAAACTCTCTATCACTCTATGACACTCTCTGACGCTCTCTATCACTCTCTATCACTCTCTGACACTCTCTATCACTCTCTGACACTCTCTATCACACTCTGACACTCTCTGATACTCTCTATCACTCTATGACACTTTCTGACACTCTCTGACACTCTCTTTCACTCTCTGAAACTCTCTGACACTCTCTGACACTCAATGACACTCTCTGACACTCCCTATCGCTCTCTATCAGTCTCTGACACTCTCTGACACTCTCTGACACTCTCAGACTCTCTCTATCTCTCTCTATCACTCTCTGACACTCTCTATCACTGTCTGACACTCACTATCACGCTCAGACACTCTCTATCACTCTCTGACACTCTCTGACACTCTCCATCACTAAATGACACTCTCTGACACTCTCTATCACTCTCTGTCACTCTCTGACACTATCTGATGCTCTCTGACACTCTCAGACACTCTCTATCACTCTTTCTCACTCACTGACACTCACTGACACTCTCTGTCACTCTCTGACACTCTGTATCACTCTCTATCACTCTCTGACACTCCCTGACACTCTCTACCTCTCTCTATCACTCTCTGACACTCTCTGAAGCACTCTATCACTCTCGATCACTCTCGATCACTCTCTGACACTCTCTATAACTCTCTGACACTCTCTATCACTCTCTATCACTCTCTGACACTCTCTGACACGCTCTATCACTCTCTGTGGCTCTCTGACACTCTCTGACACTCTCTATCACTCAATGACACTCTCTATCACTCTCCATCACTCTCTGACACTCTCTGACACACTCTATTACTCAATGACACTCTGTGACACTGTCTAAACCTCTCTATCACTCTATGACACTCTCTGACGCTATCTATCACTCTCTATCACTCTCTGACACTCTCTGACACTCTCTGACACACTCTGACACTGTCTATCACTCTCTATCACTCTCTATCACTCTCTGACACTCTCTGACACTCTCTGACACTCTGTGACACTCTCTGACACTCTCCATCACTCTCTGACACTCTCTGAAACTCTCTATCACTCTCTATCACTCTCTATCACTCTCTATCACTCTCTATCACTCTCTGACACTCTCTATCACTCTCTATCACTCTCTATCACTCTCTGACACTCTCTGACACCCTCTGACACACTCTGACACTCTCTGACACTCTCATAGGCTCTCCATCACTCTCTATCACTCTCTGACACTCTCTGACACTCTCTGACACACTCTGACACTGTCTATCACTCTCTATCACTCTCTATCACTCACTGACACTCTCAGACACTCTCTATCAGTCTCTGACACTCACTGACACTCTCAGACACTCTCTTTCACTCTCTGTCACTCTCAGACACTCTCAGACACTCTCTATCACTCTCTGACACTCTCTATCACTCTCTGACACTCTCTAATGCTCTCTGACACGCTCAATCACTCTCTATCACTCTCTGAAACACTCTGACACTCTCTATCACTCTATAGCACTCTCTGACACTCTCTGACACTCTCTATCACTCTCTATCACTCTCTGACACACTCTGACACTCCCTGACACTCTCTATCAATCTCTGACACTCTCTATCACTCTCTGACTCTCTCTGACACTCTCTATCACACTCTGACACTCTCTGGCACTCTCAGACACTCGCTGTCACTCTCAGACACTCGCTGTCACTCTCAGACACTCTCTTACACTCTCTGACACTCGCTGTCACTCTCAGACACTCTCTGTCACTCTCTGACACTCTCTATCACTCTCTGACACTCTCTATCACTCACTGACACTCTCTTTCGCTCTCTGACACTCTCTGACACTCTCAGAGACTCTCTATCACTCTCTATCACTCTCTGACACTCTCTATCACACTCTTACACTCTCTATCACTCAATGACACACTCTGAAACTGACTATCACTCCCTATCACTCTCTATCAATCTCTGACACTCACTGACACTCTCAGACACTCTCTGTCACTCTCTGACACTCTCTATCACTCTCTGACACTCTCTATCACTCCCTATCACTCTCTGACACTCTCTGACACTCTCCATCACTCTCTGACACTCTCCATCACTCAATGACCCTCTGTACACTCTCTATCACTCTCCATCACTCTCTGTCACTCTCTATCACTCTCTGACACTCTCTGACATTCTCAGACTCTCTCTATCTCTCTCTATCACTCTCTGACACTCTCTCTCACTCTCTATCACTGTCTGACACTCTCTATCACTCTCAGACACTCTCTATCACTCTCTGACACTCTCTGACACTCTCCATCACTCAATGACATACTCTGACACACTCAGACACTCTCTGTCACACTCAGACACTCTCTGACGATCTCTATCACTGTCTATCACTCTCTGACACTCTCTATCACTCTCTGACACTCTCTATCACTCTCTATCACTCTCTGACACTCTCTGATACTCTCTATCACGCTCTATGACTCTATGACACTTTCTGACACTCTCTATCACTCTCTGACACTCTCTATCACTCTCTATCACTCTCTGACACTCTCTGACGCTCTCTGACGCTCTCTGACACTCTCTGACGCTCTCTGACGCTCTCTGACACTCTCTGACGCTCTCTGACACTGACAGACACTCTCAGATACTCTCTATCACTGTGTATCACTTTCTAACACTCTCTGACACTCTGAATCACTCTGTGACACACTCTATCACTCTCTGACACTCTCTATCACTATCTGACGCTCTCTGACACTCACAGACACTCTCAGATACTCTCTATCGCTGTGTATCACTCTCTAACACTCTCTGACACTCTTAATCACTCTGTGACACTCTCTATCACCCTCTATCACTCTCTGACACTCTCTAACACTCTCTGACACTCTTAATCACTCTGTGACACTCTCTATCACTCTCTATCACTCTCTGACACTCTCTAACACTCTCTGACACTCTTAATCACTCTGTGACACTCTCTATCACTCTCTATCACTCTCTGACACTCTCTATCACTCTATGACACTCACTGACACACTCTGACACTCTCTGTCTCTCTCTATCAATCTCTGACACTCTCTATCACTCTCTATCACTCTCTGACACTCTCTGACACTCTCTATCACACTCTGACACTCTCTGACACTCTCTATCACTCAATGACACACTCTGAAACTGTCTATCACGCCCTATCACTCTCTATCACTCTCTGACTCTCTCTGACACTCTCAGACACTCGCTGTCACTCTCAGACACTCTCTGTCACTCTCTGACACTCTCTGACACTCTCTATCACTATCTGACACTCTCTATCACTCACTGACACTCTCTTTCGCTCTCTGACACTCTCTGACACTCTCAGAGACTCTCTATCACTCTCTATCACTCTCTGACACTCTCTGACACTCTCTATCACACTCTGACACTCTCTGACACTCTCTATCAATCAATGACACACTCTGAAACTGACTATCACTCCCTATCACTCCCTATCACTCTCTATCACTCTCTATCACTCTCTGACACTCACTGACACTCTCAGACACTCGCTGTCACTCTCAGACACTCTCTGTCACTCTCTGACACTCTCTATCACTCTCTGACACTCTCTGACACTCTCCATCACTCTCTGACACTCTCTATCACTCAATGACCCTCTGTGACACTCTCTATCACTCTCCATCACTCTCTGTCACTCTCTATCACTCTCTGACACTCTCTGACACTCTCTATCACTCTCTGACACTCTCTGAAACACTCTGACACTCTCTATCACTCTCTGACACTCTCTGACACTCTCTGACACTCTCTGACACTCTCAGACACTCTCTGTCACTCTCTGTCACTCTCTATCAATCTCTGACACTCTCTATCACTCTCTATCACTCTCTTACACTCACTATCACTCTCTGACACTCTCTGACACTTTCTATCACACTTTGACACTCTCTGACACTCTCTATCACTCAATGACACACTCTGAAACTGTCTATGACTCCCTATCACTCTCTGACACTCACTGACACTCTCAGACACTCTCAGATACTCGCTGTCACTCGCTGTCACTCGCTGTCACTCTCTGTCACTCGCTGTCACTCTCTGTCACTCTCTGTCACTCTCTGTCACTCTCTGACACTCTGACACTCTCTGACACTCTCTGACACTCTCAGAGACTCTCTATGACACTCTATCACTCTCTGACACTCTCTGACACTCTCTGACACTCTCTATCACACTCTGACACTCTCTGACACTCTCAGAGACTCTCTATGACACTCTATCACTCTCTGACACTCTCTGACACTCTCTGACAATCTCTATCACACTCTGACACTCTCTGACACTCTCCATCACTCAATGACACACTCTGAAACTGTCTATCACTCCCTATCACTCTCTATCACTCTCTGACACTCACTGACACTCTCAGACACTCGCTGTCACTCTCTGACACTCTCTGTCACACTCTGACACTCTCTGACACTCTCTATCACTCTCTGACACTCTCTATCACTCCCTATCACTCTCTATCACTCTCTGACACTCTCTTTCACTCTCTGACATTCTCTATCACTCTCTGACATTCTCAGACTCTCTCTGTCACTCTCTGACACTCCCTATCACTCTCTGACACTCTCTGACACTCTCTATCACTCTCTTACACTCTCTGACACTCTCTATCACTCAATGACCCTCTGTGACAATCTCTATCACACTCCATCACTCTCTGACACTCTCTGACACACTCTGACACTCTCAGACACTCTCTATCACACTCCGTATCACTCTCTGACACTCTCTGAAACTCTCTATCACTCTCTGACACTCTCTGACACTCTCAGACACTCGCTGTCACTCTCAGACACTCTCTGACACTCTCTGACACTCTCTATCACTATCTGACACTCTCTATCACTCACTGACACTCTCTTTCGCTCTCTGACACTCTCTGACACTCTCAGAGACTCTCTATCACTCTCTATCACTCTCTGACACTCTCTGACACTCTCTATCACACTCTGACACTCTCTGACACTCTCTATCACTCAATGACACACTCTGAAACTGACTATCACTCCCTATCACTCCCTATCACTCCCTATCACTCTCTATCACTCTCTGACACTCACTGACACTCTCAGACACTCGCTGTCACTCTCAGACACTCTCTGTCACTCTCTGACACTCTCCATCACTCTCTGACACTCTCTATAACTCAATGACCCTCTGTGACACTCTCTATCACTCTCCATCACTCTCTGTCACTCTCTATCACTCTCTGACACTCTCTGACACTCTCTATCACTCTCTGACACTCTCTGAAACACTCTGACACTCTCTATCACTCTATGACACTCTATGACACTCTCTGACACTCTCTGACACTCTCTGTCACTCTCTATCAATCTCTGACACTCTCTATCACTCTCTATCACTCTCTATCACTCTCTGACACTCACTATCACTCTCTGACACTCTCTGACACTTTCTATCACACTTTGACACTCTCTGACACTCTCTATCACTCAATGACACACTCTGAAACTGTCTATCACTCCCTATCACTCTCTGACACTCACTGACACTCTCAGACACTCGCTGTCACTCTCAGACACTCTCAGACACTCTCAGACGCTCTCTGTCACTCTCTGTCACTCTCTGACACTCTCTGACACTCTCTATCACTCTCTGACACTCTCTATCACTCACTGACACTCTCTTTCGCTCTCTGACACTCTCTGTCACTCTCAGAAACTCTCTATGACACTCTATCACTCTCTGACACTCTCTGACACTCTCTGACACTCTCTGACACTCTCTATCACACTCTGACACTCTCTGACACTCTCCATCACTCAATGACACACTCTGAAACTGTCTATCACTCCCTATCACTCTCTGACACTCACTGACACTCTCAGACACTCGCTGTCACTCTCTGACACTCTCTGTCACACTCTGACACTCTCTGACACTCTCTATCACTCCCTATCACTCTCTATCACTCTCTGACACTCTCTGACACTCTCTTTCACTCTCTGACATTCTCTATCACTCTCTGACATTCTCAGACTCTCTCTGTCACTCTCTGACACTCCCTATCACTCTCTGACACTCTCTGACACTCTCTATCACTCTCTTACACTCTCTGACACTCTCTATCACTCAATGACCCTCTGTGACAATCTCTATCACACTCCATCACTCTCTGACACTCTCTGACACACTCTGACACTCTCAGAGACTCTCTATCACACTCCGTATCACTCTCTGACACTCTCTGAAACTCTCTATCACTCTCTGACACTCTTTATCACTCTCTGACACTCTCTGTAACTCTCTATCACTCTCTATGAATCTCTGACACACTCTGACATTCTCTATCACTCTCTTTCACTCTCTGACACTCTCTGACACTCACTATCACTCTCTTTCAATCTCTGACACTCTCTATCACTCAATGACCCTCTGTGACACTCTCTATCACTCTCCATCACTCTCCATCACTCTCTGACACTCTCTGACACACTCTGACACTCTCAGACACTCTCTATCACACTCCGTATCACTCTCTATCACTCTCTATCACTCTCTGACACTCTCTGACACTCTCCATCACTCTGACACTCTCTGACACGCTATATCACTCTCTATCACTCTCTGACACTCTCTATCACTCTCTGACACTCACTGACACTCTCAGACCCTCTCTGCCACTCTCTTTCACTCTCTGTCACTCTCAGACAATCTCAGACACTCTCTGTCACTCTCTGAAACTGTCTATCGCTCTCTGACACACTCTGACACACTCAATCACACTCTATCACTCTCTGACACACTCTGACTCTCTCTATCACTCTATGACACTCTCTGACACTCTCTATCACTCTCTGTCACTCTCTGACACACTCTGACACTCTCTGACACTCTCAGACCCTCTTTGTCACTCTCTATCACTCTCTGACATTCTCTATCACTCTCTGACACTCTCTATCACTCTCTATCACTCTCAGACACTCTCTGTCACTCTCCACCACTCTCTGACACTCTCTATCACTCTCTGACACTCTCTGACACTCTCAGAGGCTCTCTATCACTCACTGACACTCTCAGACACTCTCTATCACTCTCTGACACTCACTGACACTCTCAGACACTCTCTATCACTCTCTGACAATGCCTATCTCTCTCTGACACTCTCTAACGCTCTCTGACACTCTCTGACACACTCAATCACTCTCTATCACTCTCTGACACACTCTGACACTCTCTATCACTCTCTGACACTCTCTGACACTCTCTGACACTCTCAGACACTCTCAGACACTCTCTATCACTCTCTATAACTCTCTGACACTCTCTATCACTCAGTGACACTCTCTGCCCCTCTCTATCACTCTCTGACACTCTCTGACACTCTCAGATGGTCTCTATCACTCTCTATCACTCACTGACACTCTCAGACACCCTCTATCAGTCTCTGACACTCACTGACACTCTCAGACACTCTATTTCACTCTATTTCACTCTATTTCACTCTATTTCACTCTATTTCACTCTCTGTCACTCTCTGTCACTCTCAGACACTCTCTGACACTCTCAGACACTCTCTATCGCTCTCTGACACTCTCTGACACACTCAATCACTCTATATCACTCTCTGACACTCACTTTCACTCTCTGACAGTCTCTGACACTCTCTATCACACTCTGACACTCTCTGACACTCTCTATCACTCAATGACACACTCTGAAACTGTCTATCACTCCCTGTCACTCTCAGACACTCGCTGTCACTCTCAGACACACTCTGTCACTCGCTGTCACTCTCAGACACTCTCTGTCACTCTCTGACACTCTCTGACACTCTGTATCACTCTCTGACACTCTGTATCACTCTCTGACACTCTCTATCAATCACTGACACTCTATTTCGCTCTCTGACACTCTCTGACACTCTCAGAGACTCTCTATGACTCTCCATCACTCTCTGACACTCTCTGACACTCTCTATCACTCTCTGACACTCTCTTTCACTCTCTGACATTCTCTATCACTCTCTGACATTCTCAGACTCTCTCTGTCACTCTCTGACACTCCCTATCACTCTCTGACACTCTCTGACACTCTCTATCACTCTCTTACACTCTCTGACACTCTCTATCACTCTCTGACATTCTCTATCACTCTCTGACATTCTCAGACTCTCTCTGTCACTCTCTGACACTCCCTATCACTCTCTGTAACTCTCTATCACTCTCTGACACTCTCTATCACTCTCTGACACACTCTGACACTCACTATCTCTCTCTTTCACTCTCTGACACTCACTATCAATCTCTGACTCTCTCTCACACTCTCTGACACTCTCTATCACTCAATGACCCTCTGTGACACTCTCTATCACTCTCTGAAACTCTCTATCACTCTCTGACACTCTCTGTAACTCTCTATCACTCTCTGACACTCTCTATCACTCTCTATCACTCTCAGACAGACTCTGACATTCTCTATCACTCTCTTTCACTCTCTGACACTCTCTGACACTCACTATCACTCTCTATCAATCTCTGACACTCTCTGACACTCTCTATCACTCAATGACCCTCTGTGACACTCTCTATCACTCTCCATCACTCTCCATCACTCTCCATCACTCTCTGACACTCTCTGACACACTCTGACACTCTCTATCACTCTCTATCACTCTCTGATACTCTCCATCACTCTCTTACACTCTCTGACACTCTCTGACACTCTCTATCACTCTCTATCACTCTCTGACACTCTCTATCACTCTCTTACACTCTCTGACACTCTCTGAGGCTCTCTATCACTCAATATCACGCTCTGACACTCTCTATCACTCTCTGACACTCTCTATCACTCTCTGACACTCTCTATCAGTCTCTATCACTCTCTGACACTCTCTGAAACTCTATATCACTCTCTTTCACTTTCTGACGCACTCTGACACTCTCTATCACTCCATGACACTCTCTGACGCTCTCTATCACTCTCTATCACTCTCTATCACTCTCTATCACTCTCTGACACTCTCTATCCCTCTCTATCACTCTCTATCACTCTCTATCACTCTCTGACACTCTCTGATACTCTCTATCACTCTCTATCGCTCTCTGACACTTTCTGTCACTCTCTATCACTCTCTGACACTCTCTGACACTCTCTTTCACTCTCTGAAACTCTCTGACACTCTCTGACACTCAATGACACTCTCTGACACTCCCTATCGCTCTCTATCACTCTCTGACACTCTCTGACACTCTCAGACTCTCTCAGAATCTCTCTATCTCTCTCTATCACTCTCTGACACTGTCTATCACTCTCTATCACAGTCTGACACTCTCTATCACTCTCAGACATTCTCTATCACTCTCTGACACTCTCTGACACTCTCCATCACTCAATGACACTCTCTGACACTCTCTATCACTCTCTATCACTCTCTATCACTCTCTGACACTCTCTGACACTCTCTGACACTCTCTGACACTCTCAGACACTCTCTGTCACTCTTTCTCACTCTCTGACACTCACTGACACTCTCAGACACTCTCTGTTACACTCAGACACTCTCTGACGCTCTCTATCACTGTCTATCACTCTCTGACACTCTCTATCACTCTCTGACACTCTCTGATACTCTATATCACTCTCTGACACTCTCTAACACTCTCTATCACTCAATGACACACTCTGAAACACTCTCCATCACTCAATGACACTCTCTGACATCTCTATCACTCTCTATCACTCTCAATCACTCTCTGACACTCTCTGACGCTCGCTGACACTCTCTGACGCTTTATGACACTCTCTGACACTCTCTGACGCTCTCTGACTCTCACAGACACTCTCAGATACTCTCTATCACTCTGTATCACTCTCTAACACTCTCTGACACTCTTAATCACTTTGTGACACTCTATATCACTCTCTGACACTCTCGATCACTCTGTGACACTCTCTGACACAATCTGACACTCTCTGTCACTCTCTATCACTCTCTGACACTCTCTGACACTCTCTGACTCTCTCTGTCACTCTATGACACTCGCTGATACGCTCTATCACTCTCTATCACTCTCTATCACTCTCTATCACTCTCTATCACTCTCTGACACACTCTGACACACTCTGACACACTCTGAAAATCTCTGACACTCTCAGACACTCTCTGTCACTCTCCATCACTCTCTGTCACTCTCTATCAATCTCTGACACTCTCTCTCACTCTCTATCACTCTCTTACACTCTCTATCACTCTCTGACACTCTCTGACACTCTCTATCACACTCTGACACTCTCTGACACTCTCTATCACTCAATGACACACTCTGAAACTGTCTATCACGCCCTATCACTCTCTATCACTCTCTGACACTCTCAGACACTCACTGTCACTCTCAGACACTCGCTGTCACTCTCAGACACTCGCTGTCACTCTCAGACACTCTCTTACACTCTCTGACACTCTCTGTCACTCTCTGTCACTCTCAGACTCTCTCTGTCACTCTCTGACACTCTCTGACACTCTCTACCACTATCTGACACTCTCTATCACTCACTGACACTCTGTTTGGCTCTCTGACACTCTCTATCACTCTCTGACACTCTCAGAGCCTCTCTATCACTCTCTGACACTCTCTGACACTCTCTATCACACTCTGACACTCTCTGACACTCTCTATCACTCAATGACACACTCTGAAACTGTCTATCACTCCCTATCACTCTCTATCACTCTCTATCACTCTCTGACACTCTCTTACACTCTCTGACACTCTATATCACTCAATGACCCTCTGTGACAATCTCTATCACACTCCATCACTCTCTGACACTCTCTGACACACTCTGACACTCTCAGACACTCTCTATCACACTCCGTATCACTCTCTGACACTCTCTGAAACTCTCTATCACTCTCTGACACTCTCTGTAACTCTCTATCACTCTCAGACACTCTCTATCACTCTCTTTCACTCTCTGACACTCACTATCACTCTCTATCAATCTCTGACACTCTCTGACACTCTCTATCACTCAATGACCCTCTGTGACACTCTCTATCACTCTCCATCACTCTCTGACACTCTCTGACACACTCTGTCACTCTCAGACACTCTCTATCACACTCCGTATCACTCTCTATCACTCATGGAAACTCTCTATCACTCTCTGACACACTCTGACATTCTCTATCACTCTCTTTCACTCTCTGACACTCTCTGACACTCACTATTACTCTCTTTCAATCTCTGACACTCTCTGACACTCTCTATCACTCAATGACCCTCTGTGACACTCTCTATCACTCTCCAATACTCTTCATCACTCTCTGACACTCTCTGACACACTCTGACACTCTCAGACACTCTCCATCACTCCATGACACACTCTGACACTCTCTATCACTCTCTATCACTCTCTGACACCTCTATCACTCTCTGACACTCACTGAAACTCTCAGATTCTCTCTGCCACTCACTATCACTCTCTGACACTCTCTATCACTCTCTGTATCTCTCTGACACTCTCAGAGGCTCTCTATCTCTCTCTATCACTCACTGACACTCACTGACACTCTCAGACACTCTCAGACACTCTCTATCACTCTCTGAAACTGTCTATCGCTCTCTGACACTCTCTGACACACTCAATCACACTCTATCACTCTCTGACACACTCTGAATCTCTCTATCACTCTATGACACTCTCTGACACTCTCTATCACTCTCTGTCACTCTCTGACACTCTCTGACACTCTCTGACACTCTCTGACACTCTCAGACCCTCTCTGTCAATCTCTATCACTCTCTGACATTCTCTATCACTCTCTGACACTCTCTATCACTCTCAGACACACTCTGTCACTCTCCACCACTCTCTGACACTCTCTATCACTCTCTGACACTCTCTATCACTCTCTGACACTCTCTATCACTCTCTGACACTCTCTATCACTCTCTGTCACTCTCTATCACTCACTGACACTCTCAGACACTCTCTGTCACTCTCTGACAATGCCTATCTCTCTCTGACACTCTCTATCACTCTCTATCACTCTCTATCACTCTCTATCACTCTCTATCACTCTCTATCACTCTCTGACACACTCTGACACTCTCTATCACTCTATGACACTCTATGACACTCTCTGACACTCTCTGACACTCTCTATCACTCTCTATCACTCTCTATCACTCTCTGACACTCTCTATCACTCTCTATCACTCTCTATCACTCTCTGACACACTCTGACACTCTCTGATACTCTCAGACACTCTCCATCACTCTCTATAACTCTCTGACACTCTCGATCACTCAGTGACACTCTCAACATATCTCTATCACTCTCTATCATTCTCTGACACTCTCTGACACTCTCTGAAACTCTCTGACACACTCTGACACACTCTGACACTCTCAGACACTCTCTGACAATCTCAGACACTCTCTATCACTCTTTATCACTCCCTGACACTCTCTGACACTCTCCGAGGCTCTCGATCACTCAATATCACGCTCTGACACTCTCTATCACTCTCTGACACTCTCTATCACTCTCTGACACTCTCTATCACTCTCTATCACTCTCTGACACTCTCTGAAACTCTATATCACTCTCTTTCACTTTCTGACGCTCTCTGTCACTCAATGACACTCTGTGACACTCTCTATCATTCTCCATCAATCTCTGACACTCTCTGACACACTCAGATACTCTGTGACGCACTCTGACACTCTCTATCACTCCATGACACTCTCTGACGCTCTCTATCACTCTCTATCACTCTCTGACACTCTCTATCACTCTCTGACACTCTCTATCACTCTCTATCACTCTCTGACACTCTCTGATACTCTCTATCACTCTCTATCGCTCTCTGACACTTTCTGTCACTCTCTATCACTCTCTATCACTCTCTGACACACTCTGACACTCTCTGACACTCAATGACACTCTCTGACACTCCCTATCGCTCTCTATCACTCTCTGACACTCTCTGACACTCTCAGACTCTCTCTATCGCTCTCTATCACTCTCTGACACTCTCTATCACTCTCAGACACTCTCTATCACTCTCTGACACTCTCTGACACTCTCCATCACTCAATGACACTCTCTGACACTCTCTATCACTCTCTATCACTCTCTATCACTCTCTGACACTATCTGACACTCTCTGACACTCTCAGACACTCTCTGTCACTCTTTCTCACTCTCTGACACTCACTGACACTCTCAGACACTCTCTGTCACACTCAGACACTCTCTGACGCTCTCTATCACTGTCTATCACTCTCTGACACTCTCTGATACTCTCTATCACTCTCTATGACTCTATGACACTTTCTGACACTCTCTATCACTCTCTGACACTCTCTAACACTCTCAGACTCTCTCTATCTCTCTCTATCACTCTCTGACACTCTCTATCACTCTCTGAAACTCTCTGACACTCTCCATCACTCAATGACACTCTCTGACATCTCTATCACTCTCTATCACTCTCTGACACTCTCTGACACTCTCTGACGATCTCTGACGCTCTCTGACGCTCTCTGACGCTCTCTGACACTCTATATCACTGTCTGACACTCTCTATCACTCTCAGACACTCTCTATCACTCTCTATCACTCTCTAACACTCTATGACACTCTCTGACTCTCTCTATCACTCTATGACACTCGCTGATACGCTCTATCACTCTCTATCACTCTCTGTCACTCTCTGTCACTCTCTGTCACTCTCTGACACTCTCTGACACTCTCTATCACTCTCTGACACTCTCTGACACTCTCAGATACTCTCTATCACTCTCTATCACTCTCTAACACTCTATGACACTCTTAATCACTCTGTGACACTCTCTATCACTCTCTATCACTCTCTGACACTCTCTATCACTCTCTGACACTCTCTATCACTCTCTGACACACTCTATCACTCTCTGACACTCTCGATCACTCTGTGACACTGTCTGACACTCTCAGACTTTCTGTGACACACTCAGACACTCTCTATCACTCTATGACACTCACTGACACACTCTGACACTCTCTGACACTCTCTATCACTCTCTGACACTCTCTGACACTCTCTGACTCTCTCTATCACTCTATGACACTCGCTGATACGCTCTATCACTCTCTATCACTCTCTGTCACTCTCTGTCACTCTCTGTCACTCTCTGACACTCTCTGACACTCTCTATCACTCTCTGACACTCTCTGACACTCTCAGGCACTCTCTATCACTCTCTATCACTCTCTGACACTCTCTGACACTCTCTGACACTCTCTATCATTCTCTGACACTCACTGACACTCTGAGACACTCTTTGTCACTCTCTGTCATGCTCTGTCACTCTCAGACACGCTCAGACACTCTATATCACTCTCTGACACTCTCCATCACTCTCTGACACTTTCTGACACTCTCTGTCGCTCTCCATCACTCTATGACACTCTCTGACACTCTCTATCACTCTCTATCACTCTCTGACACTCTCTGACACTCTCTATCACTCTCTGACACTCACTGACACTCTCAGACACTCTCTGCCACTCACTATCACTCTCTGACACTCTCTATCACTCTCTGTATCTCTCTGACACTCTCAGAGGCTCTCTATCACTCTCTAGCACTCTCTATCACTCACTGACACTCTCAGACACTCTCTTTCACTCTCTGTCACTCTCAGACAATCTCAGACACTCTCTATCACTCTCTGAAACTGTCTATCGCTCTCTGACACTCTCTGACACACTCAATCACACTCTATCACTCTCTGACACACTCTGACTCTCTCTATCACTCTATGACACTCTCTGACACTCTCTATCACTCTCTATCACTCTCTGTCACTCTCTGACACACTCTGACACTCTCTGACACTCTCTGACACTCTCAGACCCTCTCTGTCACTCTCTATCACTCTCTGACATTCTCTATCACTCTCAGACACTCTCTGTCACTCTCTATCACTCACTGACACTCTCAGACACTCTCTATCACTCTCTGACACTCACTGACACTCTCAGACACTCTCTATCACTCTCTGACAATGCCTATCTCTCTCTGACACTCTCTATCGCTCTCTGACACTCTCTGACACACTCAATCGCTCTCTATAACTCTCTATCACTCTCTGACACACTCTCAGACACTCTCAGACACTCTCTATCACTCTCAGACACTCTCTATCACTCTCAGACACTCTCTTTCACTCTCTATAACTCTCTGACACTCTCTATCACTCAGTGACACTCTCTGAAAATCTCTATCACTCTCTGTCACTCTCCACCACTCTCTGACACTCTCTATCACTCTCTGACACCCTCCACCACTCTCTGACACACTCTGAAACTCTCTATCACTCTCTTTCACTTTCTGACACTCACTATCACTCAATGACACTCTGTGACACTCTCTATCATTTTCCATCACTCTCTGACACTCTCTGACACACTCAGATACTCTGTGACGCACTCTGACACTCTCTATCACTCCATGACACTCTGTGACACTCTCTATCATTCTCCATCACTCTCTGACAATCTCTGACACACTCAGATACTCTGTGACGCACTCTGACACTCTCTATCACTCCATGACACTCTCTGACGCTCTCTGTCACTCTCTATCACTCTCTGACACTCTCTATCAAAATCTGACACTCTCTATCACTCTCTATCACTCTCTGACACTCTCTATCACTCTCTATCACTCTCTGATACTCTCTATCACTCTCTATCACTCTCTGACACTCTCTGACACTCTCTTTCACTCTCTGAAACTCTCTGACACTCTCTGACACTCTCTTTCACTCTCTGAAACTCTCTGACACTCTCTGACACTCAATGACACTCTCTGACACTCCCTATCGCTCTCTATCACTCTCTGACACTCTCTGACACTCTCAGACTCTCTCTATCTCTCTCTATCACTCTCTGACACTCTCTATCACTCTCTATCACTGTCTGACACTCTCTATCACTCTCAGACACTCTCTATCACTCTCTATCACTCTCTATCACTCTCTGACACTATCTGACACTCTCTGACACTCTCAGACACTCTCTGTCACTCTTTCTCACTCTCTGACACTATCTGACACTCTCTGACACTCTCAGACACACTCTTTTTCTCTTTCTCACTCTCTGACACTCACTGACACTCTCAGACACTCTCTGTCGCACTCAGACACTCTCTGACGCTCTCTATCACTGTCTATCACTCTGTGACACTCTCTATCACTCTCTGACACTCTCTATCACTCTCTATCACTCTCTGACACTCTCTGATACTCTCGATCACTCTCTATGACTCTATGATACTTTCTGACACTCTCTATCACTCTCTGACACTCTCTAACACTCTCAGACTCTCTCTATCTCTCTCTATCACTCTCTGACACTCTCTATCACTCTCTGAAACTCTCTGACACTCTCCATCACTCAATGACACTCTCTGACATCTCTATCACTCTCTATCACTCTCTGACGCTCTCTGACGCTCTCTGACGCTCTCTGACACTCTCTGACGCTCTCTGACACTCACAGACACTCTCTGATACTCTCTATCACTCTGTATCACTCTCTAACACTCTCTGACACTCTTAATCACTCTGTGACACTCTCTATCACTCTCTATCACTCTCTGACACTCTCGATCACTCTGTGACACTCTCTGACACTCTCAGACTTTCTGTGACACACTCTGACACTCTCTCTCACTCTATGACACTCACTGACACTCTCTGACACTGTCTGTCACTCTCTATCACTCTCTGACACTCTCTGACACTCTCTGACTCTCTCTATCACTCTATGACACTCGCTGATACGCTCTATCACTCTCTGTCACTCTCTGTCACTCTCTGACAATCTCTGACACTCTCTATCACTCTGTGACACTCTCTGACACACTCTATCACTCTCTGACACGCTCGATCACTCTGTGACACTCTCTGACACTCTCAGACTTTCTGTGACACACTCTGACACTCTCTATCACTCTATGACACTCACTGACACTCTCTGACACTGTCTGTCACTCTCTATCACTCTCTGACACTCTCTGATTCTCTCTATCACTCTATGACACTCGCTGATACGCTCTATCACTCTCTGTCACTCTCTGACACTCTCTGACACTCTCTATCACTCTCTATCACTCTCTGACACTCTCTGACACTCTCAGACACTCTCTATCACTCTCTATCACTCTCTGACACTCTCAGAAACACTCTATCACTCTCTGACACTCACTGACACTCTGAGACACTCTTTGTCACTCTCTGTCATGCTCTGTCACTCTCAGACACGCTCAGACACTCTATATCACTCTCTGACACTCTCCATCACTCTCTGACACTCTCTGACACTCTCTGTCGCTCTCTGACACTCTCACACACTCTGGCACTTTCTGTCACTCTCTATCACTCTCTGACACTCTCTGACACTCTCTTTCAGTCTCTGAAATTCTCTGACACTCTCTGACACTCAATGACACTCTCTGACACTCCCTATCGCTCTCTATCACTCTCTGACACTCTCTGACACTCTCAGACTCTCTCTATCTCTCTCTATCACTCTCTGACACTCTCTATCACTCTCTATCACTGTCTGACACTCTCTATCACTCTCAGACACTCTCTATCACTCTCTGACACTCTCTGACACTCTCCATCACTCAATGACACTCTCTGACACTCTCTATCACTCTCTATCACTCTCTATCACTCTCTGACACTATCTGACACTCTCTGACACTCTCAGACAATCTCTGTCACTCTTTCTCACTCTCTGACACTCACTGACACTCTCAGACACTCTCTGTCACACTCAGACACTCTCTGACGCTCTCTATCACTGTCTATCACTCTCTGACACTCTCTATCACTCTCTGACACTCTCTATCACTCTCTGACACTCTCTGATACTCTCTATCACTCTCTATGACTCTATGACACTTTCTGACACTCTCTATCACTCTCTGACACTCTCTAACACTCTCAGACTCTCTCTATCTCTCTCTATCACTCTCTGACACTCTCTATCACTCTCTGAAACTCTCTGACACTCTCCATCACTCAATGACACTCTCGATCACTCTCTATCACTCTCTATCACTCTCTATCACTCTCTGACACTCTCTGACACTCTCTGACACTCTCTATCACTCTCTATCACTCTCTGACGCTCTCTGACGCTCTCTGACACTCTCTGACGCTCTCTGACACTCTCTGACGCTCTCTGACGCTCTCTGACGCTCTCTGACACTCTCTGACACTCTCAATCACTCTCTGACACTCTCTATCACTCTCTATCACTCTCTATCACTCTCTATCACTCTCTATCACTCTCTGAAACTCTCTGACACTCTCCATCACTCAATGACACTCTCTATCACTCTCTATCACTCTCTATCACTCTCTGACACACTCTGACACTCTTTCACACTCTCAGAAAATCTCTATCACTGTCTATCACTCTCTGACACTCTCTGACACTCTCAGACACGCTCTACCACACTTTCTCGCTCTCTGACACTCTCTGACAGTCTCTGACACTCTCTATCACTCTCTGACACTCTGTATCACTCTCTATCACTCTCTGACACTCTCTGACACTCTCTGACACTCTCTGACACTCTCTACCACTCTCTATCACACTCTGACACTCTCTGACACTCCCTATCACTCTCTATCACTCTCTGACACTCTCCGAAGCTCTCTATCACTCTCGATCACTCTCTGACACTCTCCATCACTCTCTGACACTCTCTATCACTCTCGGACACTCTCTGACAGTCTCTATCACTCAATGACACTCTCTATCACTCTCCATCACTCTCTGACACACTCTGACACTCTCAGACACTCTCAATCACACTCCGTATCACTCTCTGACACTCTCTGACACTCTCTATTACTCAATGACACTCTGTGACACTCTCTATCCCTCTCTATCACTCTATGACACTCTCTGACGCTATCTATCACTCTCTATCACTCTCTGACACTCTCTGACACACTCTGACACTCTCTATCACTCTCTATCACTCTCTGAAACTCTCTATCACTCTCTATCACTCTCTATCACTCTCTGACACCCTCTGACACACTCTGACACTCTCTGACACTCTCATAGGCTCTCTATCACTCTCCATCACTCTGTGTCACTCTCTAACACTCTCTGACACTCTCTGACACTCTCTGAGACTCTCTGACACTCTCTATCAGTCTCTGACACTCACTGACATTCTCAGACACTCTCTTTCACTCTCTGTCACTCTCAGACACTCTCAGACACTCTCAGACACTCTCTATCACTCTCTGACACTCTCGATCACTCTCTGACACTCTCTATCGCTCTCTGACACTCTCTGACACACTCAATCACTCTCTATCACTCTCTGAAACACCCTGACACTCTCTATCACTCTTTACCACTCTCTGACACTCTCTATCACTCTCTGACACACTCTGACACACTCTGACACTCTCTGACACTCTCTATCACTCTCTATCACTCTCTTACACTCTATATCACTCTCTGACACTCTCTGACACTCTCAGACACTCGCTGTCGCTCTCAGACACTCTCTGTCACTCTCTGACACTCTCTGACACACTCTGATACTCTCTATCACTCTCTGACACTCTCTGTCACTCACTGACACGCTCTTTCGCTCTCTGACACTCTCTGACACTCTCAGAGACTCTCTATCACTCTCTGACAATCTCTATCACTCAATGACCCTCTGTGACACTCTCTATCACTCTCCATCACTCTCCATCACTCTCCATCACTCTCTGACACACTCTGACACTCTCTATCACTCTCTGACACTCTCTGTAAATCTCTATCACTCTCTGACACTCTCTGTAACTCTCTGACACTCTCTGACACTCTCTGACACTCTCAGACACTCTCAGACACGCTCTATCACTCTTTATCGCTCTCTGACACTCTCAGAGGCTCTCTATCACTCTCTGACACTCACTGACACTATCAGACACTCTCTTTCACTCTCTGAAACTCTCTATCACTCTCTGGCACTCTCTATCGCTCTCCGACACTCTCTGACATAATCAATCACTTTCTATCACTCTCTGACAAACTCTGACACTCTCTATCACTCTTTGACACTCTCTGACAGTCTCTATCACTCTCTATCACTCTCTATCACTCTCTGACACACTCTGACACTCTCTGACACTCTGTGAAGCTCTCTATCACTCTCTATCACTCTCTGACACTCTCTATCACTCTTTGACACTCTCGATCACTCTCGATCACTCTCTGACACTCTCTGACACTCTCTATCACTCTCTATCACTCTCTGACGCTCTCTGGCACTCTCTATCACTCAATGACACTCTCTGACACTCTCTGACACTCTCTGACACTCTCTATCACTCTCCATCACACTCCATCACTCTCCATCACTCTCCATCACCCTCTGACACTCTCTGACACTCTCTGACACTCTCTGACACAGTCTATCACTCTCTATCACTCTCTGACACGCTCTGAAACACTCTGACATTCTCTATCACTCTCTATCACTCTCTGACATTCTGTGACACTCTCTGACTCTCTCCATCACTCAATGACACTCTCTGACACTCTCTGACACCCGCTGACACTCTCTATCACTCTCTGACACTCTCTTACACTCTCTGACGCTCTCCATCACTCCATGACACTCTCTGACACTCTCTATCACTCTGTATCACTGTCTGACACTCTCTGATACCCTCTGACACACTCTGACACACTCTGACACACTCTGACACACTCTGACACTCTCTGAGTCTCTCTATCACTCTCTGACACTCTCATACACTCTCTATCAATCTCTGACGCTCTCTGACACTCTCTATCACTCAATGACACTCTGTAACACTCTCGATCACTCTCCATCACACTCTGACACTCTCTGACACTCTAAGACACTCTCTTTCACACTCCGTATCACTCTCTGACACTCTCTGACACTCTCTATCTCTCTCTGACGCTCTCTATCACTCTCTAACACTCTCTGACACTCTCTATCACTCTCTATCACTCTCCGACACTCTCTGACACTCTCTCTTACTCAATGACACTCTGTGACACTCTCTATCCCTCTCTATCACTCTATGACACTCTCTGACGCTCTCTATCAATCTCTATCACTCTCTGACACTCTCTGACACACTCTGACACTCTCTTCCATTCTCTATCAGTCTCTGACACTCTGTGACACTCTCTGACACTCTCCATCACTCTATGACACTCTCAGAGGCGCTCTATCACTCTCTATCAGTCTCTGTCACTCTCTGACACTCTCTGACACTCTCAGAGGCTCTCTATCACTCTCTATCACTCACTGACACTCTCAGACACTCACTATCACTCTCTGACACTCACTGACACTCTCAGACACTCTCTTTCACTCTCTGACACTCACTGACACTCTCAGACACTCTCAGACATAATCAATCACTTTCTATCACTCTCTGACACACTCTGACACTCTCTATCACTCTTTGACACTCTCTGACAGTCTCTATCACTCTCTATCACTCTCTGACACACTCTGACACTCTCTGACACTCTGTGAAGCTCTCTGTCACTCTCTATCACTCTCTGACACTCTCTTTCACTCTCTGACACTCTCTATCACCCTCAGTCACTCTCTGACACTCTCTGACACTCTCTATCACTCTCTGACGCTCTCTGGCTCTTCTATCACTCAATGGCACTCTCTGACACTCTCTATCACACTCCATCACTCTCCATCACTCTCTGACACTCTTTGACACACTCTGACACTCTCAGACACTCTCTTTCACACTCCGTATCACTCTCTGACACTCTGTGACTCTCTCTATCACTCTCTGACACTCTCTATCACTCTCTATCACTCTCTGACACTCTCTATCACTCTCTATCACACTCTGACACTCTCTATCACACTCTGACACTCTCTGACACTCTCTGACACTCTCTGACACTCTCTGTCACTCTCTATCACTCTCTGACACTATCTGACTCTCTCTCTTACTCAAAGACACTCTCTGTCACTCTCTATCACTCTCTGACACTATCTGACACATTCTCTTTCTCAACGACACCTTCTGACACTCTCTATCACTCTCCATCACTCTCTGACACTCTCTGACACTCTCTGACACCCTCTGACACCCTCTGACACACTCTGACACTCTCTGACACTCTCTGACACTCTCAGATGCTCTCTTTCACTCTCTATCACTCTCTGACACTCTCAGACACTCTCTATCACTCTCTGACACTCACTGACACTCTCAGACAGCCTCTGTGGCTCTCTATCACTCTCTGACAATCTATATCACTCTCTGACACTCTCTGACACTCTCAGAGGCTCTCTATCACTCTCTGACACTCACTGACATTCTGACACTCGCTTTCTCTCTCTGTCACTCTCAGACACTCTCAGACACTCTCTATCACTCTCTGACACTCTCTATCACTCTCTGAGTCTCTCTATCACTCTCTGACACTCTCATACACTCTCTATCAATCTCTGACGCTCTCTGACACTCTCTATCACTCAATGACACTCTGTAACACTCTCGATCACTCTCCATCACACTCTGACACTCTCTGACACTCTAAGACACTCTCTTTCACACTCCGTATCACTCTCTGACACTCTCTGACACTCTCTATCTCTCTCTGACGCTCTCTATCACTCTCTAACACTCTCTGACACTCTCTATCACTCTCTATCACTCTCCGACACTCTCTGACACTCTCTCTTACTCAATGACACTCTGTGACACTCTCTATCCCTCTCTATCACTCTATGACACTCTCTGACGCTCTCTATCAATCTCTATCACTCTCTGACACTCTCTGACACACTCTGACACTCTCTTCCATTCTCTATCAGTCTCTGACACTCTGTGACACTCTCTGACACTCTCCATCACTCTATGACACTCTCAGAGGCGCTCTATCACTCTCTATCAGTCTCTGTCACTCTCTGACACTCTCTGACACTCTCAGAGGCTCTCTATCACTCTCTATCACTCACTGACACTCTCAGACACTCACTATCACTCTCTGACACTCACTGACACTCTCAGACACTCTCTTTCACTCTCTGACACTCACTGACACTCTCAGACACTCTCAGACATAATCAATCACTTTCTATCACTCTCTGACACACTCTGACACTCTCTATCACTCTTTGACACTCTCTGACAGTCTCTATCACTCTCTATCACTCTCTGACACACTCTGACACTCTCTGACACTCTGTGAAGCTCTCTGTCACTCTCTATCACTCTCTGACACTCTCTTTCACTCTCTGACACTCTCTATCACCCTCAGTCACTCTCTGACACTCTCTGACACTCTCTATCACTCTCTGACGCTCTCTGGCTCTTCTATCACTCAATGGCACTCTCTGACACTCTCTATCACACTCCATCACTCTCCATCACTCTCTGACACTCTTTGACACACTCTGACACTCTCAGACACTCTCTTTCACACTCCGTATCACTCTCTGACACTCTGTGACTCTCTCTATCACTCTCTGACACTCTCTATCACTCTCTATCACTCTCTGACACTCTCTATCACTCTCTATCACACTCTGACACTCTCTATCACACTCTGACACTCTCTGACACTCTCTGACACTCTCTGACACTCTCTGTCACTCTCTATCACTCTCTGACACTATCTGACTCTCTCTCTTACTCAAAGACACTCTCTGTCACTCTCTATCACTCTCTGACACTATCTGACACATTCTCTTTCTCAACGACACCTTCTGACACTCTCTATCACTCTCCATCACTCTCTGACACTCTCTGACACTCTCTGACACCCTCTGACACCCTCTGACACACTCTGACACTCTCTGACACTCTCTGACACTCTCAGATGCTCTCTTTCACTCTCTATCACTCTCTGACACTCTCAGACACTCTCTATCACTCTCTGACACTCACTGACACTCTCAGACAGCCTCTGTGGCTCTCTATCACTCTCTGACAATCTATATCACTCTCTGACACTCTCTGACACTCTCAGAGGCTCTCTATCACTCTCTGACACTCACTGACATTCTGACACTCGCTTTCTCTCTCTGTCACTCTCAGACACTCTCAGACACTCTCTATCACTCTCTGACACTCTCTATCACTCTCTGACACTCTCTATCGCTCTCTGACATTCTCTGACACAGTCAATCTCTCTCCATCACTCTCTGACAGTCTCTATCACTCTATGACACTCTCTGACATTCTCTATCACTCTCTATCACTCTCTGACACACTCTGACACTCTCTGACTCTCTCAGAGGCGCTCTATCACTCTCTATCAGTCTCTGACACTCTCTATCACTCTCTGACACTCTCTATCACTCTCTGACACTCTCTATCACTCTCTGACACTCTCTGATACTCTCAGAGGCTCTCTATCACTCTCTATCACTCTCTATCACTCTCTATCACTCTCAGACACTCTCAGACACTCTCTATCACTCTCTGACACTCACTGACACTCTCAGACACTCTCTTTCACTCTCTGTCACTCTCTGTCACTCTCAGACACTCTCAGACACTCTCTATCACTCTCTGAAACTCTCTATCACTCTCTGACACTCTCAATCGCTCTCCGACACTCTCTGACATAATCAATCACTTTCTATCACTCTCTGACACACTCTGACACTCTCTATCACTCTATGACACTCTATGACAGTCTCTATCACTCTCTATCACTCTCTGACATACTCTGACACTCTCTGACACTCTGTGAAGCTCTCTGTCACTCTCTATCACTCTCTGACACTCTCTATCACTCTCTGACGCTCTCTATCACACTCTGTCACTCTCTGACACTCTCTGACACTCTCTATCACTCTCTATCACTCTCTGACGCTCTCTGGCACTCTCTATCACTCAATGACACTCTCTGACAATCTCTATCACTCTCCATCACTCTCCATGACTCTCTGACACTCTCTGACACACTCTGACACACTCTGACACTCTCAGACACTCTCTTTCACGCTCCGTATCACTCTCTGACACTCTGTGACACTCTCTATCACTCTCTGACACTCTCTATCACTCTCTATCACTCTCTATCACTCTCTGACACTATCTGACACTCTCTCTTACTCAACGACGCTCTCTGTCACTCTCTATCACTCTCTGACACTATCTGACACTCTCTCTTACTCAACGACACCCTCTGACACTCTCTATCGCTCTCTATCACTCTCTGACACTCTCTTACACTCTCCGACACTCTCCATCAATCCATGACACTCTCTGACACTCTCTGACACTCTCTACCACTCTGTATCACTCTCTGACACTCGCTGACACTCTCAGAGGCTCTCTTTCACTCTCTTTCGCTCTCTATCACTCTCTATCACTCACTGACACTCTCAGACACTCTCAGACACTCTCTATCACTCTCTGACACTCACTGACACTCTCAGACACTCTCTGTGGCTCTCTATCACTCTCTGACAATCTATATCACTCTCTGACACTCTCTGACACTCTCAGAGGCTCTCTTTCACTCTCTTTCACTCTCTTTCACTCTCTATCACTCTCTATCACTCTCTGACACTCTCAGACACTCTCTATCACTCTCTGACACTCACTGACACTCTCAGACACTCTCTGTGGCTCTCTATCACTCTCTGACAATCTATATCACTCTCTGACACTCTCTGACACTCTCAGAGGCTCTCTATCACTCTCTATCACTCACTGACACCCTCAGACACTCTCTATCACTCTCTGACACTCACTGACACTCTGATACTCGCTTTCTCTCTCTGTCACTCTCAGACACTCTCAGACACTCTCTATCACTCTCTGACACTCTCTGACACTCTCTATCACTCTCTGACACTCGCTATCGCTCTCTGACATTCTCTGACTCACTCAATCTCTCTCCATCACTCTCTGACACTCTCTATCACTCTATGACACTCTCTGACAGTCTATATCACTCTCTATCACTCTCTGACACACTCTGACACTCTCACACTCTCAGACACTCTCTGTCACTCTCTATCACTCTCTGACACTCTCTATCACTCTCTGACACGCTCTATCAATCTCTGACACTCACTGACACTCTCTGTCACTCTCTAACTCTCTCTGACACTCTCTATCAATCTCTGACACTCTCTGACACTCTGAGAGGCTCTCTATCACTCTCTATCACTCACTGACACTCTCAGACACTCACTATCACTCTCCGACACTCACTGACACTCTCAGACACTCTCTTTCACTCGCTGTCACTCTCAGGCTGTCTCAGACGCTCTCTATCACTCTCTGACACTCTCTATCACTCTCTGACACTCTCACTCGCTCTCTGACACTCTCTTACACACTCAATCACTCTCTATCACTCTCTGACACACTCTGACACTCTCTGACAATCTCAGAGGCTCTCTATCACTCTCTGTCACCCTCTGACACTCTCAGACACTCTCTATCAATCTCTGACGCTCTCTGACACTCTCTATCACTCAATGACACTCTGTAACACTCTCTATCACTCTCCATCACACTCTGACACTCTCTGACACTCTAAGACACTCTCTTTCACACTCCATATCTCTCTCTGACACTCTCTGACACTCTCTATCTCTCTCTGAAACTCTCTATCACTCTCTGTCACTCCCTATCACTCTCTGACACTCTCTGACACTCTCTGACACTCTCTATCACTCTCTATCACTCTCTATCACTCTCTGACACTCTCTGACACTCTCTGACACACTCTGACACTCTCTTTCACTCGCTATCAGATTGTGACACTCTGTGACAGTCTCTGACACTCTCCATCACTCTATGACACTCTCTGACACTCTCTGACACTCTCTATCACTGTCTATCACTCTCTGACACTCTCTGACACCCTCTGACACACTCTGACACACTCTGAAACTCTCTGACACTATCTGACGCACTCTGACACTCTCAGAGGCGCTCTATCACTCTCTATCACTCTCTGACACTCTCTGACACTCTCTATCACTCTCTGACACTCTCTATCACTCTCTGACACTCTTTGACACTCTCAGAGGCTCTCTATCACTCTCTATCACTCACTGACACTCTCAGACACTCTCTATCACTCTCTGACACTCACTGACACTCTCAGACACTCTCTATCACTCTCTGAAACTCTCTATCACTCTCTGAAACTCTCTATCGCTCTCCGACACTCTCTGACATAATCAATCACTTTATATCACTCTCTGACACACTCTGACACTCTCTATCACTCTATGACACTCTCTGACAGTCTCTATCACTCTCTATCACTCTCTGACACACTCTGACACTCTCTGACACTCTCTATCACTCTCTATCACTCTCTATCACTCTCTATCACTCTCTGACGCTCTCTGGCACTCTCTATCACTCAATGACACTCTCTATCACTCTCCATCACTCTCCATCACTCTCCATCACTCTTTGACACTCTCTGACACACTCTGACACACTCTGACACACTCAGACACTGTCCGTATCACTCTCTGACACTCTGTGACACTCTCTATAACTCTCTATCACTCTCTATCACTCTCTATCACTCTCTATCACTCTCGGACACTCTCTGGCACTCTCTATCACTCTCTATCACTCTCTATCACTCTCTGACACTCTCTGACACTCTCTGACACTCTCTGACACTCTCTATCACTCTCTATCACTCTCTGACACTATCTGACACTCTCTCTTACTCAACGACACTCTGTGACACTCTCCATCACTCTCCATCACTCTCTGACACACTCTGACACTCTCTATCACTCTATGACACTCTTTGACAGTCTCTATCACTCTCTATCACTCTCTGACACTCTCTATCACTCTCTGACACTCTCACTCGCTCTCTGACACTCTCTGACACACTCAATCACTCTCTATCACTCTCTGACACACTCTGACACTCTCTGACAATCTCAGAGGCTCTCTATCACTCTCGATCACCCTCTGACACTCTCAGACACTCTCTATCAATCTCTGACGCTCTCTGACACTCTCTATCACTCAATGACACTCTGTAACACTCTCTATCACTCTCCATCACACTCTGACACTCTCTGACACTATAAGACAGTCTCTTTCACACTCCATATCTCTCTCTGACACTCTCTGACGCTCTCTATCTCTCTCTGAAACTCTCTATCACTCTCTATCACTCTCAGACACTCTCTGACACACTCTGACACTCTCTGACACTCTCTGACACTCTCTATCACTCTCTATCACTCTCTATCACTCTCCGACACTCTCAGACACTCTCTTTTACTCGCTGGCACTCTGTGACACTCTCTATCCCTCTCTATCACTCTATGAAACTATCTGACGCTCTCTGTCACTCTCTGTCACTCTCTGTCACTCTCTGACACTCTCTGACACTCTCTGACACACTCTGACACACTCTGACACACTCTGACACTCTCTTTCACTCGCTATCAGTCTGTGACACTCTGTGACACTCTCTGACACTCTCCATCACTCTATGACACTCTCTGACACTCTCTATCACTGTCTATCACTCTCTGACACTCTCTGACACCCTCTGACACACTCTGAAACTCTCTGACACTATCTGACACACCCTGACACTCTCAGAGGCGCTCTATCACTCTCTATCACTCTCTGACACTCTCTATCACTCTCTGACACTCTCTATCACTCTCTGACACTCTCTGACACTCTCAGAGGCTCTCTATCACTCTCTATCACTCACTGACACTCTCAGACACTCTCTATCACTCTCTGACACTCACTGACACTCTCAGACACTCTCTTTCACTCTCTGAAACTCTCTATCACTCTCTGACACTCTCTATCGCTCTCCGACACTCTCTGACATAATCAATCACTTTATATCACTCTCTGACACACTCTGACACTCTCTATCACTCTATGACACTCTCTGACAGTCTCTATCACTCTCTATCACTCTCTGACACACTCTGACACTCTCTGACACTCTGTGAAGCTCTCTGTCACTCTCTATCACTCTCTGACACACTCTATCACTCTCTGACACTCTCTATCACTCTCTGACGCTCTCTGGCATTCTCTATCACTCAATGACACTCTCTGACACTCTCAATCACTCTCCATCACTCTCCATCACTCTCTGACACTCTCTGACACACTCTGACACACTCTGACACACTCAGACACTCTCTTTCACACTCCGTATCACTCTCTGACACTCTCTATCACTCTCTATCACTCTCTATCACTCTCTATCACTCTCTATCATTCTCTATCACTCTCTGACACTATCTCTTACTCAACGACACTCTGACACTCTCCATCACTCTCCATCACTCTCCATCACTCTCTGACACTCTCTGACACACTCTGACACTCTCAGACACTCTCTTTCACACTCCGTATCACTCTCTGACACTCTGTGACACTCTCTATCACTCACTGACACTCTGTGACACTCTCTGACTCTCTCTATCACTCTCTGACACGCTCTGAAACACTCTGACACTCTCGATCACTCTCTATCACTCACTGAAACTCTGTGACACTCTCTGACTCTCTCCATCACTCAATGACACTCTCTGACACTCTATATCACTCTATCACTCTCTGACACTCTCTGACACCCTCTGACACTCTCTATCAATCCATGACACTCTCTGACACTCTCTATCACTCTGTATCACTCTCTGACACCCTCTGTCACACTCTGTCACAGTCTGTCACACTCTGTCACACTCTGACACACTCTGACACACTCTGACACTCTCAGAGGCTCTCTATCACTCTCTATCACTCTCTGACACTCTCAGACACTCTCTATCAATCTCTGACACTCACTGACACTCTCTATCACGCTCTGACACTCTCTGATACACTCTGGCACTCTCAGACACTCTCTGACACTCTCTGATACACTCTGACACTCTCAGACAGTCTCTGACACACTCAGACACTCTCTACCACTCTCATTCACTCTCTGACACTCTCTGATACACTCTAACACTCTCAGACACTCTCTGACACTCTCTATCACTCTCTGACTCAATCTGACACTCTCAGACAGTCTCAGACACTCTCTATCAATCTCTGACACTCTCTGACACTCTCTGATACTCTCTGACATTCTCAGACACACTCAGACACTCTCTGACACTCTCACACTCTCTCACATACTCTGTCCCTCTCTGACACTCTCTGACACTATCTGACACTCTCTGATAATCTCTGACATTCTCAGACACACTCAGACACTCTCTGACACTCTCACACTCTCTCACACACTCTGTCCCTCTCTGACACTCTCTGACACTATCTGACACTCTCTGACACTCTCACACTCTCTGACACTCTCACACTCTCTGACACTCTCTCACTCTCTCTGGCAATCTCTCACACTCTCTGACACTCTCTGACCCTCTCTGACAATGTCTGACACTTTCTGACAAACTCTATCACTCTCTGACACTCTCTGGCACTCTCTGACACACTCAGACACTCTCTATCACTCTCTGACACTTTCAGACACTCTCTGCCACTCTCTTTCACTCTGTATCACTCTCTGACACTTTCAGACACTCTCTATCAATCTCTATCACTCTCTATCACTCCCTGACACTCTCTATCACTCTCTGACACTCTCTGACACTCTCTATCACTCTCTGACACACTCTGACACTCTCTGACACTCTCAGACACTCTCTGTCACTCTCTAAATATCTCTGACACTCTCTATCACTCTCTGACACTCTCTGACACTCTCAGAGGCTCTCTATCACTCTCTATCACTCACTGACACACTCAGACACTCACTATTACTCTCTGACACTCAGTGACACTCTCAGACACTCTTTCACTCGCTGTCACTCTCAGGCTCTCTCAGACGCTCTCTATCACTCTCTGACACTCTCTATCACTCTCTGACACTCTCTGACACTCTCAGAGGCTCTCTATCCCTCTCCATCGCTCACTGACACTCTCAGACACTCACTATCACTCTCTGACACTCACTGACACTCTCAGACACTCTCTTTCACTCGCTGTCACTCTCTGACACCCTTTCACACTCTCTGACACTCTCTGACACTCTCTGACCCTCTCTGACCCTCTCTGACACTCTCAGACACTCTCTGACACACTCTATCACTCTCTGACACTCTCTATCACTCTCTATCACGCTCTGACACTCTCTGATACACTCTAACACTCTCAGACACTCTCTGACACTCTCTATCACTCTCTGACTCAATCTGACACTCTCAGACAGTCTCAGACACTCTCTATCAATCTCTGACACTCTCTGACACTCTCTGATACTCTCTGATACTCTCTGACATTCTCAGACACACTCAGACACTCTCTGACACTCTCACACTCTCTCACACACTCTGTCCCTCTCTGACACTCTCTGACACTCTCTGACACTCTCTGATACTCTCTGACATTCTCAGACACACTCAGACACTCTCTGACACTCTCACACTCTCTCACACACTCTGTCCCTCTCTGACACTCTCTGACACTATCTGACACTCTCTGATACTCTCTGACATTCTCAGACACACTCAGACACTCTCTGACACTCTCACACTCTCTCACACACTCTGTCCCTCTCTGACACTCTCTGACACTATCTGACACTCTCTGACACTCTCACACTCTCTGACACTCTCACACTCTCTGACACTCTCTCACTCTCTCTGGCAATCTCTCACACTCTCTGACACTCTCTGACCCTCTCTGACAATGTCTGACACTTTCTGACAAACTCTATCACTCTCTGACACTCTCTGGCACTCTCTGACACACTCAGACACTCTCTGACACTCTCTGAAACTCTCTATCACTCTCTATCACTCTCTGACTCTCACTATCACTCTCTGACACTGTCTGACACTCTCTGACACTCTCTATCACTCTCTATCACTCTCTGACACTTTCAGACACTCTCTGCCACTCTCTTTCACTCTGTATCACTCTCTGACACTTTCAGACACTCTCTATCAATCTCTATCACTCTCTATCACTCCCTGACACTCTCTATCACTCTCTGACACTCTCTGACACTCTCTATCACTCTCTGACACACTCTGACACTCTCTGACACTCTCAGACACTCTCTGTCACTCTCTAAATATCTCTGACACTCTCTATCACTCTCTGACACTCTCTGACACTCTCAGAGGCTCTCTATCACTCTCTATCACTCACTGACACACTCAGACACTCACTATTACTCTCTGACACTCAGTGACACTCTCAGACACTCTTTCACTCGCTGTCACTCTCAGGCTCTCTCAGACGCTCTCTATCACTCTCTGACACTCTCTATCACTCTCTGACACTCTCTGACACTCTCAGAGGCTCTCTATCACTCTCCATCGCTCACTGACACTCTCAGACACTCACTATCACTCTCTGACACTCACTGACACTCTCAGACACTCTCTTTCACTCGCTGTCACTCTCTGACACCCTTTCACACTCTCTGACACTCTCTGACACTCTCTGACCCTCTCTGACCCTCTCTGACACTCTCAGACACTCTCTGACACACTCTATCACTCTCTGACACTCTCTATCACTCTCTATCACGCTCTGACACTCTCTGATACACTCTAACACTCTCAGACACTCTCTGACACTCTCTATCACTCTCTGACTCAATCTGACACTCTCAGACAGTCTCAGACACTCTCTATCAATCTCTGACACTCTCTGACACTCTCTGATACTCTCTGATACTCTCTGACATTCTCAGACACACTCAGACACTCTCTGACACTCTCACACTCTCTCACACACTCTGTCCCTCTCTGACACTCTCTGACACTATCTGACACTCTCTGATACTCTCTGACATTCTCAGACACACTCAGACACTCTCTGACACTCTCACACTCTCTCACACACTCTGTCCCTCTCTGACACTCTCTGACACTATCTGACACTCTCTGACACTCTCACACTCTCTGACACTCTCACACTCTCTGACACTCTCTCACTCTCTCTGGCAATCTCTCACACTCTCTGACACTCTCTGACCCTCTCTGACAATGTCTGAAACTTTCTGACAAACTCTATCACTCTCTGACACTCTCTGGCACTCTCAGAGGCGTCTATCACTCTCTATCACTCACTGACACACTCAGACACTCACTATCACTCTCTGACACTCACTGACACTCTCAGACACTCTCTATCACTCTCTGACACTTTCAGACACTCTCTGCCACTCTCTTTAACTCTGTATCACTCTCTGACACTTTCAGACACTCTCTATCAAACTCTATCACTCTCTATCACTCCCTGACACTCTCTATCACTCTCTGACACTCTCTATCACTCTCTATCACTCTGTTACAATCTCTATCACTCTCTGACACTCTCTATCACTCTCTGACACACTCTGACACTCTCTGACACTCTCAGACACTCTCAGACACTCTCTGTCACTCTCTAACTCTCTCTGACACTCTCTATCACTCTCCGACACTCACTGACACTCTCAGACACTCTCTTTCACTCGCTGTCACTCTCAGGCTTTCTCAGACGCTCTTTCTCACTCTCTGACACTCTCTATCACTCTCTATTACTCTCTTACACTCTCTATCACTCTCTGACACTCTCTATCACTCTCTGACACACTCTGACACACTCTGACACTCTCAGACACTCTCAGACACTCTCAGACACTCTCAGACGCTCTCTGTCACTCTCTTACACTCTCTATCACTCTCGATCACTCTCTGACACTCTCGATCACTCTCTGACACACTCTGACACTCTCTGACATTCTCTAACTCTCTCTGACACTCTCTATCACTCTCTGACACTCTCTGACACTCTCAGAGGCTCTCTATCACTCTCCAACACTCACTGACACTCTCAGACACTCACTATCACTCTCTGACACTGACTGACACTCTCAGACACTCTCTTTCACTCGCTGTCACTCTCTGACACTCTTTCACACTCTCTGACACTCTCTGACCCTCTCTGACACTCTCAGACACTCTCTGACACACTCTATCACTCTCTATCACGCTCTGACACTCTCTGATACACTCTGGCACTCTCAGACACTCTCTGGCACTCTCTATCACTCTCTGACACTCTCTGATACACTCTGACACTCTCAGACAGTCTTAGACTCTCTCTATCACTCTCTGACACTCTCTGACACTCTCTAATACACTCTGGCACTCTCAGACACTCTCTGACACTCTCTATCACTCTCTGACACTCTCTGATACACTCTGACACTCTCAGACACTCTCTGACACACTCAGACACTCTCTACCACTCTCATTCACTCTCTGACACTATCTGATGCACTCTAACACTCTCAGACACACTCTGACACTCGCTATCACTCTCTGACTCAATCTGACACTCTCAGACAGTCTCAGACACTCTCTATCACTCTCTGACACTCTCTGACACTCTCTGATACTCTCTGACATTCTCAGACACACTCAGACACTCTCTGACAATCTCACACTCTCTCACACACTCTGTCCCTCTCTGACACTCTCTGACACTCTCTGACACTATCTGACACTCTCTGACACTATCTGATACTCTCTGACACTCTCACACTCTCTGACACTCTCACACTCTCTGACACTCTCTGACCCTCTCTGACAATGTCTGACACTTTCCGACAAACTCTATCACTCGCTGACACTCTCTGACACTCTCTGACACACTCAGACACTCTCTATCACTCTCTGACACTTTCAGACACTCTCTGCCACTCTCTTTCTCTCTGTATCACTCTCTGACACTTTCAGACACTCTCTATCAATCTCTATCACTCTCTGTCACTCTCTGACACTCTCTGACATTCTCTATCACTTTCAGACACTCTTTGCCACTCTCTATCACTCTCTGACACTCTCTGACACTCGCACACTCTCTGCCACTCTCTGAAACTCTTTCACACTCTCTCACACTCTCTGACCCTCTCTGACACTCTCTGACACTCTCTGACACTCTCTGACCCTCTCTGACCCTCTCTGACACTCTCAGACACTCTCTGACACTCTGACACTCTCTGACACTCTCTATCACTCTCTGACACTCTCTGATACACTCTGACACTCTCAGACAGTCTTAGACTCTCTCTATCACTCTCTGACACTCTCTGACACTCTCTGATACACTCTGGCACTCTCAGACACTCTCTGACACTCTCTATCACTCTCTGACACTCTCTGATACACTCTGACACTCTCAGACACTCTCTGACACACTCAGACACTCTCTACCACTCTCATTCACTCTCTGACACTATCTGATGCACTCTAACACTCTCAGACACACTCTGACACTCGCTATCACTCTCTGACTCAATCTGACACTCTCAGACCGTCTCAGACACTCTCTATCACTCTCTGACACTCTCTGACACTCTCTGATACTCTCTGACATTCTCAGACACACTCAGACACTCTCTGACACTCTCACACTCTCTCACACACTCTGTCCCTCTCTGACACTCTCTGACACTCTCTGACACTATCTGACACTCTCTGACACTATCTGATACTCTCTGACACTCTCACACTCTCACACTCTCTCACACACTCTGTCCCTCTCTGACACTCTCTGACACTCTCTGACAATCTCAGACACACTCAGACACTCTCTGACACTTTCAGACACTCTCTGCCACTCTCTATCACTCTGTATCACTCTCTGAAACTCTCTGCCACTCTCTGACACTCTCTATGACTATCTGACACTCTCTGACACTCTCTCTGACCCTCTCTCTTACTCTCTGACACTCTCTGACTCTCCCTGACACTCTCTGAGACTCTCTGACACTCTCTGACACTTTCACACACTCTCTGCCACTCTCTATCACTCTATATGACTCGCTGACACTTTCAGACACTCTCTGCCACTCTCTATCACTCTCGGACACTCTCTATCATTCTCTGACACTCTCTGACACATTCAGACACTCTCTGCTACTCTCTATCACTCTCTGACACTCTCTGGCACTCTCAGACTCTCTCACACTCTCTGACACTCTCTGACACACTCTGTCCCTCTCTGACACTGTCTGACACTATCTGACACTCTCTGACACTATCACACTTTCTGACATTCTCACACTCTCTGACATTCTCTCACACTCTCTGACACTCTCTGACACTCTCGGACACTCTCTATCATTCTCTGACACTCTCTGACACATTCAGACACTCTCTGCTACTCTCTATCACTCTCTGACACTCTCTGGCACTCTCAGACTCTCTCACACTCTCTGACACTCTCTGACACACTCTGTCCCTCTCTGACACTGTCTGACACTATCTGACACTCTCTGACACTATCACACTTTCTGACATTCTCACACTCTCTGACATTCTCTCACACTCTCTGACACTCTCTGACACTCTCTATCACTGTGAATCATTCTCAATCACTCTCAATTACTCTCTGACACTCTCTGACACTCTCTATCACTCTCAGCCTTCTCTGTATCACTCTCTGACACTCTCTGACACTCTCTGACACTCGCACACTCTCTGACACTCTCTGACACTCTTTCACACTCTCTGAGACTCTCTGACCCTATCTGACCCTATCTGACCCTCTCTGACCCTCTCAGACACTCTCTGGCACACTCTATCACTCTCTGACACTCTCTATCACTCTCTATCACTCTCTGACACTCTCTGACACTCTCTGATACTCTCTGTCACTCTCAGACACTCTCTGACACTCTCTATCACACTCTGACACTCTCTACCACTCTCATTCACTCTCTGACACTCTGATACACTCTAAAACTCTCAGACACTCTCTGACACTCTCTATCACTCTCTGACTCAATCTGACATTCTCAGACACTCTCTGACACTCTCTGACACTCTCACACTCTCTCACACTCTCTGACACTCTCTGACACACTCTGTCCCTCTCTAACACTCTCTGACACTATCTGATACTCTCTGACACTCTCACACTCTCTGACACTCTCTGACACTCTCTCACTCTCGCTGACATTCTCTCACACTCTCTGACACTCTCTGACCCTCTCTGACAATGTCTGACACTTTCTGACAAACTCTATCACTCTCTGACACTCTCTGACACTCTCTGACACTCTCTGACACTCTCTGACACTCTCTATCACTCTCTGACACTTTCAGACACACTCTGCCACTCTCTTTCACTCTATATCACTCTCTGACACTTTCAGAAACTCTCTATCAATCTCTATCACTCTCTATCACTCTCTGACACTCTCTGACACTCACTATCACTCTCTGACACTCTCTGACACTCACTATCACTCTCTGACACTCTCCGACACATTCAGACACTCTCTGCTACTGTCTATCACTCTCTATCACTCTCTGACACTCTCTGACACTCTCTGACACTCTCTGACACTCTCTCATACTCTCTGACATTCTCTCACACTCTCTGACACTCTCTGACAATCTCTGACAAACCCTATCAATCTCTGACACTCTCTGACACACTCAGACACTCTCTATCACTCTCTGACACTTTCAGACAATCTCTGCCACTCTCTTTCACTCTATATCACTCTCTGACACTTTCAGACACTCTCTATCAATCTCTATCACTCTCTATCACTCTCTGACACTCTCTGACATTCTCTATCACTCTCTGACACTCTCTGACACTTTCAGACACTCTCTGCCACTCTCTAACACTCTCTGACACTCTCTGATACACTCTGACTCTCTCTGACACTCTCTGATACACTCTGGCACTCTCAGACACTCTCTGACACTCTCTATCACTCTCTGACACTCTCTGATACACTCTGACACTCTCAGACACTCTCTAACACTCTCTATCACTCTCTATCACTCTCTGACTCAATCTGACACTCTCAGACAGTCTCAGACACTCTGTATCACTCTCTGACACATTCTGACACTCTCTGATACTCTCTGAAATTCTCAAACACACTCAGACACTCTCTATCACTCTCTATCACTCTCTATCACTCTCTATCACTCTCTATCACTCTCTGACACTCTCTGACACTCTCAGACACTCTCAGACACTCTCGGACACACTCTGACACTCTCAGACACTCTCTGACACACTCTGACACACTCTGACACTCTCTATCACTCTCTGACTCAATCTGACACTCTCAGACAGTCTCAGACACTCTCTATCACTCTCTGACACTCTCTGATACTCTCTGAAATTCTCAGACACACTCTGTCCCTCTCTGACACTCTCTGACACTATCTGATACTCTCTGACACTATCACACCTTCGGACACTCTCACACTCTCTGACACTCTCTGACACTCTCTGACACTCTCTCATACTCTCTGACATTCTCTCACACTCTCTGACACTCTCTGACAAACTCTATCACTCTCTGACACTTTCAGACAATCTCTGCCACTCTCTTTCACTCTATATCACTCTCTGACACTTTCAGACACTCTCCATCAATCTCTATCACTCTCTATCACTCTCTGACACTCTCTGACATTCTCTATCACTCTCCGACGCTCTCTGACACTTTCAGACACTCTCTGCCACTCTCTAACACTCTCTGACACTCGCTGACACTCGCACACTCTCTGCCACTCTCTGACACTCTCTGATACACTGTGGCACTCTCAGACACTCTCTGACTCTCTCTATCACTCTCTGACACTCTCTGATACACTCTGACACTCTCAGACACTCTCTGACACACTCATAACATTCTCTACCACTCTCTATCACTCTCTGACACTCTCTGATACACTCTAACACTCTCAGACACTCTCTGACACTCTCTATCACTCTCTATCACTCTCTGACTCAAGCTGACACTCTCAGACAGTCTCAGACACTCTGTATCACTCTCTGACACTCTCTGACACTCTCTGACACTCTCTGATACTCTCTGATACACTGTGACACTCTCTGACACTCTCTGACAATCTCAGACACAATCAGACACACTCTGACACTCTCTATCACTCTCTGACACTCTCTGACACTTTCAGACACTCTCTGCCACTCTCTAACACTCTCTGACACTCTCTGACCCTCTCTATCACTCTCTGACCCTCTCTGGCACTCTCAGACCCACGCAGACACTCGCTGACACTCACTTTGACTCTCTGACACTCTCTGACACTTTCAGACATTCTCTGCCACTCTCTATTACTCTCTATCACTCGCTGACACTTTCAGACACACTCTGCCACTCTCTATCACTCTCTGACACTTTCTGACACTCTCCATCACTCTCTGACACTCCCTATCACTCTCTGACACTTTCAGACACTCTCTGTCACTCTCTATCACTCTCTATCACTCTCTGACACTCTCTGACACTCTCTGATACTCTCTGACACTCTCTGACACTCTCTATCACTCTCTGATACTCTCTGACACTCTCTGACACTTGCACACTCTCTGACCCTCTCTGACACTCTTTCACACTCTCTGACACTCTGTGAACCTCTCTGACCCTCTCTGACACTCTCAGACACTCTCTGTCACTCTCTGTCACTCTCTGACACTCTCTATCACTGTCAATCATTCTCAATCACTCTCTGAACCTCTCTGACACTCTCTGGCACTTTCAGATACTCTCAGACACATTCAGACACTCTCTCTCACTCTCTATCACTCTCTGACACTCTCTGATACACTGTGGCACTCTCAGACACTCTCTGACTCTCTCTATCACTCTCTGACACTCTGTGATACAATCTGACACTCTCAGACACTCTCTGACACACTCAGAACATTCTCTACCAATCTCTATCACTCTCTGACACTCTCTGATACACTCTAACACTCTCAGACACTCTCTGACACTCTCTATCACTCTCTGACACTCTCTGACACTCTCTGACACTCTCTGACACTCTCTGACACTCTCTGATACTCTCTGATACTCTCTGATACACTGTGACATTCTCTGACACTCTCTATCACTCTCTGACACTCTCTGACAATCTCAGACACAATCAGACACTCTCTGACAATCTCTATCACTCTCTGACACTCTCTGACACCTTCAGACACTCTCTCCCTCTCTCTATCACTCTCTGACACTCTCTAACACTCTCTGACACTCTCTGACCCTCTCTCTCACTCTCTGACCCTCTCTGGCACTCTCAGACCTATGCAGACACTCGCTGACACTCACTTTCACTCTCTGACACTCTCTGACACTCTCTGACATTCTCTATCACTCTCCGACACTCTCTGACACTTTCAGACACTCTCTGCCACTCTCGAACACTCTCTGACACTCTCTGACACTCGCACACTCTCTGCCACTGTCTGCCACTCTCTGCCACTCTCTGCCACTCTTTCACACTCTCTGACACTCTCTGACACTCTCTGACACTCTCTGACCCTCTCTGACACTCTCAGACACTCTCTGGCACACTCTATCACTCTCTGACACTCTCTATCACTGTGAATCATTCTCAATCACTCTCGATTACTCTCTGACACTCTCTGACACTCTCTATCACTCTCAGCCTTCTCTGTATCACTCTCTGACACTCTCTGACACTCTCTGACACTCTCTGATACACTCTGACACTCTCAGACAGTCTCAGACTCTCTCTATCACTCTCTGACACTCTCTGACACTCTCTGACTCTCTCTGACTCTCTCTGACACTCTCTGATACACTCTGGCACTCTCAGACACTCTCAGACACTCTCAGACACTCTCAGACACTCTCTGACACTCTCCATCACTCTCTGACACTCTCTGATACACTCTGACAGTCTCAGACACTCTCTGACACACTCAGACACTCTCTACCACTCTCATTCACTCTCTGACACTCTCTGATACACTCTGACACTCTCTAACACTCTCTGACACTCTCTATCACTCTCTGACTCAATCTGACACTCTCAGACAGTCTCAGACACTCTGTATCACTCTCTGACACTCTCTGATACTCTCTGAAATTCTCAGACACACTCAGACACTCTCTGACACTCTCACACTCTCTATCACTCTCTATCACTCTCTGACACTCTCAGACACTCTCTGACACACTCAGACACTCTCTGACACTCTCACACTCTCTATCACTCTCTATCACTCTCTATCACTCTCTATCACTCTCTATCACTCTCTATCACTCTCAGACACTCTCAGACACTCTCAGACACTCTCTGACACACTCAGACACTCTCTACCACTCTCATTCACTCTCTGACACTCTCTGATACACTCTGACACTCTCTAACACTCTCTGACACTCTCTATCACTCTCTGACTCAATCTGACACTCTCAGACAGTCTCAGACACTCTCTCTCACTCTCTGACACTCTCTGACACTCTCTGACACTCTCTGAAATTCTCAGACACACTCAGACACTCTCTGACACTCTCACACTCTCTGACACTATCTGATACTCTCTGATACTCTCTGACACTCTCTGACACTCTCTGACACTCTCACAGTCTCTGACACTCTCTGACACTCTCTCACTCTCTCTGACATTCTCTCACACTCTCTGACACTCTCTGACCCTCTCTGACAATGTCTGACACTTTCTGACAAACTCTATCACTCTCTGACACTCTCTGACACTCTCTGACACTCTCTGACACACTCAGACACTCTCTATCACTCCCTGACACTTTCAGACACTCTCTGCCACTCGCTATCACTCTCTGACACTCTCTGACACTCTCTGACACTCTCTGACACTATCTGAAATTCGCACACTCTCTGACCCTCTCTGACACTCTTTCACACTCTCTGACACTCTCTGAACCTCTCTGACCCTCTCTGACAATCTCAGACACTCTCTGGCACACTCTATCACTCTCTGACACTCTCTATCACTGTCAATCATTCTCAATCACTCTCAATCGCTCTCTGAACCTCTCTGACACTCTCTGGCACTTTCAGATACTCTCAGACACACTCAGACACTCTCTCTCACTCTCTATCACTCTCTGACACTCTCTGATACACTGTGGCACTCTCAGACACTCTCTGACTCTCTCTATCACTCTCTGACACTCTCTGATACACTCTGAAACTCTCAGACACTCTCTGACACTCAGAACATTCTCTACCACTCTCTATCACTCTCTGACACTCTCTGATACACTCTAACACTCTCAGACACTCTCTGACACTCTCTATCACTCTCTGACTCAATCTGACACCCTCAGACAGTCTCAGACACTCTCTACCACTCTCTGACACTCTCTGACACTCTCTGATACTCTCTGATACACTGTGACACTCTCTGACACTCTCTATCACTCTCTGACACTCTCTGACAATCTCAGACACAATCAGACACTCTCTGACGCTCTCTATCACTCTCTGACACTCTCTGACACTTTCAGACACTCTCTGCCACTCTCTATCACTCTCTGACACTCGCTGACACTTTCAGACACACTCTGCCACTCTCTATCACTCTCTGTCACTCACTGACACTTTCTGACACTCTCACACTCTCTGACACTCTCACCCTTTCCGACACTCTCACACTCTCGGACCCTTTCTGACACTCTCTATCACTCTCTGACACTTTCTGACACTCTCCATCACTCTCTGACACTCTCTATCACTCTCTGACACTTTCAGACACTCTCTGTCACTCTCTATCCCTCTATATCACTCTTTGACACTTTCAGACACTCTCTATCACTCTCTATCACTCTCTGACACTCTCTGATACTCTCTGACACTCTCTATCACTCTCTGACACTCTCTGACACTTGCACACTCTCTGACCCTCTCTGACACTCTTTCACAATCTCTGACACTCTCTGAACCTCTCTGACCCTCTCTGACACTCTCAGACACTCTCTGGCACACTCTGTCACTCTCTGACACTCTCTATCACTGTCAATCATTCTCAATCACTCTCAATCACTCTCTGAACCTCTCTGACACTCTCTGGCACTTTCAGATACTCTCAGACACACTCAGACACTCTCTCTCACTCTCTATCACTCTCTGACACTCTCTGATACACTGTGGCACTCTCAGACACTCTCTGACTCTCTCTATCACTCTCTGACACTCTCTGATACAATCTGACACTCTCAGACACTCTCTGACACACTCAGAACATTCTCTACCAATCTCTATCACTCTCTGACACTCTCTGATACACTCTAACACTCTCAGACACTCTCTGACACTCTCTATCACTCTCTGACTCAATTTGACACTCTCAGACAGTCTCAGACAGTCTCAGACACTCTCTATCACTCTCTATCACTCTCTATCACTCTCTATCACTCTCTGACACTCTCTGACATTCTCTGACACTCTCTATCGCTCTCTGACACTCTCTGACAATCTCAGACACAATCAGACACAATCAGACACTCTCTGACACTCTCTATCACTCTCTGACACTCTCTGACCCTCTCTCTCACTCTCTGACCCTCTCTGGCACTCTCAGACCTACGCAGACACTCACTGACACTCACTTTCACTCTCTGACACTCTCTGACACTTTCAGACATTCTCTGCCACTCTCTATTACTCTCTATCAGTCGCTGACACTTTCAGACACTCTCTGCCACTCTCTATCACTCTCTGTCATTCTCTGACACTCTCTGACACTCTCTGACACTCTCACACTCTCTGACACTCTCACACTCTCTATAATTCTCTGACACTCTCTGACACTCTCTATCACTCTCTGACACTCTCTGACAATCTCAGACACACTCAGACACTCTCTGACACTCTCTGACACTCTCTGACACTCTCTGACACTCTCTGTCACTCTCTGTCACTCTCTGACACTCTCTGACACTTTCTGACACTCTCTGCCACTCTCTCTCACTCTCTATCACTCTCTGACACTCTCTGACACTCTCACACTCTCTGACACTCTCACACACTCTCACACACTCTCTGACCCACTCTGACACTCTCTGTAGCTGTCTGACACTCTCTGACACTCTCACACTCTCTGACACTCTCACACTCTCTGACACTCTCACTCTCTCTGACACTCTCTGACACTCTCTGACACTGACACTCTCTCACCCTCTCTGACCCTCTCTCACCCTCTCTGACACTCTCTATCACTCTCTGACACTCTCTGACACTCTCTTACACTTTCCAACACTCTCTGACACTCTCTGATACACTGTGACACTCTCAGACACACTCTGACACACTCAGACACTTTCTACCACACTCTATCACGCTCTCACACTGCCTGACACTCTCTGATACACTCTAACACTCTCAGACACTCTCTGACACTCTCTATCACTTTCTGACACTCGCTGACACTCTCAGACAGTCTCAGACACTCTCTATCACTATCTGACAATCTCTGACACTCTCTGATACTCTCTAATACACTCTGACACTCTCTATCTCTCTCTGACACTCTCTGACAATCTCATACACACTCAGACACTCTCTGACACTCTCTATCACTCTCTGACACTCTCAGACAGTCTCAGACACTCTCTGACACTCTCAGACACTCTCTGCCACTCTTTATCACTCTGTATCACTCTGTATCACTCTCTGAAACTCTCTGCCACTCTCTGACACTCTCTATGACAATCTGAAACTCTCTGACACTCTCTCTGACCCTCTCTCACACTCTCTGACACTCTCTGACCCTCCCTGACACTCTCTGAGACTCTCTGACACTCTCTATCACTCTCTGACACTCTCTATCACTCTCTGCCACTCTCTGACACTTTCACACACTCTCTGCCACTCTCTATCACTCTATATGACTCGCTGACACTTTCAGACACTCTCTGCCACTCTCTCTCACTCTCTATCACTCTCTGACACTCTCTGACACTCTCACACTCTCTGACACTCTCACACACTCTCTGACACTCTCTGACACTCTCTGACACTCTCTGACCCACTCTGACCCACTCTGACACTCTCTGTCACTGTCTGACACTCTCTGACACTCTCACACTCTCTGACACTCTCACTCTCTCTGACACTCTCACACTCTCTGACACTCTCTGACACTCTCTCACCCTCTCTGACACTCTCTCACCCTCTCTGACACTCTCTATCACTCTCTGACACTCTCAGACACTCTCTTACACTTTCCAACACTCTCTGACACTCTCTGATACACTGTGACACTCTCAGACACACTCTGACACACTCAGACACTTTCTACCACACTCTATCACTCTCTCACACTGCCTGACACTCTCTGATACACTCTAACACTCTCAGACACTCTCTGACACTCTCTATCACTATCTGACACTCGCTGACACTCTCAGACAGTCTCAGACACTCTCTATCACTGTCTGACAATCTCTGACACTCTCTGGCACTCTCTGATACTCTCTAATACACTCTGACACTCTCTATCTGTCTTTGACACTCTCTGACAATCTCATACACACTCAGACACTCTCTGACAGTCTCAGACAGTCTCAGACAGTCTCAGACAGTCTCAGACACTCTCTGACACTCTCTGATACTCTCTGACACTCTCTGACAATCTCAGACAAACTCAGACACTCTCTGACACTCTCTGACACTCTCTATGACTATCTGAAACTCTCTGACACTCTCTCTGACCCTCTCTCACACTCTCTGACACTCTCTGACCCTCCCTGACACTCTCTGAGACTCTCTGACACTCTCTGACACTCTCTGCCACTCTCTGACACTTTCACACACTCTCTGCCACTCTCTATCACTCTATATGACTCGCTGACACTTTCAGACACTCTCTGCCACTCTCTATCACTCTCTATCACTCTATATCACTCTCTGAAACTCTCTGACACTCTCTGACACTCTCACACTCTCTGACACTCTCTGACACACTCTGTCCCTCTCTGACACTCTCTGACACTCTCTGACACTATCACACTCGCTGACACTCTCACACTCTCTGACACTCTCTGACACTCTCTCATACTCTATGCCATTCTCTCACACTCTCTGACACTCTCTGACCCTCTCTGACAATCTCTGACACTCTATGACAAACCCTATCACTCTCTGACACTCTCTGACACACTCAGACACTCTCTATCACTCTCTATCACTCTATATCACTCTCTGACACTTTCAGACACTCTCTATCACTCTCTATCACTCTCTGACACTCTCTGACACTCTCTGACACTCTCTGCCACTCTCTGACATTCTCTATCACTCTCAGACACTTTCAGACACTCTCTATCACTCTCTATCACTCTCTGACACTCTCTGACACTCTCTGACACTCTCTGACACTCTCTGACGTTCTCTATCACTCTCAGACACTCTCTGACACTTTCAGGCACTCTCTGCCACTCTCTGAAACTCGCACACTCTCTGCCACTCTCTGACACTCTTTCACACTCTCTGACACTCTCTGACCCTCTATGACACTCTCAGACACTCTCTGGCACACTCTATCACTCTCTGGCACTCTCTGACACTCTCTGTCACTGTGAATCATTCTCAATCACTCTCAATTACTCTCTGACACTCTCTGACACTCTCTATCACTCTCAGCCTTCTCTGTATCACTCTCTGACACTCTCTGACACTCGCACACTCTCTGACACTCTTTCACACTCTCTGCCACTCTCTATCACTCTATATCACTCTCTGACACTTTCAGATACTCTCTATCACTCTCTGTCACTCTCAGAAGCTCTCTGACACTCTCTGACACTCTCTGACACTCTCTATCACTCTCAGACACTCTCTGACACTTTCAGACACTCTCTGCCACTCTCTATCACTCTCTATCACTCTCTATCACTCTCTGACACTCTCTGACACTCTCTGACACTCGCACACTCTCTGACCCTCTCTGACACTCTTTCACACTTTCTGACACTCTCTGACCCTCTCTGACCCTCTCTGACACTCTCAGACACTCTCAGACACTCTCTGGCACACTCTGTCACTCTCTGACACTCTCTATCACTGTCAATCATTCTCAATCACTCTCAATCACTCTCTGAACCTCTCTGACACTCTCTGGCACTTTCTGATACTCTCTAATACACTCTGACACTCTCTATCTCTCTCTGACACTCTCTGACAATCTCATACACACTCAGACACTCTCTGACACTCTCTGTCAATCTCTGACACTCTCAGACAGTCTCAGACAGTCTCAGACACTCTCAGACAGTCTCAGACAGTCTCAGACAGTCTCAGACACTCTCTGACACTCTCTGATACTCTCTGACACTCTCTGACAATCTCAGACAAACTCAGACACTCTCTGACACTCTCTGACACTCTCTATGACTATCTGAAACTCTCTGACACTCTCTCTGACCCTCTCTCACACTCTCTGACACTCTCTGACCCTCCCTGACACTCTCTGAGACTCTCTGACACTCTCTATCACTCTCTGCCACTCTCTGACACTTTCACACACTCTCTGCCACTCTCTATCACTCTATATGACTCGCTGACACTTTCAGACACTCTCTGCCACTCTCTATCACTCTCTATCACTCACTGACACTCTCTGACACTCTCTATCACTCTCTGACACTCTCTGACACTTTCAGACACTCTCTGCTACTGTCTATCACTCTCTATCACTCTCTGACACTCTCTGACACTCTCTGACACTCTCACACTCTCTGACACTCTCTGACACACTCTGTCTCTCTCTGTCCCTCTCTGACACTCTCTGACACTCTCTGACACTATCACACTCGCTGACACTCTCACACTCTCTGACACTCTCTGACACTCTCTCATACTCTATGCCATTCTCTCACACTCTCTGACACTCTCTGACCCTCTCTGACAATCTCTGACACACTATGACAAACCCTATCGCTCTCTGACACTCTCTGACACACTCAGACACTCTCTATCACTCTCTGACACTTTCAGACACTCTCTGCCACTCTCTATCACTCTATATCACTCTCTGACACTTTCAGACACTCTCTATCACTCTCTATCACTCTCTGACACTCTCTGACACTCTCTGACACTCTCTGACACTCTCTGACATTCTCTATCACTCTCAGACACTCTCTGACACTTTCAGACACTCTCTGCCCTCTCTATCACTCTCTGACACTCTCTGAAACTCGCACACTCTCTGCCACTCTCTGACACTCTTTCACACTCTCTGACACTCTCTGACCCTCTATGACACTCTCAGACACTCTCTGGCACACTCTATCACTCTCTGGCACTCTCTGACACTCTCTATCACTGTGAATCATTCTCAATCACTCTCAATTACTCTCTGACACTCTCTGACACTCTCTATCACTCTCAGCCTTCTCTGTATCACTCTCTGACACTCTCTGACACTCTTTCACACTCTCTGACCCTCTCTGACCCTCTCTGACCCTCTCTGACCCTCTCTGACACTCTCTGACACTCTCTGGCACTCTCTATCACTCTCAGCCTTCTCTGTATCACTCTCTGACACTCTCTGACACTCTCTGACACTCTTTCACACTCTCTGACACTCTCTGACACTCTCTGACCCTATCTGACCCTCTCTGACACTCTCAGACACTCTCTGACACACTCAGACACTCTCTACCCCTCTCATTCACTCTCTGACACTCTCTGATACACTCTAAAACTCTCAGACACTCTCTGACACTCTCCATCACTCTCTGACCCAATCTGACACTCTCAGACAGTCTCAGACACTCTCTGTCACTCTCTGACACTCTCTGATACTCTCTGACATTCTCAGACACACTCAGACACTCTCTGTCACTCTCACACTCTCTCACACTCTCTCACACTCTCTGACACTCTCTGACACTCTCTGACACTCTCTGACACACTCTGTCCCTCTCTGACACTCTCTGACACTATCTGATACTCTCTGACACTCTCACACTCTCTGACACTCTCTGACACTCTCTCACTCTCGCTGACATTCTCTCACACTCTCTGACAATCTCTGACACTCTCTGACACTGTCTGAAATTCTCAGACACACTCAGACACTCTCTGACACTCTCACACTCTCTGACACTATCTGATACTCTCTGATACTCTCTGACACTCTCTGACACTCTCTGACACTCTCACAGTCTCTGACACTCTCTGACACTCTCTCACTCTCTCTGACATTCTCTCACACTCTCTGACACTCTCTGACCCTCTCTGACAATGTCTGACACTTTCTGACAAACTCTATCACTCTCTGACACTCTCTGACACTCTCTGACACTCTCTGACACACTCAGACACTCTCTATCACTCCCTGACACTTTCAGACACTCTCTGCCACTCGCTATCACTCTCTGACACTCTCTGACACTCTCTGACACTCTCTGACACTCTCTGACACTCTCTGAAATTCGCACACTCTCTGACCCTCTCTGACACTCTTTCACACTCTCTGACACTCTCTGAACCTCTCTGACCCTCTCTGACAATCTCAGACACTCTCTGGCACACTCTATCACTCTCTGACACTCTCTATCACTGTCAATCATTCTCAATCACTCTCAATCGCTCTCTGAACCTCTCTGACACTCTCTGGCACTTTCAGATACTCTCAGACACACTCAGACACTCTCTCTCACTCTCTATCACTCTCTGACACTCTCTGATACACTGTGGCACTCTCAGACACTCTCTGACTCTCTCTATCACTCTCTGACACTCTCTGATACACTCTGAAACTCTCAGACACTCTCTGACACTCAGAACATTCTCTACCACTCTCTATCACTCTCTGACACTCTCTGATACACTCTAACACTCTCAGACACTCTCTGACACTCTCTATCACTCTCTGACTCAATCTGACACCCTCAGACAGTCTCAGACACTCTCTACCACTCTCTGACACTCTCTGACACTCTCTGATACTCTCTGATACACTGTGACACTCTCTGACACTCTCTATCACTCTCTGACACTCTCTGACAATCTCAGACACAATCAGACACTCTCTGACACTCTCTATCACTCTCTGACACTCTCTGACACTTTCAGACACTCTCTGCCACTCTCTATCACTCTCTGACACTCGCTGACACTTTCAGACACACTCTGCCACTCTCTATCACTCTCTGTCACTCACTGACACTTTCTGACACTCTCACACTCTCTGACACTCTCACCCTTTCCGACACTCTCACACTCTCGGACCCTTTCTGACACTCTCTATCACTCTCTGACACTTTCTGACACTCTCCATCACTCTCTGACACTCTCTATCACTCTCTGACACTTTCAGACACTCTCTGTCACTCTCTATCCCTCTATATCACTCTTTGACACTTTCAGACACTCTCTATCACTCTCTATCACTCTCTGACACTCTCTGATACTCTCTGACACTCTCTATCACTCTCTGACACTCTCTGACACTTGCACACTCTCTGACCCTCTCTGACACTCTTTCACAATCTCTGACACTCTCTGAACCTCTCTGACCCTCTCTGACACTCTCAGACACTCTCTGGCACACTCTGTCACTCTCTGACACTCTCTATCACTGTCAATCATTCTCAATCACTCTCAATCACTCTCTGAACCTCTCTGACACTCTCTGGCACTTTCAGATACTCTCAGACACACTCAGACACTCTCTCTCACTCTCTATCACTCTCTGACACTCTCTGATACACTGTGGCACTCTCAGACACTCTCTGACTCTCTCTATCACTCTCTGACACTCTCTGATACAATCTGACACTCTCAGACACTCTCTGACACACTCAGAACATTCTCTACCAATCTCTATCACTCTCTGACACTCTCTGATACACTCTAACACTCTCAGACACTCTCTGACACTCTCTATCACTCTCTGACTCAATTTGACACTCTCAGACAGTCTCAGACAGTCTCAGACACTCTCTATCACTCTCTATCACTCTCTATCACTCTCTATCACTCTCTGACACTCTCTGACATTCTCTGACACTCTCTATCGCTCTCTGACACTCTCTGACAATCTCAGACACAATCAGACACAATCAGACACTCTCTGACACTCTCTATCACTCTCTGACACTCTCTGACCCTCTCTCTCACTCTCTGACCCTCTCTGGCACTCTCAGACCTACGCAGACACTCACTGACACTCACTTTCACTCTCTGACACTCTCTGACACTTTCAGACACTCTCTGCCACTCTCTATCACTCTCTGTCATTCTCTGACACTCTCTGACACTCTCTGACACTCTCTGACACTCTCACACTCTCTGACACTCTCACACTCTCTATAATTCTCTGACACTCTCTGACACTCTCTATCACTCTCTGACACTCTCTGACCATCTCAGACACACTCAGGCACTCTCTGACACTCTCTGACACTCTCTTACACTCTCTGACACTCTCTGTCACTCTCTGTCACTCTCTGACACTCTCTGACACTTTCTGACACTCTCTGCCACTCTCTCTCACTCTCTATCACTCTCTGACACTCTCTGACACTCTCACACTCTCTGACACTCTCACACACTCTCACACACTCTCTGACACTCTCTGACCCACTCTGACACTCTCTGTAGCTGTCTGACACTCTCTGACACTCTCACACTCTCTGACACTCTCACACTCTCTGACACTCTCACTCTCTCTGACACTCTCTGACACTCTCTGACACTGACACTCTCTCACCCTCTCTGACCCTCTCTCACCCTCTCTGACACTCTCTATCACTCTCTGACACTCTCTGACACTCTCTTACACTTTCCAACACTCTCTGACACTCTCTGATACACTGTGACACTCTCAGACACACTCTGACACACTCAGACACTTTCTACCACACTCTATCACGCTCTCACACTGCCTGACACTCTCTGATACACTCTAACACTCTCAGACACTCTCTACCACTCTCTATCAATCTCTGACACTCTCTGATACACTCTAACACTCTCAGACACTCTCTGACACTCTCTATCACTCTCTGACTCAATCTGACACCCTCAGACAGTCTCAGACACTCTCTACCACTCTCTGACACTCTCTGACACTCTCTGATACTCTCTGATACACTGTGACACTCTCTGACACTCTCTATCACTCTCTGACACTCTCTGACAATCTCAGACACAATCAGACACTCTCTGACACTCTCTATCACTCTCTGACACTCTCTGACACTTTCAGACACTCTCTGCCACTCTCTATCACTCTCTGACACTCGCTGACACTTTCAGACACACTCTGCCACTCTCTATCACTCTCTGTCACTCACTGACACTTTCTGACACTCTCACACTCTCTGACACTCTCACCCTTTCCGACACTCTCACACTCTCGGACCCTTTCTGACACTCTCTATCACTCTCTGACACTTTCTGACACTCTCCATCACTCTCTGACACTCTCTATCACTCTCTGACACTTTCAGACACTCTCTGTCACTCTCTATCCCTCTATATCACTCTTTGACACTTTCAGACACTCTCTATCACTCTCTATCACTCTCTGACACTCTCTGATACTCTCTGACACTCTCTATCACTCTCTGACACTCTCTGACACTTGCACACTCTCTGACCCTCTCTGACACTCTTTCACAATCTCTGACACTCTCTGAACCTCTCTGACCCTCTCTGACACTCTCAGACACTCTCTGGCACACTCTGTCACTCTCTGACACTCTCTATCACTGTCAATCATTCTCAATCACTCTCAATCACTCTCTGAACCTCTCTGACACTCTCTGGCACTTTCAGATACTCTCAGACACACTCAGACACTCTCTCTCACTCTCTATCACTCTCTGACACTCTCTGATACACTGTGGCACTCTCAGACACTCTCTGACTCTCTCTATCACTCTCTGACACTCTCTGATACAATCTGACACTCTCAGACACTCTCTGACACACTCAGAACATTCTCTACCAATCTCTATCACTCTCTGACACTCTCTGATACACTCTAACACTCTCAGACACTCTCTGACACTCTCTATCACTCTCTGACTCAATTTGACACTCTCAGACAGTCTCAGACAGTCTCAGACACTCTCTATCACTCTCTATCACTCTCTATCACTCTCTATCACTCTCTGACACTCTCTGACATTCTCTGACACTCTCTATCGCTCTCTGACACTCTCTGACAATCTCAGACACAATCAGACACAATCAGACACTCTCTGACACTCTCTATCACTCTCTGACACTCTCTGACCCTCTCTCTCACTCTCTGACCCTCTCTGGCACTCTCAGACCTACGCAGACACTCACTGACACTCACTTTCACTCTCTGACACTCTCTGACACTTTCAGACATTCTCTGCCACTCTCTATTACTCTCTATCAGTCGCTGACACTTTCAGACACTCTCTGCCACTCTCTATCACTCTCTGTCATTCTCTGACACTCTCTGACACTCTCTGACACTCTCACACTCTCTGACACTCTCACACTCTCTATAATTCTCTGACACTCTCTGACACTCTCTATCACTCTCTGACACTCTCTGACAATCTCAGACACACTCAGACACTCTCTGACACTCTCTGACACTCTCTGAAACTCTCTGTCACTCTCTGTCACTCTCTGACACTCTCTGACACTTTCTGACACTCTCTGCCACTCTCTCTCACTCTCTATCACTCTCTGACACTCTCTGACACTCTCACACTCTCTGACACTCTCACACACTCTCACACACTCTCTGACACTCTCTGACCCACTCTGACACTCTCTGTAGCTGTCTGACACTCTCTGACACTCTCACACTCTCTGACACTCTCACACTCTCTGACACTCTCACTCTCTCTGACACTCTCTGACACTCTCTGACACTGACACTCTCTCACCCTCTCTGACCCTCTCTCACCCTCTCTGACACTCTCTATCACTCTCTGACACTCTCTGACACTCTCTTACACTTTCCAACACTCTCTGACACTCTCTGATACACTGTGACACTCTCAGACACACTCTGACACACTCAGACACTTTCTACCACACTCTATCACGCTCTCACACTGCCTGACACTCTCTGATACACTCTAACACTCTCAGACACTCTCTGACACTCTCTATCACTTTCTGACACTCGCTGACACTCTCAGACAGTCTCAGACACTCTCTATCACTATCTGACAATCTCTGACACTCTCTGATACTCTCTAATACACTCTGACACTCTCTATCTCTCTCTGACACTCTCTGACAATCTCATACACACTCAGACACTCTCTGACACTCTCTATCACTCTCTGACACTCTCAGACAGTCTCAGACACTCTCTGACACTCTCAGACACTCTCTGCCACTCTTTATCACTCTGTATCACTCTGTATCACTCTCTGAAACTCTCTGCCACTCTCTGACACTCTCTATGACAATCTGAAACTCTCTGACACTCTCTCTGACCCTCTCTCACACTCTCTGACACTCTCTGACCCTCCCTGACACTCTCTGAGACTCTCTGACACTCTCTATCACTCTCTGACACTCTCTATCACTCTCTGCCACTCTCTGACACTTTCACACACTCTCTGCCACTCTCTATCACTCTATATGACTCGCTGACACTTTCAGACACTCTCTGCCACTCTCTCTCACTCTCTATCACTCTCTGACACTCTCACACTCTCTGACACTCTCACACACTCTCTGACACTCTCTGACACTCTCTGACACTCTCTGACCCACTCTGACCCACTCTGACACTCTCTGTCACTGTCTGACACTCTCTGACACTCTCACACTCTCTGACACTCTCACTCTCTCTGACACTCTCACACACTCTCTGACACTCTCTGACACTCTCTGACACTCTCTGACCCACTCTGACCCACTCTGACACTCTCTGTCACTCTCTGACACTCTCTGACACTCTCTCACCCTCTCTGACACTCTCTCACCCTCTCTGACACTCTCTATCACTCTCTGACACTCTCAGACACTCTCTTACACTTTCCAACACTCTCTGACACTCTCTGATACACTGTGACACTCTCAGACACACTCTGACACACTCAGACACTTTCTACCACACTCTATCACTCTCTCACACTGCCTGACACTCTCTGATACACTCTAACACTCTCAGACACTCTCTGACACTCTCTATCACTATCTGACACTCGCTGACACTCTCAGACAGTCTCAGACACTCTCTATCACTGTCTGACAATCTCTGACACTCTCTGGCACTCTCTGATACTCTCTAATACACTCTGACACTCTCTATCTCTCTTTGACACTCTCTGACAATCTCATACACACTCAGACACTCTCTGACAGTCTCAGACAGTCTCAGACAGTCTCAGACAGTCTCAGACACTCTCTGACACTCTCTGATACTCTCTGACACTCTCTGACAATCTCAGACAAACTCAGACACTCTCTGACACTCTCTGACACTCTCTATGACTATCTGAAACTCTCTGACACTCTCTCTGACCCTCTCTCACACTCTCTGACACTCTCTGACCCTCCCTGACACTCTCTGAGACTCTCTGACACTCTCTGACACTCTCTGCCACTCTCTGACACTTTCACACACTCTCTGCCACTCTCTATCACTCTATATGACTCGCTGACACTTTCAGACACTCTCTGCCACTCTCTATCACTCTCTATCACTCTATATCACTCTCTGAAACTCTCTGACACTCTCACACTCTCTGACACTCTCTGACACACTCTGTCCCTCTCTGACACTCTCTGACACTCTCTGACACTATCACACTCGCTGACACTCTCACACTCTCTGACACTCTCTGACACTCTCTCATACTCTATGCCATTCTCTCACACTCTCTGACACTCTCTGACCCTCTCTGACAATCTCTGACACTCTATGACAAACCCTATCACTCTCTGACACTCTCTGACACACTCAGACACTCTCTATCACTCTCTATCACTCTATATCACTCTCTGACACTTTCAGACACTCTCTATCACTCTCTATCACTCTCTGACACTCTCTGACACTCTCTGACACTCTCTGCCACTCTCTGACATTCTCTATCACTCTCAGACACTTTCAGACACTCTCTATCACTCTCTATCACTCTCTGACACTCTCTGACACTCTCTGACACTCTCTGACACTCTCTGACGTTCTCTATCACTCTCAGACACTCTCTGACACTTTCAGGCACTCTCTGCCACTCTCTGAAACTCGCACACTCTCTGCCACTCTCTGACACTCTTTCACACTCTCTGACACTCTCTGACCCTCTATGACACTCTCAGACACTCTCTGGCACACTCTATCACTCTCTGGCACTCTCTGACACTCTCTGTCACTGTGAATCATTCTCAATCACTCTCAATTACTCTCTGACACTCTCTGACACTCTCTATCACTCTCAGCCTTCTCTGTATCACTCTCTGACACTCTCTGACACTCGCACACTCTCTGACACTCTTTCACACTCTCTGCCACTCTCTATCACTCTATATCACTCTCTGACACTTTCAGATACTCTCTATCACTCTCTGTCACTCTCAGAAGCTCTCTGACACTCTCTGACACTCTCTGACACTCTCTATCACTCTCAGACACTCTCTGACACTTTCAGACACTCTCTGCCACTCTCTATCACTCTCTATCACTCTCTATCACTCTCTGACACTCTCTGACACTCTCTGACACTCGCACACTCTCTGACCCTCTCTGACCCTCTCTGACACTCTCAGACACTCTCAGACACTCTCTGGCACACTCTGTCACTCTCTGACACTCTCTATCACTGTCAATCATTCTCAATCACTCTCAATCACTCTCTGAACCTCTCTGACACTCTCTGGCACTCTCTGATACTCTCTAATACACTCTGACACTCTCTATCTCTCTCTGACACTCTCTGACAATCTCATACACACTCAGACACTCTCTGACACTCTCTGTCACTCTCTGACACTCTCAGACAGTCTCAGACAGTCTCAGACACTCTCAGACAGTCTCAGACAGTCTCAGACAGTCTCAGACACTCTCTGACACTCTCTGATACTCTCTGACACTCTCTGACAATCTCAGACAAACTCAGACACTCTCTGACACTCTCTATGACTATCTGAAACTCTCTGACACTCTCTCTGACCCTCTCTCACACTCTCTGACACTCTCTGACCCTCCCTGACACTCTCTGAGACTCTCTGACACTCTCTATCACTCTCTGCCACTCTCTGACACTTTCACACACTCTCTGCCACTCTCTATCACTCTATATGACTCGCTGACACTTTCAGACACTCTCTGCCACTCTCTATCACTCTCTATCACTCACTGACACTCTCTGACACTCTCTATCACTCTCTGACACTCTCTGACACTTTCAGACACTCTCTGCTACTGTCTATCACTCTCTATCACTCTCTGACACTCTCTGACACTCTCTGACACTCTCACACTCTCTGACACTCTCTGACACACTCTGTCTCTCTCTGTCCCTCTCTGACACTCTCTGACACTCTCTGACACTATCACACTCGCTGACACTCTCACACTCTCTGACACTCTCTGACACTCTCTCATACTCTATGCCATTCTCTCACACTCTCTGACACTCTCTGACGCTCTCTGACAATCTCTGACACACTATGACAAACCCTATCGCTCTCTGACACTCTCTGACACACTCAGACACTCTCTATCACTCTCTGACACTTTCAGACACTCTCTGCCACTCTCTATCACTCTCTGACACTCTCTGACACTCTCTGACACTCTCTGACACTCTCTGACATTCTCTATCACTCTCAGACACTCTCTGACACTTTCAGACACTCTCTGCCACTCTCTATCACTCTCTGACACTCTCTGAAACTCGCACACTCTCTGCCACTCTCTGACACTCTTTCACACTCTCTGACACTCTCTGACCCTCTATGACACTCTCAGACACTCTCTGGCACACTCTATCACTCTCTGGCACTCTCTGACACTCTCTATCACTGTGAATCATTCTCAATCACTCTCAATTACTCTCTGACACTCTCTGACACTCTCTATCACTCTCAGCCTTCTCTGTATCACTCTCTGACACTCTCTGACACTCTTTCACACTCTCTGACCCTCTCTGACCCTCTCTGACCCTCTCTGACCCTCTCTGACACTCTCTGACACTCTCTGGCACTCTCTATCACTCTCAGCCTTCTCTGTATCACTCTCTGACACTCTCTGACACTCTCTGACACTCTTTCACACTCTCTGACACTCTCTGACACTCTCTGACCCTATCTGACCCTCTCTGACACTCTCAGACACTCTCTGACACACTCAGACACTCTCTACCCCTCTCATTCACTCTCTGACACTCTCTGATACACTCTAAAACTCTCAGACACTCTCTGACACTCTCCATCACTCTCTGACCCAATCTGACACTCTCAGACAGTCTCAGACACTCTCTGTCACTCTCTGACACTCTCTGATACTCTCTGACATTCTCAGACACACTCAGACACTCTCTGTCACTCTCACACTCTCTCACACTCTCTCACACTCTCTGACACTCTCTGACACTCTCTGACACTCTCTGACACACTCTGTCCCTCTCTGACACTCTCTGACACTATCTGATACTCTCTGACACTCTCACACTCTCTGACACTCTCTGACACTCTCTCACTCTCGCTGACATTCTCTCACACTCTCTGACAATCTCTGACACTCTCTGACACTCTCTCACACTCTCTGACACTCTCTGACACACTCAGACAATTTCAGACACTCTCTGCCACTCTCTTTCACTCACTATCACTCTCTGACACTCTCCGACACATTCAGACACTCTCTGCTACTCTCTATCACTCTCTGACACTCTCTGACACTCTCACACTCTCTCACACTCTCTGACACTCTCTGACACACTCTGTCCCTCTCTGTCCCTCTCTGACACTCTCTGACACTCTCTGACACTCTCTGACACTCTCTCATACTCTCTGACATTCTCTCACACTCTCTGACACTCTCTGACACTCTCTGACACTCTCTGACACTCTCTGACAAACTCTATCACTCTCTGACACTCTCTGACACACTCAGACACTCTCTATCAATCTCTATCACTCTCTATCACTCTCTGACACTCTCTGACATTCTCTATCACGCTCTGACACTCTCTGAAACTCGCACACTCTCTGCCACTCTCTGACACTCTTTCACACTCTCTGACACTCTCTGACCCTCTCTGACACTCTCAGACACTCTCTGGCACACTCTATCACTCTCTGACACTCTCTGACACTCTCTATCACTGTGAATCATTCTCAATCACTCTCTGACACTCTCTGACACTCGCACACTCTCTGACACTCTCTGACAATCTTTCACACTCTCTGACACTCTCTGACACTCTTTCACACTCTCTGACACCCTCTGACCCTCTCTGACCCTCTCTGACACTCTCAGACACTCTCTGGCACACTCTATCACTCTCTGACACTCTCTATCACTCTCTGACACTCCCTGACACACTCTGGCACTCTCAGACACTCTCTGACACTCTCTTTCACTCTCTGACACTCTCTGATACACTCTGACACTCTCAGACAGTCTCAGACTCTCTCTATCACTTTCTGACACTCTCTGACACTCTCTGACTCTCTCTGATACTCTCTGAAATTCTCAGACACACTCAGACACTCTCTGACACTCTCACACTCTCTATCACTCTCTATCACTCTCTGACACTCTCAGACACTCTCTGACACACTCAGACACTCTCTACCACTCTCATTCACTCTCTGACACTCTCTGATACACTCTGACACTCTCTAACACTCTCTGACACTCTCTATCACTCTCTGACTCAATCTGACACTCTCAGACAGTCTCAGACACTCTCTATCACTCTCTGACACTCTCTGATACTCTCTGAAATTCTCAGACACACTCAGACACTCGCTGACACTCTCACACTCTCTCACACTCTCTGACACTCTCTGACACACTCTGTCCCTCTCTGACACTCTCTGACACTCTCTGACACTATCTGATACTCTCTGACACTCTCACACTCTCTGACACTCTCACACTCTCTGACACTCTCTGACACTCTCTCACTCTCTCTGACATTCTCTCACACTCTCTGACACTCTCTGACCCTCTCTGACAATGTCTGACACTTTCTGACAAACTCTATCACTCTCTGACACTCTCTGACACTCTCTGACACACTCAGATACTCCCTATCACTCTCGATCACTCTCTGAAGCTCTCTGACACTCTCTGACACTCTCTATCACTCTCAGATACTCTCTGACACTTTCAGACACTCTCTGCCACTCTCTATCACTCTATGACACTCTCTGACACTCTCTGACACTCGCACACTCTCTGACCCTCTCTGACACTCTTTCACACTCTCTGACACTCTCTGAACCTCACTGACCCTCTCTGACACTCTCAGACACTCTCTGGCACACTCTATCACTCTCTGACACTCTCTATCACTGTCAATCATTCTCAATCACTCTCAATCACTCTCTGAACCTCTCTGACACTCTCTGGCACTTTCAGATACTCTCAGATTCTCTACCACGCTCTATCACTCTCTGACACTCTCTGACACTCTCTATCACTCTCTGACTCAATCTGACACTCTCAGACAGTCTCAGACACTCTATATCACTCTCTGACACTCTCTGATACTCTCTGATACACTGTGACATTCTCTGACACTCTCTATCACTCTCTGACACTCTCTGACAATCTCAGACACAATCAGACACTCTCTGACACTCTCTATCACTCTCTGACACTCTCTGACACCTTCAGACACTCTCTGCCACTCTCTATCACTCTCTGACACTCTCTTACACTCTCTGACACTCTATGACCCTCTCTCTCACTCTCTGACCATCTCTGGCACTCTCACACCTACGCAGACACTCGCTGACACTCACTTTCACTCTCTGACACTCTCTGACACTTTCAGACATTCTCTGCCACTCTCTATTACTCTCTATCACTCGCTGTCACTTTCAGACACTCTCTGCCACTCTCTATCACTCTCTGCCACTCTCTATCACTCTCTGTCACTCTCTGACACTCTCACACTCTCTGACACTATCACACTCTCTATAACTCTCTGACACTCTCTGACAATCTCAGACACATTCAGACACTCTCTGACACTCTCTGACACTCTCTGTCACTCTCTGACACTCTCTGACACATTCCGACACTCTCTGCCACTCTCTCTCACTCTCTATCACTCTCTGACACTCTCTGACACTCTCACACTCTCTGACACTCTCACACACTCTCACACACTCTCTGACACTCTCTGACCCACTCTGACACTCTCTGTCACTGTCTGACACTCTCTGACACTCTCACACTCTCTGACACTCTCACTCTCTCTGACACTCTCTGACACTCTCTGACACTCTCTGACACTCTCTCACCCTCTCTGACCCTCTCTCACCCTCTCTCACCCTCTCTGACACTCTCTATCGCTCTCTGACACTCTCTGACACTCTCTTACACTTTCCAACACTCTCGGATACACTGTGACACTCTCAGACACACTCTGACACACTCAGACACTTTCTACCACACTCTATCACTCTCAGACACTGCCTGACACTCTCTGATGCACTCTTACACTCTCAGACACTCTCTGACACTCTCTATCACTATCTGACACTCGCTGACACTCTCAGACAGTCTCAGACACTCTCTATCACTATCTGACAATCTCTGACACTCTCTGACAATCTCATACACACTCAGACACTCTCTGACACTCTCTATCACTCTCTGACACTCTCAGACAGTCTCAGACACTCTCTGACACTCTCAGACAGTCTCAGACACTCTCTGACACTCTCTGATACTCTCTGATACTCTCTGACACTCTCTGACACTCTTTGACAATCTCAGACACACTCAGACACACTCAGACACTCTCTGACACTTTCAGACACTTTCTGCCATTCTCTATCACTCTGTATCACTCTCTGAAACTCTCTGCCACTCTCTGACACTCTCGATGACTATCTGACACTCTCTGACACTCTCTCTGACCCTCTCTCACACTGTCTGACACTCTCTATCACTCTCTGCCACTCTCTGACACTCTCTGACACTTTCACACACTCTCTGCCACTCTCTATCACTCTACATGACTCGCTGACACTTTCAGACACTCTCTGCCACTCTCTATCACTCTCTATCACTCACTGACACTCTCTGACACTCTCTATCACTCTCTGACACTCTCTGACACTTTCAGACACTCTCTGCTACTCTCTATCACTCTCTGACACTCTCTGACACTCTCACACTCTCTGACACTCTCCGATACTCTCTGACATTCTCACACTCTCTCACACTTTCTGACACTCTCTGACACACTCTGGACCCTCTCTGACACTCTCTGACACTATTTGATACTCTATGACACTCTCACACTCTCTGACACTCTCACACTCTCTGACACTCTCTGACACTCTCTCACTCTCTCTGACATTCTCTCACACTCTCTGACACTCTCTGACCCTCTCTGACAATGCCTGACACTTTCTGACAAACTCTATCACTCTCTGACACAATCTGACACACTCAGACACTCTCTGTCACTCTCTGACACTTTCAGACACTCTCTGCCACTCTCTATCACTCGTTATCACTCTATGACACTCTCTGACACTCTCTATCACTCTCAGACACTCTCTGACACTTTCAGACACTCTCTGCCACTCTATGACACTCTCTGACACTGACACTCGCACACTCTCTGAACTCTCTGACACTCTTTCACACTCTCTGACACTCTCTGAACCTCTCTGACCCTCTCTGAAACTCTCAGACACTCTCTGGCACACTCTATCACTCTCTGACACTCTCTATCACTGTCAATCTTTCTCAATCACTCTCAATCACTCTCTGAACCTCTCTGACACTCTCTGGCACTTTCAGATAATCTCAGACGCACTCAGACACTCTCTCTCACTCTCTATCACTCTCTGACACTCTCTGATACACTATGGCACTCTCAGACACTCTCTGACTCTGTCTATCACTCTCTGACACTCTCTGATGCACTCTGACACTCTCAGACACTCTCTGACACACTCAGAACATTCTCTACCACTCTCTATCACTCTCTGACACTCTCTGATACACTCTAACACTCTCAGACACTCTCTGACACTCTCTATCACTCTCTGACTCAATCTGACACTCTCAGACAGTCTCAGACAATCTCTATTACTCTCTGACACTCTCTGATACTCTCTGATACACTGTGAAACTCTCTGACACTCTCTGTCACTCTCTGACACTCTCTGACACTCTCTGACAATCTCAGACACAATCAGACACTCTCTGACACTCTCTGACACTCTCTATCACTCTCTGACACTCTCTGACACCTTCAGACACTCTCTGCCACTCTCTATCACTCTCTGACTCTCTCTCACACTCTCTGACACTCTCTGACCCTCTCTATCACTCTCTGACCCTCTCTGGCACTCTCAGACCCATGCAGAAACTCGCTGACACTCACTTTCAATCTCTGACAATCTCTGACACTTTCAGACATTCTCTGCCACTCTCTATTACTCTCTATCACTCGCTGACACTTTCAGACACTCTCTGCCACTCTCTATCACTCTCTGTCACTCTCTGCCACTCTCTGACACTCTCACACTCTCTGACAGTCTCACACTCTCCGACACTCTCACACTCCCGGACCCTTTCTGACACTCTCAGTCACTCTCTGACACTCTCTGACACTCTCAGACACACTCAGACACTCTCTGACAATCTCTGACACTCTCTATCACTCTCTGACACTCTCTGACACTCTCTGACACTCTCACACTCTCTGACACTCTCACACACTCTCACACAGTCTCTGACACTCTCTGACCCACTCAGACACTCTCTGTCACTGTCTGACACTCTCTGACACTCTCTGACACTCTCCGACACTCTCTGACACTCTCACACTCTCTGGCACTCTCACTCTCCTTGACACTCTCTGACCCTCTCTGACCCTCTCTGACACTCTCTTACACTCTCCATCACTCTCTGACACTCTCTGATACACTGTGACACTCTCAGACACACTCTGACACACTCAGACACTCTCAACCACACTCCATCACTCTCTCACACTGTCTGACACTCTCTGATACACTCTCATACTCTCAGACACTCTCTGACACTCTCTATCACTATCTGACATTCGCTGACACTCTCTGACATTCTCTATCACTCTCAGACACTCTCTGAGACTTTCAGACACTCTCTGCCACTCTCTATCACTCTCTGACACCGACTGACACTCGCACACTCTCAGCCACTCTCTGACACTCTTTCACACTCTCTGACCCTCTCTCACCCTCTCTGACCCTCTCTGACACTCTCAGACACTCTCTGGCACACTCTATCACTCTCTGACACTCTCTGACACTCTCTATCACTGTGAATCATTCTCAATCACTCTCAATTACTCTCTGACACTCTCTGACACTCTCTATCACTCTCAGCCTTCTCTGTATCACTCTCTGACACTCTCTGACACTCTCTGACACTCGCACACTCTCTGACACTCTCTGACACTCTTTCACACTCTCTGACACTCTTTGACACTCTTTCACACTCTCTGACACTCTCTGACACTCTCTGACACTCTCTGACCCTCTCTGACACTCTCAGACACTCTCTGGCACACTCTATCACTCTCTGACACTCTCTATCACTCTCTATCACTCTCTGACACTCTCTGATACGCTCTGAAACTTTCAGACACTCTCTGACACTCTCCATCACTCTCTGACACTCTCTGATACACTCTGACACTCTCAGACACTCTCTGACACACTCAGACACTCTCTACCAAACACATTCACTCTCTGACACTCTCTGATACACTCTAACACTCTCAGACACTCTCTGACACTCTCAGACAGTCTCAGACACACTCTATCACTCTCTGACACTCTCTGACATTCTCAGACACACTAAGACACTCTCTGACACTCTCACACTCTCTGACACTCTCTGATACACTCTGACACTCTCAGACACTCTCTGACACACTCAGACACTCACTACCAAACTCATTCACTCTCTGACACTCTCTGATACACTCTAACACTCTCAGACACTCTCTGACACTCTCTGACACTCTCTATCACTCTCTGACTCAATCTGACACTCTCAGACAGTCTCAGACACACTCTATCACTCTCTGACACTCTCTGACATTCTCAGACACACTAAGACACTCTCTGACACTCTCACACTCTCTCACACTCTCTGACACTCTCTGACACTCTGACACACTCTGTCACTCTCTCACACTCTCTGACACTCTCTCACTCTCTCTGACATTCTCTCACACTCTCTGACACTCTCTGACCCTCTCTGACAATGTCTGACACTTTCTGACAAACTCTATCACTCTCTGACACTCTCTGACACACTCAGACACTCTCTATCACTCTCTGACACTTTCAGACACTCTCTGCCACTCTCTATCACTCTTTATCACTCTCAGACACTCTCTGACACTTTCAGACACTCTCTGCAACTCTCTCTCACTCTCTGACACTCTCTGACACTCTCTGACACTCGCTCACTCTCTGACCCTCTCTGACACTCTTTCACACTCTCTGACACTCTCTGAACCTCTCTGATCCTCTCTGACACTCTCAGACACTCTCTGGCACACTCTATCACTCCCTGACACTCTCTATCACTGTCAATCATTCTCAATCACTCTCTGAACCTCTCTGACACTCTCTGGCACTTTCAGATACTCTCAGACACACTCAGACACTCTCTCTCACTCTCTATCACTCTCTGACCCTCTCTGATACACTGTGGCACTCTCAGACACTCTCTGACTCTCTCCATTACACTCTGACACTCTCTGATAAACTCAGAACATTCTCTACCACTCTCTAAAACTCACTGACACTCTCTGATACACTCTAACACTCACAGACACTCTCTGACACTCTCTATCACTCTCTGACTCAATCTGACACTCTCAGACAGTCTCAGATACTCTCTGTCACTTTCTGACACTCTCTGACACTCTCTGATACTCTCTGATACACTGTGACACTCTCTGACACTCTCTATCACTCTCTGACACTCTCTGACAATTTCAGACACTCTCTGCCTCTCTCTATCACTCTCTGACACTCTCTAACACTCTCTGACACTCTCTGACCCTCTCTATCAATATCTGACCCTCTCTGGCACTCTCAGACCCACGCAGACACTCGCTGACACTCAGTTTCACTCTCTGACACTCTCTGACACTTTCAGACATTATCTGCCACTCTCTATTACTCTCTATCACTCGCTGACACTTACAGACACTCTCTGCCACTCTCTTTCACACTCTTTCACTCTCTGTCACTCTCTGACACTCTCTGACACTCTCACACTTTCCGACACTCTCACACTCTCGGACCCTTTCTGACACTCTCTATCACTCTCTGACACTCTCTGACACTCTCTGTCACTCTCTGACACTCTCTATCACTCTCTGACACTCTCTGACAATCTCTCTCACTCTCTATCACTCTCTGACACTCTCTGACACTCTCTGACACTCTCACACTCTCTGACACTCTCACACACTCTCACACAGTCTCTGACACTCTCTGACCCACTCTGACACTCGCTGTCACTGTCTGACACTCTCTGGCACTCTCACACTCTCTGGCACTCTCACTCTCTCTGACACTCTCTGACACTCTCTGACACTCTCTCACACTCTCTCACACTCTCTGACACTCTCTGACCCTCTCTGACACTCTCTGACACTCTCTGACACTTTCTGACACTTTCTGACACTCTCTTACACTCTCCATCACTCTCTGACACTCTCTGATACACTGTGACCCTCTCAGACACACTCTGACACACTCAGACACTCTCTACCACACTCTATCACGCTCTCACACTGTCTGAACCTCTCTGATACACTCTCACACTCTCAGACACTCTCTGACACTCTCTATCACTATCTGACATTCGCTGACACTCTCAGATAGTCTCAGACATTCTCTATCACTATCTGACAATCTCTGACACTCTCTGACACTCTCTGATACTCTCTAATACACTCTGACACTCTCTATCTCTCTCTGACACTCTCTGACAATCTCATACACACTCAGACACTCTCTGACACTCTCTGACACTCTCTATCACTCTCTGACACTCTCTGATACTCTCTGACACTCTCTGACACTCTCTGACAATCTCAGACACACTCAGACACTCTCTGACACTCTCTGCCACTCTCTATCACTCTCTATCACTCTCTGAAACTCTCTGCCACTCTCTGACACTCTCTATCACTATCTGACACTCTCTGACACTCTCTCTGACTCTCTCACACTCTCTCACACTCTCTCACACTCTCTGACAATCTCTGACACTCTCTGACACTCTCTGACACTCTCTCACACTCTCTATCACTCTCTGACACTCTCTGACAATCTCAGACAATCTCAGACACTCTCTGACACTCTCGATCACTCTCTGACACTCTCGATCACTCTCTGACACTCTTTATCACTCTCTATCACTCGCTGACACTTTCAGACACTCTCTGCCACTCTCTATCACTCTCTGACACTCTCTGACACTTTCAGACACTCTGACACTCTCACACTCCCTGACACTCTCTCACACTCTCTGACACTCTCTGACACACTCTGTCCCTCTCTGACACTCTCTGACACTCTCACACTCTCTGACACTCTCTCACACTCTCTGACACTCTCTGACCCTCTCTGACAATCTCTGACACGCTCTGACAATCTCTGACACGCTCTGACGAACTATATCACTCTCTGACACTCTCTGACACAGTCAGACACTCTCTGTCACTCTCTGACACTTTCAGACACACTCTGCCACTCTCTATCACTCTATATCACTTTCTGACACTTTCAGACACACTCTATCACTCTGTATCACTCTCTATCACTCTCTATCACTCTCTATCACTCTCTGACACTCTCTGACACTCTGTGACAGTCTCTGACAGTCTCTGACACTCTCTATCACTCTCAGACACTCTCTGACACTTTCAGACACTCTCTGCCACTCTCTATCACTCTCTATCACTCTCTATCACTCTCTGACACTCTCTGACACTCTCTGACACTCTCTGACACTCTTACACACTCTCTGACCCTCTGTGACCCTCTCTATCACTCCATATCACTCTCTGACACTTTCAGACACCCTCTATCAATCTCTATCACTCTCTATCACTCTCCATCAATCTCTGACACTCTCTGATACTCTCTGATACTCTCTGACACTCTCGATCACTCTCTATCACTCTCTGACACTCTCTGACACTTTCAGACACTCTCTGCCACTCTCTATCACTCTCTGACACTCTCTGACACTCTCTATCACTCTCTGACACTCTCTGACAGTCTCTATCACTCTCTCTCACTCTCTATCACTCTCTGACACTCTCTGACACTCTCTGACACTCTCACACTCTCTGACACTCTCTCACACTCTCACACACTCTCACACAGTCTCTGACACTCTCTGACCCACTCTGACACTCTCTGTCACTGTCTGACGCTCTCTGACACTCTCACACTCTCTGACACTCTCACTCTCTCTGACACTCTCTGACACTCTCTGACACTCTCTCACCCTCTCTGACCCTCTCTGACCCTCTCTGACACACTCTGACACTCTCTGACACTCTCTGACACTCTCTTTCACTCTCTGACACTCTCTGACAATCTCAGACACACTCAGACAATCTCTGACACTCTCTGACACTCTCTGACACTCTCTGACACTCCCTGACACTTTCAGACACTCTCTGCCACTCTCTGCCACTCTCTCTCACTCTCTCTCACTCTCTCTCACTCTCTATCACTCTCTGACACTCTCTGACACTCTCTGACACTCTCTGACACTCTCTGACACTCTCACACTCTCTGACACTCTCACACACTCTCACACACTCTCTGACACTCTCTAACCCACTCTGACACTCTCTGTCACTGTCTGACGCTCTCTGACACTCTCACACTCTCTGACACTCTCACTCTCTCTGACACTCTCTGACACTCTCTGACACTCTCTGACACTCTCTCACCCTCTCTGACCCTCTCTGACACTCTCTGACACTCTCTTACACTTTCCATCACTCTCTGACACTCTCTGATACACTGTGACACTCTCAGACACACTCTGACACACTCTGACACACTCTGGCACTCTCAGACACTCTCTGACACTCTCTGACACTCTCTATCACTCTCTATCACTCTCTGACTCAATCTGACACTCTCAGACAGTCTCAGACACTCTCTATCACTTTCTGACACTCTCTGACACTCTCTATCACTCTCTGACACTCTCTGACAATCTCAGACACAATCAGACACTCTCTGACACTCTCTATCACTCTCTGACACTCTCTGACACTTTCAGACACTCTCTGCCACTCTCTATCACTCTCTGACACTCTCTAACACTCTCTGCCACTCTCTGCCACTCTCTGCCACTCTCTGCCACTCTCTATCACTCTCTGTCACTCTCTGTCACTCTCTGACACTCTCTGACACTCTCTGACACTCTCTGACACTCTCAGACCCACGCAGACACTCGCTGACACTCTCACACTCTCGGACCCTTTCTGACACTCTCTATCACTCTCTAACACTCTCTGACACTCTCTATCACTCTCTGACACTCTCTATCACTCTCTGACACTCTCTGACAATCTCAGACACACTCAGACACTCTCTGACACTCTCTGACACTCTCTCTCACTCTATATCACTCTCTGACACTCTCTGAAACTCTCGGACACTCTCACACTCTCTGACACTCTCACACACTCTCACACAGTCTCTGACACTCTCTGACCCACTCTGACACTCGCTGTCACTGTCTGACACTGTCTGACACTCTCACTCTCTCTGACACTCTCTGACACTCTCTCACACTCTCTGACACTCTCTCACACTCTCTGACACTCTCTGGCCCTCTCTGACACTCTCCATCACTCTCTATCACTCTCTGACACTTCCTGACACTCTCCATCACTCTCCATCACTCTCTATCACTCTCTATCACTCTCTATCACTCTCTGACACTCTCTGCCACTATCTATCACTCTCTGACACTCTCTGACACTCTCTGACACTTTCAGACACTCTCCATCACTCTCTATCACTCTCTATCACTCTCTATCACTCTCTGACACTCTCTGCCACTCTCTATCACTCTCTGACACTCTCTGACACTTTCAGACACTCTCTGCCACTCTCTGCCACTCTCTATCACTCTCTGACACTCTCTAACACTCTCTGACACTCTCTGACACTCTCTAACACTCTCTGACACACTCTGACACTCTCTGACCCTCTCTATCACTCTCTGACCCTCTCTGGCACTCTCTGGCACTCTCAGACCCACGCAGACACTCGCTGACACTCACTTTCACTCTCTGACACTCTCTGACACTTTCAGACATTCTCTGCCACTCTCTATTACTCTCTATCACTCCCTGACAATTACAGACACTCTCTGCCACTCTCTATCACTCTCTGTCACTCTCTGACACTCTCTGACACTCTCTGACACTCTCACACTCTCCGACACTCTCACACTCTCGGACCCTTTCTGACACTCTCTATCACTCTCTGACACTCTCTGACACTCTCTATCACTCTCTCACACTCTCTGACACTCTCTTTTACTCTCTGACACTCTCTGACAATCTCAGACACTCTCTGACACTCTCTGACACTCTCTGACACTCTCACTCTCTCTCACACTCTCTGACCCTCTCTGACACTCTCTGACACTCTCTGACACTCTCTATCACTCTCTGACACTTTCTGACACTCTCTTACACTCTCCATCACTCTCTGACACTCTCTGATACACTGTGACACTCTCAGACACACTCTGACACACTCAGACACTCTCTACCACACTCTATCACTCTCTCACACTGTCTGAACCTCTCTGATACACTCTCACACTCTCAGGCACTCTCTGACACTCTCTGTCACTATCTGACATTCGCTGACACTCTCAGACAGTCTCAGACATTCTCTATCACTATCTGACAATCTCTGACACTCTCTGACACACTCTGACAATCTCAGACACTCTCTGACACTCTCTGCCACTCTCTGCCACTCTCTGCCACTCTCTATCACTCTCTATCACTCTCTATCACTCTCTGAAACTCTCTGCCACTCTCTGACACTCTCTATCACTATCTGACACTCTCTGACACTCTCTCTGACCCTCACTCACACTCTCTGACAATCTCTGACAATCTCTGACACTCCCTGACACTCTCTGAGACTCTCTGACACTCTCTGTCACTCTCTGACACTCTCTGACAATCTCAGACACTCTCTGACACTCTCGATCACTCTCTGACACTCTTTATCACTCTATATCACTCGCTGACACTTTCAGACACTCTCTGCCACTCTCTATCACTCTCTATCACTCTCTGACACTCTCTGACACTCTCTATCACTCTCTATCACTCTCTGACACTCTCTGACACTATCAGACAATCTGACACTCTCACACTCTCTGACACTCTCACACTCTCTCACACTCTCTGACACTCTCTGACACTCTCTGACACTCTCTGACACTCTCTGACACTCTCTGGCACTTTCAGACAATCTGACACTCTCACACTCTCTGACACTCTCACACTCTCTCACACTCTCTGACACTCTCTGACACTCTCTGACACTCTCTCACACTCTCTGACATTCTCTCACACTCTCTGACACTCTCTGACCCTCTCTGACAATCTCTGACACTCTCTGACGAACTATATCACTCTCTGACACTCTCTTCACACTCAGACACTCTCTATCACTCTCTGACACTTACAGACACACTCAGACACTCTCTATCACTCTCTGACACTTTCAGACACTCTCTGCCACTCTCTATCACTCTATATCACTCTCTGACACTTTCAGACACACTCTATCACTCTCTATCACTCTCTATCACTCTCTATCACTCTCTGACACTCTCTGACACTCTCTGACAGTCTCTGACACTCTCTATCACTCTCAGACACTCTCTGACACTTTCAGACACTCTCTGCCACTCTCTATCACTCTCTGACACTCTCTGACACTCTCTGACACTCTCTGACACTCTTACACACTCTCTGACCCTCTCTGACCCTCTCTATCACTCTATATCACTCTCTGACACTTTCAGACACCCTCTATCACTCTCTATCACTCTCTATCACTCTCCATCAATCTCTGACACTCTCTGACACTCTCTGACACTCTATCACTCTCTATCACTCTCTGACACTTTTAGACACTCTCTGCCACTCTCTATCACTCTCTGACACTCTCTGACACTCGCACACTCTCTGCCACTCTCTGACACTCTTTCACACTCGCTGACACTCGCTGACCATCTCTGACACTCTCTGACACTCTCTGGCACTCTCTGACAATCTCAGACACAATCAGACACTGTCTGACACTCTCTGTCACTCTCTGACACTCTCTGACACTCTCTATCACTCTCTGACACTCTCTGACCCTCTCTGACACTCTCTGACCCTCTCTGACACTCTCTGACCCTCTCTGACCCTCTCTGACCCTCTCTGACACTCTCTATCACTCTCAGACACTCTCTGACTCTTTCAGACACTCTCTGTCACTCTCTTTCACTCTCTATCACTCTCTGACACTCTCTGACACTCTTACACACTCTCTGACCCTCTCTATCACTCTATATCACTCTCTGACACTTTCAGACACTCTCTATCTCTCTCTGACACTCTCTGACCCTCTCTATCACTCTCGGACCCTCTCTGGCACTCTCAGACCTACGCAGACACTCGCTGACACTCACATTCACTCTCTGACACTCTCTGACACTCTCACACTCTCTATCACTCTCTCACACTCTCACACTCTCTATCACTCTCCATCAATCTCTGACACTCTCTGACACTCTCTGACACTCTATCACTCTCTATCACTCTCTGACACTTTTAGACACTCTCTGCCACTCTCTATCACTCTCTGACACTCTCTGACACTCGCACACTCTCTGCCACTCTCTGACACTCTTTCACACTCGCTGACACTCGCTGACCATCTCTGACACTCTCTGACACTCTCTGGCACTCTCTGACAATCTCAGACACAATCAGACACTGTCTGACACTCTCTGTCACTCTCTGACACTCTCTGACACTCTCTATCACTCTCTGACACTCTCTATCACTCTCTGACACTCTCTGACCCTCTCTGACACTCTCTGACCCTCTCTGACACTCTCTGACCCTCTCTGACCCTCTCTGACACTCTCTATCACTCTCAGACACTCTCTGACTCTTTCAGACACTCTCTGTCACTCTCTTTCACTCTCTATCACTCTCTGACACTCTCTGACACTCTTACACACTCTCTGACCCTCTCTATCACTCTATATCACTCTCTGACACTTTCAGACACTCTCTATCTCTCTCTGACACTCTCTGACCCTCTCTATCACTCTCGGACCCTCTCTGGCACTCTCAGACCTACGCAGACACTCGCTGACACTCACATTCACTCTCTGACACTCTCTGACACTCTCACACTCTCTATCACTCTCTCACACTCTCTGACACTCTCTGACACTCTCTGACACTCTCTCACACTCTCTGACATTCTCTCACACTCTCTGACACTCTCTGACCCTCTCTGACAATCTCTGACACTCTCTGACGAACTATATCACTCTCTGACACTCTCTTCACACTCAGACACTCTCTATCACTCTCTGACACTTTCAGACATACTCAGACACTCTCTATCACTCTCTGACACTTTCAGACACTCTCTGCCACTCTCTATCACTCTATATCACTCTCTGACACTTTCAGACACACTCTATCACTCTCTATCACTCTCTATCACTCTCTATCACTCTCTATCACTCTCTATCACTCTCTGACACTCTCTGACACTCTCTGACAGTCTCTGACACTCTCTATCACTCTCAGACACTCTCTGACACTTTCAGACACTCTCTGCCACTCTCTATCACTCTCTGACACTCTCTGACACTCTCTGACACTCTCTGACACTCTTACACACTCTCTGACCCTCTCTGACCCTCTCTGTCACTCTATATCACTCTCTGACACTTTCAGACACTCTCTGCCACTCTCTATCACTCTCTGACACTCTCTATCACTCTCTGACCCTCTCTGACCCTCTCTGACCCTCTCTGACCCTCTCTGACACTCTCTGACACTCTCTGACACTCTCTGACAGTCTCTGACACTCTCTATCACTCTCAGACACTCTCTGACTCTTTCAGACACTCTCTGTCACTCTCTTTCACTCTCTATCACTCTCTGACACTCTCTGACACTCTTACACACTCTCTGACCCTCTCTATCACTCTATATCACTCTCTGACACTTTCAGACACTCTCTATCTCTCTCTGACACTCTCTGACCCTCTCTATCACTCTCGGACCCTCTCTGGCACTCTCAGACCTACGCAGACACTCGCTGACACTCACTTTCACTCTCTGACACTCTCTGACACTCTCACACTCTCTATCACTCTCTGACACTCTCTGACACTCTCTGACACTCTCTGACACTCTCTGACACTCTCTATCACTCTCTGACACTCTCTGACAATCTCAGAAACACTCAGACAATCTCTGACACTCTCTGACACTCTCTATCACTCTCTGACACTCTCTGACACTTTCAGACACTCTCTGCCACTCTCTATCACTCTCTGACACTCTCTGACACTCTCTGACACTCTCTGACACTCTTACACACTCTCTGACCCTCTCTGACCCTCTCTATCACTCTATATCACTCTCTGACACTTTCAGACACCCTTTATCACTCTCTATCACTCTCCATCAATCTCTGACACTCTCTGACACTCTCTGACACTCTATCACTCTCTATCACTCTCTGACACTTTTAGACACTCTCTGCCACTCTCTATCACTCTCTGACACTCTCTGACACTCGCACACTCTCTGCCACTCTGTGACACTCTTTCACACTCGCTGACACTCGCTGACCCTCTCTGACACTCTCTGACACTCTCTGGCACTCTCTGACAATCTCAGACACAATCAGACACTGTCTGACACTCTCTGTCACTCTCTGACACTCTCTGACACTCTCTATCACTCTCTGACACTCTCTATCACTCTCTGACACTCTCTGACCCTCTCTGACACTCTCTGACCCTCTCTGACACTCTCTGACCCTCTCTGACCCTCTCTGACCCTCTCTGACCCTCTCTGACACTCTCTGACAGTCTCTGACACTCTCTATCACTCTCAGACACTCTCTGACTCTTTCAGACACTCTCTGTCACTCTCTTTCACTCTCTATCACTCTCTGACACTCTCTGACACTCTTACACACTCTCTGACCCTCTCTATCACTCTATATCACTCTCTGACACTTTCAGACACTCTCTATCTCTCTCTGACACTCTCTGACCCTCTCTATCACTCTCGGACCCTCTCTGGCACTCTCAGACCTACGCAGACACTCGCTGACACTCACTTTCACTCTCTGACACTCTCTGACACTCTCACACTCTCTATCACTCTCTGACACTCTCTGACACTCTCTGACACTCTCTGACACTCTCTGACATCTCAGAAACACTCAGACAATCTCTGACACTCTCTGACACTCTCTATCACTCTCTGACACTCTCTGACACTTTCAGACACTCTCTGTCACTCTCTCTCACTCTCTATCACTCTCTGACACTCTCTGACACTCTCACACTCTCTGACACTCTCACACACTCTCACACACTCTCACACACTCTCTGACACTCTCTGACCCACTCTGACACTCTCTGTCACTGTCTGACGCTCTCTGACACTCTCACACTCTCTGACACTCTCTGCCACTCTCTATCACTCTCTGACACTCTCTCACCCTCTCTGACCCTCTCTGACACTCTCTGACACTCTCTGACACTTTCCATCACTCTCTGACACTCTCTGATACACTGTGACACTCTCAGACACACTCTGACACACTCAGACACTCTCTACCACACTCTATCACTCTATCACTCTCTCACACTGTCTAAAACTCTCTGATACACTCTAACACTCTCAGACCCTCTCTGACACTCTCTATCACTATCTGACACTCGCTGACAGTCTCAGACACTCTCTATCACTATCTGACAATCTCTGACACTCTCTGAAACTCGCTGATACTCTCTAATACACTCTGACACTCTCTATCTCTCTCTGACAGTCTCTGACAATCTCATACACACTCAGATCATCTCTGACACTCTCTATCACTCTCCATCACTCTCCATCACTCTCTGACACTCTCTGACACTCTCTGACACTCTCTGACACACTCAGACACTCTCTGACACTTTCAGACACTCTCTGCCATTCTCTATCACTCTCTATCACTCTCTGAAACTCTCTGCCACTCTCTGACACACTCTATGACTATCTGACACTCTCTGATACTCTCTCTGACCCTCTCTCACACTCTCTGACACTCTCTGACCCTCCCTGACACGCTCTGAGACTCTCTGACACTCTCTATCACTCTCTGCCACTCTCTGACAATCTCAGACACACTCAGACACTCTCTGACACTCTCGAACACTCTCTGACACTCTCTGACACTCTCTGACACTCTCTGACACTCTCTGATACTCTCTGACACTCTCTGACACAATCTGTCCCTCTCTGACACTCTCTGACACTATTTGACACTCTCTGACACTATCACACTCTCTGACACTCTCACACTCTCTGACACTCTCTGTCCCTCTCTGACACTCTCTGACAATATCTGAAACTCTCTGACACTATCATACTCTCTGACCCTCTCTGACCCTCTCTGACCCTCTCTGACCCTCTCTGACCCTCCCTGACCCTCTCTGACAAACTCTATCACTCTCTGACACTCTCTGACACTCTCAGACACTCTCTGTCACTCTCTGTCACTCTCTGTCACTCTCTGTCACTCTCTGACACTCTCTGACACTCTCTGACAAGCTCTATCACTCTCTGACACTTTCTGACACACTCAGACACTCTCTATCACTCTCAATCTCTCTATATCACTCTATATCACTCTATATCACTCTCTGACACTCTCTATCACTCTCTATCACTCTCTGACACTATCTGACACTCTGTGACACTCTCTGACACTCTCTATCACTCTCAGACACTCTCTGACACTTTCAGACACTCTCTGCCACTCTCTATCCCTCTCTGACACTCTCTGACACTAGCACACTCTCTGCCACTCTCTGACACTCTTTCACACTCTCTGACACTCTCTGACCCTCTCTGACACTCTCAGACACTCTCTGGCACACTCTATCACTCTCTGACACTCTCTGACACAATCTGTCCCTCTCTGACACTCTCTGACACTATTTGACACTCTCTGACACTATCACACTCTCTGACACTCTCACACTCTCTGACACTCTCACACTCTCTGACACTCTCTGTCCCTCTCTGACACTCTCTGACACTATCTGACACTCTCTGACACTATCATACTCTCTGACCCTCTCTGACCCTCTCTGACCCTCTCTGACCCTCTCTGACCCTCTCTGACACTCTCTGACAAACTCTATCACTCTCTGACACTCTCTGACACTCTCAGACACTCTCAGACACTCTCTGGCACGCTCTGTCACTCTCTGTCACTCTCTGACACTCTCTGACACTCTCTGACAAGCTCTATCACTCTCTGACACTTTCTGACACACCCAGACACTCTCTATCACTCTCAATCTCTCTATATCACTCTATATCACTCTCTGACACTCTCTATCACTCTCTATCACTCTCTGACACTCTCTGACACTCTGTGACACTCTCTGACACTCTCTATCACTCTCAGACACTCTCTGACACTTTCAGACACTCTCTGCCACTCTCTATCCCTCTCTGACACTCTCTGACACTAGCACACTCTCTGCCACTCTCTGACACTCTTTCACACTCTCTGACACTCTCTGACCCTCTCTGACACTCTCAGACACTCTCTGGCACACTCTATCACTCTCTGACACTCTCTGACACTCTCTGACACTCTCTGACAAATTCTATCACTCTCTGACACTCTCTGACACACTCAGACACTCTCTATCACTCTCAATCACTCTATATCACTCTCTGACACTTTCAGACACTCTCTGCCACTCTCTATCCCTCTCTGACACTCTCTGACACTTTGTGACACTCTCTGACACTCTCTATCACTCTCAGACAATCTCTGACACTTTCAGACTCTCTCTGCCACTCTCTATCCCTCTCTGACACTCGCACACTCTCTGCCACTCTCTGACACTCTTTCACACTCTCTGACACTCTCTGACCCTCTCTGACACTCTCAGACACTGTCTGGCACACTCTATCACTCTCTGACACTCTCTATCACTGTGAATCATTCTCAATCACTCTCAATTACTCTCTGACACTCTCTGACACTCTCTATCACTCTCAGCCTTCTCTGTATCACTCTCTGACACTCTCTGACACTCGCACTCTCTCTGACGCTGTCTGACACTCTTTCACACTCTCTGACACTCTCTGACACTCTCTATCACTCTCTGAAACTCTCTATCACTCTCTATCACTCTCTGACACTCTCTGATACACTCTGGCACTCTCAGACACTCTCTGACTCTCTCTATCACTCTCTGACACTCTCTGATACACTCTGACACTCTCAGACAGTCTCAGACACTCTCTATCACTCTCTGACACTCTCTGATACACTCTGGCACTCTCTACCACACTCATTCACTCTCTGACACTCTCTGATACACTCTAACACTCTCAGACACTCTCAGACACTCTCAGACACTCTCTGACACTCTCTATCACTCTCTGACACTCTCTGACACTCTCTGACACTCTCTGACACACTCAGACACTCTCTGTCACTCTCTGAAACTTTCAGACACTCTCTGCCACTCTCTATCACTCTCTATCACTCTATATCACTCTCTGACACTCTATATCACTCTCTTTCACTCTCTATCACTCTCTGACACTCTCTGACACTCTCTGACATTCTCTGACACTCTCAGACACTCTCTGACACTTTCAGACACTCTCTGCCACTCTGTATCCCTCTCTGACACTCTCTGACACTCGCACACTCTCTGCCACTCTCTGCCACTCTCTGACACTCTTTCACACTCTCTGACACTCTCTGGCCCTCTCTGACCCTCTCTGACTCTCTCAGACACTCTCTGGCACACTCTATCACTCTCTGACACTCTCTATCACTGTGAATCATTCTCAATCACTCTCAATTACTCTCTGACACTCTCTGACACTCTCTATCACTCTCAGCCTTCTCTGTATCACTCTCTGACACTCTCTGACACTCTCTGACACTCGCATACTCTCTGACACTCTTTCACACTCTCTGACACTCTCTGACACTCTTTCACACTCTCTGACACTCTCTGACCCGCTCTGAAACTCTCTGACACTCTCAGACACTCTCTGGCACACTCTATCACTCTCTATCACTCTCTATCACTCTCTATCACTCTCTGACACTCTCTATCACTCTCTATCACTCTCTGACACTTTCTGATACACTCTGGCACTCTCAGACACTCTCTGACTCTCTCTGACACTCTCTGATACACTCTGACACTCTCAGACAGTCTCAGACACTCTCTATCACTCTCTATCACTCTCTGACACTCTCTGACACTCTCTGACACTCTCTGACACTCTCTGATACACTCTGGTACTCTCAGACACTCTCTGACACTCTCTATCACTCTCTGACACTCTCTGATACACTCTGACACTCTCAGACACTCTCTGACACACTCAGACACTCTCTACCACTCTCATTCACTCTCTGACACTCTCTGATACACTCTCTGACACTCTCAGACACTCTCTGACACTCTCTGACACTCTCTGACACTCTCTGATTCACTCTGGTACTCTCAGACACTCTCTGACACTCTCTATCACTCTCTGACACTCTCTGATACACTCTGACACTCTCAGACACACTCTGACACACTCAGACACTCTCCACCACTCTCATTCACTCTCTGACACTCTCTGATACACTCTAACACTCTCAGACACTCTCTGACACTCTCTCTCACTCTCTGACTCAATCTGACACTCTCAGACAGTCTCAGACACTCTCTATCACTCTCTGACACTCTCTGAAACTCTCTGATACTCTCTGACATTCTCAGACACACTCAGACACTCTCTGACACTCTCACACTCTCTGACAATCTCTGACACTCTCTGACACACTCTGTCCCTCTCTGACACTATCTGATACTCTCTGACACTCTCACACTCTCTGACAATCTCACACTCTCTGATACTCTCTGACACTCTCTCACTCTCTCTGACATTCTCTCACACTCTCTGACACTCTCTGACCCTCTGTGACAATGTCTGACACTTTCTGACACACTCAGACACTCTCTATCTCTCTCTGACACTTTCAGACACTCTCTGCCACTCTCTATCACTCTATATCACTCTCTGACTCTTTCAGATACTCTCTGTCACTCTCTATCACTCTCTATCACTCTCTGAAGCTCTCTGACACTCTCTGACACTCTCTATCACTCTCAGACACTCTCTGACACTTTCAGACACTCTCTGCCACTCTCTATCACTCTCTGACACTCGCACACTCTCTGACCCTCTCTGACACTCTTTCACACTCTCTGACACTCTCTGAACCTCTCTGACCTTCTCTGATACTCTCAGACACTCTTTGGCACACTCTATCACTCTCTGACACTCTCTATCACTGTCAAAAATTCGCAATCACTCTCAATCACTCTCTGAACCTCTTTGACACTCTCCGGCACTTTCAGATACACTCAGACACACTCAGACACTCTCTGACTCTCTCTATCACTCTCTGACACTCTCTGATACACTGTGGCACTCTCAGACACTCTCTGACTCTCTCTATCACTCTCTGACACTCTCTGATACACTCTGACACTCTCAGACACTCTCAGACTCTCTCTATCACTCTCTGACACTCTCTGACACTCTCACACACTCTCTGACACTCTCTGACACTCTCTGTCACTGTCTGACGCTCTCTGACACTTTCACACTCTCTGACACTCTCACTCTCTCTGACACTCTCTGACACTCTCTCACACTCTCTCACCCTCTCTGACCCTCTCTGACCCTCTCTGACCCTCTCTGACACTCTCTGACACTCTCTTACACTTTCCATCACTCTCTGACACTCTCTGATACACTGTGACACTCTCAGACACACTCTGACACACTCTGACACACTCTGGCACTCTCAGACACTCTCTGACACACTGTGACACTCTCTGACACTCTCTATCACTCTCTGACACTCTCTGACAATCTCAGACACAATCAGACACTCTCTGACACTCTCTATCATTCTCTGACACTCTCTGACACTTTCAGACACACTCTGCCACTCTCTATCACTCTCTGACACTCTCTAACACTCTCTATCACTCTCTGACACTCTCTATCACTCTCTGACACTCTCTGACAATCTCAGACACACTCAGACACTCTCTGACACTCTCTGACACTCTCTGACACTCTCTCTCACTCTATATCACTCTCTGACACTCTCTGACACTCTCTATCACTCACTGACACTCTCTTTCGCTCTCTGACACTCTCCCACAGTCTCTGACACTCTCTGACCCACTCTGACACTCGCTGTCACTGTCTGACACTGTCTGACACTCTCACTCTCTCTGACACTCTCTGACACTCTCTCACACTCTCTGACACTCTCTCACACTCTCTGACACTCTCTGACCCTCTCTGACACTCTCTGACACTCTCTGACACTCTCTATCACTCTCTGACACTTCCTGACACTCTCCATCACTCTCTGCCACTCTCTGCCACTCTTTCACACTCTCTGACCCTCTCTGACCCTCTCTGACCCTCTCTGACCCTCTCTGACACTCTCTGACACTCTCTGGCACTCTCTGGCACTCTCTGGCACTCTCTGACACTCTCTGGCACTCTGACACTCTCTGACACTCTCTGACACTCTCTGACACTCTCTGACACTCTCTATCACTCTCTGACACTCTCTGACCCTCTCTATCACTCTCGGACCCTCTCTGGCACTCTCAGACCTACGCAGACACTCGCTGACACTCACTTTCACTCTCTGACACTCTCTGACACTTTCAGACATTCTCTGCCACTCTATACTACTCTCTATCACTCGCTAACACTTACAGACACTCTCTGCCAATCTCTATCACTCTCTGTCACTCTCTGACACTCTCTGACACTCTCACACTCTCTGACACACTCACACTCTCTATCACTCTCTGAAACTCTCTGACACTCTCTGACACTCTCTGACACTCTCTATCACTCTCTGAAACTCTCTGACATTCTCTGACAATCTCAGACACACTCAGACAATCTCTGACACTCTCTGACACTCTCTGTCACTCTCTGACACTCTCTGACACTTTCAGACACTGTCTGCCACTCTCTATCACTCTCTATCACTCTCTGACACTCTCTGACACTCTCACACTCTCTGACACTCTCACACTCTCTGACACTCTCACACACTCTCACACACTCTCACACACTCTCACACACTCTCTGACACTCTCTGACCCACTCTGACACTCTCTGTCACTGTCTGACGCTCTCTGACACTCTCACACTCTCTGACACTCTCACTCTCTCTGACACTCTCTGACACTCTCTCACACTCTCTCACACTCTCTCACCCTCTCTCACCCTCTCTGACCCTCTCTGACCCTCTCTGACCCTCTCTGACCCTCTCTGACACTCTCTGACACTCTCTGACACTCTCTTACACTTTCCATCACTCTCTGACACTCTCTGATACACTGTGACACTCTCAGACACTCTCAGACACACTCTGACACACTCTGGCACTCTCTATCACTCTCTGACTCAATCTGACACTCTCAGACAGTCTCAGACACTCTCTATCACTCTCTGACAATCTCAGACACAATCAGACACTCTCTGACACTCTCTATCACTCTCTGACACTCTCTGACACTTTCAGACACTCTCTGCCACTCTCTGCCACTCTCTATCACTCTCTGACACTCTCTGACCCTCTCTATCACTCTCTGACCCTCTCTGGCATTCTCAGACCCACGCAGACACTCGCTGACACTCACTTTCACTCTCTGACACTCTCTGACACTTTCAGACATTCTCTGCCACTCTCTATTACTCTCTATCACTCCCTGACACTTACAGACACTCTCTGCCACTCTCTATCACTCTCTATCACTCTCTGTCACTCTCTGACACTCTCTGACACTCTCTGACACTCTCTGACACTCTCACACTCTCCGACACTCTCACACTCTCGGACCCTTTCTGACACTCTCTATCACTCTCTGACACTCTCTGACACTCTCTGACACTCTCGATCACTCTCTGATACTCTCGATCACTCTCTGACAATCTCTGACACTCTCTGACACTCGCTGTCACTGTCTGACACTCTCTGACACTCTCACTCTCTCTCACACTCTCTGACCCTCTCTGACACTCTCTGACACTCTCTGACACTCTATATCACTCTCTGACACTTTCTGACACTCTCTTACACTCTCCATCACTCTCTGACACTCTCTGATACACTGTGACACTCTCAGACACACTCTGACACACTCAGACACTCTCTACCACACTCTATCACTCTCTCACACTGTCTGAACCTCTCTGATACACTCTCACACTCTCAGGCACTCTCTGACACTCTCTGTCACTATCTGACATTCGCTGACACTCTCAGACAGTCTCAGACATTCTCTATCACTATCTGACAATCTCTGACACTCTCTGACACTCTCTGATACTCTCTCATACACTCTGACACTCTCTATCTCTCTCTGACACTCTCTGACAATCTCATACACACTCATACACACTCAGACACTCTCTGACACTCTCTGACACTTTCAGACAGTCTCAGACACTCTCAGACACTCTCAGACACTCTCTGACACTCTCTGACACTCTCTGACACTCTCTGACACACTCTGACACACTCTGACACACTCTGACAATCTCAGACACACTCAGACACTCTCTGACACTTTCAGACACTCTCTGCCACTCTCTGCCACTCTCTATCACTCTCTATCACTATCTGACACTCTCTGACACTCTCTGACCCTCACTCACACTCTCTGACAATCTCTGGCACTCTTTGACACTCCCTGACACTCTCTGACACTCTCTGACACTCTCTATCACTCTCTGACACTCTCTGACAATCTCAGACACTCTCTGACACTCTCTGACACTCTATATCACTCGCTGACACTTTCAGACACTCTCTGCCACTCTCTATCACTCTCTATCACTCTCTGACACTCTCTGACACTCTCTATCACTCTCTGACACTCTCTGACACTTTCAGACAATCTGACACTCTCACACTCTCTGACACTCTCACACTCTCTGACACTCTCTGACACTCTCTCACACTCTCTGACATTCTCTCACACTCTCTGACACTCTCTGACCCTCTCTGACAATCTCTGACACTCTCTGACGAACTATATCACTCTCTGACACTCTTTTCACACTCAGACACTCTCTATCACTCTCTGACACTTTCAGACACACTCAGACACTCTCTATCACTCTCTGACACTTTCAGACACTCTCTGCCTCTCTCTATCACTCTATATCACTCTCTGACATTTTCAGACACACTCTATCACTCTCTATCACTCTCTATCACTCTGTATCACTCTGTATCACTCTCTATCACTCTCTATCACTCTCTGACACTCTCTGACACTCTCTGACACTCTCTGACAGTCTCTGACACTCTCTATCACTCTCAGACACTCTCTGACACTTTCAGACAGTCTCAGACATTCTCTATCACTATCTGACAATCTCTGACACTCTCTGACACTCTCTGATACTCTCTCATACACTCTGACACTCTCTGACCCTCTCTATCACTCTATATCACTCTCTGACACTTTCAGACACCCTCTATCACTCTCTATCACTCTCTATCACTCTCCATCAATCTCTGACACTCTCTGACACTCTCTGACACTCTCTATCACTCTCTATCACTCTCTGACACTTTTAGACACTCTCTGCCACTCTCTATCACTCTCTGACACTCTCTGACACTCGCACACTCTCTGCCACTCTCTGACACTCTTTCACACTCGCTGACACTCGCTGACCCTCTCTGACACTCTCTGACACTCTCTGGCACTCTCTGACAATCTCAGACACAATCAGACACTGTCTGACACTCTCTGTCACTCTCTGACACTCTCTGACACTCTCTATCACTCTCTGACACTCTCTGACCCTCTCTGACACTCTCTGACCCTCTCTGACACTCTCTGACCCTCTCTGACCCTCTCTGACACTCTCTGACACTCTTACACACTCTCTGACCCTCTCTATCACTCTATATCACTCTCTGACACTTTCAGGCACTCTCTATCTCTCTCTGACACTCTCTGACCCTCTCTATCACTCTCGGACACTCTCTGGCACTCTCAGACCTACGCAGACACTCGCTGACACTCACTTTCACTCTCTGACAGTCTCTGACACTCTCACACTCTCTATCACTCTTTGAAACTCTCTGACACTCTCTGACACTCTCTGACACTCTCTATCACTCTCTGAAACTCTCTGACAATCTCAGAAACACTCAGACAATCTCTGACACTCTCTGACACTCTCTATCACTCTCTGACACTCTCTGACACTTTCAGACACTCTCTGCCACTCTCTCTCACTCTCTATCACTCTCTGACACTCTCTGACACTCTCACACTCTCTGACACTCTCACACACTCTCACACACTCTCACACACTCTCACACACTCTCTGACACTCTCTGACCCACTCTGACACTCTCTGTCACTGTCTGACGCTCTCTGACACTCTCACACTCTCTGCCACTCTCTATCACTCTCTGACACTCTCTCACACTCTCTGACACTCTCTCACCCTCTCTGACCCTCTCTGACACTCTCTGACACTCTCTGACACTTTCCATCACTCTCTGACACTCTCTGATACACTGTGACACTCTCAGACACACTCTGACACACTCAGACACTCTCTACCACACTCTATCACTCTATCACTCTCTCACACTGTCTAAAACTCTCTGATACACTCTAACACTCTCAGACCCTCTCTGACACTCTCTATCACTATCTGACACTCGCTGACAGTCTCAGACACTCTCTATCACTATCTGACAATCTCTGACACTCTCTGAAACTCTCTGATACTCTCTAATACACTCTGACACTCTCTATCTCTCTCTGACAGTCTCTGACAATCTCATACACACTCAGATCATCTCTGACACTCTCTATCACTCTCTGACACTCTCCATCACTCTCTGACACTCTCTGACACTCTCTGACACTCTCTGACACTTTCAGACACTCTCTGCCATTCTCTATCACTCTCTATCACTCTCTGAAACTCTCTGCCACTCTCTGACACACTCTATGACTATCTGACACTCTCTGATACTCTCTCTGACCCTCTCTCACACTCTCTGACACTCTCTGACCCTCCCTGACACGCTCTGAGACTCTCTGACACTCTCTATCACTCTCTGCCACTCTCTGACAATCTCAGACACACTCAGACACTCTCTGACACTCTCGAACACTCTCTGACACTCTCTGACACTTTCACACACTCTCTGCCACTCTCTATCACTCTATATCACTCGCTGACACTTTCAGACACTCTCTGCCACTCTCTACCACTCTCTATCACTCTCTGACACTCTCTATCACTCTCTGACACTCTCTGACACTTTCAGACACTCTCTGCTACTCTCTATCACTCTCTGACACTCTCTGACACTCTCTGACTCTCTCACACTCTCTGACACTCTCTGACACTCTCTGACGCAATCTGTCCCTCTCTGACACTCTCTGACACTATTTGACACTCTCTGACACTATTTGACACTCTCTGACACTATCACACTCTCTGACACTCTCACACTCTCTGACACTCTCACACTCTCTGACACTCTCTGACACTCTCTGTCCCTCTCTGACACTCTCTGACACTATCTGACACTCTCTGACACTATCATACTCTCTGACCCTCTCTGACCCTCTCTGACCCTCTCTGACCCTCTCTGACACTCTCTGACAAACTCTATCACTCTCTGACACTCTCAGACACTCTCAGACACTCTCAGACACTCTCAGACACTCTCTGGCACACTCTGTCACTCTCTGACACTCTCTGACAAACTCTATCACTCTCTGACACTTTCTGACACACTCAGACACTCTCTATCACTCTCAATCTCTCTATATCACTCTATATCACTCTCTGACACTCTCTATCACTCTCTATCACTCTCTGACACTCTCTGACACTCTCTGACACTTTCTGACACTCTCTGCCACTCTCTATCCCTCTCTGACACTCTCTGACACTAGCACACTCTCTGCCACTCTCTGACACTCTTTCACACTCTCTGACACTCTCTGACCCTCTCTGACACTCTCAGACACTCTCTGGCACACTCTATCACTCTCTGACACTCTCTGACACACTCAGACACTCTCTATCACTCTCTGACACTTTCAGACACTCTCTGCCACTCTCTTTCACTCTGTATCACTCTCTGACACTTCCAGACACTCTCTGCCACTCTCTATCCCTCTCTGACACTCTCTGACACTTTGTGACACTCTCTGACACTCTCTATCACTCTCAGACAATCTCTGACACTTTCAGACTCTCTCTGCCACTCTCTATCCCTCTCTGACACTCGCACACTCTCTGCCACTCTCTGACACTCTTTCACACTCTCTGACACTCTCTGAACCTCTCTGACACTCTCAGACACTGTCTGGCAAACTCTATCACTCTCTGACACTCTCTATCACTGTGAATCATTCTCAATCACTCTCAATTACTCTCTGACACTCTCTGACACTCTCTGACACTCTCTGACACTCTCTATCACTCTCAGCCTTCTCTGTATCACTCTCTGACACTCTCTGACACTCGCACTCTCTCTGACGCTGTCTGACACTCTTTCACACTCTCTGACACTCTCTGACACTCGCACTCTCTCTGACGCTGTCTGACACTCTTTCACACTCTCTGACACTCTCTGACACTCTCTATCACTCTCTGAAACTCTCTATCACTCTCTATCACTCTCTGACACTCTCTGATACACTCTGGCACTCTCAGACACTCTCTGACTCTCTCTATCACTCTCTGACACTCTCTGATACACGCTGGCACTCTCAGACACTCTCTGACACACTCAGACACTCTCTACCACACTCATTCACTCTCTGACACTCTCTGATACACTCTAACACTCTCAGACACTCTCTGACACTCTCTATCACTCTCTGACACTCTCTGACACACTCAGACACTCTCTGTCACTCTCTGACACTTTCAGACACTCTCTGCCACTCTCTATCACTCTATATCACACTCTGACACTCTATATCACTCTCTTTCACTCTCTATCACTCTCTGACACTCTCTGACACTCTCTGACACTTTCAGACACTCTCTGCCACTCTGTATCCCTCTCTGACACTCTCTGACACTCCCACACTCTCTGCCACTCTCTGCCACTCTCTGACACTCTTTCACACTCTCTGACACTCTCTGGCACTCTCTGACCCTCTCTGACTCTCTCAGACACTCTCTGGCACACTCTATCACTCTCTGACACTCTCTATCACTGTGAATCATTCTCAATCACTCTCAATTACTCTCTGACACTCTCTATCACTCTCAGCCTTCTCTGTATCACTCTCTGACACTCTCCGACACTCTCTGACACTCGCATACTCTCTGACACTCTTTCACACTCTCTGACACTCTCTGACACTCTTTCACACTCTCTGACACTCTCTGACCCGCTCTGAAACTCTCTGACACTCTCAGACACTCTCTGGCACACTCTATCACTCTCTATCACTCTCTGACACTCTCTATCACTCTCTATCACTCTCTATCACTCTCTGACACTTTCTGATACACTCTGGCACTCTCAGACACTCTCTGACTCTCTCTATCACGCTCTGACACTCTCTGACACTCTCTGATACACTCTGACACTCTCAGACAGTCTCAGACACTCTCATTCACTCTCTGACACTCTCTGATACACTCTAACACTCTCAGACACTCTCTGACACTCTCTCTCACTCTCTGACTCAATCTGACACTCTCAGACAGTCTCAGACATTCTCTATCACTCTCTGACACTCTCTGAAACTCTCTGATACTCTCTGACATTCTCAGACACACTCAGACACTCTCCGACACTCTCACACTCTCTGACAATCTCTGACACTCTCTGACACACTCTGTCCCTCTCTGACACTATCTGATACTCTCTGACACTCTCACACTCTCTGACACTCTCACACTCTCTGATACTCTCTGACACTCTCTCACTATCTCTGACATTCTCTCACACTCTCTGACACTCTCTGACCCTCTGTGACAATGTCTGACACTTTCTGACACACTCAGACACTCTCTATCTCTCTCTGACACTTTCAGACACTCTCTGACACTCTCTATCACTCTATATCACTCTCTGACTCTTTCAGATACTCTCTGTCACTCTCTGTCACTCTCTATCACTCTCTATCACTCTCTGAAGCTCTCTGACACTCTCTGACACTCTCTATCACTCTCAGACACTCTCTGACACTTTCAGACACTCTCTGCCACTCTCTATCATTCTCTGACACTCTCTGACACTCGCACACTCTCTGACCCTCTCTGACACTCTTTCACACTCTCTGACACTCTCTGAACCTCTCTGACCTTCTCTGATACTCTCAGACACTCTTTGGCACACTCTATCACTCTCTGACACTCTCTATCACTGTCAAAAATTCACAATCACTTTCCATCACTCTCTGAACCTCTTTGACACTCTCCGGCACTTTCAGATACACTCAGACACACTCAGACACACTCAGACACTCTCTGACTCTCTCTATCACTCTCTGACACTCCCTGATACACTGTGGCACTCTCAGACACTCTCTGACTCTCTCTATCACTCTCTGACACTCTCTGATACACTCTGACACTCTCAGACACTCTCAGACTCTCTCTATCACTCTCTGACACTCTCTGACACTCTCTGACACTCTCTGACACTCTCTGATACACTCTGACACTCTCAGACACTCTCTGACACACTCAGAACATTCTCTACCACTATCTATCGCTCTCTGACACTCTCTGATACACTCTGACACTCTCAGACACTCTCAGACACTCTCTGACACTCTCTATCACTCTCTGACTCAATCTGACACTCTCAGACAGTCTCAGACACTCTCTATCACTCTCTGACACTCTCTGACACTCTTTGACACTCTCTGACACTCTCTGACACTCTCTGATACACTGTGACACTCTCTGACACTCTCTATCACTCTCTGACACTATCTGACAATCTCAGACACAATCAGACACTCTCTGACACTCTCTATCAATCTCTGACACTCTCTGACACTTTCAGACACTCTCTGCCACTCTCTATCACTCTCTGACACTCTCTAACACTCTCTGACACTCTCTGACCCTCTCTGTCACTCTCTGACACTCTCTGACACTCTCTGACACTCTCTATCACTCTCTGACACTCTCTTACTATCTCAGACACACTCAGACACTCTCTGACAATTTCTGACACTATCTATCACTCTCTGACACTCTCTGACACTTTCAGACACTCTCTGCAACTCTCTCTCACTCTCTATCACTCTCTGACACGCTCTGACACTCTCACACTCTCTGACACTCTCACACACTCTCACTCTCTCTCACACACTCTCTGACACTCTCTGACCCTCTCTGACACTCTCTGACACTCTCTATCACTCTCTATCACTCTCTATCACTCTCTATCACTCTCTATCACTCTCTGACACTCTCTGACACTCTCAGACACTCTCTGACACTTTCAGACACTCTCTGCCACTCTCTATCCCTCTCTGACACTCTCTGACACTCGCACACTCTCTGACACTCTCTGACACTCTTTCATACTCTCTGACACTCTCTATCCCTCTCTGACACTCTCTGGCACACTCTATCACTCTCTGACACTCTCTATCACTGTGAATCATTCTCAATCACTCTCAATTACTCTCTGACACTCTCTGACACTCTCTATCACTCTCAGCCTTCTCTGTATCACTCTCTGACACTCTCTGACACTCTCTGACACTCGCACACTCTCTGACACTCTTTCAGACTCTCTGACACTCTCTGACACTCTTTCACACTCTCTGCCACTCTCTGACCATCTCTGAAACTCTCTGACACTCTCAGACACTCTCTGGCACACTCTATCACTCTCTGACACTCTCTGGCACTCTCTGGCACACTCTATCACTCTCTGACACTTTCTGATACACTCTAGCACTCTCAGACACTCTCTGACTCTCTCTATCACTCTCTGACACTCTCTGATACACTCTGTCACTCTCTGACACTCTCTGACACTCTCTGATACACTCTGGCACTCTCAGACACACTCTGACACTCTCTATCACTCGCTGACACTCTCTGATACACTCTGACACTCTCAGACACTCTCTGATACACTCTGGCACTCTCAGACACTCTCTGACACTAACTATCACTCTCTGACACTCTCTATCACTCTCTGACACTCTCTGATACACTCAGACACTCTCTACCACTCTCTATCACTCTCTGACACTCTCTGATACACTCTGACACTCTCAGACACTCTCTGACACACTCAGACACTCTCTACCACTCTCATTCACTCTCTGACACTCTCTGATACACTCTAACACTCTCAGACACTCTCTGACACTCTCTCTCACTCTCTGACTCAATCTGACACTCTCAGACAGTCTCAGACACTCTCTATCACTCTCTGACACTCTCTGAAACTCTCTGATACTCTCTGACATTCTCAGACACACTCAGACACTCTCTGACACTCTCACACTCTCTGACAATCTCTGACACTCTCTCACTCTCTCTGACATTCTCTCACACTCTCTGACACTCTCTGACCCTCTGTGACAATGTCTGACACTTTCTGACTCACTCAGACACTCTCTATCTCTCTCTGACACTTTCAGACACTCTCTGCCACTCTCTATCACTCTCTATCACTCTCTGACACTCTCTGACACTCTCTGACACTCTCTGACACTCTCTGACACTCTTTTACACTCTCTGACACTCTCTGAACCTCTCTGACCTTCTCTGATACTCTCAGACACTCTTTGGCACACTCTATCACTCTCTGACACTCTCTATCACTGTCAAAAATTCGCAATCACTCTCAATCACTCTCTGAACCTCTTTGACACTCTCCGGCACTTTCAGATACACTCAGACACACTCAGACACTCTCTGACTCTCTCTATCACTCTCTGACACTCTCTGATACACTGTGGCACTCTCAGACACTCTCTGACTCTCTCTATCACTCTCTGACACTCTCTGATACACTCTGACACTCTCAGACACTCTCTGACACACTCAGAACATTCTCTACCACTCTCTATCGCTCTCTGACACTCTCTGATACACTCTGACACTCTCAGACACTCTCAGACACTCTCTGACACTCTCTATCACTCTCTGACTCAATCTGACACTCTCAGACAGTCTCAGACACTCTCTATCACTCTCTATCACTCTCTGACACTCTCTATCGCTCTCTGACACTCTCTGACACTCTCTGACACTCTCTGACACTCTCTGATACACTGTGACACTCTCTGACACTCTCTATCACTCTCTGACACTATCTGACAATCTCAGACACAATCAGACACTCTCTGACACTCTCTATCATCTCTCTGACACTCTCTGACACTTTCAGACACTCTCTGCCACTCTCTTACAATCTCAGACACACTCAGACACTCTCTGACAATTTCTGACACTATCTATCACTCTCTGACACTCTCTGACACTTTCAGACACTCTCTGCCACTCTCTCTCTCACTCTCTATCACTCTCTGACACGCTCTGACACTCTCACACTCTCTGACACTCTCACACACTCTCACACTCTCTCACACACTCTCTGACACTCTCTGACCCTCTCTGACACTCTCTGACACTCTCTATCACTCTCTATCACTCTCTATCACTCTCTGACACTCTCTGACACTCTCTATAACTCTCAGACACTCTCTGACACTTTCAGACACACTCTGCCACTCTCTATCCCTCTCTGACACTCTCTGACACTCGCACACTCTCTGCCACTCTCTGACACTCTTTCATACTCTCTGACACTCTCTGACCCTCTCTGACCCTCTCTGACCCTCTCTGACTCTCTCTGACTCTCTCAGACACTCTCTGGCACACTCTATCACTCTCTGACACTCTCTATCACTGTGAATCATTCTCAATCACTCTCAATTACTCTCTGACACTCTCTGACACTCTCTATCACTCTCAGCCTTCACTGTATCACTCTCTGACACTCTCTGACACTCTCTGACACTCGCACACTCTCTGACACTCTTTCACACTCTCTGACACTCTCTGACACTCTTTCACACTCTCTGCCACTCTCTGACCGTCTCTGAAACTCTCTGACACTCTCAGACACTCTCTGGCACACTCTATCACTCTCTGACACTCTCTGGCACACTCTATCACTCTCTATCACTCTCTGATGCACTCCGACAGTCTCAGACAGTCTCAGACACTCTCTATCACTCTCTGAAACTCTCTGACACTCTCTGACACTCTCTGACACTCTCTGACACTCTCTGATACACTCTGGCACTCTCAGAAACTCTCTGGCACTCTCTATCACTCGCTAACACTCTCTGATACACTCTGACACTCTCAGACACTCTCTGACAAACTCAGACACTCTCTACCACTCTCATTCACTCTCTGACACTCTCTGATACACTCTAACACTCTCAGACACTCTCTGACACTCTCTCTCACTCTCTGACTCAATCTGACACTCTCAGACAGTCTCAGACACTCTCTATCACTCTCTGACACTCTCTGAAACTCTCTGATACTCTCTGACATTCTCAGACACACTCAGACACTCTCTGACAATCTCTGACACTCTCTGACACACTCTGTCCCTCTCTGACACTCTCTGACACTATCTGATACTCTCTGACACTCTCACACTCTCTGAAACTCTCACACTCTCTGATACTCTCTGACACTCTCTCACTCTCTCTGACATTCTCTCACACTCTCTGACACTCTCTGACCCTCTGTGACAATGTCTGACACTTTCTGACAAACTCTATCACTCTCTGACACTCTCTGACTCTCTCTGACACACTCAGACACTCTCTATCTCTCTCTGACACTTTCAGACACTCTCTGACACTCTCTATCACTCTATATCACTCTCTGACACTTTCAGATACTCTCTGTCACTCTCTATCACTCTCTATCACTCTCTGACACTCTCTGACACTCTCTGACACTCTCTGACACTCTCTATCACTCTCAGACACTCTCTGACACTTGCAGACACTCTCTGCCACTCTCTATCACTCTCTGACACTCTCTGACACTCGCACACTCTCTGAACCTCTCTGACCTTCTCTGATACTCTCAGACACTCTTTGGCACACTCTATCACTCTCTGACACTCTCTATCACTGTCAAAAATTCGCAATCACTCTCAGTCACTCTCTGAACCTCTTTGACACTCTCCGGCACTTTCAGATACACTCAGACACACTCAGACACTCTCTCTCACTCTCTATCACTCTCTGACACTCTCTGATACACTGTGGCACTCTCAGACACTCTCTGACTCTCTCTATCACTCTCTGACACTCTCTGATACACTCAGACACTCTCAGACACTCTCAGACACTCTCAGACACTCTCAGACACTCTCTGACACACTCAGAACATTCTCTACCACTCTCTATCACTCTCTGACACTCTCTGATACACTCTGACACTCTCAGACACTCTCTGACACTCTCTATCACTTTCTGACTCAATCTGACACTCTCAGACAGTCTCTGATACTCTCTGATGCACTGTGACACTCTCTGACACTCTCTATCACTCTCTGACACTATCTGACAATCTCAGACACAATCAGACACTCTCTGACACTCTCTATCACTCTCTGACACTCTCTGACACTTTCAGACACTCTCTGTCACTCTCTATCACTCTCTGACACTCTCTAACACTCTCTGACACTCTCTGTCACTCTCTGTCACTCTCTGTCACTCTCTGACCCTCTCTGACACTCTCTTACAATCTCAGACACATTCAGACACTCTCTGACAATTTCTGACACTCTCTATCACTCTCTGACACTCTCTGACACTTTCAGACACTCTCTGCCACTCTCTCTCACTCTCTCTCACTCTCTCTCACTCTCTATCACTCTCTATCACTCTCTGACACTCTCTGACACTCTCACACTCTCTGACACTCTCACACTCTCTGACACTCTCACACACTCTCACACACTCTCACACACTCTCTGACACTCTCTGACCCTCTCTGACACTCTCTGTCACTGTCTGTCACTCTCTGACACTCCCACACTCTCTGACACTCTCACTCTCTCTGACACTCTCTGACACTCTCTGACACTCTCTCACACTCTCTCACCCTCTCTGACCCTCTCTGACCCTCTCTGACCCTCTCTGACCCTCTCTGACACTCTCTGACGCTCTTTGACACTCTCTGACGCTCTCTGACACTCTCTTACACTTTCCATCACTCTCTGACACTCTCTGATACACTGTGACACTCTCAGACACACTCTGACACACTCAGACACTCTCTACCACACTCTATCACTCTCTCACACTGTCAAACACTCTCTGATACACTCCAACACTCTCAGACACTCTCTGACACTCTCTATCACTATCTGACACTCGCTGACACTCTCTGACAGTCTCAGACACTCTCTATCACTATCTGACAATCTCTGACACTCTCTGAAACTCTCTGATACTCTCTACTACACTCTGACACTCTCTATCTCTCTCTGACACTCTCTGACACTCTCATACACACTCAGATCCTCTCTGACACTCTCTATCACTCTCTGACACTCTCTATCACTCTCTGACACTCTCTGACACTCTCTGATACTCTATATCACTCTCTGACACTCTCTGACACACTCAGACACTCACTGACACTTTCAGACACTCTCTGCCACTCTCTATCACTCTCTATCACTCTCTGAAATTCTCTATCACTCTCTGACACTCTCTGATACTCTGTCTCACCCTCTCTCACACTCTCTGACACTCTCTGACCCTCCCTGACACGCTCAGAGACTCTCTGACACTCTCTATCACTCTCTGACACTCTCTGACAATCTCAGACACACTCAGACACTCTCTGACATTCTCGAACACTCTCGGACACTCTCTGACACTCTCTATCACTCTCTGACACTCTCTGACACTCTCTGACACTTTCAGACACACTCAGACACTCACTGACACTTTCAGACACTCTCTGCCACTCTCTATCACTCTCTATCACTCTCTGAAATTCTCTATCACTCTCTGACACTCTCTGATACTCTGTCTGACCCTCTCTCACACTCTCTGACACTCTCTGACCCTCCCTGACACGCTCAGAGACTCTCTGACACTCTCTATCACTCTCTGACACTCTCTGACAATCTCAGACACACTCAGACACTCTCTGACATTCTCGAACACTCTCGGACACTCTCTGACACTCTCTATCACTCTCTGACACTCTCTGACACTCTCTGACACTTTCAGACACTCTCTGCTACTCTCTATCACTCTCTGACACTATCTGACACTCTCTGACACGATCACACTCTCTGACACTCTCACACTCGCTGACACTCTCTGACACTCTCTCATACTTTCTGACATTCTCTCACACTCTCTGACACTCTCTGACACTCTCTGACCCTCTCTGACAATCTCTGACACTCTCTGACAAACTCTATCACTCTCTGACACTCTCTGACACACTCAGACACTCTCTTTCACTCTCTGACACTTTCAGACACTCTCTGCCACTCTCAATCACTCTATATCACTCTATATCACTCTCTGACACTCTCTATCACTCTCTGACACTCTCTGACACTCTCTGACACTCTCTGACACTCTCTGGCACACTCTATCACTCTCTATCACTCTCTATCACTCTCTATCACTCTCTGCCACTCTTTCACACTCTTTCACACTCTCTGACACTCTCTGACCCTCTCTGACCCTCTCTGACACTCTCAGACACTCTCAGACACTCTCAGACACTCTCTGGCACACTCTATCACTCTCTGACACTCTCTGACACTCTCTGACACTCTCTGACACTCTCTGACACTCGCACACTCTCTGACACTCTCTGACACTCTCTGACACTCTCTGACACTCTCTGACACTCTTTCACACTCTCTGACACTCTCTGACCCTCTCGGACACTCTTTGACACTCTCAGACACTCTTTCACACTCTCTGACCCTCTCGGACACTCTCGGACACTCTCTGACACTCTCAGACACTCTTTCACACTCTCAGACACTCTCTGGCACACTCTATCACTCTCTGACACTCTCTGACACTCTCTATCACTCTCTGACACTCTCTGATGCACTCTGGCACTCTCAGACACTCTCTGACTCTCTCTATCACTCTCTGACACTCTCTGATACACTCTGACACTCTCAGACAGTCTCAGACTGTCTCAGACACTCTCTGACACTCTCTGACACTCTCTGACACTCTCTGACACTCTCTGATACACTCTGGCATTCTCAGACACTCTCTGACACACTCAGACACTCTCTACCACTCTCATTCACTCTCTGACACTCTCTGATACACTCTGACACTCTCAGACACACTCAGATACTCTCTGTCACTCTCTGACACTTTCAGACACTCTCTGCCACTCTCTAACACTCTATATCGCTCTCTGACACTTTCAGACACTCTCTGCCACTCTCTCTCCCTCTCTGACACTCTCTGACACTCGCACACTCTCTGCCACTCTCTGACACTCTCTGACACTCTCTGACCCTCTCTGACACTCTGTGACACTCGCACACACTCTGACACTCTCTGACACTCTTTCAAACTCTCTGACACTCTCTGACACTCTTTCACACTCTCTGACACTCTCTGACACTCGCTCACTCTCTGCCACTCTCTGACACTCTGTGACACTCTCTGACACTCTCTGACCCTCTCTGACCCTCTCTGACACTCTCAGACACTCTCTGGCACACTCTATCACTCTCTGACACTCTCGATCACTGTGAATCATTCTCAATCACTCTCAATTACTCTCTGACACTCTCTGACACTCTCTATCACTCTCAGCCTTCTCTGTATCACTCTCTGACACTCTCTGACACTCTCTGACACTCGCACACTCTCTGACACTCTCTGACACTCTTTCACACTCTCTGACACTCTCTGACACTCTTTCACACTCTCTGACACTCTCTGACACTCGCACACTCTCTGACACTCTCTGACACTCTCTGACACTCTGTGACACTCGCACACTCTCTGACACTCTCTGACACTCTCTGACACTCTTTCACACTCTCTATCACTCTCAGACACTTTCAGACACTCTCTGCCACTCTCTATCCCTCTCTGACACTCTCTGACACTCGCACACTCTCTGCCACTCTCTGACACTCTTTCACGCTCTCTGACACTCTCTGACACTCTCTGACCCTCTCTGACCCACTCTGACACTCTCAGACACTCTCTGGCCCACTCTATCACTCTCTGACACTCTCTGGCACTGTCTATCACTGTGAATCATTCTCAATCACTCTCAATTACTCTCTGACACTCTCTATCACTCTCAGACATCTCTGTATCACTCTCTGACACTCTCTGACACTCTCTGACACTCGCACACTCTCTGACACTGTCTGACACTCTTTCACACTCTCTGACAATCTCTGATACACTCTGGCACTCTCAGACACTCTCTGACACTCTCTATCACTCTCTATCACTCTCTGACACTCTCTGACACTCTCAGACACTCTCAGACACTCTCAGACACTCTCGATCACTCTCTGACGCTCTCTGACACGCTCTGATACACTCTGGCACTCTCTGATACACTCTAACACTCTCTGACACTCTCTGACACTCTCTGACACTCTCTGACACACTCAGACACTCTCAGACACTCTCTGCCACTTTCTATCCCTCTCTGACACTCTCTGACACTCTCTATCCCTCTCTGACACTCTCTGACACTCTTTCACACTCTCTGACACTCTCTGACCCTCTCTGACCCTCTCTGACCCTCTCTGACACTCTCTGACACTCTCTATCACTCTCAGACTTCTCTGTATCACTCACTGACACTCTCTGACACTCGCACACTCTCTGACACTGTCTGACACTCTTTCACACTCTCTGACAATCTCTGACACTCTCTATCACTCTCTGACACTCTCTATCACTCTCTATCACTCTCTGACACTCTCTGATACACTCTGGCACTCTCAGGCACTCTCTGACTCTCTCTATCACTCTCTGACACTCTCTGATACACTCTGACACTCTCAGACACTCTCAGACACTCTCAGACACTCTCAGACACTCTCTGATACACTCTGGCACTCTCAGACACTCTCTGACACACTCAGACACTCTCGACCACTCTCTATCACTCTATATCACTCGCTGATACTTTCAGACACTCTCTGCCACTCTCTATCACTCTCTATCGCTCTCTGACACTCTCTATCACTCTCTGACACTCTCTATCACTCTCTGACACTCTCTGACACTTTCAGACACTCTCTGCTACTCTCTATCACTCTCTGACACTCTGACACTCTCTGACACTCTCTGACACTCTCTGACACACTCTGTCCCTCTCTGACACTCTCTGACACTCTCTGACCCTATCTGACCCTCTCTGACACTCTTTCACACTCTCTGACACTCTCTGATACTCTCTGACACTCTCTGACCCTCTCTGACACTCTCTGACACTCTCTGACACTCTCTGGCACACTCTGGCACACTCTATCACTCTCTGACACTCTCTATCACTCTCTATCACTCTCTATCACTCTCTGACACTTTCTGATACACTCTGGCACTCTCAGACACTCTCTGACTCTCTCTATCACTCTCTGACACTCTCTGATACACTCTGACACTCTCTATGACTATCTGACACTCTCTGATACTCTCTCTGACCCTCTCTGACACTCTCTGACACTCTCAGACACTCTCTGGCACACTCTGGCACACTCTATCACTCTCTGACACTCTCTAACACTCTCTAAAACTCTCTATCACTCTCTGACACTTTCTGATACACTCTGGCACTCTCAGACACTCTCTGACACTCTCTATCACTCTCTGCCACTCTCTGACAATCTCAGACACTCTCTGACACTCTCTGACACTCTCGAACACTCTCTGACACTCTCTGACACTTTCATACACTCTCTGCCACTCTCTATCACTCTATATCACTCGCTGACACTTTCAGACACTCTCTGCCACTCTCTATCACTCTCTGACACTCTCTATCACTCTCTGACACTCTCTGACACTTTCAGACACTCTCTGCTACTCTCTATCACTCTCTGACACTCTCTGACACTCTCTGACACTCTCACACTCTCTCACACTCTCTGACACTCTCTGACACTCTCTGACACACTCTGTCCCTCTCTGACACTCTCTGACACTATCTGACACTCTCTGACACTATCACACTCTCTGACACTCTCTGACACACTCTGTCCCTCTCTGACACACTCTGTCCCTCTCTGACACTCTCTGACACTATCTGACACTCTCTGACACTATCATACTCTCTGACATTCTCTCACACTCTCTGACACTCTCTATAACTGTGAATCATTCTCAATCACTCTCAATTACTCTCTGACACTCTCTGACACTCTCTATCACTCTCAGACTTCTCTGTATCACTCTCTGACACTCTCTGACACTCTCTGACACTCGCACACTCTCTGACACTCGCACACTCTCTGACACTCTCTGACACTCTCTGACACTCTTTCACACTCTCTGACACTCTCTGACACTCTTTCACACTCTCTGACACTCTCTGACACTCTCTGACACTCTCTGACACTCTCTGGCACACTCTATCACTCTCTGACACTCTCTATCACTCTCTGACACTCTCTATCACTCTCTATCACTCTCTATCACTCTCTATCACTCTCTGACACTTTCTGATACACTCTGGCACTCTCAGACATTCTCTGACTCTCTCTATCACTCTGACACTCTCTGATACACTCTGACACTCTCTATGACTATCTGACACTCTCTGATACTCTCTCTGACCCTCTCTCACACTCTCTGACACTCTCTGACCCTCCCTGACACGCTCTGAGACTCTCTGACACTCTCTATCACTCTCTGCCACTCTCTGACAATCTCTGACAATCTCAGACACACTCAGACACTCTCTGACTCTCTCGAACACTCTCTGACACTCTCTGACACTTTCACACACTCTCTGCCACTCTCTATCACTCTATATCACTCGCTGACGCTTTCAGACACTCTCTGCCACTCTCTATCACTCTCTATCACTCTCTGACACTCTCTATCACTCTCTGACACTCTCTATCACTCTTTGACACTTTCAGACACTCTCTGCTACTCTCTATCACTCTCTGACACTCTCTGACACTCTCTGACACTCTCTGACACTCTCACACTCTCTCACACTCTCTGACACTCTCTGACACTCTCTGACACTCTCTGACACTCTCACACTCTCTGACACTCTCTGACCCACTCTGTCCGTCTCTGACACTCTCTGACACTATCTGACACTCTCTGACACTATCATACTCTCTGACATTATCTCACACTCTCTGACACTCTCTGACCCTCTCTGACAATCTCTGACACTCTCTGACAAACTCTATCACTCTCTTACACTCTCTGACACACTCAGACACTCTCTATCACTCTCTGACACTTTCAGACACTCTCTGCCACTCTCAATCACTCTATATCACTCTATATCACTCTCTGACACTCTCTATCACTCTCTCACTCTCTCACTCTCTGACACTCTCTGACACTCTCTGACACTTGTGACACTCTCTGACACTCTCTGACACTCTCTGACACTCTCTATCACTCTCAGACACTCTCTGGCACACTCTATCACTCTCTGACACTCTCTGACACTCTCTGACAAACTCTATCACTCTCTGACACTCTCTGACACTCTCTGACACTCGCACACTCTCTGACACTCTCTGACCCTCTCTGACACTCTCTGACACTCTCTGACACTCTCTGGCACACTCTATCACTCTCTGACACACTCTGACACTCTCTGACACTCGCACACTCTCTGACACTCTCTGACACTCTTTCACACTCGCTGACACTCTCTGATACTCTTTCACACTCTCTGACACTCTCAGACACTCTCTGGCACACTCTGGCACACTCTATCACTCTCTGACACTCTCTATCACTCTCTATCACTCTCTGACACTTTCTGATACACTCTGGCACTCTCAGACACTCTCTGACATTCTCTATCACTCTCTGCCACTCTCTGACAATCTCAGACACACTCTGACACTCTCTGGCACTCTCGAACACTCTCTGACACTCTCTGACACTTTCACACACTCTCTGCCACTCTCTATCACTCTATATCACTCGCTGACACTTTCAGACACTCTCTGCCAGTCTCTATCACTCTCTGACACTCTCTATCACTCTCTGACACTCTCTGACACTTTCAGACACTCTCTGCTACTCTCTATCACTCTCTGACACTCTCTGACACTCTCTGACACTCTCACACTCTCTCACACTCTCTGACACTCTCTGACACACTCTGTCCCTCTCTGACACTCTCTGACACTATCTGACACTCTCTGACACTATCACACTCTCTGACACTCTCACACTCTCTGACACTCTCTGACACACTCTGTCCCTCTCTGACACTCTCTGACACTATCTGACACTCTCTGACACTATCATACTCTCTGACATTCTCTCACACTCTCTGACACTCTCTATAACTGTGAATCATTCTCAATCACTCTCAATTACTCTCTGACACTCTCTGACACTCTCTATCACTCTCAGACACTCTCTGGCACACTCTATCACTCTCTGACACTCTCTGACACTCTCTGACAAACTCTATCACTCTCTGACACTCTCTGACACTCTCTGACACTCGCACACTCTCTGACACTCTCTGACCCTCTCTGACACTCTCTGACACTCTCTGACACTCTCTGGCACACTCTATCACTCTCTGACACTCTCTGACACTCTCTGACACTCGCACACTCTCTGACACTCTCTGACACTCTCTGACACTCTTTCACACTCGCTGACACTCTCTGATACTCTTTCACACTCTCTGACACTCTCAGACACTCTCTGGCACACTCTGGCACACTCTATTACTCTCTGACACTCTCTATCACTCTCTATCACTCTCTGACACTTTCTGATACACTCTGGCACTCTCAGACACTCTCAGACACTCTCTGACACTCTCTATCACTCTCTGCCACTCTCTGACAATCTCAGACACTCTCTGACACTCTCTGACACTCTCGAACACTCTCTGACACTCTCTGACACTTTCACACACTCTCTGCCACTCTCTATCACTCTATATCACTCGCTGACACTTTCAGACACTCTCTGCCACTCTCTATCACTCTCTGACACTCTCTATCACTCTCTGACACTCTCTGACACTTTCAGACACTCTCTGCTACTCTCTATCACTCTCTGACACTCTCTGACACTCTCTGACACTCTCACACTCTCTCACACTCTCTGACACTCTCTGACACACTCTGTCCCTCTCTGACACTCTCTGACACTATCTGACACTCTCTGACACTATCACACTCTCTGACACTCTCACACTCTCTGACACTCTCTGACACACTCTGTCCCTCTCTGACACTCTCTGACACTATCTGACACTCTCTGACACTATCATACTCTCTGACATTCTCTCACAGTCTCTGACACTCTCTATAACTGTGAATCATTCTCAATCACTCTCAATTACTCTCTGACAATCTCTGACACTCTCTATCACTCTCAGACACTCTCTGGCACACTCTATCACTCTCTGACACTCTCTGACAAACTCTATCACTCTCTGACACTCTCTGACACTCTCTGACACTCGCACACTCTCTGACACTCTCTGACCCTCTCTGACACTCTCTGACACTCTCTGACACTTTCTGGCACACTCTATCACTCTCTGACACTCTCTGACACTCTCTGACACTCGCACACTCTCTGACACTCTCTGACACTCTCTGACACTCTTTCACACTCGCTGACACTCTCTGATACTCTTTCACACTTTCTGACACTCTCAGACACTCTCTGGCACACTCTGGCACACTCTATCACTCTCTGACACTCTCTATCACTCTCTATCACTCTCTATCACTCTCTGACACTTTCTGATACACTCTGGCACTCTCAGACACTCTCAGACACTCTCTGACACTCTCTATCACTCTCTGCCACTCTCTGACAATCTCAGACACTCTCTGACACTCTCTGACACTCTCGAACACTCTCTGACACTCTCTGACACTTTCACACACTCTCTGCCACTCTCTAGCACTCTATATCACTCGCTGACACTTTCAGACACTCTCTGCCACTCTCTATCACTCTCTGACACTCTCTATCACTCTCTGACACTCTCTGACACTTTCAGACACTCTCTGCTACTCTCTATCACTCTCTGACACTCTCTGACACTCTCTGACACTCTCACACTCTCTCACACTCTCTGACACTCTCTGACACACTCTGTCCCTCTCTGACACTCTCTGACACTATCTGACACTCTCTGACACTATCACACTCTCTGACACTCTCACACTCTCTGACACTCTCTGACACACTCTGTCCCTCTCTGACACTCTCTGACACTATCTGACACTCTCTGACACTATCATACTCTCTGACATTCTCTCACACTCTCTGACACTCTCTATAACTGTGAATCATTCTCAATCACTCTCAATTACTCTCTGACACTCTCTGACACTCTCTATCACTCTCAGACTTCTCTGTATCACTCTCTGACACTCTCTGATACTCTCTGACACTCGCACACTCTCTGACACTCGCACACTCTCTGACACTCTCTGACACTCTCTGACACACTTTCACACTCTCTGACACTCTTTCACACTCTCTGACACTCTCTGACACTCTCTGACACTCTCTGACACTCTCTGGCACACTCTATCACTCTCTGACACTCTCTATCACTCTCTGACACTCTCTATCACTCTCTATCACTCTCTGACACTTTCTGATACACTTTGGCACTCTCTGACCCTCCCTGACACGCTCTGAGACTCTCTGACACTCTCTATCACTCTCTGCCACTCTCTGACACTCTCTATCACTCTCAGACTTCTCTGTATCACTCTCTGACACTCTCTGACACTCTCTGACACTCGCACACTCTCTGACACTCGCACACTCTCTGACACTCTCTGACACTCTCTGACACTCTTTCACACTCTCTGACACTCTCTGACACTCTTTCACAATCTCTGACACTCTCTGACACTCTTTCACACTCTCTGACACTCTCTGACACTCTTTCACACTCTGTGACACTCTCTGGTACACTCTGACACTCTCTATGACTATCTGACACTCTCTGATACTCTCTCTGACCCTCTCTCACACTCTCTGACACTCTCTGACACTCTCTGACCCTCCCTGACACGCTCTGAGACTCTCTGACACTCTCTATCACTCTCTGCCACTCTCTGACAATCTCTGACAATCTCAGACACACTCAGACACTCTCTGACTCTCTCGAACACTCTCTGACACTCTCTGACACTTTCACACACTCTCTGCCACTCTCTATCACTCTATATCACTCGCTGACGCTTTCAGACACTCTCTGCCACTCTCTATCACTCTCTGTCACTCTCTGACACTCTCTATCACTCTCTGACACTCTCTATCACTCTTTGACACTTTCAGACACTCTCTGCTACTCTCTGACACTCTCTGACACTCTCTGACACTCTCTCACACTCTCTGACACTCTCTGACACTCTCTGACACTATCACACTCTCTGACACTCTCACACTCTCTGACACTCTCTGACCCACTCTGTCCGTCTCTGACACTCTCTGACACTATCTGACACTCTCTGACACTATCATACTCTCTGACATTATCTCACACTCTCTGACACTCTCTGACCCTCTCTGACAATCTCTGACACTCTCTGACAAACTCTATCACTCTCTTACACTCTCTGACACACTCAGACACTCTCTATCACTCTCTATCACTCTCTGACACTTTCAGACACTCTCTGCCACTCTCAATCACTCTATATCACTCTATATCACTCTCTGACACTCTCTATCACTCTCTCACTCTCTCACTCTCTGACACTCTCTGACACTCTGTGACACTCTGTGACACTCTCTGACACTCTCTATCACTCTCAGACACTCTCTGGCACACTCTATCACTCTCTGACACTCTCTGACACTCTCTGACAAACTCTATCACTCTCTGACACTCTCTGACACTCTCTGACACTCGCACACTCTCTGACACTCTCTGACCCTCTCTGACACTCTCTGACACTCTCTGACACTCTCTGACACTCTCTGGCACACTCTATCACTCTCTGACACTCTCTGACACTCTCTGACACTCGCACACTCTCTGACACTCAGTGACACTCTTTCACACTCGCTGACACTCTCTGATACTCTTTCACACTCTCTGACACTCTCTGACCCTCTCTGACACTCTCTGACACTCTCTTTCACTCTCTGACACTCTCTGACACTTTCTGATACACTCTGGCACTCTCAGACACTCTCTGACTCTCTCTATCACTCTCTGACACTCTCTGATACACTCTGACACTCTCTATGACTATCTGACACTCTCTGATACTCTCTCTGACCCTCTCTCACACTCTCTGACACTCTCTGACCCTCCCTGACACGCTCTGAGACTCTCTGACACTCTCTAACACTCTCTGCCACTCTCTGACAATCTCAGACACACTCAGACACTCTCTGACAATCTCGAACACTCTCTGACACTCTCTGACACTTTCACACACTCTCTGCCACTCTCTATCACTCCATATCACTCGCTGACACTTTCAGACACTCTCTGCCACTCTCTATCACTCTCTATCACTCTCTGACACTCTCTATCACTCTCTGACACTCTCTATCACTCTCTGACACTCTCTGACACTTTCAGACATTCTCTGCTACTCACTATCACTCTCTGACACTCTCTGACACTCTCTGACACTGTCACACTCTCTCACACTCTCTGACACTCTCTGACACTCTCTGACACTCTCTGACACACTCTGTCCCTCTCTGACACTCTCTGACACTATCTGACACTCTCTGACACTATCACACTCTGACACTCTTACACTCTCTGAAACTCTCTGACACACTCTGTCATTCTCTGACACTCTCTGACACTCTCTGACACTCTCTGACACTATCTGACACTCTCTGACACTATCATACTCTCTGACATTCTCTCACACTCTCTGACACTCTCTGACAATCTCTGAAAATCTCTGACACTCTCTGACAAACTCGATCACTCTCTGACACTCTCTGACACACTCAGACACTCTCTATCACTCTCTGACACTTTCAGACACTCTCTATCATTCTATATCACTCTATATCACTCTCTGACACTCTCTATCACTCTCTATCACTCTCTGACACTCTCTATCACTCTCTGACACTCTCTATCACTCTCTGACACTCTCTGACACTCTGTGACACTCTCTGACACTCTCTGACACACTCTGACACTCTCTATCACTCTCTATCACTCTCTATCACTCTCTGACACTCTCTGACACTCTCTGACACTCTGTGACACTCTCTGACACTCTCTGACACTCTCTATCACTCTCAGACACTCTCTGACACTTTCAGACACTCTCTGACACTCTCTAACCCTCTCTGACACTCTCTGACACTCGCACACTCTCTGCCACTCTCTGACACTCTTTCACACTCTTTCACACTCTCTGACACTCGCTGACCCTCTCTGACCCTCTCCAACACTCTCAGACATTCTCAGACACTGTCTGGCACACTCTATCTCTCTCTGACACTCTCTGACACTCTCTATCACTGTGAATCATTCTCAATCACTCTCAATTACTCTCTGACACTCTCTGACACTCTCTATCACTCTCAGCCTTCTCTGTATCACTCTCTGACACTCGCACTCTCTCTGACGCTGTCTGACACTCTTTCACACTCTCAGACACTCTCTGACACTCTCTATCACTCTCTGACACTCTCTATCACTCTATGACACTCTCTGACACTCTCTGATACACTCTGGCACTCTCAGACACTCTCTGACTCTCTCTATCACTCTCTGACACTCTCTGATACACTCTGACACTCTCAGACAGTCTCAGACACTCTCTATCACTCTCTGACACTCTCTGACACTCTCTGACACTCTCTGATACACTCTGGCACTCTCTGACACACTCAGACACTCTCTATCACTCTCTGACACTCTCTGACACACTCAGACACTCTCTGACACTCTCTGACACTCTCTGACACTCTCTGACACTCTCTGACACACTCAGACACACTCCGTCACTCTCTGACACTTTCAGACACTCTCTGCCACTCTCTATCACTCTAGCTCACTCTCTGACACGCTCTATCACTCTCTATCACTCTCTATCACTCTCTATCACTCTCTATCACTCTCTGACACTCTCTGACACACTCTGACACTCTCTATCACTCTCAGACACTCTCTGACACTCGCACACTCTCTGCCACTCTCTGACACTCTTTCACAGTCTCTGACACTCTCTGACCCTATCTGACCCTCTCTGACTCTCTCAGACACTCTCTGGCACACTCTATCACTCTCTGACACTCTCTATCACTGTGAATCATACTCAATCACTCTCAATTACTCTCTGACACTCTCTGACACTCTCTATCACTCTCAGGCTTCTCTGTATCACTCTCTGACACTCTCTGACACTCTCTGACACTCGCACACTCTCTGACACTCTCTGACACTCTTTCACACTTTCTGACACACTCTGACACTCTTTCACACTCTCTGACCCTCTCTGACACTCTCTGACACTCTCAGACACTCTCTGGCACACTCTGATACACTCTGGCACTCTCAGACACTCTCTGACACTCTCTATCACTCTCTGACACTCTCTGACACTCTCTGACACTCTCTGATACACTCTGGCACTCTCAGACACTCTCTGACACTCTCTATCACTCTCTGACACTCTCTGATACACTCTGACACTCTCAGACACTCTCTGACACACTCAGACACTCTCGACCACTCTCATTCACTCTCTGACACTCTCTGATACACTCTAACACTCTCAGACACTCTCTGACACTCTCTGACACTCTCTCTCACTCTCTGACTCAATCTGACACTCTCAGACAGTCTCTGACACTCTCTGACCCTCTCTGACAATGTCTGACACTTTCTGACAAACGCTATCACTCTCTGACACTCTCTGACACTCTCTGACACTCTCTGACACTCTTTGACACTCTCTGACACACTCAGACATTCTCTATCACTCTCTGACACTTTCAGACACTCTCTGCCACTCTCTATCACTCTATATCACTCTCTGACACTTTCAGATACTCTCTGTCACTCTCTATCACTCTCTATCACTCTCTGAAGCTCTCTGACACTCTCTGACACTTTCTGACACTCTCTGACACTCGCACACTCTCTGACCCTCTCTGACATTCTTTCACACTCTCTGACACTCTCTGAACCTCTCTGACCTTCTCTGACACTCTCAGACACTCTTTGGCACACTCTATCACTCTCTGACACTCTCTATCACTGTCAATCACTCGCAACCACTCTCAGTCACTCTCTGAACCTCTTTGACACTCTCCAGCACTTTCAGATACACTCAGACACACTCAGACACTCTCTCTCACTCTCTATCACTCTCTGACACTCTCTGATACACTGTGGCATTCTCAGACACTCTCTGACTCTCTCTATCACTCTCTATCACTCTCTGACACTCTCTGATACACTCTGACACTCTCGGACACTCTCTGACACACTCAGAACATTCCCTTACACTCTGTATCACTCTCTGACACTCTCTGATACACTCTGACACTCTCAGACACTCTCTGACACTCTCTATCACTCTCTATCACTCTCTGACTCAATCTGACACTCTCAGACAGTCTCAGACACTCTCTATCACTCTCTGACACTCTCTGACACTCTCTGACACTCTCTGATACTCTCTGATACACTGTGACACTCTCTGACACTCTCTATCACTCTCTGACACTATCTGACAATCTCAGACACAATCAGACACTCTCTGACACTCTCTATCACTCTCTATCACTCTCTGACACTCTCTGACACTCTCTATCACTCTCTGACACTCTCTCACACTCTCTGACACTCTCTGACCCTCTCTGTCACTCTCTGACCCTCTCTGACACTCTCTGACACTCTCTATCACTCTCTGACCCTCTCTTACAATCTCTGACACACTCAGACACTCTCTGACACTTTCTGACACTCTCTGACACTTTCAGACACTCTCTGCCACTCTCTCTCACTCTCTATCACTCTCTGACACTCTCTGACACTCTCTAACACTCTCTGACACTCTCTGACCCTCTCTGTCACTCTCTGTCACTCTCTGACCCTCTCTGACACTCTCTGACATTCGCTATCACTCTCTGACGCTCTCTTACAATCTCAGACACACTCAGACACTCTCTGACACTTTCTGACACTCTCTATCACTCTCTGACACTCTCTGATACACTGTGGCACTCTCAGACACTCTCTGTCTCTCTCTATCACTCTCTGACGCTCTCTGATACACTCTGACACTCTCAGACACTCTCTGACACACTCAGAACATTCTCTAACACTCTCTATCACTCTCTGACACTCTCTGATACACTCTGACACTCTCAGACACTCTCAGACACTCTCTGACACTCTCTGACACTCTCTGACACACTCAGAACATTCTCTAACACTCTCTATCACTCTCTGACACTCTCTGATACACTCTGACACTCTCAGACACTCTCTGACACTCTATCACTCTCTGACACTCTCTATCACTCTCTGACACTCTCTGACACTCTCTGACACTCTCTGATACACTGTGACACTCTCTGACACATCTATCACACTCTGACACTCTCTGACACTTTCAGACACTCTCTGCCACTCTCTATCAATCTCTGACACTCTCTAACACTCTCTGACACTCTCTGACCCTCTCTGTCACTCTCTGACCTTCTCTGACAATCTCTGACACTCTCTCTCACTCTGACACTCTCTTACAATCTCTGACACACTCAGACACTCTCTGCCACTCTCTATCAATCTCTGACACTCTCTAACACTCTCTGACACTCTCTGACACTCTCTGACCCTCTCTGTCACTCTCTGACCCTCTCTGACAATCTCTGACCCTCTCTATCACTCTCTGACACTTTCTGATACACTCTGGCACTCTCAGACACTCTCTGACTCTCTCTATCACTCTCTGACACTCTCTGACACTCTCTGACACTATCACACTCTCTGACACTCTCGCACTCTCTGACACTCTCTGACACACTCTGTCCCTCCCTGACACTCTCTGACACTATCTGACACTCTCTGACACTATCATACTCTCTGACATTCTCTCACACTCTGACACTCTCTGACACTCTCTGACACTCTCTGACAAACTCTATCACTCTCTGACACTCTCTGACACTCTCTATCACTCTATATCACTCTATATCACTCTATATCACTCTATATCACTCTCTGACACTCTCTATCACTCTCTATCACTCTCTATCACTCTCTGACACTCTCTATCACTCTGTGACACTCTCTGACACTCTCTATCACTCTCAGACACTCTCTGCCACTTTCAGACACTCTCTGCCACTCTCGAACCCTCTCTGACACTGTCTGCCACTCGCACACTCTCTGCCACTCTCTGCCACTCGTTCACACTCTCTGACACTCTCTGACCCTCTCTGACCCACTCTGACACTCTCAGACACTCTCAGACACTCTCTGGCACACTCGATCACTCTCTGACACTCTCTGACACTCTCTGACAAACTCTATCACTCTCTGACACTCTCTGACACACTCAGACACTCTCTATCACTCTCTGACACTTTCAGACACTCTCTATCACTCTCTATCACTCTCTATCACTCTCTATCACTCTCTGACACTCTCTGACACTCTCTGACACTTTCAGACACTCTCTGCCACTCTCTATCCCTCTCTGACACTCTCTGACACTCGCACACTCTCTGCCACTCTCTGACACTCTTTCACACTCTCTGACCCTCTCTGACCCTCTCTGACCCTCTCTGACACTCTCAGACACTCTTAGACACTGTCTGGCACACTCTATCACTCTCTGACACTCTCTGACACTCTCTAACACTCTCTATCACTGTGAATCATTCTCAATCACTCTCAATTACTCTCTGACACTCTCTGACAGTCTCTATCACTCTCAGCCTTCTCTGTATCACTCTCTGACACTCTCTGACACTCTCTGACACTCGCACTCTCTCTGACGCTGTCTGACACTCTTTATCACTCTCAGACACTCTCTGACACTCTCTATCACTCTCTGACACTCTCTATCACTCTCTGAAACTCTCTGACACTCTCTGACACTCTCTGACACTCTCTGATACACTCTGGCACTCTCAGACACGCTCTGACTCTCTCTATCACTCTCTATCACTCTCTGACACTCTCTGATACACTCTGACACTCTCAGACAGTCTCAGACACTCTCTATCACTCTCTGACACTCTCTGATACTCTCTGCCACTCTCTGACACTCTCTGATACACTCTGGCACTCTCAGCCACACTCAGACACTCTCTCTCTCACTCTCTATCACTCTCTGACACTCTCTGATACACTGTGGCACTCTCAGACACTCTCTGACTCTCTCTATCACTCTCTGACACTCTCTGATACACTCTGACACTCTCAGACACTCTCTGACACACACAGAACATTCTCTACCACTCTCTATCACTCTCTGACACTCTCTGATACACTCTGACACTCTCAGACACACTCTGACACTCTCTATCACTCTCTGACTCAATCTGACACTCACAGACAGTCTCAGACACTCTCTATCACTCTCGGACACTCTCTGACACTCTCTGATACTCTCTGATACTCTCTGATACACTGTGACACTCTCTGACAATCTCTATCACTCTCTGACACTATCTGACAATCTCAGACACAATCAGACACTCTCTGACACTCTCCATCACTCTCTGACACTCTCTGACACTTTCAGACACTCTCTGCCACTCTCTATCACTCTCTGACACTCTCTGACACTCTCTGACACTCTCTGACCCTCTCTGACCCTCTCTGTCACTCTCTGACCCTCTCTGACACTCTCTGACACTCTCTTGCAATCTCAGACACACTCAGACACTCTCTGACACTCTCTGACACTTTCTGACACTCTATGTCACTCTCTGACACTCTCTGACACTCTCTGACACTCTCTGACACTCTCACAATCTCTGACACTCTCACACACTCTCACACACTCTCACACAATCTCTGACACACTCAGACACTCTCTATCACACTCTATCACTCTCTCACACTGTCTAACACTCTCTGATACACTCTAACTCTCTCAGACACTCTCTGACACTCTCTATCACTATCTGACACTCGCTGACACTCTCTGACAGTCTCAGACACTCTCTATCACTATCTGACAATCTCTGACACTCTCTGAAACTCTCTGATACTCTCTAATACACTCTGACAATCTCTATCTCTCTCTGACACTCTCTGACACTCTCATACACACTCAGATCCTCTCTGACACTCTCGATCACTCTCTGACACTCTGTGACACTCTCCGACACTCTCTGTCACTCTATATCACTCGCTGACACTTTCAGACACTCTCTGCCACTCTCTATCACTCTCTCTCACTCTCTGACACTCTCTATCACTCTCTGACACTCTCTGACACTTTCAGACACTCTCTGCTACTCTCTATCACTCTCTGACACTCTCTGACCCTCTCTGACCCTCTCTGTCACTCTCTGACCCTCTCTGACACTCTCTGACACTCTCTTGCAATCTCAGACACACTCAGACACTCTCTGACACTCTCTGACACTTTCTGACACTCTATGTCACTCTCTGACATTCTCTGACACTCTCTGACACTCTCTGACACTCTCTGACACTCTCACACTCTCTGACACTCTCACACACTCTCACACACTCTCACACAATCTCTGACACACTCAGACACTCTCTATCACACTCTATCACTCTCTCACACTGTCTAACACTCTCTGATACACTCTAACTCTCTCAGACACTCTCTGACACTCTCTATCACTATCTGACACTCGCTGACACTCTCTGACAGTCTCAGACACTCTCTATCACTATCTGACAATCTCTGACACTCTCTGAAACTCTCTGATACTCTCTAATACACTCTGACAATCTCTATCTCTCTCTGACACTCTCTGACACACTCATACACACTCAGATCCTCTCTGACACTCTCTATCACTGTCAATCACTCGCAACCACTCTCAGTCACTCTCTGAACCTCTTTGACACTCTCCAGCACTTTCAGATACACTCAGACACACTCAGACACTCTCTCTCACTCTCTATCACTCTCTGACACTCTCTGATACACTGTGGCACTCTCAGACACTCTCTGACTCTCTCTATCACTCTCTATCACTCTCTGACACTCTCTGATACACTCTGACACTCTCGGACACTCTCTGACACACTCAGAACATTCCCTTACACTCTCTATCACTCTCTGACACTCTCTGATACACTCTGACACTCTCAGACACTCTCTGACACTCTCTATCACTCTCTGACTCAATCTGACACTCTCAGACAGTCTCAGACACTCTCTATCACTCTCTGACACTCTCTGACACTCTCTGACACTCTCTGATACTCTCTGATACACTGTGACACTCTCTGACACTCTCTATCACTCTCTGACACTATCTGACAATCTCAGACACAATCAGACACTCTCTGACACTCTCTATCACTCTCTATCACTCTCTGACACTCTCTGACACTCTCTATCACTCTCTGACACTCTCTCACACTCTCTGACACTCTCTGACCCTCTCTGTCACTCTCTGACCCTCTCTGACACTCTCTGACACTCTCTATCACTCTCTGACCCTCTCTTACAATCTCTGACACACTCAGACACTCTCTGACACTTTCTGACACTCTCTGACACTTTCAGACACTCTCTGCCACTCTCTCTCACTCTCTATCACTCTCTGACACTCTCTGACACTCTCTAACACTATCTGACACTCTCTGACCCTCTCTGTCACTCTCTGTCACTCTCTGACCCTCTCTGACACTCTCTGACATTCGCTATCACTCTCTGACGCTCTCTTACAATCTCAGACACACTCAGACACTCTCTGACACTTTCTGACACTCTCTATCACTCTCTGACACTCTCTGATACACTGTGGCACTCTCAGACACTCTCTGTCTCTCTCTATCACTCTCTGACGCTCTCTGATACACTCTGACACTCTCAGACACTCTCTGACACACTCAGAACATTCTCTAACACTCTCTATCACTCTCTGACACTCTCTGATACACTCTGACACTCTCAGACACTCTCAGACACTCTCTGACACTCTCTGACACTCTCTGACACACTCAGAACATTCTCTAACACTCTCTATCACTCTCTGACACTCTCTGATACACTCTGACACTCTCAGACACTCTCTGACACTCTCTATCACTCTCTGACACTCTCTATCACTCTCTGACACTCTCTGACACTCTCTGACACTCTCTGATACACTGTGACACTCTCTGACACTCTCTATCACACTCTGACACTCTCTGACACTTTCAGACACTCTCTGCCACTCTCTATCAATCTCTGACACTCTCTAACACTCTCTGACACTCTCTGACCCTCTCTGTCACTCTCTGACCTTCTCTGACAATCTCTGACACTCTCTCTCACTCTGACACTCTCTTACAATCTCTGACACACTCAGACACTCTCTGCCACTCTCTATCAATCTCTGACACTCTCTAACACTCTCTGACACTCTCTGACACTCTCTGACCCTCTCTGTCACTCTCTGACCCTCTCTGACAATCTCTGACCCTCTCTATCACTCTCTGACACTTTCTGATACACTCTGGCACTCTCAGACACTCTCTGACTCTCTCTATCACTCTCTGACACTCTCTGACACTCTCTGACACTATCACACTCTCTGACACTCTCGCACTCTCTGACACTCTCTGACACACTCTGTCCCTCCCTGACACTCTCTGACACTATCATACTCTCTGACATTCTCTCACACTCTGACACTCTCTGACACTCTCTGACACTCTCTGACAAACTCTATCACTCTCTGACACTCTCTGACACTCTCTATCACTCTATATCACTCTATATCACTCTATATCACTCTATATCACTCTCTGACACTCTCTATCACTCTCTATCACTCTCTATCACTCTCTGACACTCTCTATCACTCTGTGACACTCTCTGACACTCTCTATCACTCTCAGACACTCTCTGCCACTTTCAGACACTCTCTGCCACTCTCGAACCCTCTCTGACACTCTCTGCCACTCGCACACTCTCTGCCACTCTCTGCCACTCGTTCACACTCTCTGACACTCTCTGACCCTCTCTGACCCACTCTGACACTCTCAGACACTCTCAGACACTCTCTGGCACACTCGATCACTCTCTGACACTCTCTGACACTCTCTGACAAACTCTATCACTCTCTGACACTCTCTGACACACTCAGACACTCTCTATCACTCTCTGACACTTTCAGACACTCTCTATCACTCTCTATCACTCTCTATCACTCTCTATCACTCTTTATCACTCTCTATCACTCTCTGACACTCTCTGACACTCTCTGACACTTTCAGACACTCTCTGCCACTCTCTATCCCTCTCTGACACTCTCTGACACTCGCACACTCTCTGCCACTCTCTGACACTCTTTCACACTCTCTGACCCTCTCTGACCCTCTCTGACCCTCTCTGACACTCTCAGACACTCTTAGACACTGTCTGGCACACTCTATCACTCTCTGACACTCTCTGACACTCTCTAACACTCTCTATCACTGTGAATCATTCTCAATCACTCTCAATTACTCTCTGACACTCTCTGACAGTCTCTATCACTCTCAGCCTTCTCTGTATCACTCTCTGGCACTCTCTGACACTCTCTGACACTCGCACTCTCTCTGACGCTGTCTGACACTCTTTATCACTCTCAGACACTCTCTGACACTCTCTATCACTCTCTGACACTCTCTATCACTCTCTGAAACTCTCTGACACTCTCTGACACTCTCTGACACTCTCTGATACACTCTGGCACTCTCAGACACGCTCTGACTCTCTCTATCACTCTCTATCACTCTCTGACACTCTCTGATACACTCTGACACTCTCAGACAGTCTCAGACACTCTCTATCACTCTCTGACACTCTCTGATACTCTCTGCCACTCTCTGACACTCTCTGATACACTCTGGCACTCTCAGACACACTCAGACACTCTCTCTCTCACTCTCTATCACTCTCTGACACTCTCTGATACACTGTGGCACTCTCAGACACTCTCTGACTCTCTCTATCACTCTCTGACACTCTCTGATACACTCTGACACTCTCAGACACTCTCTGACACACACAGAACATTCTCTACCACTCTCTATCACTCTCTGACACTCTCTGATACGCTCTGACACTCTCAGACACACTCTGACACTCTCTATCACTCTCTGACTCAATCTGACACTCACAGACAGTCTCAGACACTCTCTATCACTCTCGGACACTCTCTGACACTCTCTGATACTCTCTGATACACTGTGACACTCTCTGACAATCTCTATCACTCTCTGACACTATCTGACAATCTCAGACACAATCAGACACTCTCTGACACTCTCCATCACTCTCTGACACTCTCTGACACTTTCAGACACTCTCTGCCACTCTCTATCACTCTCTGACACTCTCTGACACTCTCTGACACTCTCTGACCCTCTCTGACCCTCTCTGACCCTCTCTGTCACTCTCTGACCCTCTCTGACACTCTCTGACACTCTCTTGCAATCTCAGACACACTCAGACACTCTCTGACACTCTCTGACACTTTCTGACACTCTATGTCACTCTCTGACACTCTCTGACACTCTCTGACACTCTCACAATCTCTGACACTCTCACACACTCTCACACACTCTCACACAATCTCTGACACACTCAGACACTCTCTATCACACTCTATCACTCTCTCACACTGTCTAACACTCTCTGATACACTCTAACTCTCTCAGACACTCTCTGACACTCTCTATCACTATCTGACACTCGCTGACACTCTCTGACAGTCTCAGACACTCTCTATCACTATCTGACAATCTCTGACACTCTCTGAAACTCTCTGATACTCTCTAATACACTCTGACAATCTCTATCTCTCTCTGACACTCTCTGACACTCTCATACACACTCAGATCCTCTCTGACACTCTCGATCACTCTCTGACACTCTGTGACACTCTCCGACACTCTCTGTCACTCTATATCACTCGCTGACACTTTCAGACACTCTCTGCCACTCTCTATCACTCTCTCTCACTCTCTGACACTCTCTATCACTCTCTGACACTCTCTGACACTTTCAGACACTCTCTGCTACTCTCTATCACTCTCTGACACTCTCTGACCCTCTCTGACCCTCTCTGTCACTCTCTGACCCTCTCTGACACTCTCTGACACTCTCTTGCAATCTCAGACACACTCAGACACTCTCTGACACTCTCTGACACTTTCTGACACTCTATGTCACTCTCTGACACTCTCTGACACTCTCTGACACTCTCTGACACTCTCACACTCTCTGACACTCTCACACACTCTCACACACTCTCACACAATCTCTGACACACTCAGACACTCTCTATCACACTCTATCACTCTCTCACACTGTCTAACACTCTCTGATACACTCTAACTCTCTCAGACACTCTCTGACACTCTCTATCACTATCTGACACTCGCTGACACTCTCTGACAGTCTCAGACACTCTCTATCACTATCTGACAATCTCTGACACTCTCTGAAACTCTCTGATACTCTCTAATACACTCTGACAATCTCTATCTCTCTCTGACACTCTCTGACACTCTCATACACACTCAGATCCTCTCTGACACTCTCGATCACTCTCTGACACTCTCTGACACTCTCCGACACTCTCTGTCACTCTATATCACTCGCTGACACTTTCAGACACTCTCTGCCACTCTCTATCACTCTCTCTCACTCTCTGACACTCTCTATCACTCTCTGACACTCTCTGACACTTTCAGACACTCTCTGCCACTCTCTATCACTCTAGCTCACTCTCTGACACGCTCTATCACTCTCTATCACTCTCTATCACTCTCTATCACTCTCTGACACTCTCTGACACACTCTGACACTCTCTATCACTCTCAGACACTCTCTGACACTCGCACACTCTCTGCCACTCTCTGACACTCTTTCACAATCTCTGACACTCTCTGACCCTATCTGACCCTCTCTGACTCTCTCAGACACTCTCTGGCACACTCTATCACTCTCTGACACTCTCTATCACTGTGAATCATACTCAATCACTCTCAATTACTCTCTGACACTCTCTGACACTCTCTATCACTCTCAGGCTTCTCTGTATCACTCTCTGACACTCTCTGACACTCGCACACTCTCTGACACTCTCTGACACTCTTTCACACTCTCTGACACACTCTGACACTCTTTCACACTCTCTGACCCTCTCTGACACTCTCTGACACTCTCAGACACTCTCTGGCACACTCTGATACACTCTGGCACTCTCAGACACTCTCTGACACTCTCTATCACTCTCTGACACTCTCTGACACTCTCTGACACTCTCTGATACACTCTGGCACTCTCAGACACTCTCTGACACTCTCTATCACTCTCTGACACTCTCTGATACACTCTGACACTCTCAGACACTCTCTGACACACTCAGACAATCTCGACCACTCTCATTCACTCTCTGACACTCTCTGATACACTCTAACACTCTCAGACACTCTCAGACACTCTCTGACACTCTCTCTCACTCTCTGACTCAATCTGACACTCTCAGACAGTCTCTGACACTCTCTGACCCTCTCTGACAATGTCTGACACATTCTGACAAACGCTATCACTCTCTGACACTCTCTGACACTCTCTGACACTCTCTGACACACTCAGACATTCTCTATCACTCTCTGACACTCTCTGATACACTCTGACACTCTCAGACACTCTCTGACACACTCAGACACTCTCGACCACTCTCATTCACTCTCTGACACTCTCTGATACACTCTAACACTCTCAGACACTCTCTGACACTCTCTGACACTCTCTCTCACTCTCTGACTCAATCTGACACTCTCAGACAGTCTCTGACACTCTCTGACCCTCTCTGACAATGTCTGACACTTTCTGACAAACGCTATCACTCTCTGACACTCTCTGACACTCTCTGACACTCTCTGACACTCTCTGACACACTCAGACATTCTCTATCACTCTCTGACACTTTCAGACACTCTCTGCCACTCTCTATCACTCTATATCACTCTCTGACACTTTCAGATACTCTCTGTCACTCTCTATCACTCTCTATCACTCTCTGAAGCTCTCTGACACTCTCTGACACTTTCTGACACTCTCTGACACTCGCACACTCTCTGACCCTCTCTGACATTCTTTCACACTCTCTGACACTCTCTGAACCTCTCTGACCTTCTCTGACACTCTCAGACACTCTTTGGCACACTCTATCACTCTCTGACACTCTCTATCACTGTCAATCACTCACAACCACTCTCAGTCACTCTCTGAACCTCTTTGACACTCTCCAGCACTTTCAGATACACTCAGACACACTCAGACTCTCTATCTCACTCTCTATCACTCTCTGACACTCTCTGATACACTGTGGCACTCTCAGACACTCTCTGACTCTCTCTATCACTCTCTGACACTCTCTGATACACTCTGACACTCTCGGACACTCTCTGACACACTCAGAACATTCCCTAACACTCTCTATCACTCTCTGACACTCTCTGATACACTCTGACACTCTCAGACACTCTCTGACACTCTCTATCACTCTCTGACTCAATCTGACACTCTCAGACAGTCTCAGACACTCTCTATCACTCTCTGACACTCTCTGACACTCTCTGATACTCTCTGATACACTGTGACACTCTCTGACACTCTCTATCACTCTCTGACACTATCTGACAATCTCAGACACAATCAGACACTCTCTGACACTCTCTATCACTCTCTATCACTCTCTGACACTCTCTGACACTCTCTATCACTCTCTGACACTCTCTCACACTCTCTGACACTCTCTGACCCTCTCTGTCACTCTCTGACCCTCTCTGACACTCTCTGACACTCTCTATCACTCTCTGACCCTCTCTTACAATCTCAGACACACTCAGACACTCTCTGACACTTTCTGACACTCTCTGACACTCTCTGACCCTCTCTGACACTCTCTGACATTCGCTATCACTCTCTGACGCTCTCTTACAATCTCAGACACACTCAGACACTCTCTGACACTTTCTGACACTCTCTATCACTCTCTGACACTCTCTGATACACTGTGGCACTCTCAGACACTCTCTGTCTCTCTCTATCACTCTCTGACGCTCTCTGATACACTCTGACACTCTCAGACACTCTCTGACACACTCAGAACATTCTCTAACACTCTCTATCACTCTCTGACACTCTCTGATACACTCTGACACTCTCAGACACTCTCTGACACTCTCTGACACTCTCTGACACACTCAGAACATTCTCTAACACTCTCTATCACTCTCTGACACTCTCTGATACACTCTGACACTCTCAGACACTCTCTGACACTCTCTATCACTCTCTGACACTCTCTATCACTCTCTGACACTCTCTGACACTCTCTGACACTCTCTGACACTCTCTGATACACTGTGACACTCTCTGACACTCTCTATCACACTCTGACACTCTCTGACACTTTCAGACACTCTCTGCCACTCTCTATCAATCTCTGACACTCTCTAACACTCTCTGACACTCTCTGACCCTCTCTGTCACTCTCTGACCCTCTCTGACAATCTCTGACCCTCTCTATCACTCTCTGACACTTTCTGATACACTCTGGCACTCTCAGACACTCTCTGACTCTCTCTATCACTCTCTGACACTCTCTGACACTCTCTGACACTATCACACTCTCTGACACTCTCGCACTCTCTGACACTCTCTGACACACTCTGTCCCTCCCTGACACTCTCTGACACTATCTGACACTCTCTGACACTATCATACTCTCTGACATTCTCTCACACTCTGACACTCTCTGACACTCTCTGACACTCTCTGACAAACTCTATCACTCTCTGACACTCTCTGACACTCTCTGACACTCTCTATCACTCTATATCACTCTATATCACTCTCTGACACTCTCTATCACTCTCTATCACTCTCTATCACTCTCTGACACTCTCTATCACTCTGTGACACTCTCTGACACTCTCTATCACTCTCAGACACTCTCTGCCACTTTCAGACACTCTCTGCCACTCTCGAACCCTCTCTGACACTCTCTGCCACTCGCACACTCTCTGCCACTCTCTGCCACTCGTTCACACTCTCTGACACTCTCTGACCCTCTCTGACCCACTCTGACACTCTCAGACACTCTCTGGCACACTCGATCACTCTCTGACACTCTCTGACACTCTCTGACAAACTCTATCACTCTCTGACACTCTCTGACACACTCAGACACTCTCTATCACTCTCTGACACTTCCAGACACTCTCTGCCACTCTCAATCACTCTCTATCACTCTCTATCACTCTCTATCACTCTCTATCACTCTCTGACACTCTCTGACACTCTCTGACACTCTCTGACACTTTCAGACACTCTCTGCCACTCTCTATCCCTCTCTGACACTCTCTGACACTCGCACACTCTCTGCCACTCTCTGACACTCTTTCACACTCTCTGACCCTCTCTGACCCTCTCTGACCCTCTCTGACACTCTCAGACACTCTTAGACACTGTCTGGCACACTCTATCACTCTCTGACACTCTCTGACACTCTCTGACACTCTCTAACACTCTCTATCACTGTGAATCATTCTCAATCACTCTCAATTACTCTCTGACACTCTCTGACAGTCTCTATCACTCTCAGCCTTCTCTGTATCACTCTCTGACACTCTCTGACACTCTCTGACACTCGCACTCTCTCTGACGCTGTCTGAAACTCTTTATCACTCTCAGACACTCTCTGACACTCTCTATCACTCTCTGACACTCTCTATCACTCTCTGAAACTCTCTGACACTCTCTGACACTCTCTGACACTCTCTGACACTCTCTGATACACTCTGGCACTCTCAGACACGCTCTGACTCTCTCTATCACTCTCTATCACTCTCTGATACACTCTGACACTCTCAGACAGTCTCAGACACTCTCTATCACTCTCTGACACTCTCTGACACTCTCTGCCACTCTCTGACACTCTCTGATGCACTCTGGCACTCTCAGACACTCTCTGACTCTCTCTATCACTCTCTGACACTCTCTGATACACTCCGACACTCTCAGACAGTCTCAGACACTCTCTATCACTCTCTGACACTCTCTGACACTCTCTGCCACTCTCTGACACTCTCTGATACACTCTGGCACTCTCAGACACTCTCTGACTCTCTCTATCACTCTCTGACACTCTCTGATACACTCTGACACTCTCAGACACTCTCTGACACACACAGAACATTCTCTACCACTCTCTGTCACTCTCTGACACTCTCTGATACACTCTGACACTCTCAGACACACTCTGACACTCTCTATCACTCTCTGACTCAATCTGACACTCACAGACAGTCTCAGACACTCTCTATCACTCTCGGACACTCTCGGACACTCTCTGACAATCTCTATCACTCTCTGACACTATCTGACAATCTCAGACACAATCAGACACTCTCTGACACTCTCCATCACTCTCTGACACTCTCTGACACTTTCAGACACTCTCTGCCACTCTCTATCACTCTCTGACACTCTCTGACACTCTCTGACCCTCTCTGACCCTCTCTGTCACTCTCTGACCCTCTCTGACACTCTCTGACACTCTCTTGCAATCTCAGACACACTCAGACACTCTCTGACACTTTCTGTCACTCTATGTCACTCTCTGACACTCTCTGACATTCTCTGACACTCTCTGACACTCTCACACTCTCTGACACTCTCACACACTCTCACACACTCTCACACAATCTCTGACACACTCAGACACTCTCTATCACACTCTATCACTCTCTCACACTGTCTAACACTCTCTGATACACTCTAACTCTCTCAGACACTCTCTGACACTCTCTATCACTATCTGACACTCGCTGACACTCTCTGACAGTCTCAGACACTCTCTATCACTATCTGACAATCTCTGACACTCTCTGAAACTCTCTGATACTCTCTAATACACTCTGACAATCTCTATCTCTCTCTGACACTCTCTGACACTCTCATACACACTCAGATCCTCTCTGACACTCTCGATCACTCTCTGACACTCTCTGACACTCTCCGACACTCTCTGTCACTCTATATCACTCGCTGACACTTTCAGACACTCTCTGCCACTCTCTATCACTCTCTCTCACTCTCTGACACTCTCTATCACTCTCTGACACTCTCTGACACTTTCAGACACTCTCTGCTACTCTCTATCACTCTCTGACACTCTCTGACACTCTCTGACACTCTCTGACACTCTCACACTCTCTCACACTCTCTGACACTCTCTGACACTCTCTGACACACTCTGTCCCTCTCTGACACTCTCTGACACTATCTGACACTCTCTGACACTCTCTGACACTCTCTCATACTCTCTGACATTCTCTGACACTCTCTGACACTCTCTGACACACTCAGACACTCTCTATCACTCTCTATCATTCTCTATCATTCTCTATCATTCTCTATCATTCTCTATCACTCTCTGACACTCTCTGACACTCTCTGACACTCTCTGTCACCCTCTATCACTCTCAGACACTTTCAGAAACTCTCTGACACTCTCTGACACTCTCTCATACTCTCTGACATTCTCTGACACTCTCTGACACTCTCTGACACACTCAGACACTCTCTATCACTCTCTATCATTCTCTATCATTCTCTATCATTCTCTATCACTCTCTGACACTCTCTGACACTCTCTGACACTCTCTGACACCCTCTATCACTCTCAGACACTTTCAGAAACTCTCTGACACTCTCAGACTCTCTCTGGCACACTCTATCACTCTCTGACACTCTCTGACACTCGCACACTCTCTGCCACTCTCTGCCACTCTCTGTCACTCTTTCACACTCTCTGACACTCTCTGACCCTCTCTGACCCTCTCTGACACTCTCAGACACTCTCTGGCACACTCTATCACTCTCTGACAATCTCTGACACTCTATATCACTGTGAATCATTCTCAATCACTCTCAATTACTCTCTGACACTCTCTGACACTCTCTATCACTCTCAGCCTTCTCTGTATCACTCTCTGACACTCTCTGACACTCTCTGACACTCTCTGACACTCGCACACTCTCTGACACTCTCTGACACTCTTTCACACTCTCTGATACTCTCTGACACTCTTTCACACTCTCTGACACTCTCTATCACTCTCTGACACTCTCTGACACTTTCAGACACTCTCTGCCACTCTCTATCACTCTCTATCACTCTCTGACACTCTCTGACACTCTCTGACACTCTCTGACCCTCTCTGACCCTCTCTGTCACTCTCTGTCACTCTCTGACCCTCTCTGACACTCTCTTACAATCTCTTACAATCTCAGACACACTCAGACACTCTCTGACACTTTCTGACACTCTCTGTCACTCTCTGACACTCTCTGACACTTTCAGACACTCTCTGCCAATCTCTCTCACTCTCTGTCACTCTCTGACACTCTCTGACACTCTCACACTCTCTGACACTCTCACACACTCTCACACACTCTCACACAATCTCTCACACTCTCTGACACACTCAGACACCATCTACCACACTCTATCACTCTCTCACACTGTCTAACACTCTCTGATACACTCTAACTCTCTCAGACACTCTCTGACACTCTCTATCACTATCTGACAATCTCTGACAGTCTCTGAAACTCTCTGATACTCTCTAATACACTCTGACACTCTCTATCTCTCTCTGACACTCTCTGACACTCTCATACACACTCAGATCCTCTCTGACACTCTCTATCACTCTCTGACACTCTCTGACACTCTCCGACACTCTCTGTCACTCTATATCACTCGCTGACACTTTCAGACACTCTCTGCCACTCTCTATCACTCTCTCTCACTCTCTGACACTCTCTATCACTCTCTGACACTTTCAGACACTCTCTGCTACTCTCTATCACTCTCAGACACTCTCAGACACTCTCTGACACTCTTTCACACTCTCTGACACTCTCTGAACCTCTCTGATCTTCTCTGACACTCTCAGACACTCTCTGGCACACTCTATCACTCTCTGACACTCTCTATCACTGCCAATCATTCTCAATCACTCTCTGAACCTCTTTGACACTCTCTGGCACTTTCAGATACACTCAGACACACTCAGACACTCTCTCTCACTCTCTATCACTCTCTGACACTCTCTGATACACTGTGGCACTCTCAGACACTCTCTGACTCTCTCTATCACTCTCTGACACGCTCTGATACACTCTGACACTCTCAGACACTCTCTGACACACACAGAACATTCTCTACCACTCTCTATCACTCTCTGACACTCTCTGATACACTCTGACACTCTCAGACACTCTCTGACTCAATCTGACACTCACAGACAGTCTCAGACACTCTCTATCACTCTCTGACACTCTCTGACACTCTCTGACACTCTCTGATACTCTCTGATACACTGTGACACTCTCTGACAATCTCTATCACTCTCTGACACTATCTGACAATCTCAGACACAATCAGACACTCTCTGACACTCTCTATCACTCTCTGACACTCGCTGACACTTTCAGACACTCTCTGCCACTCTCTATCACTCTCTCTCACTCTCTGACACTCTCTATCACTCTCTGACACTCTCTGACACTTTCAGACACTCTCTGCTACTCTCTATCACTCTCTGACACTCTCTGACACTCTCTGACACTCTCTGACACTCTCACACTCTCTCACACTCTCTGACACTCTCTGACACTCTCTGACACACTCTGTCCCTCTCTGACACTCTCTGACACTATCTGACACTCTCTGACACTCTCTGACACTCTCTCATACTCTCTGACATTCTCTGACACTCTCTGACACTCTCTGACACACTCAGACACTCTCTATCACTCTCTATCATTCTCTATCATTCTCTATCATTCTCTATCATTCTCTATCACTCTCTGACACTCTCTGACACTCTCTGACACTCTCTGTCACCCTCTATCACTCTCAGACACTTTCAGAAACTCTCTGACACTCTCTGACACTCTCTCATACTCTCTGACATTCTCTGACACTCTCTGACACTCTCTGACACACTCAGACACTCTCTATCACTCTCTATCATTCTCTATCATTCTCTATCATTCTCTATCATTCTCTATCACTCTCTGACACTCTCTGACACTCTCTGACACTCTCTGACACCCTCTATCACTCTCAGACACTTTCAGAAACTCTCTGACACTCTCAGACTCTCTCTGGCACACTCTATCACTCTCTGACACTCTCTGACACTCGCACACTCTCTGCCACTCTCTGCCACTCTCTGTCACTCTTTCACACTCTCTGACACTCTCTGACCCTCTCTGACCCTCTCTGACACTCTCAGACACTCTCTGGCACACTCTATCACTCTCTGACAATCTCTGACACTCTATATCACTGTGAATCATTCTCAATCACTCTCAATTACTCTCTGACACTCTCTGACACTCTCTATCACTCTCAGCCTTCTCTGTATCACTCTCTGACACTCTCTGACACTCTCTGACACTCTCTGACACTCGCACACTCTCTGACACTCTCTGACACTCTTTCACACTCTCTGATACTCTCTGACACTCTTTCACACTCTCTGACACTCTCTATCACTCTCTGACACTCTCTGACACTTTCAGACACTCTCTGCCACTCTCTATCACTCTCTATCACTCTCTGACACTCTCTGACACTCTCTGACACTCTCTGACCCTCTCTGACCCTCTCTGTCACTCTCTGTCACTCTCTGACCCTCTCTGACACTCTCTTACAATCTCTTACAATCTCAGACACACTCAGACACTCTCTGACACTTTCTGACACTCTCTGTCACTCTCTGACACTCTCTGACACTTTCAGACACTCTCTGCCAATCTCTCTCACTCTCTGTCACTCTCTGACACTCTCTGACACTCTCACACTCTCTGACACTCTCACACACTCTCACACACTCTCACACAATCTCTCACACTCTCTGACACACTCAGACACCATCTACCACACTCTATCACTCTCTCACACTGTCTAACACTCTCTGATACACTCTAACTCTCTCAGACACTCTCTGACACTCTCTATCACTATCTGACAATCTCTGACAGTCTCTGAAACTCTCTGATACTCTCTAATACACTCTGACACTCTCTATCTCTCTCTGACACTCTCTGACACTCTCATACACACTCAGATCCTCTCTGACACTCTCTATCACTCTCTGACACTCTCTGACACTCTCCGACACTCTCTGTCACTCTATATCACTCGCTGACACTTTCAGACACTCTCTGCCACTCTCTATCACTCTCTCTCACTCTCTGACACTCTCTATCACTCTCTGACACTTTCAGACACTCTCTGCTACTCTCTATCACTCTCAGACACTCTCAGACACTCTCTGACACTCTTTCACACTCTCTGACACTCTCTGAACCTCTCTGATCTTCTCTGACACTCTCAGACACTCTCTGGCACACTCTATCACTCTCTGACACTCTCTATCACTGCCAATCATTCTCAATCACTCTCTGAACCTCTTTGACACTCTCTGGCACTTTCAGATACACTCAGACACACTCAGACACTCTCTCTCTGACACTCTCTGATACACTGTGGCACTCTCAGACACTCTCTGACTCTCTCTATCACTCTCTGACACGCTCTGATACACTCTGACACTCTCAGACACTCTCTGACACACACAGAACATTCTCTACCACTCTCTATCACTCTCTGACACTCTCTGATACACTCTGACACTCTCAGACACTCTCTGACTCAATCTGACACTCACAGACAGTCTCAGACACTCTCTATCACTCTCTGACACTCTCTGACACTCTCTGACACTCTCTGATACTCTCTGATACACTGTGACACTCTCTGACAATCTCTATCACTCTCTGACACTATCTGACAATCTCAGACACAATCAGACACTCTCTGACACTCTCTATCACTCTCTGACACTCACTGACACTTTCAGACACTCTCTGCCACTCTCTACCACTCTCTGACACTCTCTGACACTCTCTGACCCTCTCTGACCCTCTCTGTCACTCTGTGACCCTCTCTGACCCTCTCTGACACTCTCTGACACTCTCTGACACTCTCTGACACTCTCTATCACTCTCTGACACTTTCATACACTCTCTGCCACTCTCAATCACTCTCTATCACTCTCTATCACTCTCTATCACTCTCTATCACTCTCTATCACTCTCGATCACTCTCGATCACTCTCTGACACTCTCTGACACTCTCTGACACTCTCTGACACTCTCAGACACTCTCTATCACTCTCTATCACTCTCAGCCTTCTCTGTATCACTCTCTGACACTCTCTGACACTCTCTGACACTCTCTGACACTCTTTCACACTCTCTGACACTCTCTGACACTCTCTGACACTCTCAGACACTCTCAGACACTCTCTGGCACACTCTATCACTCTCTGACACTCTATATCACTCTCTATCACTCTCTGACACTCTCTGATACACTCTGGCACTCTCAGACACTCTCTGACACACTCAGACACTCTCTATCACTCTCTATCATTCTCTATCACTCTCTGACACTCTCTGACACTCTCTGACACTCTCTGACACTCTCTATCACTCTCAGACACTCTCTGACACTTTCAGACACTCTCTGACACACTCTCAGACTCTCTCTGGCACACTCTATCACTCTCTGACACTCTCTGACACTCGCACACTCTCTGCCACTCTCTGCCACTCTCTGCCACTCTCTGACACTCTTTCACACTTTCAGACACTCTCTGCCACTCTCTCTCCCTCTCTGACACTCTCTGACACTCGCACACTCTCTGCCACTCTCTGACACTCTCTGACACTCTCTGACCCTCTCTGACACTCTGTGACACTCGCACACACTCTGACACTCTCTGACACTCTTTCAAACTCTCTGACACTCTCTGACACTCTTTCACACTCTCTGACACTCTCTGACACTCGCTCACTCTCTGCCACTCTCTGACACTCTGTGACACTCTCTGACACTCTCTGACCCTCTCTGACCCTCTCTGACACTCTCAGACACTCTCTGGCACACTCTATCACTCTCTGACACTCTCGATCACTGTGAATCATTCTCAATCACTCTCAATTACTCTCTGACACTCTCTGACACTCTCTATCACTCTCAGCCTTCTCTGTATCACTCTCTGACACTCTCTGACACTCTCTGACACTCGCACACTCTCTGACACTCTTTCACACTCTCTGACACTCTCTGACACTCTCTGACACTCTTTCACACTCTCTGACACTCTCTGACACTCGCACACTCTGACACTCTCTGACACTCTCTGACACTCTCTGACACTCTGTGACACTCGCACACTCTCTGACACTCTCTGACACTCTCTGACACTCTTTCACACTCTCTATCACTCTCAGACACTTTCAGACACTCTCTGCCACTCTCTATCCCTCTCTGACACTCTCTGACACTCGCACACTCTCTGCCACTCTCTGACACTCTTTCACGCTCTCTGACACTCTCTGACAGTCTCTGACCCTCTCTGACCCACTCTGACACTCTCAGACACTCTCTGGCCCACTCTATCACTCTCTGACACTCTCTGGCACTGTCTATCACTGTGAATCATTCTCAATCACTCTCAATTACTCTCTGACACTCTCTATCACTCTCAGACATCTCTGTATCACTCTCTGACACTCTCTGACACTCTCTGACACTCGCACACTCTCTGACACTGTCTGACACTCTTTCACACTCTCTGACAATCTCTGATACACTCTGGCACTCTCAGACACTCTCTGACACTCTCTATCACTCTCTATCACTCTCTGACACTCTCTGACACTCTCAGACACTCTCAGACACTCTCAGACACTCTCGATCACTCTCTGACGCTCTCTGACACGCTCTGATACACTCTGGCACTCTCTGATACACTCTAACACTCTCTGACACTCTCTGACACTCTCTGACACTCTCTGACACTCTCTGACACACTCAGACACTCTCAGACACTCTCTGCCACTTTCTATCCCTCTCTGACACTCTCTGACACTCTCTATCCCTCTCTGACACTCTCTGACACTCTTTCACACTCTCTGACACTCTCTGACCCTCTCTGACCCTCTCTGACCCTCTCTGACACTCTCTGACACTCTCTATCACTCTCAGACTTCTCTGTATCACTCTCTGACACTCTCTGACACTCGCACACTCTCTGACACTGTCTGACACTCTTTCACACTCTCTGACAATCTCTGACACTCTCTATCACTCTCTGACACTCTCTATCACTCTCTATCACTCTCTGACACTCTCTGATACACTCTGGCACTCTCAGGCACTCTCTGACTCTCTCTATCACTCTCTGACACTCTCTGATACACTCTGACACTCTCTGACACTCTCAGACACTCTCAGACACTCTCAGACACTCTCTGATACACTCTGGCACTCTCAGACACTCTCTGACACACTCAGACACTCTCGACCACTCTCTATCACTCTATATCACTCGCTGCTACTTTCAGACACTCTCTGCCACTCTCTATCACTCTCTATCGCTCTCTGACACTCTCTATCACTCTCTGACACTCTCTATCACTCTCTGACACTCTCTGACACTTTCAGACACTCTCTGCTACTCTCTATCACTCTCTGACACTCTGACACTCTGACACTCTCTGACACTCTCTGACACTCTCTGACACACTCTGTCCCTCTCTGACACTCTCTGACACTCTCTGACCCTATCTGACCCTCTCTGACACTCTTTCACACTCTCTGACACTCTCTGACCCTCTCTGACACTCTCTGACACTCTCTGACACTCTCTGGCACACTCTGGCACACTCTATCACTCTCTGACACTCTCTATCACTCTCTATCACTCTCTATCACTCTCTGACACTTTCTGATACACTCTGGCACTCTCAGACACTCTCTGACTCTCTCTATCACTCTCTGACACTCTCTGATACACTCTGACACTCTCTATGACTATCTGACACTCTCTGATACTCTCTCTGACCCTCTCTGACACTCTCTGACACTCTCAGACACTCTCTGGCACACTCTGGCACACTCTATCACTCTCTGACACTCTCTATCACTCTCTATCACTCTCTGACACTTTCTGATACACTCTGGCACTCTCAGACACTCTCTGACACTCTCTATCACTCTCTGCCACTCTCTGACAATCTCAGACACTCTCTGACACTCTCTGACACTCTCGAACACTCTCTGACACTCTCTGACACTTTCACACACTCTCTGCCACTCTCTATCACTCTATATCACTCGCTGATACTTTCAGACACTCTCTGCCACTCTCTATCACTCTCTGACACTCTCTATCACTCTCTGACACTCTCTGACACTTTCAGACACTCTCTGCTACTCTCTATCACTCTCTGACACTCTCTGACACTCTCTGACACTCTCACACTCTCTCACACTCTCTGACACTCTCTGACACACTCTGTCCCGCTCTGACACTCTCTGACACTATCTGACACTCTCTGACACTATCACACTCTCTGACACTCTCTGACACACTCTGTCCCTCTCTGACACACTCTGTCCCTCTCTGACACTCTCTGACACTATCTGACACTCTCTGACACTATCATACTCTCTGACATTCTCTCACACTCTCTGACACTCTCTATAACTGTGAATCATTCTCAATCACTCTCAATTACTCTCTGACACTCTCTGACACTCTCTATCACTCTCAGACTTCTCTGTATCACTCTCTGACACTCTCTGACTCTCTCTGACACTCGCACACTCTCTGACACTCGCACACTCTCTGACACTCTCTGACACTCTCTGACTCTCTTTCACACTCTCTGACACTCTCTGACACTCTTTCACACTCTCTGACACTCTCTGACACTCTCTGACACTCTCTGACACTCTCTGGCACACTCTATCACTCTCTGACACTCTCTATCACTCTCTGACACTCTCTATCACTCTCTATCACTCTCTATCACTCTCTATCACTCTCTGATACACTCTGGCACTCTCAGACATTCTCTGACTCTCTCTATCACTCTGACACTCTCTGATACACTCTGACACTCTCTATGACTATCTGACACTCTCTGATACTCTCTCTGACCCTCTCTCACACTCTCTGACACTCTCTGACCCTCCCTGACACGCTCTGAGACTCTCTGACACTCTCTATCACTCTCTGCCACTCTCTGACAATCTCTGACAATCTCAGACACACTCAGACACTCTCTGACTCTCTCGAACACTCTCTGACACTCTCTGACACTTTCACACACTCTCTGCCACTCTCTATCACTCTATATCACTCGCTGACGCTTTCAGACACTCTCTGCCACTCTCTATCACTCTCTATCACTCTCTGACACTCTCTATCACTCTCTGACACTCTCTATCACTCTTTGACACTTTCAGACACTCTCTGCTACTCTCTATCACTCTCTGACACTCTCTGACACTCTCTGACACTCTCACACTCTCTCACACTCTCTGACACTCTCTGACACTCTCTGACACTCTCTGACACTCTCTGACACTCTCACACTCTCTGACACTCTCTGACCCACTCTGTCCGTCTCTGACACTCTCTGACACTATCTGACACTCTCTGACACTATCATACTCTCTGACATTATCTCACACTCTCTGACACTCTCTGACCCTCTCTGACAATCTCTGACACTCTCTGACAAACTCTATCACTCTCTTACACTCTCTGACACACTCAGACACTCTCTATCACTCTCTGACACTTTCAGACACTCTCTGCCACTCTCAATCACTCTATATCACTCTATATCACTCTCTGACACTCTCTATCACTCTCTCACTCTCTCACTCTCTGACACTCTCTGACACTCTCTGACACTCTGTGACACTCTCTGACACTCTCTGACACTCTCTATCACTCTCAGACACTCTCTGGCACACTCTATCACTCTCTGACACTCTCTGACACTCTCTGACAAACTCTATCACTCTCTGACACTCTCTGACACTCTCTGACACTCGCACACTCTCTGACACTCTCTGACCCTCTCTGACACTCTCTGACACTCTCTGACACTCTCTGGCACACTCTATCACTCTCTGACACTCTCTGACACTCTCTGACACTCGCACACTCTCTGACACTCTCTGACACTCTTTCACACTCGCTGACACTCTCTGATACTCTTTCACACTCTCTGACACTCTCAGACACTCTCTGGCACACTCTGGCACACTCTATCACTCTCTGACACTCTCTATCACTCTCTATCACTCTCTGACACTTTCTGATACACTCTGGCACTCTCAGACACTCTCTGACACTCTCTATCACTCTCTGCCACTCTCTGACAATCTCAGACACTCTCTGACACTCTCTGGCACTCTCGAACACTCTCTGACACTCTCTGACACTTTCACACACTCTCTGCCACTCTCTATCACTCTATATCACTCGCTGACACTTTCAGACACTCTCTGCCAGTCTCTATCACTCTCTGACACTCTCTATCACTCTCTGACACTCTCTGACACTTTCAGACACTCTCTGCTACTCTCTATCACTCTCTGACACTCTCTGACACTCTCTGACACTCTCACACTCTCTCACACTCTCTGACACTCTCTGACACACTCTGTCCCTCTCTGACACTCTCTGACACTATCTGACACTCTCTGACACTATCACACTCTCTGACACTCTCACACTCTCTGACACTCTCTGACACACTCTGTCCCTCTCTGACACTCTCTGACACTATCTGACACTCTCTGACACTATCATACTCTCTGACATTCTCTCACACTCTCTGACACTCTCTATAACTGTGAATCATTCTCAATCACTCTCAATTACTCTCTGACACTCTCTGACACTCTCTATCACTCTCAGACACTCTCTGGCACACTCTATCACTCTCTGACACTCTCTGACACTCTCTGACAAACTCTATCACTCTCTGACACTCTCTGACACTCTCTGACACTCGCACACTCTCTGACACTCTCTGACCCTCTCTGACACTCTCTGACACTCTCTGACACTCTCTGGCACACTCTATCACTCTCTGACACTCTCTGACACTCGCACACTCTCTGACACTCTCTGACACTCTCTGACACTCTTTCACACTCGCTGACACTCTCTGATACTCTTTCACACTCTCTGACACTCTCAGACACTCTCTGGCACACTCTGGCACACTCTATCACTCTCTGACACTCTCTATCACTCTCTGACACTTTCTGATACACTCTGGCACTCTCAGACACTCTCTGACACTCTCTATCACTCTCTGCCACTCTCTGACAATCTCAGACACTCTCTGACACTCTCTGACACTCTCGAACACTCTCTGACACTCTCTGACACTTTCACACACTCTCTGCCACTCTCTATCACTCTATATCACTCGCTGACACTTTCAGACACTCTCTGCCACTCTCTATCACTCTCTGACACTCTCTATCACTCTCTGACACTCTCTGACACTTTCAGACACTCTCTGCTACTCTCTATCACTCTCTGACACTCTCTGACACTCTCTGACACTCTCACACTCTCTCACACTCTCTGACACTCTCTGACACACTCTGTCCCTCTCTGACACTCTCTGACACTATCTGACACTCTCTGACACTATCACACTCTCTGACACTCTCACACTCTCTGACACTCTCTGACACACTCTGTCCCTCTCTGACACTCTCTGACACTATCTGACACTCTCTGACACTATCATACTCTCTGACATTCTCTCACACTCTCTGACACTCTCTATAACTGTGAATCATTCTCAATCACTCTCAATTACTCTCTGACACTCTCTGACACTCTCTATCACTCTCAGACTTCTCTGTATCACTCTCTGACACTCTCTGATACTCTCTGACACTCGCACACTCTCTGACACTCTTTCACACTCTCTGACACTCTCTGACACTCTCTGACACTCTCTGACACTCTCTGACACTCTCTGGCACACTCTATCACTCTCTGACACTCTCTATCACTCTCTGACACTCTCTATCACTCTCTATCACTCTCTATCACTCTCTGACACTTTCTGATACACTCTGGCACTCTCTGACCCTCCCTGACACGCTCTGAGACTCTCTGACACTCTCTATCACTCTCTGCCACTCTCTGACACTCTCTATCACTCTCAGACTTCTCTGTATCACTCTCTGACACTCTCTGACACTCTCTGACACTCGCACACTCTCTGACACTCGCACACTCTCTGACACTCTCTGACACTCTCTGACACTCTTTCACACTCTCTGACACTCTCTGACACTCTTTCACACTCTCTGACACTCTCTGACACTCTTTCACACTCTCTGACACTCTCTGACACTCTCTATGACTATCTGACACTCTCTGATACTCTCTCTGACCCTCTCTCACACTCTCTGACACTCTCTGACACTCTCTGACACTCTCTGACCCTCCCTGACACGCTCTGAGACTCTCTGACACTCTCTATCACTCTCTGCCACTCTCTGACAATCTCTGACAATCTCAGACACACTCAGACACTCTCTGACTCTCTCGAACACTCTCTGACACTCTCTGACACTTTCACACACTCTCTGCCACTCTCTATCACTCTATATCACTCGCTGATGCTTTCAGACACTCTCTGCCACTCTCTATCACTCTCTGTCACTCTCTGACACTCTCTATCACTCTCTGACACACTCTTTGACACTTTCAGACACTCTCTGCTACTCTCTATCACTCTCTGACACTCTCTGACACTCTCTGACACTCTCTGACACTCTCTGACACTCTCTGACACTCTCACACTCTCTCACACTCTCTGACACTCTCTGACACTCTCACACTCTCTGACACTATCACACTCTCTGACACTCTCACGCTCTCTGACACTCTCTGACCCACTCTGTCCGTCTCTGACACTCTCTGACACTATCTGACACTCTCTGACACTATCATACTCTCTGACATTATCTCACACTCTCTGACACTCTCTGACCCTCTCTGACAATCTCTGACACTCTCTGACAAACTCTATCACTCTCTTACACTCTCTGACACACTCAGACACTCTCTATCACTCTCTATCACTCTCTGACACTTTCAGACACCCTCTGCCACTCTCAATCACTCTATATCACTCTATATCACTCTCTGACACTCTCTATCACTCTCTCACTCTCTCACTCTCTGACACTCTCTGACACTCTCTGACACTCTGTGACACTCTCTGACACTCTCTGACACTCTCTATCACTCTCAGACACTCTCTGGCACACTCTATCACTCTCTGACACTCTCTGACACTCTCTGACAAACTCTATCACTCTCTGACACTCTCTGACACTCGCACACTCTCTGACACTCTCTGACCCTCTCTGACACTCTCTGACACTCTCTGACACTCTCTGACACTCTCTGGCACACTCTATCACTCTCTGGCACACTCTATCACTCTCTGACACTCTCTGACACTCTCTGACACTCGCACACTCTCTGACACTCTCTGACACTCTTTCACACTCGCTGACACTCTCTGATACTCTTTCACACTCTCTGACACTCTCTGACCCTCTCTGACACTCTCTGACACTCTCTTTCACTCTCTGACACTCTCTGACACTTTCTGATACACTCTGGCACTCTCAGACACTCTCTGACTCTCTCTATCACTCTCTGACACTCTCTGATACACTCTGACACTCTCTATGACTATCTGACACTCTCTGATACTCTCTCTGACCCTCTCTCACACTCTCTGACACTCTCTGACCCTCCCTGACACGCTCTGAGACTCTCTGACACTCTCTAACACTCTCTGCCACTCTCTGACAATCTCAGACACACTCAGACACTCTCTGACAATCTCGAACACTCTCTGACACTCTCTGACACTTTCACACACTCTCTGCCACTCTCTATCACTCCATATCACTCGCTGACACTTTCAGACACTCTCTGCCACTCTCTATCACTCTCTATCACTCTCTGACACTCTCTATCACTCTCTGACACTCTCTATCACTCTCTGACACTCTCTGACACTTTCAGACATTCTCTGCTACTCACTATCACTCTCTGACACTCTCTGACACTCTCTGACACTCTCACACTCTCTCACACTCTCTGACACTCTCTGACACTCTCTGACACTCTCTGACACACTCTGTCCCTCTCTGACACTCTCTGACACTATCTGACACTCTCTGACACTATCACACTCTGACACTCTTACACTCTCTGAAACTCTCTGACACACTCTGACCCTCTCCAACACTCTCAGACATTCTCAGACACTGTCTGGCACACTCTATCTCTCTCTGACACTCTCTGACACTCTCTATCACTGTGAATCATTCTCAATCACTCTCAATTACTCTCTGACACTCTCTGACACTCTCTATCACTCTCAGCCTTCTCTGTATCACTCTCTGACACTCGCACTCTCTCTGACGCTGTCTGACACTCTTTCACACTCTCAGACACTCTCTGACACTCTCTATCACTCTCTGACACTCTCTATCACTCTATGACACTCTCTGACACTCTCTGATACACTCTGGCACTCTCAGACACTCTCTGACTCTCTCTATCACTCTCTGACACTCTCTGATACACTCTGACACTCTCAGACAGTCTCAGACACTCTCTATCACTCTCTGACACTCTCTGCCACTCTCTGACACTCTCTGATACACTCTGGCACTCTCTGACACACTCAGACACTCTCTACCACTCTCTGACACTCTCTGACACACTCAGACACTCTCTGACACTCTCTGACACTCTCTGACACTCTCTGACACTCTCTGACACACTCAGACACACTCTGTCACTCTCTGACACTTTCAGACACTCTCTGCCACTCTCTATCACTCTAGCTCACTCTCTGACACGCTCTATCACTCTCTATCACTCTCTATCACTCTCTATCACTCTCTGACACTCTCTGACACACTCTGACACTCTCTATCACTCTCAGACACTCTCTGACACTCGCACACTCTCTGCCACTCTCTGACACTCTTTCACAGTCTCTGACACTCTCTGACCCTATCTGACCCTCTCTGACTCTCTCAGACACTCTCTGGCACACTCTATCACTCTCTGACACTCTCTATCACTGTGAATCATACTCAATCACTCTCAATTACTCTCTGACACTCTCTGACACTCTCTATCACTCTCAGGCTTCTCTGTATCACTCTCTGACACTCTCTGACACTCTCTGACACTCGCACACTCTCTGACACCCTCTGACACTCTTTCACACTCTCTGACACACTCTGACACTCTTTCACACTCTCTGACCCTCTCTGACACTCTCTGACACTCTCAGACACTCTCTGGCACACTCTGATACACTCTGGCACTCTCAGACACTCTCTGACACTCTCTATCACTCTCTGACACTCTCTGACACTCTCTGACACTCTCTGATACACTCTGGCACTCTCAGACACTCTCTGACACTCTCTATCACTCTCTGACACTCTCTGATACACTCTGACACTCTCAGACACTCTCTGACACACTCAGACACTCTCGACCACTCTCATTCACTCTCTGACACTCTCTGATACACTCTAACACTCTCAGACACTCTCTGACACTCTCTGACACTCTCTCTCACTCTCTGACTCAATCTGACACTCTCAGACAGTCTCTGACACTCTCTGACCCTCTCTGACAATGTCTGACACTTTCTGACAAACGCTATCACTCTCTGACACTCTCTGACACTCTCTGACACTCTCTGACACTCTCTGACACACTCAGACATTCTCTATCACTCTCTGACACTTTCAGACACTCTCTGCCACTCTCTATCACTCTATATCACTCTCTGACACTTTCAGATACTCTCTGTCACTCTCTATCACTCTCTGAAGCTCTCTGACACTCTCTGACACTTTCTGACACTCTCTGACACTCGCACACTCTCTGACCCTCTCTGACATTCTTTCACACTCTCTGACACTCTCTGAACCTCTCTGACCTTCTCTGACACTCTCAGACACTCTTTGGCACACTCTATCACTCTCTGACACTCTCTATCACTGTCAATCACTCGCAACCACTCTCAGTCACTCTCTGAACCTCTTTGACACTCTCCAGCACTTTCAGATACACTCAGACACACTCAGACACTCTCTCTCACTCTCTATCACTCTCTGACACTCTCTGATACACTGTGGCACTCTCAGACACTCTCTGACTCTCTCTATCACTCTCTATCACTCTCTGACACTCTCTGATACACTCTGACACTCTCAGACACTCTCTGACACTCTCTATCACTCTCTGACTCAATCTGACACTCTCAGACAGTCTCAGACACTCTCTATCACTCTCTGACACTCTCTGACACTCTCTGACACTCTCTGATACTCTCTGATACACTGTGACACTCTCTGACACTCTCTATCACTCTCTGACACTATCTGACAATCTCAGACACAATCAGACACTCTCTGACACTCTCTATCACTCTCTATCACTCTCTGACACTCTCTGACACTCTCTATCACTCTCTGACACTCTCTCACACTCTCTGACACTCTCTGACCGTCTCTGTCACTCTCTGACCCTCTCTGACACTCTCTGACACTCTCTATCACTCTCTGACCCTCTCTTACAATCTCTGACACACTCAGACACTCTCTGACACTTTCTGACACTCTCTGACACTTTCAGACACTCTCTGCCACTCTCTCTCACTCTCTATCACTCTCTGACACTCTCTGACACTCTCTAACACTCTCTGACACTCTCTGACCCTCTCTGTCACTCTCTGTCACTCTCTGACCCTCTCTGACACTCTCTGACATTCGCTATCACTCTCTGACGCTCTCTTACAATCTCAGACACACTCAGACACTCTCTGACACTTTCTGACACTCTCTATCACTCTCTGACACTCTCTGATACACTGTGGCACTCTCAGACACTCTCTGTCTCTCTCTATCACTCTCTGACGCTCTCTGATACACTCTGACACTCTCAGACACTCTCTGACACACTCAGAACATTCTCTAACACTCTCTATCACTCTCTGACACTCTCTGATACACTCTGACACTCTCAGACACTCTCAGACACTCTCTGACACTCTCTGACACTCTCTGACACACTCAGAACATTCTCTAACACTCTCTATCACTCTCTGACACTCTCTGATACACTCTGACACTCTCAGACACTCTCTGACACTCTCTATCACTCTCTGACACTCTCTATCACTCTCTGACACTCTCTGACACTCTCTGACACTCTCTGACACTCTCTGATACACTGTGACACTCTCTGACACTCTCTATCACACTCTGACACTCTCTGACACTTTCAGACACTCTCTGCCACTCTCTATCAATCTCTGACACTCTCTAACACTCTCTGACACTCTCTGACCCTCTCTGTCACTCTCTGACCTTCTCTGACAATCTCTGACACTCTCTCTCACTCTGACACTCTCTTACAATCTCTGACACACTCAGACACTCTCTGCCACTCTCTATCAATCTCTGACACTCTCTAACACTCTCTGACACTCTCTGACCCTCTCTGTCACTCTCTGACCCTCTCTGACAATCTCTGACTCTATCTATCACTCTCTGACACTTTCTGATACACTCTGGCACTCTCAGACACTCTCTGACTCTCTCTATCACTCTCTATCACTCTCTGACACTCTCTGATACACTCTGACACTCTCGGACACTCTCTGACACACTCAGAACATTCCCTTACACTCTCTATCACTCTCTGACACTCTCTGATACACTCTGACACTCTCAGACACTCTCTGACACTCTCTATCACTCTCTGACTCAATCTGACACTCTCAGACAGTCTCAGACACTCTCTATCACTCTCTGACACTCTCTGACACTCTCTGACACTCTCTGATACTCTCTGATACACTGTGACACTCTCTGACACTCTCTATCACTCTCTGACACTATCTGACAATCTCAGACACAATCAGACACTCTCTGACACTCTCTATCACTCTCTATCACTCTCTGACACTCTCTGACACTCTCTATCACTCTCTGACACTCTCTCACACTCTCTGACACTCTCTGACACTCTCTGTCACTCTCTGACCCTCTCCGACACTCTCTGACACTCTCTGACACTCTCTATCACTCTCTGACCCTCTCTTACAATCTCTGACACACTCAGACACTCTCTGACACTTTCTGACACTCTCTGACACTTTCAGACACTCTCTGCCACTCTCTCTCACTCTCTATCACTCTCTGACACTCTCTGACACTCTCTAACACTCTCTGACACTCTCTGACCCTCTCTGTCACTCTCTGTCACTCTCTGACCCTCTCTGACACTCTCTGACATTCGCTATCACTCTCTGACGCTCTCTTACAATCTCAGACACACTCAGACACTCTCTGACACTTTCTGACACTCTCTATCACTCTCTGACACTCTCTGATACACTGTGGCACTCTCAGACACTCTCTGTCTCTCTCTATCACTCTCTGACGCTCTCTGATACACTCTGACACTCTCAGACACTCTCTGACACACTCAGAACATTCTCTAACACTCTCTATCACTCTCTGACACTCTCTGATACACTCTGACACTCTCAGACACTCTCTGACACTCTCTGATACACTCTGACACTCTCAGACACACTCAGAACATTCTCTATCACTCTCTGACACTCTCTATCACTCTCTGACACTCTCTGACACTCTCTGACACTCTCTGACACTCTCTGATACACTGTGACACTCTCTGACACTCTCTATCACACTCTGACACTCTCTGACACTTTCAGACACTCTCTGCCACTCTCTATCAATCTCTGACACTCTCTAACACTCTCTGACACTCTCTGACCCTCTCTGTCACTCTCTGACCTTCTCTGACAATCTCTGACACTCTCTCTCACTCTGACACTCTCTTACAATCTCTGACACACTCAGACACTCTCTGCCACTCTCTATCAATCTCTGACACTCTCTAACACTCTCTGACACTCTCTGACCCTCTCTGTCACTCTCTGACCCTCTCTGACAATCTCTGACCCTCTCTATCACTCTCTGACACTTTCTGATACACTCTGGCACTCTCAGACACTCTCTGACTCTCTCTATCACTCTCTGACACTCTCTGACACTCTCTGACACTATCACACTCTCTGACACTCTCGCACTCTCTGACACTCTCTGACACACTCTGTCCCTCCCTGACACTCTCTGACACTATCTGACACTCTCTGACACTATCATACTCTCTGACATTCTCTCACACTCTGACACTCTCTGACACTCTCTGACACTCTCTGACAAACTCTATCACTCTCTGACACTCTCTGACACTCTCTATCACTCTATATCACTCTATATCACTCTATATCACTCTATATCACTCTCTGACACTCTCTATCACTCTCTATCACTCTCTGACACTCCCTATCACTCTGTGACACTCTCTGACACTCTCTATCACTCTCAGACACTCTCTGCCACTTTCAGACACTCTCTGCCACTCTCGAACCCTCTCTGACACTCTCTGCCACTCGCACACTCTCTGCCACTCTCTGCCACTCGTTCACACTCTCTGACACTCTCTGACCCTCTCTGACCCACTCTGACACTCTCAGACACTCTCAGACACTCTCTGGCACACTCGATCACTCTCTGACACTCTCTGACACTCTCTGACAAACTCTATCACTCTCTGACACTCTCTGACACTCTCTATCACTCTCTATCACTCTCTATCACTCTCTATCACTCTCTGACACTCTCTGACACTCTCTGACACTCTCTGACACTTTCAGACACTCTCTGCCACTCTCTATCCCTCTCTGACACTCTCTGACACTCGCACACTCTCTGCCACTCTCTGACACTCTTTCACACTCTCTGACCCTCTCTGACACTCTCTGCCACTCGCACACTCTCTGCCACTCTCTGCCACTCGTTCACACTCTCTGACACTCTCTGACCCTCTCTGACCCACTCTGACACTCTCAGACACTCTCAGACACTCTCTGGCACACTCGATCACTCTCTGACACTCTCTGACACTCTCTGACAAACTCTATCACTCTCTGACACTCTCTGACACTCTCTATCACTCTCTATCACTCTCTATCACTCTCTATCACTCTCTGACACTCTCTGACACTCTCTGACACTCTCTGACACTTTCAGACACTCTCTGCCACTCTCTATCCCTCTCTGACACTCTCTGACACTCGCACACTCTCTGCCACTCTCTGACACTCTTTCACACTCTCTGACCCTCTCTGACCCTCTCTGACCCTCTCTGACACTCTCAGACACTCTTAGACACTGTCTGGCACACTCTATCACTCTCTGACACTCTCTGACACTCTCTAACACTCTCTATCACTGTGAATCATTCTCAATCACTCTCAATTACTCTCTGACACTCTCTGACAGTCTCTATCACTCTCAGCCTTCTCTGTATCACTCTCTGACACTCTCTGACACTCTCTGACACTCGCACTCTCTCTGACGCTGTCTGACACTCTTTATCACTCTCAGACACTCTCTGACACTCTCTATCACTCTCTGACACTCTCTATCACTCTCTGAAACTCTCTGACACTCTCTGACACTCTCTGACACTCTCTGATACACTCTGGCACTCTCAGACACGCTCTGACTCTCTCTATCACTCTCTATCACTCTCTGACACTCTCTGATACACTCTGACACTCTCAGACAGTCTCAGAGACTCTCTGTATCACTCTCTGACACTCTCTGATACTCTCTGCCACTCTCTGACACTCTCTGATACACTCTGGCACTCTCAGACACACTCAGACACTCTCTCTCTCACTCTCTATCACTCTCTGACACTCTCTGATACACTGTGGCACTCTCAGACACTCTCTGACTCTCTCTATCACTCTCTGACACTCTCTGATACACTCTGACACTCTCAGACACTCTCTGACACACACAGAACATTCTCTACCACTCTCTATCACTCTCTGACACTCTCTGATACACTCTGACACTCTCAGACACACTCTGACACTCTCTATCACTCTCTGACTCAATCTGACACTCACAGACAGTCTCAGACACTCTCTATCACTCTCGGACACTCTCGGACACTCTCTGACACTCTCTGATACTCTCTGATACTCTCTGATACACTGTGACACTCTCTGACAATCTCTATCACTCTCTGACACTATCTGACAATCTCAGACACAATCAGACACTCTCTGACACTCTCCATCACTCTCTGACACTCTCTGACACTTTCAGACACTCTCTGCCACTCTCTATCACTCTCTGACACTCTCTGACACTCTCTGACCCTCTCTGACCCTCTCTGTCACTCTCTGACCCTCTCTGACACTCTCTGACACTCTCTTGCAATCTCAGACACACTCAGACACTCTCTGACACTCTCTGACACTTTCTGACACTCTATGTCACTCTCTGACACTCTCTGACACTCTCTGACACTCTCTGACACTCTCTGACACTCTCACAATCTCTGACACTCTCACACACTCTCACACACTCTCACACAATCTCTGACACACTCAGACACTCTCTATCACACTCTATCACTCTCTCACACTGTCTAACACTCTCTGATACACTCTAACTCTCTCAGACACTCTCTGACACTCTCTATCACTATCTGACACTCGCTGACACTCTCTGACAGTCTCAGACACTCTCTATCACTATCTGACAATCTCTGACACTCTCTGAAACTCTCTGATACTCTCTAATACACTCTGACAATCTCTATCTCTCTCTGACACTCTCTGACACTCTCATACACACTCAGATCCTCTCTGACACTCTCGATCACTCTCTGACACTCTCTGACACTCTCCGACACTCTCTGTCACTCTATATCACTCGCTGACACTTTCAGACACTCTCTGCCACTCTCTATCACTCTCTCTCACTCTCTGACACTCTCTATCACTCTCTGACACTCTCTGACACTTTCAGACACTCTCTGCTACTCTCTATCACTCTCTGACACTCTCTGACACTCTCTGACACTCTCTGACACTCTCACACTCTCTCACACTCTCTGACACTCTCTGACACTCTCTGACACACTCTGTCCCTCTCTGACACTCTCTGACACTATCTGACACTCTCTGACACTCTCTGACACTCTCTCATACTCTCTGACATTCTCTGACACTCTCTGACACTCTCTGACACACTCAGACACTCTCTATCACTCTCTATCATTCTCTATCATTCTCTATCATTCTCTATCATTCTCTATCACTCTCTGACACTCTCTGACACTCTCTGACACTCTCTGACACTCTCTGACACCCTCTATCACTCTCAGACACTTTCAGAAACTCTCTGACACTCTCTGACACTCTCTCATACTCTCTGACATTCTCTGACACTCTCTGACACTCTCTGACACACTCAGACACTCTCTATCACTCTCTATCATTCTCTATCATTCTCTATCATTCTCTATCATTCTCTATCACTCTCTGACACTCTCTGACACTCTCTGACACTCTCTGACACTCTCTGACACCCTCTATCACTCTCAGACACTTTCAGAAACTCTCTGACACTCTCAGACTCTCTCTGGCACACTCTATCACTCTCTGACACTCTATGACACTCGCACACTCTCTGCCACTCTCTGCCACTCTCTGTCACTCTTTCACACTCTCTGACACTCTCTGACCCTCTCTGACCCTCTCTGACACTCTCAGACACTCTCTGGCACACTCTATCACTCTCTGACAATCTCTGACACTCTATATCACTGTGAATCATTCTCAATCACTCTCAATTACTCTCTGACACTCTCTGACACTCTCTATCACTCTCAGCCTTCTCTGTATCACTCTCTGACACTCTCTGACACTCTCTGACACTCGCACACTCTCTGACACTCTCTGACACTCTTTCACACTCTCTGATACTCTCTGACACTCTTTCACACTCTCTGACACTCTCTATCACTCTCTGACACTCTCTGACACTTTCAGACACTCTCTGCCACTCTCTATCACTCTCTATCACTCTCTGACACTCTCTGACACTCTCTGACACTCTCTGACCCTCTCTGACCCTCTCTGTCACTCTCTGTCACTCTCTGACCCTCTCTGACACTCTCTTACAATCTCTTACAATCTCAGACACACTCAGACACTCTCTGACACTTTCTGACACTCTCTGTCACTCTCTGACACTCTCTGACACTTTCAGACACTCTCTGCCAATCTCTCTCACTCTCTGTCACTCTCTGACACTCTCTGACACTCTCACACTCTCTGACACTCTCACACACTCTCACACACTCTCACACAATCTCTCACACTCTCTGACACACTCAGACACCATCTACCACACTCTATCACTCTCTCACACTGTCTAACACTCTCTGATACACTCTAACTCTCTCAGACACTCTCTGACACTCTCTATCACTATCTGACAATCTCTGACAGTCTCTGAAACTCTCTGATACTCTCTAATACACTCTGACACTCTCTATCTCTCTCTGACACTCTCTGACACTCTCTGACACTCTCTGACACTCTCCGACACTCTCTGTCACTCTATATCACTCGCTGACACTTTCAGACACTCTCTGCCACTCTCTATCACTCTCTCTCACTCTCTGACACTCTCTATCACTCTCTGACACTCTCTGACACTTTCAGACACTCTCTGCTACTCTCTATCACTCTCTGACACTCTCTGACCCTCTCTGACCCTCTCTGTCACTCTCTGACCCTCTCTGACACTCTCTGACACTCTCTTGCAATCTCAGACACACTCAGACACTCTCTGACACTCTCTGACACTTTCTGACACTCTATGTCACTCTCTGACACTCTCTGACACTCTCTGACACTCTCTGACACTCTCACACTCTCTGACACTCTCACACACTCTCACACACTCTCACACAATCTCTGACACACTCAGACACTCTCTGTCACACTCTATCACTCTCTCACACTGTCTAACACTCTCTGATACACTCTAACTCTCTCAGACACTCTCTGACACTCTCTATCACTATCTGACACTCGCTGACACTCTCTGACAGTCTCAGACACTCTCTATCACTATCTGACAATCTCTGACACTCTCTGAAACTCTCTGATACTCTCTAATACACTCTGACAATCTCTATCTCTCTCTGACACTCTCTGACACTCTCATACACACTCAGATCCTCTCTGACACTCTCGATCACTCTCTGACACTCTCTGACACTCTCCGACACTCTCTGTCACTCTATATCACTCGCTGACACTTTCAGACACTCTCTGCCACTCTCTATCACTCTCTCTCACTCTCTGACACTCTCTATCACTCTCTGACACTCTCTGACACTTTCAGACACTCTCTGCCACTCTCTATCACTCTAGCTCACTCTCTGACACGCTCTATCACTCTCTATCACTCTCTATCACTCTCTATCACTCTCTATCACTCTCTGACACTCTCTGACACACTCTGACACTCTCTATCACTCTCAGACACTCTCTGACACTCGCACACTCTCTGCCACTCTCTGACACTCTTTCACAATCTCTGACACTCTCTGACCCTATCTGACCCTCTCTGACTCTCTCAGACACTCTCTGGCACACTCTATCACTCTCTGACACTCTCTATCACTGTGAATCATACTCAATCACTCTCAATTACTCTCTGACACTCTCTGACACTCTCTATCACTCTCAGGCTTCTCTGTATCACTCTCTGACACTCTCTGACACTCTCTGACACTCGCACACTCTCTGACACTCTCTGACACTCTTTCACACTCTCTGACACACTCTGACACTCTTTCACACTCTCTGACCCTCTCTGACACTCTCTGACACTCTCAGACACTCTCTGGCACACTCTGATACACTCTGGCACTCTCAGACACTCTCTGACACTCTCTATCACTCTCTATCACTCTCTGACACTCTCTGACACTCTCTGACACTCTCTGATACACTCTGGTACTCTCAGACACTCTCTGACACTCTCTATCACTCTCTGACACTCTCTGATACACTCTGACACTCTCAGACACTCTCTGACACACTCAGACACTCTCGACCACTCTCATTCACTCTCTGACACTCTCTGATACACTCTAACACTCTCAGACACTCTCTGACACTCTCTGACACTCTCTCTCACTCTCTGACTCAATCTGACACTCTCAGACAGTCTCTGACACTCTCTGACCCTCTCTGACAATGTCTGACACTTTCTGACAAACGCTATCACTCTCTGACACTCTCTGACACTCTCTGACACTCTCTGACACTCTCTGACACACTCAGACATTCTCTATCACTCTCTGACACTTTCAGACACTCTCTGCCACTCTCTATCACTCTATATCACTCTCTGACACTTTCAGATACTCTCTGTCACTCTCTATCACTCTCTATCACTCTCTGAAGCTCTCTGACACTCTCTGACACTTTCTGACACTCTCTGACACTCGCACACTCTCTGACCCTCTCTGACATTCTTTCACACTCTCTGACACTCTCTGAACCTCTCTGACCTTCTCTGACACTCTCAGACACTCTTTGGCACACTCTATCACTCTCTGACACTCTCTATCACTGTCAATCACTCGCAACCACTCTCAGTCACTCTCTGAACCTCTTTGACACTCTCCAGCACTTTCAGATACACTCAGACACACTCAGACACTCTCTCTCACTCTCTATCACTCTCTGACACTCTCTGATACACTGTGGCACTCTCAGACACTCTCTGACTCTCTCTATCACTCTCTGACACTCTCTGATACACTCTGACACTCTCAGACACTCTCTGACACACTCAGAACATTCCCTAACACTCTCTATCACTCTCTGACACTCTCTGATACACTCTGACACTCTCAGACACTCTCTGACACTCTCTATCACTCTCTGACTCAATCAGACACTCTCAGACAGTCTCAGACACTCTCTATCACTCTCTGACACTCTCTGACACTCTCTGACACTCTCTGATACTCTCTGATACACTGTGACACTCTCTGACACTCTCTATCACTCTCTGACACTATCTGACAATCTCAGACACAATCAGACACTCTCTGACACTCTCTATCACTCTCTATCACTCTCTGACACTCTCTGACACTCTCTATCACTCTCTGACACTCTCTCACACTCTCTGACACTCTCTGACCCTCTCTGTCACTCTCTGACCCTCTCTGACACTCTCTGACACTCTCTATCACTCTCTGACCCTCTCTTACAATCTCAGACACACTCAGACACTCTCTGACACTTTCTGACACTCTCTGACACTCTCTGACCCTCTCTGACACTCTCTGACATTCGCTATCACTCTCTGACGCTCTCTTACAATCTCAGACACACTCAGACACTCTCTGACACTTTCTGACACTCTCTATCACTCTCTGACACTCTCTGATACACTGTGGCACTCTCAGACACTCTCTGTCTCTCTCTATCACTCTCTGACGCTCTCTGATACACTCTGACACTCTCAGACACTCTCTGACACACTCAGAACATTCTCTAACACTCTCTATCACTCTCTGACACTTTCTGACACTCTATGTCACTCTCTGACACTCTCTGACACTCTCTGACACTCTCTGACACTCTCACACTCTCTGACACTCTCACACACTCTCACACACTCTCACACAATCTCTGACACACTCAGACACTCTCTGTCACACTCTATCACTCTCTCACACTGTCTAACACTCTCTGATACACTCTAACTCTCTCAGACACTCTCTGACACTCTCTATCACTATCTGACACTCGCTGACACTCTCTGACAGTCTCAGACACTCTCTATCACTATCTGACAATCTCTGACACTCTCTGAAACTCTCTGATACTCTCTAATACACTCTGACAATCTCTATCTCTCTCTGACACTCTCTGACACTCTCATACACACTCAGATCCTCTCTGACACTCTCGATCACTCTCTGACACTCTCTGACACTCTCCGACACTCTCTGTCACTCTATATCACTCGCTGACACTTTCAGACACTCTCTGCCACTCTCTATCACTCTCTCTCACTCTCTGACACTCTCTATCACTCTCTGACACTCTCTGACACTTTCAGACACTCTCTGCCACTCTCTATCACTCTAGCTCACTCTCTGACACGCTCTATCACTCTCTATCACTCTCTATCACTCTCTATCACTCTCTATCACTCTCTGACACTCTCTGACACACTCTGACACTCTCTATCACTCTCAGACACTCTCTGACACTCGCACACTCTCTGCCACTCTCTGACACTCTTTCACAATCTCTGACACTCTCTGACCCTATCTGACCCTCTCTGACTCTCTCAGACACTCTCTGGCACACTCTATCACTCTCTGACACTCTCTATCACTGTGAATCATACTCAATCACTCTCAATTACTCTCTGACACTCTCTGACACTCTCTATCACTCTCAGGCTTCTCTGTATCACTCTCTGACACTCTCTGACACTCTCTGACACTCGCACACTCTCTGACACTCTCTGACACTCTTTCACACTCTCTGACACACTCTGACACTCTTTCACACTCTCTGACCCTCTCTGACACTCTCTGACACTCTCAGACACTCTCTGGCACACTCTGATACACTCTGGCACTCTCAGACACTCTCTGACACTCTCTATCACTCTCTATCACTCTCTGACACTCTCTGACACTCTCTGACACTCTCTGATACACTCTGGTACTCTCAGACACTCTCTGACACTCTCTATCACTCTCTGACACTCTCTGATACACTCTGACACTCTCAGACACTCTCTGACACACTCAGACACTCTCGACCACTCTCATTCACTCTCTGACACTCTCTGATACACTCTAACACTCTCAGACACTCTCTGACACTCTCTGACACTCTCTCTCACTCTCTGACTCAATCTGACACTCTCAGACAGTCTCTGACACTCTCTGACCCTCTCTGACAATGTCTGACACTTTCTGACAAACGCTATCACTCTCTGACACTCTCTGACACTCTCTGACACTCTCTGACACTCTCTGACACACTCAGACATTCTCTATCACTCTCTGACACTTTCAGACACTCTCTGCCACTCTCTATCACTCTATATCACTCTCTGACACTTTCAGATACTCTCTGTCACTCTCTATCACTCTCTATCACTCTCTGAAGCTCTCTGACACTCTCTGACACTTTCTGACACTCTCTGACACTCGCACACTCTCTGACCCTCTCTGACATTCTTTCACACTCTCTGACACTCTCTGAACCTCTCTGACCTTCTCTGACACTCTCAGACACTCTTTGGCACACTCTATCACTCTCTGACACTCTCTATCACTGTCAATCACTCGCAACCACTCTCAGTCACTCTCTGAACCTCTTTGACACTCTCCAGCACTTTCAGATACACTCAGACACACTCAGACACTCTCTCTCACTCTCTATCACTCTCTGACACTCTCTGATACACTGTGGCACTCTCAGACACTCTCTGACTCTCTCTATCACTCTCTGACACTCTCTGATACACTCTGACACTCTCAGACACTCTCTGACACTCTCTGATACTCTCTGATACACTGTGACACTCTCTGACACTCTCTATCACTCTCTGACACTATCTGACAATCTCAGACACAATCAGACACTCTCTGACACTCTCTATCACTCTCTATCACTCTCTGACACTCTCTGACACTCTCTATCACTCTCTGACACTCTCTCACACTCTCTGACACTCTCTGACCCTCTCTGTCACTCTCTGACCCTCTCTGACACTCTCTGACACTCTCTATCACTCTCTGACCCTCTCTTACAATCTCAGACACACTCAGACACTCTCTGACACTTTCTGACACTCTCTGACACTCTCTGACCCTCTCTGACACTCTCTGACATTCGCTATCACTCTCTGACGCTCTCTTACAATCTCAGACACACTCAGACACTCTCTGACACTTTCTGACACTCTCTATCACTCTCTGACACTCTCTGATACACTGTGGCACTCTCAGACACTCTCTGTCTCTCTCTATCACTCTCTGACGCTCTCTGATACACTCTGACACTCTCAGACACTCTCTGACACACTCAGAACATTCTCTAACACTCTCTATCACTCTCTGACACTTTCTGACACTCTATGTCACTCTCTGACACTCTCTGACACTCTCTGACACTCTCTGACACTCTCACACTCTCTGACACTCTCACACACTCTCACACACTCTCACACAATCTCTGACACACTCAGACACTCTCTGTCACACTCTATCACTCTCTCACACTGTCTAACACTCTCTGATACACTCTAACTCTCTCAGACACTCTCTGACACTCTCTATCACTATCTGACACTCGCTGACACTCTCTGACAGTCTCAGACACTCTCTATCACTATCTGACAATCTCTGACACTCTCTGAAACTCTCTGATACTCTCTAATACACTCTGACAATCTCTATCTCTCTCTGACACTCTCTGACACTCTCATACACACTCAGATCCTCTCTGACACTCTCGATCACTCTCTGACACTCTCTGACACTCTCCGACACTCTCTGTCACTCTATATCACTCGCTGACACTTTCAGACACTCTCTGCCACTCTCTATCACTCTCTCTCACTCTCTGACACTCTCTATCACTCTCTGACACTCTCTGACACTTTCAGACACTCTCTGCCACTCTCTATCACTCTAGCTCACTCTCTGACACGCTCTATCACTCTCTATCACTCTCTATCACTCTCTATCACTCTCTATCACTCTCTGACACTCTCTGACACACTCTGACACTCTCTATCACTCTCAGACACTCTCTGACACTCGCACACTCTCTGCCACTCTCTGACACTCTTTCACAATCTCTGACACTCTCTGACCCTATCTGACCCTCTCTGACTCTCTCAGACACTCTCTGGCACACTCTATCACTCTCTGACACTCTCTATCACTGTGAATCATACTCAATCACTCTCAATTACTCTCTGACACTCTCTGACACTCTCTATCACTCTCAGGCTTCTCTGTATCACTCTCTGACACTCTCTGACACTCTCTGACACTCGCACACTCTCTGACACTCTCTGACACTCTTTCACACTCTCTGACACACTCTGACACTCTTTCACACTCTCTGACCCTCTCTGACACTCTCTGACACTCTCAGACACTCTCTGGCACACTCTGATACACTCTGGCACTCTCAGACACTCTCTGACACTCTCTATCACTCTCTATCACTCTCTGACACTCTCTGACACTCTCTGATACACTCTGGTACTCTCAGACACTCTCTGACACTCTCTATCACTCTCTGACACTCTCTGATACACTCTGACACTCTCAGACACTCTCTGACACACTCAGACACTCTCGACCACTCTCATTCACTCTCTGACACTCTCTGATACACTCTAACACTCTCAGACACTCTCTGACACTCTCTGACACTCTCTCTCACTCTCTGACTCAATCTGACACTCTCAGACAGTCTCTGACACTCTCTGACCCTCTCTGACAATGTCTGACACTTTCTGACAAACGCTATCACTCTCTGACACTCTCTGACACTCTCTGACACTCTCTGACACTCTCTGACACACTCAGACATTCTCTATCACTCTCTGACACTTTCAGACACTCTCTGCCACTCTCTATCACTCTATATCACTCTCTGACACTTTCAGATACTCTCTGTCACTCTCTATCACTCTCTATCACTCTCTGAAGCTCTCTGACACTCTCTGACACTTTCTGACACTCTCTGACACTCGCACACTCTCTGACCCTCTCTGACATTCTTTCACACTCTCTGACACTCTCTGAACCTCTCTGACCTTCTCTGACACTCTCAGACACTCTTTGGCACACTCTATCACTCTCTGACACTCTCTATCACTGTCAATCACTCGCAACCACTCTCAGTCACTCTCTGAACCTCTTTGACACTCTCCAGCACTTTCAGATACACTCAGACACACTCAGACACTCTCTCTCACTCTCTATCACTCTCTGACACTCTCTGATACACTGTGGCACTCTCAGACACTCTCTGACTCTCTCTATCACTCTCTGACACTCTCTGATACACTCTGACACTCTCAGACACTCTCTGACACACTCAGAACATTCCCTAACACTCTCTATCACTCTCTGACACTCTCTGATACACTCTGACACTCTCAGACACTCTCTGACACTCTCTATCACTCTCTGACTCAATCAGACACTCTCAGACAGTCTCAGACACTCTCTATCACTCTCTGACACTCTCTGACACTCTCTGACACTCTCTGATACTCTCTGATACACTGTGACACTCTCTGACACTCTCTATCACTCTCTGACACTATCTGACAATCTCAGACACAATCAGACACTCTCTGACACTCTCTATCACTCTCTATCACTCTCTGACACTCTCTGACACTCTCTATCACTCTCTGACACTCTCTCACACTCTCTGACACTCTCTGACCCTCTCTGTCACTCTCTGACCCTCTCTGACACTCTCTGACACTCTCTATCACTCTCTGACCCTCTCTTACAATCTCAGACACACTCAGACACTCTCTGACACTTTCTGACACTCTCTGACACTCTCTGACCCTCTCTGACACTCTCTGACATTCGCTATCACTCTCTGACGCTCTCTTACAATCTCAGACACACTCAGACACTCTCTGACACTTTCTGACACTCTCTATCACTCTCTGACACTCTCTGATACACTGTGGCACTCTCAGACACTCTCTGTCTCTCTCTATCACTCTCTGACGCTCTCTGATACACTCTGACACTCTCAGACACTCTCTGACACACTCAGAACATTCTCTAACACTCTCTATCACTCTCTGACACTCTCTGATACACTCTGACACTCTCAGACACTCTCTGACACTCTCTGACACTCTCTGACACACTCAGAACATTCTCTAACACTCTCTATCACTCTCTGACACTCTCTGATACACTCTGACACTCTCAGACACTCTCTGACACTCTCTATCACTCTCTGACACTCTCTATCACTCTCTGACACTCTCTGACACTCTCTGACACTCTCTGACACTCTCTGATACACTGTGACACTCTCTGACACTCTCTATCACACTCTGACACTCTCTGACACTTTCAGACACTCTCTGCCACTCTCTATCAATCTCTGACACTCTCTAACACTCTCTGACACTCTCTGACCCTCTCTGTCACTCTCTGACCTTCTCTGACAATCTCTGACACTCTCTCTCACTCTGACACTCTCTTACAATCTCTGACACACTCAGACACTCTCTGCCACTCTCTATCAATCTCTGACACTCTCTAACACTCTCTGACACTCTCTGACCCTCTCTGTCACTCTCTGACCCTCTCTGACAATCTCTGACCCTCTCTATCACTCTCTGACACTTTCTGATACACTCTGGCACTCTCAGACACTCTCTGACTCTCTCTATCACTCTCTGACACTCTCTGACACTCTCTGACACTATCACACTCTCTGACACTCTCGCACTCTCTGACACTCTCTGACACACTCTGTCCCTCCCTGACACTCTCTGACACTATCTGACACTCTCTGACACTATCATACTCTCTGACATTCTCTCACACTCTGACACTCTCTGACACTCTCTGACACTCTCTGACAAACTCTATCACTCTCTGACACTCTCTGACACTCTCTGACACTCTCTATCACTCTATATCACTCTATATCACTCTATATCACACTATATCACTCTCTGACACTCTCTATCACTCTCTATCACTCTCTATCACTCTCTGACACTCTCTATCACTCTGTGACACTCTCTGACACTCTCTGACACTCTCTATCACTCTCAGACACTCTCTGCCACTTTCAGACACTCTCTGCCACTCTCGAACCCTCTCTGACACTCTCTGCCACTCGCACACTCTCTGCCACTCTCTGCCACTCGTTCACACTCTCTGACACTCTCTGACCCTCTCTGACCCACTCTGACACTCTCAGACACTCTCTGGCACACTCGATCACTCTCTGACACTCTCTGACACTCTTTCACACTCTCTGACACTCTCTGACCCTCTCTGACCCTCTCTGACACTCTCAGACACTCTCTGGCACACTCTATCACTCTCTGACAATCTCTGACACTCTATATCACTGTGAATCATTCTCAATCACTCTCAATTACTCTCTGACACTCTCTGACACTCTCTATCACTCTCAGCCTTCTCTGTATCACTCTCTGACACTCTCTGACACTCTCTGACACTCGCACACTCTCTGACACTCTCTGACACTCTTTCACACTCTCTGATACTCTCTGACACTCTTTCACACTCTCTGACACTCTCTATCACTCTCTGACACTCTCTGACACTTTCAGACACTCTCTGCCACTCTCTATCACTCTCTATCACTCTCTGACACTCTCTGACACTCTCTGACACTCTCTGACCCTCTCTGACCCTCTCTGTCACTCTCTGTCACTCTCTGACCCTCTCTGACACTCTCTTACAATCTCTTACAATCTCAGACACACTCAGACACTCTCTGACACTTTCTGACACTCTCTGTCACTCTCTGACACTCTCTGACACTTTCAGACACTCTCTGCCAATCTCTCTCACTCTCTGTCACTCTCTGACACTCTCTGACACTCTCACACTCTCTGACACTCTCACACACTCTCACACACTCTCACACAATCTCTCACACTCTCTGACACACTCAGACACCATCTACCACACTCTATCACTCTCTCACACTGTCTAACACTCTCTGATACACTCTAACTCTCTCAGACACTCTCTGACACTCTCTATCACTATCTGACAATCTCTGACAGTCTCTGAAACTCTCTGATACTCTCTAATACACTCTGACACTCTCTATCTCTCTCTGACACTCTCTGACACTCTCTGACACTCTCTGACACTCTCCGACACTCTCTGTCACTCTATATCACTCGCTGACACTTTCAGACACTCTCTGCCACTCTCTATCACTCTCTCTCACTCTCTGACACTCTCTATCACTCTCTGACACTCTCTGACACTTTCAGACACTCTCTGCTACTCTCTATCACTCTCTGACACTCTCTGACCCTCTCTGACCCTCTCTGTCACTCTCTGACCCTCTCTGACACTCTCTGACACTCTCTTGCAATCTCAGACACACTCAGACACTCTCTGACACTCTCTGACACTTTCTGACACTCTATGTCACTCTCTGACACTCTCTGACACTCTCTGACACTCTCTGACACTCTCTGACACTCTCACACTCTCTGACACTCTCACACACTCTCACACACTCTCACACAATCTCTGACACACTCAGACACTCTCTGTCACACTCTATCACTCTCTCACACTGTCTAACACTCTCTGATACACTCTAACTCTCTCAGACACTCTCTGACACTCTCTATCACTATCTGACACTCGCTGACACTCTCTGACAGTCTCAGACACTCTCTATCACTATCTGACAATCTCTGACACTCTCTGAAACTCTCTGATACTCTCTAATACACTCTGACAATCTCTATCTCTCTCTGACACTCTCTGACACTCTCATACACACTCAGATCCTCTCTGACACTCTCGATCACTCTCTGACACTCTCTGACACTCTCCGACACTCTCTGTCACTCTATATCACTCGCTGACACTTTCAGACACTCTCTGCCACTCTCTATCACTCTCTCTCACTCTCTGACACTCTCTATCACTCTCTGACACTCTCTGACACTTTCAGACACTCTCTGCCACTCTCTATCACTCTAGCTCACTCTCTGACACGCTCTATCACTCTCTATCACTCTCTATCACTCTCTATCACTCTCTATCACTCTCTGACACTCTCTGACACACTCTGACACTCTCTATCACTCTCAGACACTCTCTGACACTCGCACACTCTCTGCCACTCTCTGACACTCTTTCACAATCTCTGACACTCTCTGACCCTATCTGACCCTCTCTGACTCTCTCAGACACTCTCTGGCACATTCTATCACTCTCTGACACTCTCTATCACTGTGAATCATACTCAATCACTCTCAATTACTCTCTGACACTCTCTGACACTCTCTATCACTCTCAGGCTTCTCTGTATCACTCTCTGACACTCTCTGACACTCTCTGACACTCGCACACTCTCTGACACTCTCTGACACTCTTTCACACTCTCTGACACACTCTGACACTCTTTCACACTCTCTGACCCTCTCTGACACTCTCTGACACTCTCAGACACTCTCTGGCACACTCTGATACACTCTGGCACTCTCAGACACTCTCTGACACTCTCTATCACTCTCTATCACTCTCTGACACTCTCTGACACTCTCTGACACTCTCTGACACTCTCTGATACACTCTGGTACTCTCAGACACTCTCTGACACTCTCTATCACTCTCTGACACTCTCTGATACACTCTGACACTCTCAGACACTCTCTGACACACTCAGACACTCTCGACCACTCTCATTCACTCTCTGACACTCTCTGATACACTCTAACACTCTCAGACACTCTCTGACACTCTCTGACACTCTCTCTCACTCTCTGACTCAATCTGACACTCTCAGACAGTCTCTGACACTCTCTGACCCTCTCTGACAATGTCTGACACTTTCTGACAAACGCTATCACTCTCTGACACTCTCTGACACTCTCTGACACTCTCTGACACTCTCTGACACACTCAGACATTCTCTATCACTCTCTGACACTTTCAGACACTCTCTGCCACTCTCTATCACTCTATATCACTCTCTGACACTTTCAGATACTCTCTGTCACTCTCTATCACTCTCTATCACTCTCTGAAGCTCTCTGACACTCTCTGACACTTTCTGACACTCTCTGACACTCGCACACTCTCTGACCCTCTCTGACATTCTTTCACACTCTCTGACACTCTCTGAACCTCTCTGACCTTCTCTGACACTCTCAGACACTCTTTGGCACACTCTATCACTCTCTGACACTCTCTATCACTGTCAATCACTCGCAACCACTCTCAGTCACTCTCTGAACCTCTTTGACACTCTCCAGCACTTTCAGATACACTCAGACACACTCAGACACTCTCTCTCACTCTCTATCACTCTCTGACACTCTCTGATACACTGTGACACACTCAGAACATTCCCTAACACTCTCTATCACTCTCTGACACTCTCTGATACACTCTGACACTCTCAGACACTCTCTGACACTCTCTATCACTCTCTGACTCAATCTGACACTCTCAGACAGTCTCAGACACTCTCTATCACTCTCTGACACTCTCTGACACTCTCTGACACTCTCTGATACTCTCTGATACACTGTGACACTCTCTGACACTCTCTATCACTCTCTGACACTATCTGACAATCTCAGACACAATCAGACACTCTCTGACACTCTCTATCACTCTCTATCACTCTCTGACACTCTCTGACACTCTCTATCACTCTCTGACACTCTCTCACACTCTCTGACACTCTCTGACCCTCTCTGTCACTCTCTGACCCTCTCTGACACTCTCTGACACTCTCTATCACTCTCTGACCCTCTCTTACAATCTCAGACACACTCAGACACTCTCTGACACTTTCTGACACTCTCTGACACTCTCTGACCCTCTCTGACACTCTCTGACATTCGCTATCACTCTCTGACGCTCTCTTACAATCTCAGACACACTCAGACACTCTCTGACACTTTCTGACACTCTCTATCACTCTCTGACACTCTCTGATACACTGTGGCACTCTCAGACACTCTCTGTCTCTCTCTATCACTCTCTGACGCTCTCTGATACACTCTGACACTTTCAGACACTCTCTGACACACTCAGAACATTCTCTAACACTCTCTATCACTCTCTGACACTCTCTGATACACTCTGACACTCTCAGACACTCTCTGACACTCTCTGACACTCTCTGACACACTCAGAACATTCTCTAACACTCTCTATCACTCTCTGACACTCTCTGATACACTCTGACACTCTCAGACACTCTCTGACACTCTCTATCACTCTCTGACACTCTCTATCACTCTCTGACACTCTCTGACACTCTCTGACACTCTCTGACACTCTCTGATACACTGTGACACTCTCTGACACTCTCTATCACACTCTGACACTCTCTGACACTTTCAGACACTCTCTGCCACTCTCTATCAATCTCTGACACTCTCTAACACTCTCTGACACTCTCTGACCCTCTCTGTCACTCTCTGACCTTCTCTGACAATCTCTGACACTCTCTCTCACTCTGACACTCTCTTACAATCTCTGACACACTCAGACACTCTCTGCCACTCTCTATCAATCTCTGACACTCTCTAACACTCTCTGACACTCTCTGACCCTCTCTGTCACTCTCTGACCCTCTCTGACAATCTCTGACCCTCTCTATCACTCTCTGACACTTTCTGATACACTCTGGCACTCTCAGACACTCTCTGACTCTCTCTATCACTCTCTGACACTCTCTGACACTATCACACTCTCTGACACTCTCGCACTCTCTGACACTCTCTGACACACTCTGTCCCTCCCTGACACTCTCTGACACTATCTGACACTCTCTGACACTATCATACTCTCTGACATTCTCTCACACTCTGACACTCTCTGACACTCTCTGACACTCTCTGACAAACTCTATCACTCTCTGACACTCTCTGACACTCTCTGACACTCTCTATCACTCTATATCACTCTATATCACTCTATATCACTCTATATCACTCTCTGACACTCTCTATCACTCTCTATCACTCTCTATCACTCTCTGACACTCTCTATCACTCTGTGACACTCTCTGACACTCTCTGACACTCTCTATCACTCTCAGACACTCTCTGCCACTTTCAGACACTCTCTGCCACTCTCGAACCCTCTCTGACACTCTCTGCCACTCGCACACTCTCTGCCACTCTCTGCCACTCGTTCACACTCTCTGACACTCTCTGACCCTCTCTGACCCACTCTGACACTCTCAGACACTCTCTGGCACACTCGATCACTCTCTGACACTCTCTGACACTCTCTGACAAACTCTATCACTCTCTGACACTCTCTGACACACTCAGGCACTCTCTATCACTCTCTGACACTTTCAGACACTCTCTGCCACTCTCAATCACTCTCTATCACTCTCTATCACTCTCTATCACTCTCTGACACTCTCTGACACTCTCTGACACTCTCTGACACTTTCAGACACTCTCTGCCACTCTCTATCCCTCTCTATCACTCTCTGACACTCTCTGACACTCTCTGACACTCTCTGACACTCTCTGATACACTCTGGCACTCTCAGACACTCTCTGACACTCTCTATCACTCTCTGACACTCTCTGATACACTCTGACACTCTCAGACACTCTCTGATACACTCTGCCACTCTCGACCACTCTCATTCACTCTCTGACACTCTCTGATACACTCTATCACTCTCAGACACTCTCTGACACTCTCTGACACTCTCTCTCACTCTCTGACTCAATCTGACACTCTCAGACAGTCTCTGACACTCTCTGACCCTCTCTGACAATGTCTGACACTTTCTGACAAACGCTATCACTCTCTGACACTCTCTGACACTCTCTGACACTCTCTGACACTCTCTGACACACTCAGACATTCTCTATCACTCTCTGACACTTTCAGACACTCTCTGCCACTCTCTATCACTCTATATCACTCTCTGACACTTTCAGATACTCTCTGTCACTCTCTATCACTCTCTATCACTCTCTGAAGCTCTCTGACACTCTCTGACACTTTCTGACACTCTCTGACACTCGCACACTCTCTGACCCTCTCTGACATTCTTTCACACTCTCTGACACTCTCTGAACCTCTCTGACCTTCTCTGACACTCTCAGACACTCTTTGGCACACTCTATCACTCTCTGACACTCTCTATCACTGTCAATCACTCGCAACCACTCTCAGTCACTCTCTGAACCTCTTTGACACTCTCCAGCACTTTCAGATACACTCAGACACACTCAGACACTCTCTCTCACTCTCTATCACTCTCTGACACTCTCTGATACACTGTGGCACTCTCAGACACTCTCTGACTCTCTCTATCACTCTCTGACACTCTCTGATACACTCTGACACTCTCAGACACTCTCTGACACACTCAGAACATTCCCTAACACTCTCTATCACTCTCTGACACTCTCTGATACACTCTGACACTCTCAGACACTCTCTGACACTCTCTATCACTCTCTGACTCAATCTGACACTCTCAGACAGTCTCAGACACTCTCTATCACTCTCTGACACTCTCTGACACTCTCTGACACTCTCTGATACTCTCTGATACACTGTGACACTCTCTGACACTCTCTATCACTCTCTGACACTATCTGACAATCTCAGACACAATCAGACACTCTCTGACACTCTCTATCACTCTCTATCACTCTCTGACACTCTCTGACACTCTCTATCACTCTCTGACACTCTCTCACACTCTCTGACACTCTCTGACCCTCTCTGTCACTCTCTGACACTCTCTGACACTCTCTGACACTCTCTATCACTCTCTGACCCTCTCTTACAATCTCAGACACACTCAGACACTCTCTGACACTTTCTGACACTCTCTGACACTCTCTGACCCTCTCTGACACTCTCTGACATTCGCTATCACTCTCTGACGCTCTCTTACAATCTCAGACACACTCAGACACTCTCTGACACTTTCTGACACTCTCTATCACTCTCTGACACTCTCTGATACACTGTGGCACTCTCAGACACTCTCTGTCTCTCTCTATCACTCTCTGACGCTCTCTGATACACTCTGACACTCTCAGACACTCTCTGACACACTCAGAACATTCTCTAACACTCTCTATCACTCTCTGACACTCTCTGATACACTCTGACACTCTCAGACACTCTCTGACACTCTCTGACACTCTCTGACACACTCAGAACATTCTCTAACACTCTCTATCACTCTCTGACACTCTCTGATACACTCTGACACTCTCAGACACTCTCTGACACTCTCTATCACTCTCTGACACTCTCTATCACTCTCTGACACTCTCTGACACTCTCTGACACTCTCTGACACTCTCTGATACACTGTGACACTCTCTGACACTCTCTATCACACTCTGACACTCTCTGACACTTTCAGACACTCTCTGCCACTCTCTATCAATCTCTGACACTCTCTAACACTCTCTGACACTCTCTGACCCTCTCTGTCACTCTCTGACCTTCTCTGACAATCTCTGACACTCTCTCTCACTCTGACACTCTCTTACAATCTCTGACACACTCAGACACTCTCTGCCACTCTCTATCAATCTCTGACACTCTCTAACACTCTCTGACACTCTCTGACCCTCTCTGTCACTCTCTGACCCTCTCTGACAATCTCTGACCCTCTCTATCACTCTCTGACACTTTCTGATACACTCTGGCACTCTCAGACACTCTCTGACTCTCTCTATCACTCTCTGACACTCTCTGACACACTCTGTCCCTCCCTGACACTCTCTGACACTATCTGACACTCTCTGACACTATCATACTCTCTGACATTCTCTCACACTCTGACACTCTCTGACACTCTCTGACACTCTCTGACAAACTCTATCACTCTCTGACACTCTCTGACACTCTCTGACACTCTCTATCACTCTATATCACTCTATATCACTCTATATCACTCTATATCACTCTCTGACACTCTCTATCACTCTCTATCACTCTCTATCACTCTCTGACACTCTCTATCACTCTGTGACACTCTCTGACACTCTCTGACACTCTCTATCACTCTCAGACACTCTCTGCCACTTTCAGACACTCTCTGCCACTCTCGAACCCTCTCTGACACTCTCTGCCACTCGCACACTCTCTGCCACTCTCTGCCACTCGTTCACACTCTCTGACACTCTCTGACCCTCTCTGACCCACTCTGACACTCTCAGACACTCTCTGGCACACTCGATCACTCTCTGACACTCTCTGACACTCTCTGACAAACTCTATCACTCTCTGACACTCTCTGACACACTCAGACACTCTCTATCACTCTCTGACACTTTCAGACACTCTCTGCCACTCTCAATCACTCTCTATCACTCTCTATCACTCTCTATCACTCTCTGACACTCTCTGACACTCTCTGACACTCTCTGACACTTTCAGACACTCTCTGCCACTCTCTATCCCTCTCTGACACTCTCTGACACTCGCACACTCTCTGCCACTCTCTGACACTCTTTCACACTCTCTGACCCTCTCTGACCCTCTCTGACCCTCTCTGACACTCTCAGACACTCTTAGACACTGTCTGGCACACTCTATCACTCTCTGACACTCTCTGACACTCTCTAACACTCTCTATCACTGTGAATCATTCTCAATCACTCTCAATTACTCTCTGACACTCTCTGACAGTCTCTATCACTCTCAGCCTTCTCTGTATCACTCTCTGACACTCTCTGACACTCTCTGACACTCGCACTCTCTCTGACGCTGTCTGACACTCTTTATCACTCTCAGACACTCTCTGACACTCTCTATCACTCTCTGACACTCTCTATCACTCTCTGAAACTCTCTGACACTCTCTGACACTCTCTGACACTCTCTGATACACTCTGGCACTCTCAGACACGCTCTGACTCTCTCTATCACTCTCTATCACTCTCTATCACTCTCTGATACACTCTGACACTCTCAGACAGTCTCAGACACTCTCTATCACTCTCTGACACTCTCTGACACTCTCTGCCACTCTCTGACACTCTCTGATACACTCTGGCACTCTCAGACACTCTCTGACTCTCTCTATCACTCTCTGACACTCTCTGATACACTCTGACACTCTCAGACAGTCTCAGACACTCTCTATCACTCTCTGACACTCTCTGACACTCTCTGCCACTCTCTGACACTCTCTGATACACTCTGGCACTCTCAGACACTCTCTGACTCTCTCTATCACTCTCTGACACTCTCTGATACACTCTGACACTCTCAGACACTCTCTGACACACACAGAACATTCTCTACCACTCTCTATCACTCTCTGACACTCTCTGATACACTCTGACACTCTCAGACACACTCTGACACTCTCTATCACTCTCTGACTCAATCTGACACTCACAGACAGTCTCAGACACTCTCTATCACTCTCGGACACTCTCGGACACTCTCGGACACTCTCTGATACTCTCTGATACTCTCTGATACTCTCTGATACACTGTGACACTCTCTGACAATCTCTATCACTCTCTGACACTATCTGACAATCTCAGACACAATCAGACACTCTCTGACACTCTCCATCACTCTCTGACACTCTCTGACACTTTCAGACACTCTCTGCCACTCTCTATCACTCTCTGACACTCTCTGACACTCTCTGACCCTCTCTGACCCTCTCTGACCCTCTCTGTCACTCTCTGACCCTCTCTGACACTCTCTGACACTCTCTTGCAATCTCAGACACACTCAGACACTCTCTGACACTCTCTGACACTTTCTGACACTCTATGTCACTCTCTGACACTCTCTGACACTCTCTGACACTCTCTGACACTCTCACACTCTCTGACACTCTCACACACTCTCACACACTCTCACACAATCTCTGACACACTCAGACACTCTCTATCACACTCTATCACTCTCTCACACTGTCTAACACTCTCTGATACACTCTAACTCTCTCAGACACTCTCTGACACTCTCTATCACTATCTGACACTCGCTGACACTCTCTGACAGTCTCAGACACTCTCTATCACTATCTGACAATCTCTGACACTCTCTGAAACTCTCTGATACTCTCTAATACACTCTGACAATCTCTATCTCTCTCTGACACTCTCTGACACTCTCATACACACTCAGATCCTCTCTGACACTCTCGATCACTCTCTGACACTCTCTGACACTCTCCGACACTCTCTGTCACTCTATATCACTCGCTGACACTTTCAGACACTCTCTGCCACTCTCTATCACTCTCTCTCACTCTCTGACACTCTCTATCACTCTCTGACACTCTCACACTCTCTGACACTCTCTGACACTCTCTGACACTCTCTGACACACTCTGTCCCTCTCTGACACTCTCTGACACTATCTGACACTCTCTGACACTCTCTGACACTCTCTCATACTCTCTGACATTCTCTGACACTCTCTGACACTCTCTGACACTCTCTGACACTCTCTGACACCCTCTATCACTCTCAGACACTTTCAGAAACTCTCTGACACTCTCTGACACTCTCTCATACTCTCTGACATTCTCTGACACTCTCTGACACACTCAGACACTCTCTATCACTCTCTATCATTCTCTATCATTCTCTATCATTCTCTATCACTCTCTGACACTCTCTGACACTCTCTGACACTCTCTGACACTCTCTGACACCCTCTATCACTCTCAGACACTTTCAGAAACTCTCTGACACTCTCAGACTCTCTCTGGCACACTCTATCACTCTCTGACACTCTCTGACACTCGCACACTCTCTGCCACTCTCTGCCACTCTCTGTCACTCTTTCACACTCTCTGACACTCTCTGACCCTCTCTGACCCTCTCTGACACTCTCAGACACTCTCTGGCACACTCTATCACTCTCTGACAATCTCTGACACTCTACATCACTGTTAATCATTCTCAATCACTCTCAATTACTCTCTGACACTCTCTGACACTCTCTATCACTCTCAGCCTTCTCTGTATCACTCTCTGACACTCTCTGACACTCTCTGACACTCTCTGACACTCGCACACTCTCTGACACTCTCTGACACTCTTTCACACTCTCTGATACTCTCTGACACTCTTTCACACTCTCTGACACTCTCTATCACTCTCTGACACTCTCTGACACTTTCAGACACTCTCTGCCACTCTCTATCACTCTCTATCACTCTCTGACACTCTCTGACACTCTCTGACACTCTCTGACCCTCTCTGACCCTCTCTGTCACTCTCTGTCACTCTCTGACCCTCTCTGACACTCTCTGACACTGTCTTACAATCTCTTACAATCTCAGACACACTCAGACACTCTCTGACACTTTCTGACACTCTCTGTCACTCTCTGACACTCTCTGACACTTTCAGACACTCTCTGCCAATCTCTCTCACTCTCTGTCACTCTCTGACACTCTCTGACACTCTCACACTCTCTGACACTCTCACACACTCTCACACAATCTCTCACACTCTCTGACACACTCAGACACCATCTACCACACTCTATCACTCTCTCACACTGTCTAACACTCTCTGATACACTCTAACTCTCTCAGACACTCTCTGACACTCTCTATCACTATCTGACAATCTCTGACAGTCTCTGAAACTCTCTGATACTCTCTAATACACTCTGACACTCTCTATCTCTCTCTGACACTCTCTGACACTCTCATACACACTCAGATCCTCTCTGACACTCTCTATCACTCTCTGACACTCTCTGACACTCTCCGACACTCTCTGTCACTCTATATCACTCGCTGACACTTTCAGACACTCTCTGCCACTCTCTATCACTCTCTCTCACTCTCTGACACTCTCTATCACTCTCTGACACTTTCAGACACTCTCTGCTACTCTCTATCACTCTCAGACACTCTCAGACACTCTCTGACACTCTTTCACACTCTCTGACACTCTCTGAACCTCTCTGATCTTCTCTGACACTCTCAGACACTCTCTGGCACACTCTATCACTCTCTGACACTCTCTATCACTGCCAATCATTCTCAATCACTCTCTGAACCTCTTTGACACTCTCTGGCACTTTCAGATACACTCAGACACACTCAGACACTCTCTCTCACTCTCTATCACTCTCTGACACTCTCTGATACACTGTGGCACTCTCAGACACTCTCTGACTCTCTCTATCACTCTCTGACACGCTCTGATACACTCTGACACTCTCAGACACTCTCTGACACACACAGAACATTCTCTACCACTCTCTATCACTCTCTGACACTCTCTGATACACTCTGACACTCTCAGACACTCTCTGACACTCTCTATCACTCTCTGACTCAATCTGACACTCACAGACAGTCTCAGACACTCTCTATCACTCTCTGACACTCTCTGACACTCTCTGACACTCTCTGACAATCTCTGACACTCTCTGATACACTGTGACACTCTCTGACAATCTCTATCACTCTCTGACACTATCTGACAATCTCAGACACAATCAGACACTCTCTGACACTCTCTATCACTCTCTGACACTCACTGACACTTTCAGACACTCTCTGCCACTCTCTATCACTCTCTGACACTCTCTGACCCTCTCTGACCCTCTCTGTCACTCTCTGACCCTCTCTGACCCTCTCTGACACTCTCTGACACTCTCTTACAATCTCTTACAATCTCAATCACTCTCTGACACTTTCATACACTCTCTGACACTCTCTGTCACTTTCAGACACTCTCTGCCACTCTCTATCCCTCTCTGACACTCGCACACTCTCTGCCACTCTCTGCCACTCTCTGTCACTCTTTCACACTCTCTGACACTCTCTGACCCTCTCTGACCCTCTCTGACACTCTCAGACACTCTCTGGCACACTCTATCACTCTCTGACAATCTCTGACACTCTATATCACTGTGAATCATTCTCAATCACTCTCAATTACTCTCTGACACTCTCTGACACTCTCTATCACTCTCAGCCTTCTCTGTATCACTCTCTGACACTCTCTGACACTCTCTGACACTCTCTGACACTCTCTGACACTCGCACACTCTCTGACACTCTCTGACACTCTTTCACACTCTCTGATACTCTCTGACACTCTTTCACACTCTCTGACACTCTCTATCACTCTCTGACACTCTCTGACACTTTCAGACACTCTCTGCCACTCTCTATCACTCTCTATCACTCTCTGACACTCTCTGACACTCTCTGACACTCTCTGACCCTCTCTGACCCTCTCTGTCACTCTCTGTCACTCTCTGACCCTCTCTGACACTCTCACACTCTCTGACACTCTCACACACTCTCACACACTCTCACACAATCTCTCACACTCTCTGACACACTCAGACACCATCTACCGCACTCTATCACTCTCTCACACTGTCTAACACTCTCTGATACACTCTAACTCTCTCAGACACTCTCTGACACTCTCTATCACTATCTGACAATCTCTGACAGTCTCTGAAACTCTCTGATACTCTCTAATACACTCTGACACTCTCTATCTCTGTCTGACACTCTCTGACACTCTCATACACACTCAGATCCTCTCTGACACTCTCGATCACTCTCTGACACTCTCTGACACTCTCCGACACTCTCTGTCACTCTATATCACTCGCTGACACTTTCAGACACTCTCTGCCACTCTCTATCACTCTCTCTCACTCTCTGACACTCTCTATCACTCTCTATCACTCTCTGACACTCTCTGACACTCTCTGACCCTCTCTGACCCTCTCTGTCACTCTCTGTCACTCTCTGACCCTCTCTGACACTCTCTGACACTCTCTGACACTCTCTTACAATCTCTTACAATCTCAGACACACTCAGACACTCTCTGACACTTTCTGACACTCTCTGTCACTCTCTGACACTCTCTGACACTTTCAGACACTCTCTGCCAATCTCTCTCACTCTCTGTCACTCTCTGACACTCTCTGACACTCTCACACTCTCTGACACTCTCACACACTCTCACACACTCTCACACAATCTCTCACACTCTCTGACACACTCAGACACCATCTACCACACTCTATCACTCTCTCACACTGTCTAACACTCTCTGATACACTCTAACTCTCTCAGACACTCTCTGACACTCTCTATCACTATCTGACAATCTCTGACAGTCTCTGAAACTCTCTGATACTCTCTAATACACTCTGACACTCTCTATCTCTCTCTGACACTCTCTGACACTCTCATACACACTCAGATCCTCTCTGACACTCTCTATCACTCTCTGACACTCTCCGACACTCTCTGTCACTCTATATCACTCGCTGACACTTTCAGACACTCTCTGCCACTCTCTACCACTCTCTCTCACTCTCTGACACTCTCTATCACTCTCTGACACTTTCAGACACTCTCTGCTACTCTCTATCACTCTCAGACACTCTCAGACACTCTCTGACACTCTTTCACACTCTCTGACACTCTCTGAACCTCTCTGATCTTCTCTGACACTCTCAGACACTCTCTGGCACACTCTATCACTCTCTGACACTCTCTATCACTGCCAATCATTCTCAATCACTCTCTGAACCTCTTTGACACTCTCTGGCACTTTCAGATACACTCAGACACACTCAGACACTCTCTCTCACTCTCTATCACTCTCTGACACTCTCTGATACACTGTGGCACTCTCAGACACTCTCTGACTCTCTCTATCACTCTCTGACACGCTCTGATACACTCTGACACTCTCAGACACTCTCTGACACACACAGAACATTCTCTACCACTCTCTATCACTCTCTGACACTCTCTGATACACTCTGACACTCTCAGACACTCTCTGACACTCTCTATCACTCTCTGACTCAATCTGACACTCACAGACAGTCTCAGACACTCTCTATCACTCTCTGACACTCTCTGACACTCTCTGACACTCTCTGACACTCTCTGATACTCTCTGATACACTGTGACACTCTCTGACAATCTCTATCACTCTCTGACACTATCTGACAATCTCAGACACAATCAGACACTCTCTGACACTCTCTATCACTCTCTGACACTCACTGACACTCACTGACACTTTCAGACACTCTCTGCCACTCTCTATCACTCATTATCACTCTCAGCCTTCTCTGTATCACTCTCTGACACTCTCTGACACTCTCTGACACTCGCACACTCTCTGACACTATCTGACACTCTTTCACACTCTCTGACACTCTCTGACACTCTCTGACACTCTCAGACACTCTCTGGCACTCTATATCACTCTCTATCACTCCCTGACACTCTCTGATACACTCTGGCACTCTCAGACACTCTCTGACACACTCAGACACTCTCTATCACTCTCTATCATTCTCTATCATTCTCTATCACTCTCTGACACTCTCTGACACTCTCTGACACTCTCTATCACTCTCAGACACTCTCTGACACTTTCAGACACTCTCTGACACACTCTCAGACTCTCTCTGGCACACTCTATCACTCTCTGACACTCTCTGACACTCGCACACTCTCTGCCACTCTCTGCCACTCTCTGCCACTCTCTGACACTCTTTCACACTCTCTGACACTCTCTGACCCTCTCTGACCCTCTCTGACACTCTCTGGCACACTCTATCACTCTCTGACACTCTCTGACACTCTATATCACTGTGAATAATTCTCAATCACTCTCAATTACTCTCTGACACTCTCTGACACTCTCTATCACTCTCAGACTTCTCTGTATCACTCTCTGACACTCTCTGAAACTCTCTGACACTCGCACTCTCTCTGACGCTGTCTGACACTCTTTCACACTCTTTATCACTCTCAGACACTCTCTGACACTCTCTATCACTCTCTGACACTCTCTATCACTCTCTGAAACTCTCTGACACTCTCTGACACTCTCTGACACTCTCTATCACTCTCAGCCTTCTCTGTATCACTCTCTGACACTCTCTGACACTCTCTGACACTCGCACACTCTCTGACACTCTCTGACACTCTTTCACACTCTCTGACACTCTCTGACACTCTTTCACACTCTCTGACACTCTCTATCACTCTCTGACACTCTCTGACACTTTCAGACACTCTCTGCCACTCTCTATCACTCTCTGACACTCTCTGACACTCTCTTACAATCTCAGACACACTCAGACACTCTCTGACACTTTCTGACACTCTCTGTCACTCTCTGACACTCTCTGACACTTTCAGACACTCTCTGCCAATCTCTCTCACTCTCTGTCACTCTCTGTCACTCTCTGACACTCTCACACTCTCTGACACTCTCACACACTCTCACACACTCTCACACAATCTCTCACACTCTCTGACACACTCAGACACTCTCTACCACTATCTGACAATCTCTGACACTGTCTAACAGTCTCTGATACACTCTAACTCTCTCAGACACTCTCTGACACTCTCTATCACTATCTGACAATCTCTGACACTCTCTGAAACTCTCTGATACTCTCTAATACACTCTGACACTCTCTATCTCTCTCTGACACTCTCTGACACTCTCATACACACTCAGATCCTTTCTGACACTCTCTATCACTCTCTGACACTCTCTGACACTCTCCGACACTCTCTGTCACTCTATATCACTCGCTGACACTTTCAGACACTCTCTGCCACTCTCGATCACTCTCTCTCACTCTCTGACACTCTCTATCACTCTCTGACACTCTCTGACACTTTCAGACACTCTCTGCTACTCTCTATCACTCTCTGACACTCTCTGACACTCTCACACTCTCTCACACTCTCTGACACTCTCTGACACACTCTGTCCCTCTCTGACACTCTCTGACACTCTCTGACACTCTCTGACACTCTCTATCATTCTCTATCACTCTCTGACACTCTCTGACACTCTCTGACACTCTCTGACACTCTCTATCACTCTCAGACACTCTCTGACACTTTCAGACTCTCTCTGACACTCTCAGACTCTCTCTGGCACACTCTATCACTCTCTGACACTCTCTGACACTCGCACACTCTCTGCCACTCTCTGCCACTCTCTGACACTCTTTCAGACTCTCTGACACTCTCTGACCCTCTCTGACACTCTCAGACACTCTCTGGCACACTCTATCTCTCTCTGACAATCTCTGACACTCTATATCACTGTGAATCATTCTCAATCACTCTCAATTACTCTCTGACACTCTCTGACACTCTCTGACCATCGCACACTCTCTGACACTCTCTGACACTCTTTCACACTCTCTGACACTCTCTGACACTCTTTCACACTCTCTGACACTCTCTGACCCTCTCTGACCCTCTCTGACACTCTCTGACCCTCTCTGACACTCTCAGACACTCTCTGGCACACTCTATCACTCTCTGACACTCTCTGACACTCTCTATCACTCTCTATCACTCTCTGACACTCTCTGATACACTCTGGCACTCTCAGACACTCTCTGACACACTCAGACACTCTCTACCACTCTCATTCACTCTCTGACACTCTCTGATACACTCTAACACTCTCAGACACTCTCTGACACTCTCTCTCACTCTCTGAAACTCTCTGAGACACTGAGACACTCTCTGTCACTCTCTATCACTCTATATCACTCCATATCACTCTCTGACACTCTCTATCACTCTCTATCACTCTCTGACACGCTCTGACACTCTCTGACACTCTCTATCACTCTCAGACACACTCTGACACTTTCAGACACTCTCTGCCACTCTCTATCCCTCTCTGACACTCTCTGACAGTCGCACACTCTCTGACCCTCTCTGACCCTCTCAGACACTCTCTGGCACACTCTATCACTCTCTGACACTCTCTATAACTGTGAATCATTCTCAATCACTCTCAATTATTCTCTGACACTCTCTGACACTCTCTATCACTCTCTATCACTCTCTGACACTCTCTATCACTCTCTGACACTCTCTGATACTCTCACACTCTCTCACACTCTCTGACACTCTCTGACACACTCTGTCCCTCTCTGACACTCTCTGACACTCTCTGACACTATCTGACACTCTCTGACACTATCACACTCTCTGACACTCTCACACTCTCTGACACTCTCTGACACTCTCTGACAATCTCTGACACTCTTTGACAAACTCTATCACTCTCTGACACTCTCTGACACACTCAGACACTCTCTCTCACTCTCTGACACTTTCAGACACTCTCTGCCAATCTCTATCACTGTGAATCATTCTCAATCACTCTCAATTACTCTCTGACACTCTCTGACACTCTCTATCACTCTCAGCCTTCTCTGTATCACTCTCTGACACTCTCTGACACTCGCACACTCTCTGACACTCTCTGACACTCTTTCACACTCTCTGACACTCTTTCACACTCTTTGACACTCTCTGACACTCTCTGACCCTCTCTGACCCTCTCTGACACTCTCAGACACTCTCTGGCACACTCTATCAATCTTTGACACTCTCTATCACTCTCTATCACTCTATGACACTCACTGATGCACTCTGGCACTCTCAGATACTCTCTGACTCTCTCTATCACTCTCTGACACTCTCTGACACTCTCTGACACTCTCTGACACTCTCTGACACTCCCTGATACACTCTGGCACTCTCAGACACTCCCAGACACTCTCTGCTACTCTCTATCACTCTCAGACACTCTCAGACACTCTCTGACACTCTTTCACACTCTCTGACACTCTCTGAACCTCTCTGATCTTTTCTGACACTCTCAGACACTCTCTGGCACACTCTATCACTCTCTGACACTCTCCATCACTGCCAATCATTCTCAATCACTCTCTGAACCTCTTTGACACTCTCTGGCACTTTCAGATACACTCAGACACACTCAGACACTCTCTCTCACTCTCTATCACTCTCTGACACTCTCTGATACACTGTGGCACTCTCAGACACTCTCTGACTCTCTCTATCACTCTCTGACACGCTCTGATACACTCTGACACTCTCAGACACTCTCTGACACACACAGAACATTCTCTACCACTCTCTATCACTCTCTGACACTCTCTGATACACTCTGACACTCTCAGACACTCTCTGACACTCTCTATCACCTCTCTGACTCAATCTGACACTCACAGACAGTCTCAGACACTCTCTATCACTCTCTGACACTCTCTGACACTCTCTGACACTCTCTGACACTCTCTGATACTCTCTGATACACTGTGACACTCTCTGACAATCTCTATCACTCTCTGACACTATCGGACAATCTCAGACACAATCAGACACTCTCTGACACTCTCTATCACTCTCTGACACTCACTGACACTTTCAGACACTCTCTGCCACTCTCTATCCCTCTCTGACACTCTCTGACACACTCAGACACTCTCTGACACACTCAGACACTCTCTATCACTCTCTGACACTTTCATACACTCTCTGCCACTCTCGATCACTCTCGATCACTCTCTGACACTCTCTGACACTCTCTGACACTCTCAGACACTCTCAGACACTCTCTATCACTCTCTATCACTCTCAGCCTTCTCTGTATCACTCTCTGACACTCTCTGACACTCGCACACTCTCTGACACTCTCTGACACTCTTTCACACTCTCTGACACTCTCTGACACTCTCAGACACTCTCAGACACTCTCTGGCACTCTCTGACACACTCAGACACTCTCTATCACTCTCTATCATTCTCTATCATTCTCTATCACTCTCTGACACTCTCTGACACTCTCTGACACTCTCTATCACTCTCAGACACTCTCTGACACTTTCAGACACTCTCTGACACACTCTCAGACTCTCTCTGGCACACTCTATCACTCTCTGACACTCTCAGACACTCGCACACTCTCTGCCACTCTCTGCCACTCTCTGCCACTCTCTGACACTCTTTCACACTCTCTGACACTCTCTGACCCTCTCTGACCCTCTCTGACCCTCTCTGACACTCTCTGGCACACTCTATCACTCTCTGACACTCTCTGACACTCTATATCACTGTGAATCATTCTCAATCACTCTCAATTACTCTCTGACACTCTCTGACACTCTCTATCACTCTCAGCCTTCTCTGTATCACTCTCTGACACTCTCTGACACTCTCTGACACTCGCACACTCTCTGACACTCTCTGACACTCTTTCACACTCTCAGACACTCTCTGACACTCTTTCACACTCTCTGACAATCTCTATCACTCTCTGACACTCTCTGACACTTTCAGTCACTCTCTGCCACTCTCTATCACTCTCTGACACTCTCTGACACTCTCTGACACTCTCTGACACTCTCTTACAATCTCAGACACACTCAGACACTCTCTGACACTTTCTGACACTCTCTGTCACTCTCTGACACTCTCTGACACTTTCAGACACTCTCTGCCAATCTCTCTCACTCTCTGTCACTCTCTGTCACTCTCTGACACTCTCTGACACTCTCTGACACTCTCACACTCTCTGACACTCTCACACACTCTCACACACTCTCACACACTCTCACACAATCTCTCACACTCTCTGACACACTCAGACACTCTCTACCACACTCTATCACTCTCTCACACTGTCTAACAGTCTCTGATACACTCTAACTCTCTCAGACACTCTCTGACACTCTCTATCACTATCTGACAATCTCTGACACTCTCTGAAACTCTCTGATACTCTCTAATACACTCTGACACTCTCTATCTCTCTCTGACACTCTCTGACACTCTCATACACACTCAGATCCTTTCTGACACTCTCTATCACTCTCTGACAATCTCTGACACTCTCCGATACTCTCTGTCACTCTATATCACTCGCTGACACTTTCAGACACTCTCTGCCACTCTCGATCACTCTCTCTCACTCTCTGACACTCTCTATCACTCTCTGACACTTTCAGACACTCTCTGCTACTCTCTATCACTCTCTGACACTCTCTGACACTCTCACACTCTCTCACACTCTCTGACACTCTCTGACACACTCTGTCCCTCTCTGACACTCTCTGACACTATCTGACACTCTCTGACACTCTCTATCATTCTCTATCACTCTCTGACACTCTCTGACACTCTCTGACACTCTCTGACACTCTCTATCACTCTCAGACACTCTCTGACACTTTCAGACACTCTCTGACACTCTCAGACTCTCTCTGGCACACTCTATCACACTCTGACACTCTCTGACACTCGCACACTCTCTGCCACTCTCTGCCACTCTCTGACACTCTTTCAGACTCTCTGACACTCTCTGACCCTCTCTGAACCTCTCTGACACTCTCAGACACTCTCTGGCACACTCTATCTCTCTCTGACAATCTCTGACACTCTATATCACTGTGAATCATTCTCAATCACTCTCAATTACTCTCTGACACTCTCTGACACTCTCTATCACTCTCAGCCTTCTCTGTATCACTCTCTGACACTCTCTGACACTCTCTGACCATCGCACACTCTCTGACACTCTCTGACACTCTCTGACACTCTTTGACTCTCTCTGACACTCTTTCACACTCTCTGACACTCTCTGACCCTCTCTGACCCTCTCTGACACTCTCAGACACTCTCAGACACTCTCTGGCACACTCTATCACTCTCTGACACTCTCTGACACTCTCTATCACTCTCTATCACTCTCTGACACTCTCTGATACACTCTGGCACTCTCAGACACTCTCTGACACACTCAGACACTCTCTACCACTCTCATTCACTCTCTGACACTCTCTGATACACTCTCTATCACTCTCTATCACTCTCTATCACTCTCTGACACGCTCTGACACGCTCTGACACTCTCTGACACTCTCTGACACTCTCTATCACTCTCAGACACACTCTGACACTTTCAGACACTCTCTGCCACTCTCTATCCCTCTCTGACACTCTCTGACAGTCGCACACTCTCTGCCACTCTCTGACGCTCTTTCACACTCTGACACTCTCTGACCCTCTCTGACCCTCTCAGACACTCTCTGGCACCCTCTATCACTCTCTGACACTCTCTATAACTGTGAATCATTCTCAATCACTCTCAATTATTCTCTGACACTCTCTGACACTCTCTATCACTCTCTATCACTCTCTGACACTCTCTCACACTCTCTGACACTCTCTGACACACTCTGTCCCTCTCTGACACACTCTGTCCCTCTCTGACACTCTCTGACACTCTCTGACACTCTGACACTATCTGACACTCTCTGACACTATCACACTCTCTGACACTCTCACACTCTCTGACACTCTCTGACACTCTCTCATACTCTCTGACATTCTCTCACACTCACTGACACTCTCTGACCCTCTCTGACAATCTCTGACACTCTTTGACAAACTCTATCACTCTCTGACACTCTCTGACACACTCAGACACTCTCTCTCACTCTCTGACACTTTCAGACACTCTCTGCCAATCTCTATCACTGTGAATCATTCTCAATCACTCTCAATTACTCTCTGACACTCTCTGACACTCTCTATCACTCTCAGCCTTCTCTGTATCACTCTCTGACACTCTCTGACACTCGCACACTCTCTGACACTCTCTGACACTCATTCACACTCTCTGACACTCTTTCACACTCTCTGACACTCTTTCACACTCTCTGACCCTCTCTGACCCTCTCTGACACTCTCTGACACTCTCTGACACTCTCTGACCCTCTCTGACCCTCTCTGACACTCTCAGACACTCTCAGACACTCTCTGGCACACTCTATCAATCTTTGACTCTCTCTATCACTCTCTATCACTCTATGACACTCACTGATGCACTCTGGCACTCTCAGATACTCTCTGACTCTCTCTATCACTCTCTGACACTCTCTGACACTCTCTGACACTCTCTGACACTCCCTGATACACTCTGGCACTCTCAGACACTCCCAGACACTCTCTGACACTCTCTATCACTCTCTGACACTCTCTGAAACTCTCTGACACTCTCTGACATTCTCAGACACACTCAGACACTCTCTGAGACTCACGCTCTCTCACGCTCTCTCACGCTCTCTCACACTCTCTGACAGTCTCTGTCACACTCTGTCCCTCTCTGAAACTCTCTGACACTATCTGATACTCTCTGACACTATCTGATACTCTCTGACACTCTCACACTCTCTGACACTCTCACACTCTCTGACACTCTCTGACACTCTCTCACTCTCGCTGACATTCTCTCACATTCTCTGACACTCTCTGACCCTCTCTGACAATGTCTGACACTTTCTGACAAACTCTAACACTCTCTGAAACTCTCTGACACTCTCTGACACACTCAGACACTCTCTGCTACTCTCTATCACTCTATATCACTCTCTGACACTTTCAGATACTCTCTATCACTCTCTATCACTCTCTATCACTCTCTATCACTCTCTGAAGCTCTCTGACACTCTCTGACACTCTCTGACACTCTCTATCACTCTCAGACACTCTCTGACAATCTCAGACACAATCAGACACTCTCTGACACTCTCTATCACTCTCTGACACTCTCTGACACTTTCAGACGCTCTCTGACACTCTCAGACCCACGCAGACACTCGCTGACACTCACTTTCACTCTCTGACACTCGCTGACACTTTCAGACACTCTCTGCCACTCTCTATCACTCTCTATCAATCTCTGAAGCTCTCTGACTCTCTCTGACACTCTCTATCACTCTCAGACACTCTGTGACACTTTCAGACACTCTCTGCCACTCTCTTTCACTCTCTGACACTCTCTGACACTCGCACACTCTCTGACCCTCTCTGACACTCTCTCACACTCTCTGACACTCTCTGAACCTCTCTGACCCTCTCTGACACTCTCTGAACCTCTCTGACCCTCTCTGACACACTCATACACTCTCTGGCACACTCTATCACTCTCTGACACTCTCTATCACTGTCAATCATTCTCAATCACTCTCAATCACTCTCTGAACCTCTCTGACACTCTCTGGCACTTTCAGATACTCTCAGACACACTCAGACAGTCTCTCTCTCTCTCTCTCACTCTCTGACACTCTCTGACACTCTCTGACACTCTCTGATACGCTGTGGCACTCTCAGACACTCTCTGACTCTCTCTATCACTCTCTGACACTCTCTGATACACTCTGACACTCGCAGACACTCTCTGACACACTCAGAACATTCTCTACCACTCTCTATCACTCTCTGACACTCTCTGATACACTCTAACACCCTCAGACACTCTCTGACACTCTCTATCACTCTCTGACTCAATCTGACACTCTCAGACAGTCTCAGACACTCTCTATCACTCTCTGACACTCTCTGACACTCTCTGATACTCTCTGATACACTGTGACACTCTCTGACACTCTCTGACACTCTCTGATACTCTCTGATACACTGTGACACTCTCTGACACTCTCTGACACTCTCTGACACTCTCTGCCACTCTCTGCCACTCTCTGACACTCTCTGACAATCTCAGACACAATCAGACACTCTCTGACACTCTCTATCACTCTCTGACACTGCCTGACACTTTCAGACACTCTCTGCCACTCTCTATCACTCACTGACACTCTCTAACACTCTCTGACACACTCTGACCCTCTCTATCACTCTCTGACCCTCTCCGGCACTCTGAGACCCACGCAGACACTCGCTGACACTCACTTTCACTCTCTGACACTCTCTGACACTTTTAGACATTCTCTGCCACTCTCTATTACTCTAACACTCGCTGACACTATCAGACACTCTCTGCCACTCTCTATCACTCTCTGTCACTCTCTGAACCTCTCTGACACTCTCAGACACTCTCTGGCACACTCTATCTCTCTCTGACAATCTCTGACACTCTATATCACTGTGAATCATTCTCAATCACTCTCAATTACTCTCTGACACTCTCTGACACTCTCTATCACTCTCAGCCTTCTCTGTATCACTCTCTGACACTCTCTGACACTCTCTGACCATCGCACACTCTCTGACACTCTCTGACACTCTCTGACACTCTTTGACTTTCTCTGACACTCTTTGACTCTCTCTGACACTCTTTCACACTCTCTGACACTCTCTGACCCTCTCTGACCCTCTCTGACACTCTCAGACAATCTCTGGCACACTCTATCACTCTCTTACACTCTCTGACACTCTCTATCACTCTCTATCACTCTCTGACACTCTCTGATACACTCTGGCACTCTCAGACACTCTCTGACACACTCAGACACTCTCTACCACTCTCATTCACTCTCTGACACTCTCTGATACGCTCTAACACTCTCAGACACTCTCTGACACTCTCTCTCAATCTCTGAAACTCTCTGACACACTGAGACACTCTCTGTCACTCTCTATCACTCTATATCACTCCATATCACTCTCTGACACTCTCTATCACTCTCTATCACTCTCTATCACTCTCTATCACTCTCTGACACGCTCTGACACGCTCTGACACTCTCTGACACTCTCTATCACTCTCAGACACACTCTGACACTTTCAGACACTCTCTGCCACTCTCTATCCCTCTCTGACACTCTCTGACAGTCGCACACTCTCTGCCACTCTCTGACGCTCTTTCACACTCTGACACTCTCTGACCCTCTCTGACCCTCTCAGACACTCTCTGGCACCCTCTATCACTCTCTGACACTCTCTATAACTGTGAATCATTCTCAATCACTCTCAATTATTCTCTGACACTCTCTGACACTCTCTATCACTCTCTATCACTCTCTGACACTCTCTCACACTCTCTGACACTCTCTGACACACTCTGTCCCTCTCTGACACACTCTGTCCCTCTCTGACACTCTCTGACACTCTCTGACACTCTGACACTATCTGACACTCTCTGACACTATCACACTCTCTGACACTCTCACACTCTCTGACACTCTCTGACACTCTCTCATACTCTCTGACATTCTCTCACACTCACTGACACTCTCTGACCCTCTCTGACAATCTCTGACACTCTTTGACAAACTCTATCACTCTCTGACACTCTCTGACACACTCAGACACTCTCTCTCACTCTCTGACACTTTCAGACACTCTCTGCCAATCTCTATCACTGTGAATCATTCTCAATCACTCTCAATTACTCTCTGACACTCTCTGACACTCTCTATCACTCTCAGCCTTCTCTGTATCACTCTCTGACACTCTCTGACACTCGCACACTCTCTGACACTCTTTCACACTCTCTGACACTCTTTCACACTCTCTGACACTCTCTGACCCTCTCTGACCCTCTCTGACCCTCTCTGACACTCTCTGACACTCTCTGACACTCTCTGACCCTCTCTGACCCTCTCTGACACTCTCAGACACTCTCAGACACTCTCTGGCACACTCTATCAATCTTTGACTCTCTCTATCACTCTCTATCACTCTATGACACTCACTGATGCACTCTGGCACTCTCAGATACTCTCTGACTCTCTCTATCACTCTCTGACACTCTCTGACACTCTCTGACACTCCCTGATACACTCTGGCACACTCAGACACTCCCAGACACTCTCTGACACTCTCTATCACTCTCTGACACTCTCTGACACTCTCTGACACTCTCTGACATTCTCAGACACACTCAGACACTCTCTGAGACTCACGCTCTCTCACGCTCTCTCACGCTCTCTCACACTCTCTGACAGTCTCTGTCACACTCTGTCCCTCTCTGAAACTCTCTGACACTATCTGATACTCTCTGACACTATCTGATACTCTCTGACACTCTCACACTCTCTGACACTCTCACACTCTCTGACACTCTCTGACACTCTCTCACTCTCGCTGACATTCTCTCACATTCTCTGACACTCTCTGACCCTCTCTGACAATGTCTGACACTTTCTGACAAACTCTAACACTCTCTGAAACTCTCTGACACTCTCTGACACACTCAGACACTCTCTGCTACTCTCTATCACTCTATATCACTCTCTGACACTTTCAGATACTCTCTATCACTCTCTATCACTCTCTATCACTCTCTATCACTCTCTGAAGCTCTCTGACACTCTCTGACACTCTCTGACACTCTCTATCACTCGCAGACACTCTCTGACAATCTCAGACACAATCAGACACTCTCTGACACTCTCTATCACTCTCTGACACTCTCTGACACTTTCAGACGCTCTCTGAAACTCTCAGACCCACGCAGACACTCGCTGACACTCACTTTCACTCTCTGACACTCGCTGACACTTTCAGACACTCTCTGCCACTCTCTATCACTCTCTATCAATCTCTGAAGCTCTCTGACTCTCTCTGACACTCTCTATCACTCTCAGACACTCTGTGACACTTTCAGACACTCTCTGCCACTCTCTTTCACTCTCTGACACTCTCTGACACTCGCACACTCTCTGACCCTCTCTGACACTCTCTCAGACTCTCTGACACTCTCTGAACCTCTCTGACCCTCTCTGACACTCTCTGAACCTCTCTGACCATCTCTGACACACTCATACACTCTCTGGCACACTCTATCACTCTCTGACACTCTCTATCACTGTCAATCATTCTCAATCACTCTCAATCACTCTCTGAACCTCTCTGACACTCTCTGGCACTTTCAGATCCTCTCAGACACACTCAGACAGTCTCTCTCTCTCTCTCTCACTCTCTGACACTCTCTGACACTCTCTGACACTCTCTGATACGCTGTGGCACTCTCAGACACTCTCTGACTCTCTCTATCACTCTCTGACACTCTCTGATACACTCTGACACTCGCAGACACTCTCTGACACACTCAGAACATTCTCTACCACTCTCTATCACTCTCTGACACTCTCTGATACACTCTAACACCCTCAGACACTCTCTGACACTCTCTATCACTCTCTGACTCAATCTGACACTCTCAGACAGTCTCAGACACTCTCTATCACTCTCTGACACTCTCTGACACTCTCTGACACTCTCTGATACTCTCTGATACACTGTGACACTCTCTGACACTCTCTGACACTCTCTGATACTCTCTGATACACTGTGACACTCTCTGACACTCTCTGACACTCTCTGACACTCTCTGCCACTCTCTGCCACTCTCTGACACTCTCTGACAATCTCAGACACAATCAGACACTCTCTGACACTCTCTATCACTCTCTGACACTGCCTGACACTTTCAGACACTCTCTGCCACTCTCTATCACTCACTGACACTCTCTAACACTCTCTGACACACTCTGACCCTCTCTATCACTCTCTGACCCTCTCCGGCACTCTGAGACCCACGCAGACACTCGCTGACACTCACTTTCACTCTCTGACACTCTCTGACACTTTTAGACATTCTCTGCCACTCTCTATTACTCTAACACTCGCTGACACTATCAGACACTCTCTGCCACTCTCTATCACTCTCTGTCACTCTCTGACACTCTCTGACACTCTCACACTCTCTGACACTCTCACACTCTCTGACACTCTCACGCTCTCCGACACTCTGACACTCTCGGACCCCTTCTGACACTCTCTATCACTCTCTGACACTCTCTGACACTCTCTGACACTCTCTATCACTCTCTGACACTCTCTGACACTTTCGGACACTCTCTGCCACTCTCTGCCACTCTCTCTCACTCTCTATCACTCTCTATCACTCTCTATCACTCTCTGACACTCTCTGACACTCTCACACGGTCTCTGGCACTCTCTGACCCACTCTGACACTCTCTGTCACTGTCTGACACTCTCTGACACTCTCACACTCTCTGACACTCTCACACTCTCTGGCACTCTCACTCTCTCTGACACTCTCTGACACTCTCTGACACTCGCACACTCTCTGACCCTCTCTGACACTCTCTCACACTCTCTGACACTCTCTGAACCTCTCTGACCCTCTCTGACACTCTCTGAACCTCTCTGACCCTCTCTGACACACTCATACACTCTCTGGCACACTCTATCACTCTCTGACACTCTCTATCACTGTCAATCATTCTCAATCACTCTCAATCACTCTCTGAACCTCTCTGACACTCTCTGGCACTTTCAGATACTCTCAGACACACTCAGACAGTCTCTCTGTCTCTCTCTCACTCTCTGACACTCTCTGACACTCTCTGTCACTCTCTGATACGCTGTGGCACTCTCAGACACTCTCTGACTCTCTCTATCACTCTCTGACACTCTCTGATACACTCTGACACTCGCAGACACTCTCTGACACACTCAGACTCTCTCTGGCACACTCTATCACACTCTGACACTCTCTGACACTCGCACACTCTCTGCCACTCTCTGCCACTCTCTGACACTCTTTCAGACTCTCTGACACTCTCTGACCCTCTCTGACACTCTCAGACACTCTCTGGCACACTCTATCTCTCTCTGACAATCTCTGACACTCTATATCACTGTGAATCATTCTCAATCACTCTCAATTACTCTCTGACACTCTCTGACACTCTCTGACCATCGCACACTCTCTGACACTCTCTGACACTCTTTCACACTCTTTCACACTCTCTGACACTCTCTGACACTCTCTGACCCTCTCTGACCCTCTCTGACACTCTCTGACCCTCTCTGACACTCTCAGACACTCTCTGGCACACTCTATCACTCTCTGACACTCTCTGACACTCTCTATCACTCTCTATCACTCTCTGACACTCTCTGATACACTCTGGCACTCTCAGACACTCTCTGACACACTCAGACACTCTCTACCACTCTCATTCACTCTCTGACACTCTCTGATACACTCTAACACTCTCAGACACTCTCTGACACTCTCTCTCACTCTCTGAAACTCTCTGACACACTGAGACACTCTCTGTCACTCTCTATCACTCTATATCACTCCATATCACTCTCTGACACGCTCTGACACTCTCTGACACTCTCTATCACTCTCAGACACACTCTGACACTTTCAGACACTCTCTGCCACTCTCTATCCCTCTCTGACACTCTCTGACAGTCGCACACTCTCTGCCACTCTCTGACGCTCTTTCACACTCTGACACTCTCTGACCCTCTCTGACCCTCTCTGACCCTCTCAGACACTCTCTGGCACACTCTATCACTCTCTGACACTCTCTATAACTGTGAATCATTCTCAATCACTCTCAATTATTCTCTGACACTCTCTGACACTCTCTATCACTCTCTATCACTCTCTGACACTCTCTATCACTCTCTGACACTCTCTGATACTCTCACACTCTCTCACACTCTCTGACACTCTCTGACACACTCTGTCCCTCTCTGACACTCTCTGACACTCTCTGACACTATCTGACACTCTCTGACACTATCACACTCTCTGACACTCTCACACTCTCTGACACTCTCTGACACTCTCTGACAATCTCTGACACTCTTTGACAAACTCTATCACTCTCTGACACTCTCTGACACACTCAGACACTCTCTCTCACTCTCTGACACTTTCAGACACTCTCTGCCAATCTCTATCACTGTGAATCATTCTCAATCACTCTCAATTACTCTCTGACACTCTCTGACACTCTCTATCACTCTCAGCCTTCTCTGTATCACTCTCTGACACTCTCTGACACTCGCACACTCTCTGACACTCTCTGACACTCTTTCACACTCTCTGACACTCTTTCACACTCTCTGACACTCTTTCACACTCTCTGACACTCTCTGACACTCTCTGACCCTCTCTGACCCTCTCTGACACTCTCAGACACTCTCTGGCACACTCTATCAATCTTTGACACTCTCTATCACTCTCTATCACTTTATGACACTCACTGATGCACTCTGGCACTCTCAGATACTCTCTGACTCTCTCTATCACTCTCTGACACTCTCTGACACTCTCTGACACTCTCTCTCACTCTCTGAAACTCTCTGACACACTGAGACACTCTCTGTCACTCTCTATCACTCTATATCACTCCATATCACTCTCTGACACGCTCTGACACTCTTTCACACTCTCTGACACTCTCTGAACCTCTCTGATCTTTTCTGACACTCTCAGACACTCTCTGGCACACTCTATCACTCTCTGACACTCTCTATCACTGCCAATCATTCTCAATCACTCTCTGAACCTCTTTGACACTCTCTGGCACTTTCAGATACACTCAGACACACTCAGACACTCTCTCTCACTCTCTATCACTCTCTGACACTCTCTGATACACTGTGGCACTCTCAGACACTCTCTGACTCTCTCTATCACTCTCTGACACGCTCTGATACACTCTGACACTCTCAGACACTCTCTGACACACACAGAACATTCTCTACCACTCTCTATCACTCTCTGACACTCTCTGATACACTCTGACACTCTCAGACACTCTCTGACACTCTCTATCACTCTCTGACTCAATCTGACACTCACAGACAGTCTCAGACACTCTCTATCACTCTCTGACACTCTCTGACACTCTCTGACACTCTCTGACACTCTCTGACACTCTCTGACACTCTCTGATACTCTCTGATACACTGTGACACTCTCTGACAATCTCTATCACTCTCTGACACTATCTGACAATCTCAGACACAATCAGACACTCTCTGACACTCTCTATCCCTCTCTGACACTCTCTGACACTCTCTGACACACTCAGACACTCTCTGACACACTCAGACACTCTCTATCACTCTCTGACACTTTCATACACTCTCTGCCACTCTCGATCACTCTCTGACACTCTCTGACACTCTCTGACACTCTCAGACACTCTCAGACACTCTCAGACACTCTCAGACTCTCTCTATCACTCTCAGCCTTCTCTGTATCACTCTCTGACACTCTCTGACACTCTCTGACATTCGCACACTCTCTGACACTCTCTGACACTCTTTCACACTCTCTGACACTCTCTGACACTCTCAGACACTCTCAGACACTCTCTGACACTCTCTGACACTCTCTGAAACTCTCTATCACTCTCAGACACTCTCTGACACTTTCAGACACTCTCTGACACACTCTCAGACTCTCTCTGGCACACTCTATCACTCTCTGACACTCTCTGACACTCGCACACTCTCTGCCACTCTCTGCCACTCTCTGCCACTCTCTGACACTCTTTCACACTCTCTGACACTCTCTGACCCTCTCTGACCCTCTCTGACAATCTCTGGCACACTCTATCACTCTCTGACACTCTCTGACACTCTATATCACTGTGAATCATTCTCAATCACTCTCAATTACTCTCTGACACTCTCTGACACTCTCTATCACTCTCAGCCTTCTCTGTATCACTCTCTGACACTCTCTGACACTCTCTGACACTCGCACACTCTCTGACACTCTCTGACACTCTTTCACACTCTCTGACACTCTCTGACACTCTTTCACACTCTCTGACACTCTCTATCACTCTCTGACACTCTCTGACACTTTCAGACACTCTCTGCCACTCTCTATCACTCTCTGACACTCTCTGACACTCTCTTACAATCTCAGACACACTCAGACACTCTCTGCCAATCTCTCTCACTCTCTGTCACTCTCTGTCACTCTCTGTCACTCTCTGACACTCTCTGACACTCTCACACTCTCTGACACTCTCACACACTCTCACACACTCTCACACAATCTCTCACACTCTCTGACACACTCAGACACTCTCTACCACACTCTATCACTCTCTCACACTGTCTAACAGTCTCTGATACACTCTAACTCTCTCAGACACTCTCTGACACTCTCTATCACTATCTGACAATCTCTGACACTCTCTGAAACTCTCTGATACTCTCTAATACACTCTGACACTCTCTATCTCTCTCTGACACTCTCTGACACTCTCATACACACTCAGATCCTTTCTGACACTCTCTATCACTCTCTGACACTCTCTGACACTCTCCGACACTCTCTGTCACTCTATATCACTCGCTGACACTTTCAGACACTCTCTGCCACTCTCGATCACTCTCTCTCACTCTCTGACACTCTCTATCACTCTCTGACACTCTCTGACACTTTCAGACACTCTCTGCTACTCTCTATCACTCTCTGACACTCTCTGACACTCTCACACTCTCTCACACTCTCTGACACTCTCTGACACACTCTGTCCCTCTCTGACACTCTCTGACACTATCTGACACTCTCTGACACTCTCTATCATTCTCTATCACTCTCTGACACTCTCTGACACTCTCTGACACTCTCTATCACTCTCAGACACTCTCTGACACTTTCAGACACTCTCTGACACTCTCAGACTCTCTCTGGCACACTCTATCACACTCTGACACTCTCTGACACTCGCACACTCTCTGCCACTCTCTGCCACTCTCTGACACTCTTTCAGACTCTCTGACACTCTCTGACCCTCTCTGAACCTCTCTGACACTCTCAGACACTCTCTGGCACACTCTATCTCTCTCTGACAATCTCTGACACTCTATATCACTGTGAATCATTCTCAATGACTCTCAATTACTCTCTGACACTCTCTGACACTCTCTATCACTCTCAGCCTTCTCTGTATCACTCTCTGACACTCTCTGACATTCTCTGACCATCGCACACTCTCTGACACTCTCTGACACTCTCTGACACTCTTTGACACTCTCTGACACTCTTTCACACTCTCTGACACTCTCTGACCCTCTCTGACCCTCTCTGACACTCTCAGACACTCTCAGACACTCTCAGACACTCTCTGGCACACTCTATCACTCTCTGACACTCTCTGACACTCTCTATCACTCTCTATCACTCTCTGACACTCTCTGATACACTCTGGCACTCTCAGACACTCTCTGACACACTCAGACACTCTCTACCACTCTCATTCACTCTCTGACACTCTCTGATACACTCTAACACTCTCAGACACTCTCTGACACTCTCTCTCACTCTCTCTCACTCTCTGACACACTGAGACACTCTCTGTCACTCTCTATCACTCTATATCACTCCATATCACTCTCTGACACTCTCTATCACTCTCTATCACTCTCTATCACTCTCTGACACGCTCTGACACTCTCTGACACTCTCTATCACTCTCAGACACACTCTGACACTCTCTGACACTCTCTATCACTCTCAGACACACTCTGACACTTTCAGACACTCTCTGCCACTCTCTATCCCTCTCTGACACTCTCTGACAGTCGCACACTCTCTGCCACTCTCTGACGCTCTTTCACACTCTGACACTCTCTGACCCTCTCTGACCCTCTCAGACACTCTCTGGCACACTCTATCACTCTCTGACACTCTCTATAACTGTGAATCATTCTCAATCACTCTCAATTATTCTCTGACACTCTCTGACACTCTCTATCACTCTCTATCACTCTCTGACACTCTCTCACACTCTCTGACACTCTCTGACACACTCAGACACTCTCTGACACTCTCTGACACTCTCTGACACTCTCTGACACTCTCTGACACTAACTGACACTCTCTGACACTATCACACTCTCTGACACTCTCACACTCTCTGACACTCTCTGACACTCTCTCATACTCTCTGACATTCTCTCACACTCACTGACACTCTCTCACACTCACTGACACTCTCTGACCCTCTCTGACAACCTCTGACACTCTTTGACAAACTCTATCACTCTCTGACACTCTCTGACACACTCAGACACTCTCTCTCACTCTCTGACACTTTCAGACACTCTCTGCCAATCTCTATCACTGTGAATCATTCTCAATCACTCTCAATTACTCTCTGACACTCTCTGACACTCTCTATCACTCTCAGCCTTCTCTGTATCACTCTCTGACACTCTCTGACACTCGCACACTCTCTGACACTCTCTGACACTCTTTCACACTCTCTGACACTCTTTCACACTCTCTGACACTCTCTGACCCTCTCTGACCCTCTCTGACACTCTCTGACACTCTCTGACCCTCTCTGACCCTCTCTGACACTCTCAGACACTCTCTGGCACACTCTATCAATCTTTGACACTCTCTATCACTCTCTATCACTCTATGACACTCACTGATGCACTCTGGCACTCTCAGATACTCTCTGACTCTCTCTATCACTCTCTGACACTCTCTGACACTCTCTGACACTCCCTGATACACTCTGGCACTCTCAGACACTCCCAGACACTCTCTGACACTCTCTATCACTCTCTGACACTCTCTGAAACTCTCTGACACTCTCTGACATTCTCAGACACACTCAGACACTCTCTGAGACTCACGCTCTCTCACGCTCTCTCACGCTCTCTCACACTCTCTGACAGTCTCTGTCACACTCTGTCCCTCTCTGAAACTCTCTGACACTATCTGATACTCTCTGACACTATCTGATACTCTCTGACACTCTCACACTCTCTGACACTCTCACACTCTCTGACACTCTCTGACACTCTCTGACAATCTCTGACACTCTCTCACTCTCGCTGACATTCTCTCACATTCTCTGACACTCTCTGACCCTCTCTGACAATGTCTGACACTTTCTGACAAACTCTAACACTCTCTGAAACTCTCTGACACTCTCTGACACACTCAGACACTCTCTGCTACTCTCTATCACTCTATATCACTCTCTGACACTTTCAGATACTCTCTATCACTCTCTATCACTCTCTATCACTCTCTATCACTCTCTGAAGCTCTCTGACACTCTCTGACACTCTCTGACACTCTCTATCACTCTCTATCACTCTCAGACACTCTCTGACAATCTCAGACACAATCAGACACTCTCTGACACTCTCTATCACTCTCTGACACTCTCTGACACTTTCAGACGCTCTCTGACACTCTCAGACCCACGCAGACACTCGCTGACACTCACTTTCACTCTCTGACACTCGCTGACACTTTCAGACACTCTCTGCCACTCTCTATCACTCTCTATCAATCTCTGAAGCTCTCTGACTCTCTCTGACACTCTCTATCACTCTCAGACACTCTGTGACACTTTCAGACACTCTCTGCCACTCTCTTTCACTCTCTTTCACTCTCTGACACTCTCTGACACTCGCACACTCTCTGACCCTCTCTGACACTCTCTCACACTCTCTGACACTCTCTGAACCTCTCTGACCCTCTCTGACACTCTCTGAACCTCTCTGACCCTCTCTGACACACTCATACACTCTCTGGCACACTCTATCACTCTCTGACACTCTCTATCACTGTCAATCATTCTCAATCACTCTCAATCACTCTCTGAACCTCTCTGACACTCTCTGGCACTTTCAGATACTCTCAGACACACTCAGACAGTCTCTCTCTCTCTCTCTCACTCTCTGACACTCTCTGACACTCTCTGACACTCTCTGATACGCTGTGGCACTCTCAGACACTCTCTGACTCTCTCTATCACTCTCTGACACTCTCTGATACACTCTGACACTCGCAGACACTCTCTGACACACTCAGAACATTCTCTACCACTCTCTATCACTCTCTGACACTCTCTGATACACTCTAACACGCTCAGACACTCTCTGACACTCTCTATCACTCTCTGACTCAATCTGACACTCTCAGACAGTCTCAGACACTCTCTATCACTCTCTGACACTCTCTGACACTCTCTGATACTCTCTGATACACTGTGACACTCTCTGACACTCTCTGACACTCTCTGCCACTCTCTGCCACTCTCTGACACTCTCTGACAATCTCAGATACAATCAGACACTCTCTGACACTCTCTATCACTCTCTGACACTGCCTGACACTTTCAGACACTCTCTGCCACTCTCTATCACTCACTGACACTCTCTAAGACTCTCTGACACACTCTGACCCTCTCTATCACTCTCTGACCCTCTCCGGCACTCTGAGACCCACGCAGACACTCGCTGACACTCACTTTCACTCTCTGACACTTTTAGACATTCTCTGCCACTCTCTATTACTCTAACACTCGCTGACACTATCAGACACTCTCTGCCACTCTCTATCACTCTCTGTCACTCTCTGACACTCTCTGACACTCTCACACTCTCTGACACTCTCACACTCTCTGACACTCTCACGCTCTCCGACACTCTGACACTCTCGGACCCCTTCTGACACTCTCTATCACTCTCTGACACTCTCTGACACTCTCTATCACTCTCTGACACTCTCTGACACTTTCAGACACTCTCTGCCACTCTCTCTCACTCTCTATCACTCTCTGACACTCTCTGACACTCTCTGACACTCTCACACGGTCTCGGACACTCTCTGACCCACTCTGACACTCTCTGTCACTGTCTGACACTCTCTGACACTCTCACACTCTCTGACACTCTCACACTCTCTGACACTCTCACACTCTCTGGCACTCTCACTCTCTCTGACACTCTCTGACACTCTCTCACACTCTCTGACACTCTCTGACCCTCTCTGACACTCTCTGACACTCTCGATCACTCTCTGACACTCTCTGATACACTGTGACACTCTCAGACAGACTCTGACACACTCAGATACTCTCTACCACACTCTATCACTCTCTCACACTGTCTGACACTCTCTGATACACTCTAACACACTCAGATACTCTCTGACACTCTCTATCACTATCTGACATTAGCTGATACTCTCAGACAGTCTCAGACACTCTCTATCACTATCTGACAATCTCTGACACTCTCTGACACTCTCTGACACTCTCTGATACTCTCTAATACACTCTGACACTCTCTATCTCTCTCTGACACTCTCTGACAATCTCATACACACTCAGACACTCTCTGACACTCTCTATCTCTCTCTGACACTCTCTGACACTCTCTGACACTCTCTGACACTCTCTGACAATCTCAGACACACTCAGACACACTCAGACACTCTCTGACACTTTCAGACACTCTCTGCCACTCTCTATCACTCTCTGAAACTCTCTGCCACTCTCTGACACTCTCTCTGACCCTCTCTGACCCTCTCTCACACTCTCTGACACTCTCTGACACTTTCAGACACTCTCTGCCACTCTCTATCACTCTCTGACACTGCCTGACACTTTCAGACACTCTCTGCCACTCTCTATCACTCACTGACACTCTCTAACACTCTCTGACACACTCTGACCCTCTCTATCACTCTCTGACCCTCTCTGGCACTCTCAGACCCACGCAGACACTCGCTGACACTCACTTTCACTCTCTGACACTCTCTGACACTTTAAGACATTCTCTGCCACTCTCTATTACTCTCTAACACTCGCTGACACTATCAGACACTCTCTGCCACTCTCTATCACTCTCTGTCACTCTCTGACACTCTCTATCACTCTCTGACACTCTCTGACACTTTCAGACACTCTCTGCCACTCTCTCTCACTCTCTATCACTCTCTAATACTCTCTGACACTCTCTGACACTCTCACACGGTCTCTGACACTCTCTGACCCACTCTGACACTCTCTGTCACTGTCTGACACTCTCTGACACTCTCACACTCTCTGGCACTCTCACTCTCTCTGACACTCTCTGACACTCTCTGACACTCTCTCACACTCTCTGACACTCTCTCACACTCTCTCACACTCTCTGACACTCTCTCACACTCTCTGACACTCTCTGACCCTCTCTGACACTCTCTGACACTCTCTCACACTCTCTGACACTCTCTGACCCTCTCTGACACTCTCTGACACTCTCTCACACTGTCTGACACTCTCTGATACACTCTAACACTCTCAGACACTCTCTGACACTTTCTATCACTATCTGACATTAGCTGATACTCTCAGACAGTCTCAGACACTCTCTATCACTATCTGACAATCTCTGACACTCTCTGACACTCTCTGATACTCTCTAATACACTCTGACACTCTCTATCTCTGTCTGACACTCTCTGACAATCTCATACACACTCAGACACTCTCTGACACTCTCTATCTCTCTCTGACACTCTCTGATACTCTCTGACACTCTCTGACACTCTCTGACACTCTCTGACACTCTCTGACACTCTCTGACAATCTCAGACACACTCAGACACACTCAGACACTCTCTGACACTTTCAGACACTCTCTGCCACTCTCTATCACTCTCTGAAACTCTCTGCCACTCTCTGACACTCTCTATCACTATCTGACACTCTCTGACACTCTCTGACACTCTCTCTGACCCTCTCTCACACTCTCTGACACTCTCTGACACTCTCTGACCCTCCCTGACACTCTCTGACACTTTCAGACACTCTCTGACACTCTCTGACACTCTCACACTCTCTGACACTCTCACACTCTCTGACACTCTCTCACACTCTCTGACACTCTCTGACACACTCTGACACACTCTGACACACTCTGTCCCTCTCTCACACACTCTGACACACTCTGACACTCTCTGACACTCTCTGACACTCTCTGACACTCTCTGACACTATCTGACACACTCTGACACACTCTGTTCCTCTCTCACACTCTCAGACAATATCTGACACTCTCTGACACTCTCACACTCTCTGACACTCTCTGACACTCTCTCATACTCTCTGACATTCTCTCACACTCTCTGACACTCTCTGACCCTCTCTGACAATCTCTGACGAACTCTATCACTCTCTGACACTCTTTGACACACTCAGACACTCTCTTATCACTCTGTGACACTTTCAGACACACTCAGACACTCTCTATCACTCTCTATCACTTTCTGACACTTTCAGACACTCTCTGCCACTCTCTATCACTCTCTGACACTTTCAGACACTCTCTATCACTCTCTATCACTCTCTGACACTCTCACACTCTCTGACACTCTCTCACACTCTCTGACACTCTCTGACACACTCTGACACACTCTGTCCCTCTCTCACACTCTCTGACACTATCTGACACTCTCTGACACTCTCTGACACTCTCTGACACTCTCTGACACTCTCACACTCTCTGACACTCTCTCACACTCTCTGACACTCTCTGACACACTCTGACACACTCTGTTCCTCTCTCACACTCTCAGACAATATCTGACACTCTCTGACACTCTCACACTCTCTGACACTCTCTGACACTCTCTCATACTCTCTGACATTCTCTCACACTCTCTGACACTCTCTGACCCTCTCTGACAATCTCTGACGAACTCTATCACACTCTGACACTTTTTGACACACTCAGACACTCTCTTATCACTCTGTGACACTTTCAGACACACTCAGACACTCTCTATCACTCTCTATCACTTTCTGACACTTTCAGACACTCTCTGCCACTCTCTATCACTCTCTGACACTTTCAGACACTCTCTATCACTCTCTATCACTCTCTATCACTCTCTATCACTCTCTATCACTGTCTGACACTCTCTGACACTCTCTGACAGTCTCTGACTGTCTCTGACACTCTCTATCACTCTCAGACACTCTCTGACACTTTCAGACACTCTCTGCCACTCTCTATCACTCTCTGACACTCTCTGACCCTCTCTATCACTCTCTGACCATCTCTGGCACACTCAGACCCACGCAGACACTCGCTGACACTAACTTTCACTCTCTGACAGTCTCTGACGCTTTCAGACATTCTCTGCCACTCTCTATTACTCTCTATCACTCGCTGACTCTTTCAGACACTCTCTGCCACTCTGCCACTCTCTGTCACTCTCTGACACTCTCTGACACTCTCACACTCTCAGACCCTTTCTGACACTCTCTATCACTCTCTGACACTCTCTGACACTCTCTATCACTCTCTGACACTTTCAGACACTCTCTGCCACTCTCTCTCACTCTCTATCACTCTCTGACACACTCTCACACTCTCTGTCACTCTCTGACACTCTCTGACACTCTCACACTGTCTGACACTCTCTGATACACTCTAAGACTCTCAGACACTCTCTGACACTCTCTATCACTATCTGACATTCCCTGATACTCTCAGACAGTCTCAGACACTCTCTATCACTATCTGACAATCTCTGACACCCTCTGATAGTCTCTAATACACTCTGACACTCTCTATATCTCTCTGACACTCTCTGACAATCTTTGACACTCTCTGATACTCTCTGACACTCTCTGACACTCTCTGAATATCTCAGACACACTCAGACACTCTCTGACACTTTCAGATACTCTCTGCCACTCTCTATCACTCTCTTTCACTCTCCGAAACTCTCTGCCACTCTCTGACACTCTCTATCACTATCTGACACACTCTGACACTCTCTCTGACCCTCTCTCACACTCTCTGACACTCTCTGACACTCTCTGACCCTCCCTGACACTCTCTGAGACTCTCTGACACTCTCCATCACTCTCTGACACTCTCTGACAATCTCAGACACACTCAGACACACTCAGGCACTCTCTGACACTCTCGATCACTCTCTGACACTCTCTGACACTTTCAGACACTCTCTGCCAGTCTCTATCACTCTATATCACTCGCTGACACTTTCAGACACTCTCTGACACTCTCTGACAGTCTCGGACAGTCTCGGACACTCTCTATCACTCTCAGACACTCTCTGACACTTTCAGACACTCTCTGCCACTCTCTATTACTCTCTGACACTCTCTGACACTTTCTGCCACTCTCTGACACTCGCACACTCTCTGCCACTCTCTGACACTCTTTCACACTCTCTGACACTCTCTGACCCTCTCTGACCCTCTCTATCACTCTATATCACTCTCTGACACTTTCAGACACTCTCTATCACTCTCTATCACTATCTATCTCTCTCTGACACTCTCTGACACTCTCTATCACTCTCTATCACTCTCTATCACTCTCTGACAGTCTCAGACACTCTCTGACACTCTCTGACACTCTCTGATACTCTCTGATACTCTCTGACACTCTCTGACAATCTCAGGCACACTAAGACACTCTCTGACACTTTCAGACACTCTCTGCCACTCTCTATCACTCTCCATCACTCTGTGAAACTCTCTGCCACTCTCTGACACTCTCTATCACTATCTGACACACTCTGACACTCTCTCTGACCCTCTCTCACACTCTCTGACACTCTCTGACACTCTCTCACACTCTCTGACACTCTCTGACACTCTCTGACAATCTCAGACACACTCAGGCACTCTCTGACACTCTCGATCACTCTCTGACACTCTCTGACACTTTCAGACACTCTCTGACACTCTCTATCACTCTATATCACTCGCTGACACTTTCAGACACTCTCTGCCACTCTCTATCACTCTCGATCACTCTCGATCACTCTCTGACACTCTCTGACACTCTCTGACGCTTTCAGACAATCTCTGCTACTCTCTATCACTCTCTGACACTCTCTGACACTCTCTGACACTCTCTGATACTCTCTGATACACTCTGACACTCTCTGACACACTCTGACACTCTCTGACACACTCAGACACTCTCTGACACTCTCCATCACTCTCTGACACTTTCAGACACTCTCTGCCACTCTCTATCACTCTCTGACACTCTCTGACTCTCTCTGACACTCTCTGACCCTCTCTATCACTCTCTGACACTCTCTGACCCTCTCAGACCCACACAGACACTCGCTGACACTCGCTGACACTCAATATCACTCTCTGACACTTTCAGACACTCTCTGCCACTCTCTATCACTCTCTGACCCTCTCTGACCCTCTCTATCACTCTATATCACTCTCTGACACTTTCAGACACTCTCTATCACTCTCTATCACTCTCTGACACACTCTGACACTCTCTGGCACTCTCTATCACTCTCTATCACTCTCTGACAGTCTCAGACACTCTCTGACACTCTCTGACACTCTCTGACACTCCCTGATACTCTCTGATACTCTCTGACACTCTCTGACACTCTCTGACAATCTCAGGCACACTCAGACACTCTCTGACACTTTCAGACACTCTCTGCCACTCTCTGCCACTCTCTATCACTCTCTATCACTCTGTGAAACTCTCTGCCACTCTCTGACACTCTCTATCACTATCTGACACACTCTGACACTCTCTCTGACCCTCTCTCACACTCTCTGACCCTCTCTCACACTCTCTGACACTCTCTGACAATCTCAGACACACTCAGGCACTCTCTGACACTCTCGATCACTCTCTGACACTCTCTGACACTTTCAGACACTCTCTGACACTCTCTATCACTCTATATCACTCGCTGACACTTTCAGACACTCTCTGCCACTCTCTATCACTCTCGATCACTCTCTGACACTCTCTGACACTCTCTGACACTTTCAGACAATCTCTGCTACTCTCTATCACTCTCTGACACTCTCTGACACTCTCTGACACTCTCTGATACTCTCTGATACACTCTGACACTCTCTGACACACTCAGACACTCTCTGACACTCTCCATCACTCTCTGACACTTTCAGACACTCTCTGCCACTCTCTATCACTCTCTGACACTCTCTGACTCTCTCTGACACTCTCTGACCCTCTCTATCACTCTCTGACCCTCTCTGACCCTCTCAGACCCACACTCGCTGACACTCAATATCACTCTCTGACACTCTCTGACACTTTCAGACACTCTCTGCCACTCACTATCACTCTCTGACACTCTCTGACACTTTCAGACATTCTCTGCCACTCTCTATCACTCGATGACACTCTCAGACACTCTCTGCCACTCTCTGCCACTCTCTGTCACTCTCTGTCACTCTCTGACACTCTCTGCCACTCTCTGCCACTCTCTGTCACTCTCTGACACTCTCAGACACACTCAGACACTCTCTGACACTCTCTATCCCTCTCTGACACTCTCTGACAATTTCAGACACTCTCTGCAACTCTCTATCACTCTCTGACACTTTCACACACTCTCTATCACTCTCTGACTCTGTCTGACACACTCTGACACTCTCAGGCACTCTCTGAAACTCTCTGACACTCGCTGACACTCTCTGACACTTTCTATCACTTTCTGACACTCTCTGACACTCTCAAACTCTCTGACACTTTCAGACACTCTCTGCCACTCTGTCACTCGCTGACACTCTCTGCCACTCTCTGACACTCTCTGACACTCTCACACTCTCTGACACTCTCTGACACTCTCTGACACTCTCTGCCACTCTCTGCCACTCTCTATCACTCTCTGCCACTCTCTATCACTCTCTGTCACTCTCTGACACTCTCAGACACACTCAGACACTCTCAGACACACTCAGACACTCTCTGACACTCTCTATCCCTCTCTGACACTCTCTGACAATTTCAGACACTCTCTGCAACTCTCTATCACTCTCTGACACTTTCACACACTCTCTCACACTCTCTGACACTCTCTGACCCTCTCTGACTCTCTCTGACCCTTTCTGACACTCTCTGAAAGTTTATATCACTCTCTGACACTGTCTGACACACTCTGACACTCTCAGGCACTCTCTGAAACTCTCTTTCACTCTCTGAAACTCTCTGACACTCGCAGACACTCTCTGACACTTTCTATCACTTTCTGACACTCTCAGACACTCTCTGGCACTCTCGATCTCTCTCTGACACTCTCAATTCTCTCTGACACTCTCTATCACTCTCAGACAATCCCTGACCCTCTCAGACACTCTCTGACACTCTCTATCACTCTCTGTCACTCTCTGACACTCTCTGGCACTCTTTGACACTCTCTGACACTCTCTATCGCTCTCTGACACTCTCTAACTCTGTCTATCTCTCTCTATCACTCTCTATCACTCTGTATCACTCTCAGACATTTTCTGATACTCTCAGACACTCTCAGACACTCTCTGATTCTCTCTGACTCTCTCTGTCTCTCTCTGACACTCTCTCACATTCTCTGTCACAGAGAGAGAGAGAACAGCGGGAGCAGAGCTTGGAAAAGCGCGCCAATAAATCGGATGTCACAGAGAGAGAGAGATGGAGAGAACAGCGGGAGCTGAGCTTGGAAAAGCGCGTCAAGAAATCGGATGTCACAGAGAGAGAGAGAGAGAAAGAACAGCGGGAGCAGAGCTTTGAAATGCGCGCCAAGAAATCGGAAGCCACAGAGAGAGAGAGAGAGAGAACAGCGGGAGCTGAGCTTGGAAAAGCGCGCCAAAAAATCGGATGTCACAGAGAGAGAGAGAGAGAGAGAACAGCGGCAGCAGAGATTTGAAAAGCGCGCCAAGAAATCGGAAGCCCCAGAGAGAGAGAGAGAGAGAGAGAACAGCGGGAGCTGAGCTTGGAAAAGCGCGCCAAGAAATCGGATGTCACAGAAAGAGAGCGAGAGAACAGCGGCAGCAGAGATTTGAAAAGCGTGCCAAGAAATCGGAAGCCACAGAGCCAGAGAGAGAACAGCGGGAGCTGAGCTTTGAAAAGTGTGCCAAGAAATCGGAAGCCATTTCTCGTGTGTAGGCGGAGCGCACGCGGGACTGCTGGGTAAGTGAGGTTACATATTTGGGCAGTTGCTTTAGTGTCCCTGCTGACTGCACCGACGGGAAGTGCACCCAACTCCAGCTCCTCGAGAATCGCGTTAGGGAACTGGAGCTGGATGAACTTCGGATCATTCGGGAGGCGGAGGGGGTTATTGACAGGAGTTATAGGGAGGTAGTCACACCTCAGGTAAAAGAAGTAGGTAGATGGGTTACCGTCAGGGGAAGAAGGAGAGGGAACCAGCAGGCAGTGCAGGGATCCCCTGTGGCCGTTTCCCTCAACAACAGGTATACCGTTTTGGATACTGTTGGGGGGGGACGAGTTACCAGGGGTAAGCAATGGGGTACAGGTCTCTGGCACAGAGTCTGTCCCTGTTGCTCAGAAGTGAAGGGGGAAGAGGAGCAGAGCATTAGTCATTGGGGACTCCATAGTTAGGGGAACAGATAGGAGGTTCTGTGGGAACGAGAGAGACTCATGGTTGGTGTGTTGCCTCCCAGGTTCGTGATGTCTCGGATCGTGTTTTTGGGATCCTTAAGGGGGAGGGGGTGCAGCCCCAAGTCGTGGTCCACATAGGCACCAACGACATAGGTAGGAAGAGAGATGGGGATTTAAGGCAGAAATTCAGGGAGCTAGGGTGGAAGCTTCGAGCGATAACAAACAGAGTTGTTATCTCAGGGTTGTTGCCCGTGCCACGTGCTAGCGAAGCGAGGAATAGGGAGAGAGAGGAGTTGAACACGTGGCTGCAGGGATGGTGTAGGAGGGAGGGTTTTGGTTTCCTGGATAATTGGGGCTCTTTCTGGGGTAGGTGGGACCTCTACAAACAGGATGGTCTTCACCTGAACCAGAGGGGTACCAATATCCTGGGGGGCAGATTTGCTAGTACTCTTCGGGGGGGCTTAAAATAATTCAGCAGGTGTTTGGGAACCTAAATTGTAGTTCCAGTGTACAGGATGTTGAGAGTAGTGAGGTCAGGGATAAGGTTACAAGGACGCAAGAGGGCACTGGCAAGCAAGAACTTGGTTTAAAGTGTGTCTACTTCAAAGCCAGGAGCATCCGAAATAAGGTGGGCGAGCTTGCAGCATGGGTTGGGACCTGGGATCTCGATGTTGTGGCCATTTCAGAGACATGGGTGGAGCAGGGACAGGAATGGATGTTGCAGGTTCCGGGATTTCGATGTTTCAGTAAGAACAGAAAAGATGGTAAAAGAGCGGTGGGGAGGGGTGGCATTGTTAATCGAGGAGAGTATTACGGCGGCAGAAAGGACGTTTGAGGACTCGTCTACTGAGGTAGTATGGGCCGAGGTTAGAAACAGGAGAGGAGAGGTCACCCTGTTGGGAGTCTTCTCTCGACCTCCGAATAGTTCCAGAGATGTAGAGGAAAGGATAGCGAAGATGATTCTCGACAGGAGCGAGAGTAACAGGGTAGTTGTTATGGGGGACTTTAACTTTCCAAATATTGACTGGAAATACTATAGTTCGAGTACTTTAGATGGGTCAGTTTTTGTCCAGTGTGTGCAGGAGGGTTTTCTGACACAGTATGTAGACTGGCCAACCAGGGGCGATGCCACATTGGATTTGGTACTGGGTAAGGAACTCGGCCAGCTGTTAGATTTAGATGTTTAGTTTAGAGATACAGCACTGAAACAGGCCCTTCGGCCCACCGAGTCTGTGCCGACCATCAACCACCCATTTTATACTAATCCTACACCAATCCCCATATTCCCACCACATCCCCACCTGTCCCTATATTTCCCTACCACCGACCTATACTAGGGGCAATTTGCAATGGCCAATTTACCTACCAACCTGCAAGTCTTTTGGCTTGTGGGAGGAAACCGGAGCACCCGGAGAAAACCCACGCAGACACAGGCAGAACTTGCAAACTCCACACAGGCAGTACCCAGAATTGAACCCGGGTCGCTGGAGCTGTGGTGCTGACCACTGCGCCACTGTGCCTTTGGTGATAGTGATCACAATTCGGTTAGGTTGACCTTAGCGATGGGTAGGGACCGGTATATACCGCAGGGCGAGAATTATAGCTGGGGGAAAGGAAATTATAATGCGATTAGGCAAGATTTAGGATGCATAGGATGGGGAAGGAAACTGCAGGGGATGGGCACCATCGAAATGTGGAGCTTATTCAAGGAGCAGCTACTGCGTGTCCTTGATAAGTATGTACCTGTCAGGCAGGGAGGAAGTTGTCGGGCGAGGGAGCCGTGGTTTACTGAAGAAGTTGAAGCGCTTGTCAAGAGGAAGAAGAAGGCTTATGTTAGGATGAGACGTGAAGGCTCAGTTAGGGCGCTTGAGTGTTACAAGCTAGCCAGGAAGGATCTAAAGGGAGAGCTAAGAAGAGAGAGGAGAGGACACGAGAAGTCATTGGCGGATAAGATCAAGGAAATCCTTAAGGCTTTCTATAGGTATATCAGGAATAAAAGAATGACTAGAGTTAGATTAGGGCCAATCAAGGATAGTAGTGGGAAGTTGTGTGTGGAATCAGAGGAGATAGGGGAAGCGTTAAATGAATATTTTTCGTCAGTATTTACAGTAGAGAAAGAAAATGTTGTCGAGGAGAATACTGAGATACAGACTACTAGGCTAGATTGGATTGAGGTTCACAAGGAGGAGCTGTTAGCAATTTTGGAAAGTGTGAAAATAGATAAGTCCCCTGGGCCAGATTTATCCCAGGATTCTCTGGGAAGCCAGGGAGGAGATTGCAAAGCCTTTGTCCTTGATCTTTATGTCGTCATTGTCGACAGGAATAGTGCCGGAAGACTGGAGGATAGCAAGTGTTGTCGCCTTGTTGAAGAAGGGGAGTAGAGACAGCCCTGGTAATTATAGACCTTTGAGCCTTACTTCGGTTGTGGGTAAAATGTTGGAAAAGGTTATAAGAGATAGGATTTATAATCATCTGGAAAAGAATAAGTTCATTAGCGATAGTCAGCACGGTTTTGTGACGGGTAGGTCGTGCCTCACAAACCTTATTGAGTTTTTTGAGAAGGTGAACAAACAGGTGGATGAGGGTAAAGCCGTGGATGTTGTGGATATGGATTTCAGTAAGGCGTTTGAATTAGAATTAGAACATTACAGCGCAGTACAGTCCCTTTGGCCCTCAATGTTGCGCCGACCTGTGAAACCATCTGACCTACACTATTCCATTTTCATCCATATGTCTATCCAATGACCACTTAAATACCCTTAAAGGTGGCGAGTCTACTACTGTTGCAGGCAGGGCGTTGGACGCCCCTACTACTCTCTGAATAATGAAACTACCTCTAACATCTGTCCGATATCTATCACCCCTCAACTTAAAGCTATGTCCCCTCGTGTTTGCCATCACCATCCGAGGAAAAAGACTCTCACTACCCACCCTATCTAACCCTCTGATTATCTTATATGTCTCTATTAAGTCACCTCTCCTCCTCCTTCTCTCCAACGAAAACAACCTCAAGTCCCTCAGCCTTTCCTCGTAAGACCTTCCCTCCATACCAGGCAACATCCTAGAAAATCTTCTCTGCACCCTTTCCAAAGCTTCCACATACATCCTATAATGCGGTGACCAGAACTGCACACAATACTCCAGGTGCGGTCTCACCAGAGTTTTGTACAGCTGCAGCATGACCTCGTGGTTCCGAAACTCGATCCCCCTACTAATAAAAGCTAACACACCATATGCCTTCTTAACAGCCCTATTAACCTGGGTAGCAACTTTCAGGGATTTATGTACCTGGACACCAAGATGTCTCTGTTCATCTACACTACCAAGAATCTTCCCATTAGCTCAGTACTCTGCATTCCTGTTACTCCTTCCAAAGTGAATCACCCCACACTTTTTCGCATTAAATTCCATTTGCCATCTCTTAGCCCAGCTCTGCAGCCTATCTATGTCCCTTTGTACCCTACAACATCCTTCGGCACTATCCACAACTCCACCGACCTTAGTGTCATCCGCAAATTTACTAACCCACCCTTCTACACCCACATCCAGGTCATTTATAAAACTGACAAACAGCGGTGGCCCCAAAACAGATGCTTGCGGTACACCACTAGAAACAGAACTCCAGCATGAACATTTGACATCAACCACCACCCTCTGTCTACTTTCAGCAAGCCAATTACTGATCCAAAGATCTAAATAGCCTTCAACCACATACTTCCGTATTTTCAGACAGTCTCTGACAAATTCTATCACTCGCTGACACTCTCAATCACTCTCTATCACTCTCAGACACTCTCAGACTCTCTCTGACACTCTCAATCACTCTCTATCACTCTCAGACACTCTCAGACTCTCTCTGACACTCTCCATCACTCTCCATCACTCTCTGACACTCTCTATCACTCTCAGACACCCTCTGTCACTCTCTGACACTCTCTGGCATTCGGTATCACTCTCTGACACTCTCTAACACACTCTGACACTCTCTAACACACTCTGACACTCACAGACACTCACAGACACTCTCAGACACTCTCTGACACTCTCTGATACTCTCTATCACTCTCTGATACTCTCTGACACTCTCAGACACTCTCTGACACTCTCTGGCACTCTCTCGCACTCTCTGACACTCTATATTACTCTCTGACACTCTCTATCTCTCTCTGACACTCTCTGAAACTCTCAATCACTCTCTGACACACTCTGACAATCTCTGACACGCTCTGTTGCTCTCGGATACACTCTGACACTCGCTGACACTCTCAGACTCTCTCTGACACACTCTTTCACACGCTATCACACTCTGACACACTCTATCACACACTGATACTCGCTGACACTCTCTTACACCCTCTGACACTATCTGGCAGTCTCTGCAACTCTCCGGCACTCTATATCACTCTCTGACACCCTCTGACACTCTCTATCACTCTCTGACACTCTCTATCACTCTCTGACACTCTCGATCACTCTCTAACACTCTCTATCACTCTCTGACACTCTCTATCACTCCCTGACACTCACAGACACTCCCTGACACTATCTGTCGCACTCGGACACTCTCAGACACTTTCCTTCACTCTCTGACACTCTCAGATTCTCTCTGAAACTCTCTTTCACACTCTATCACTCTCTGGCAATCTCTGACACTCTCTGATAAACTCTGACACTCTCAGACACTCTCAGACAGTCTCAGACACTCTCTATCACTCTCGGAAACTCTCTACCACGCTGTGACTCTCTCTATCTCTCTCTATCACTCTCTGGCACTCTCTGGCACTCTCGGATACACGCTGACACACCCTGACACACCCTGACACTCACTGACTCTCTCTTTCACTCTCTGACACTCTCTGACAATCTCAGACACACTCAGACACTCTCTGACACTCGCTATCACTCTCTGACACTCTCTGACACTCTCTGACACATTCAGACACTCTCAGACACTCACTGCCACTCTCTACCACTCTCTGACACTCTCTGATACACTCTGACACACCCTGACGCTCTCTGACACATTCTGTCACTCTCTGACAATCTCTGACAATCTCAGACACAATCAGAAACTCTCAGACACTCTCTGTCACCCTCTGACACCCTCTGACACTCTCTGACACTCTCTGACACTCTCTGACACTCTCTGACACTCTCAGACACACTCAGACACACGCAGACGCTCTCTGGCACTCTCTGACAATCTCAGACACAATCAGACACTCTCTGGCACTCTCTGGCGGTCTCTATCACTCTCTGGCACTCTCTATCACCCTCTGTCACTCTCTGTCACTCTCTGACACTCTCTGACACTCTCTGACACTCTCTGAATGTTTATATCACTCTCTGACACACTCTATCACTGCCTGAAACTCCCTGACACTCTCAGACTCTCCCTGACACTCTCAGACTCTCCCTGACACTCTCAGACTCTCTCTGACTCTCTCTATCACTCTCTGACTCTCTCTATCACTCTCTGACACTCTCTGACACTCTCAGACACTCTCAGACACTCTCAGACACTCTCAGACACTCTCTGATGCTCTCTGATGCTCTCAGACACTCTCTCTCACTCTCTATCGCTCTCTATAACTCTTTGACACTCTCTATCACTTTCTGACACTTCCTGACACACACTGACACATTATATCAATTACTGACATTCTCAGACACTCTCAGACTTTTTCAGACACTCTCTGACAAACTTTATCACTCTCTGACACTCTCTGACACTCTCTATCACTCTCTGACACTCTCTGATACACTCTGACACTCTCAGACGCTCTCTATCACTCTCTGACACTCTCTATCACTCTCTGACACTCACTGACACACTCTGAAACGCTCAGACACTCTCAGACAGTCTCAGACACTCTCTATCACTCTCTGAAACTCTCTACCACGCTTTGACTCTCTCTATCTATCTCTATCACTCTCTGGTACTCTCTGACACTCTCAGATACACTCTGACACTCCCTGACATTCTCAGACACTCTGTTTCACTCTCTGACACTCTCTGACAATCTCAGACACAATCAGACACTCTTTGGCACAATCTATCACTCTCTGACATTCTCTGACACTCTCAGACACTCTCAGACACTCTCTACCTCTCTCTACCTCTCTCTACCAATCTCTACCAATCTCTACCACTCTCTACCACTCTCTACCACTCTCTACCACTCTCTACCACTCTCTGACACTCTCTGACACTCTCTTATACACTCTGACACAGCCTGACACTCTCTGACACTTTCTATCACTCTCAGACACTCTCTGACAATCTCAGACACAATCAGAAACTCTCAGACACTCTATGTTACTCTCTGACAGTCTCTGACACTTTCAGACACTCTCAGACACTCTCTACCTCTCTCTACCAATCTCTACCACTCTCTACCACTCTCTGACACTCTCTGACACTCTCTTATACACTCTGACACACCCTGACACTCTCTGACACTTTCTATCACTCTCAGACACTCTCTGACAATCTCAGACACAATCAGAAACTCTCAGACACTCTATGTTACTCTCTGACAGTCTCTGACACTTTCAGACACTCTCAGACACACTCAGACACTCTCTGGCACTCTCTGGCACTCTCTAACACTCTCTGGCACTCTCTATCACTCTGTCTCACTCTCTGACACTCTCTGACACTCTCTGAATATTTATATCACTCTCTGACACACTCTATCACTGTCTGACACTTGCTGACACTTTCTGAGTCTCCTTGACACTCTCAGACTCTCTCTGACTGTCTCTATCACTCTCTGACACTCTCTGAGCCTCTAGGACACTCTAAGACACTCTCTGACACTCTCTGAGGCTTGCAGACGCTCTCTATCACTCTCTGACACTCTGTATGACTTTCTGACACTGCCTGACACACACTGACACTCTCAGGCACTCTCTGAATGTCTCTATCACTCTCTGAAACTCTCTGACACTGGCAGACACTCTCTGACACTTTCTATCACTTTCTGACACTCTCAGACACTCTCAGACATTTTCAGACACTCTCTATCACTCTCTGGCACTCTCTATCACTCTCTGACACTCCCTATCACTCTCAGTCTCTCTCAGACACTCCCTGACACTCTCAGACACTAGCAGACACACTCTATCACACACTGACACTCTCCATCACTCTCTGAAACTCACTGAAACTCTCTGACACTCTCTCACTCTCTGATACACTCTCTATCACTCTCAGACACTCTCTATCACTCTCAGTCTCTCTCAGACACTCTCTGACACTCTCAGACACTCTCTATCACTCTCTGACACACTCTATCACTCTCTGAAACTCACTGAAACTCTCTGACGCTCTCTGTCACTCTCTGTCACTCTCTGACATTCTCTACCACTCCATACCACTCTCTACAACTCTCTGTCACTCTCTGACACTCTCTGACACTCTCTATCACTCTCTATCACTCTCTGACACTCTCTGACACTCTCAGACACTCTCAGTCACTCTCTGACACGCTCAGACCCCCTCAGACACTGTTGATACTTTCTATCACTGTATGACACTCTCACACTCTCTCTGTCACTTTCTCTCACTCTCTGACACTGTTTGACACTCTCTGACATTCTCTGACACTCTCAGAAACTCTCAGACTGTCTCAAACAATTTATATCACTCTCTGACACTGCCTGACACTCTCTGACACTCTCAGACACTCTCTTTCACTCTCTACCCCTCTATGACAATCTCTGACACTCTCAGACACTCTCTGCCTCTCTCAGACACAGTTTGACACTCTCTGACACTCTCAGACACTCTCTGCCTCTCTCAGACACAGTTTGACACTCTCTGACACTCTGAGACACTCTCTGACACTCTCTGTCAATCTCTGACACTCTCTGACACTCTCAGGCACTCTCTGACACTTTCTAACACTCTCTGACACTGTTTGACACTCTCCGACACACTCTGACACTCTCTGACACTTTCTATCACTCTCTGACACTCTCAGGCACTCTCAGACACATTCTATCTCTCTTTGACACTCTTTGACACTCTCAGAGACTCTCAGGCAGTCTCAGACGCTCTCTATCACTCTCTGCCACTGTTTGACACTCTCTGACACTCTCAGACACTCCCTGACACTCTCAGACACTTTCTAACACTCTCTGACACTGTCTGACACTCCCTGACACTCTCTGAGACTCTGTGACACTCTCACACACTCTCTGACAGACTCTGACACTCTCAGGCACTCTCTATCACTCTCCATCACTCTCCGACACTCTCTCATAATCTCTATCACTCTCTGACACTCTCAGACACTCTCTGGGACTCTCTGACACTCTCTATCACTTTCTGACACTCTCTGACTCTGTCTGACTCTCTCTGACATTCTCAGACGCTCTCAGACACTCTCAGACACTCTCAGACACTCTCTGACACACTCTGACACTCTCTGACACTCTCAGACACTCTCTTTCGCTGTCTATCACTCCATGACACTCCATATCACTCCCTGACACTCTCAGATTCTGTCTGACAATCTCTTTCACTCTCCATCACTCTCTGACACTCCCTGACACTCTCAGACACTCTCTGACACTCTCTGACACCTCAGACATCTCTACAACTCTCTATCACTCTCTGATACTCTCTATCACGCTCTGACACTCTCTGATACACTCTGAAACTCTCTGACACTCTCTGACACTCTCCATCACTCTCCGACACTCTCTGAAACTCTCTGATACACTCTGACACTCTCTGACAGTCTGCATCACTCTCTGACAATCTCAGACACTCTCTAGGACTCTCTGACACTCTCTATCACTTTCTCACACTCGCTGACTCTGTCTGACTCTCTCTGATACTCGAAGAAACTCTCAGACACTCTCTTTCTCTCTCTATCACTCTATGACACTCCCTATCACTCCCTGACACTCTCAGATTCTGTCTGACAATCTCTTTCACTCTCCATCACTCTCTGACACTCTCTGCCACTCTCTGACACCTCAGACATCTCTACCACTCTCTATCACTCTCTGATACTCTCTATCACTCTCTGACACTCTCTGATATACTCTGAAACTCTCAGACACTCTCTGACAGTCTCTATCACTCTCCGACACTCTCTGAAACTCTCTGATACACTCTGACAATCTCAGACACTCTCTGACACACTGCATCACTCTCTGACACTCTCTGACACTCTCTATCACTCTCTGACACTCTCTATCACTCTCTGACACTCTCTGACACTCTCTGATACCTCAGACATCTCTACCACTCTCTATCACTCTCTGATACTCTCAATCACTCTCTGACACTCTCTGATACACTCTGAAACACTCAGACACTCTCTGACAGTCTCTATCACTCTCAGACACTCTCTGAAACTTTCTGATACACTCTGACACTCTCAGACACTCTCTGACACACTGCATCACTCTCAGACAGTCTCTGAGACTTCTATCACTCTCTGACACACTCTGACACTCTCTATCACTCTCTGACAATCTCTGACACTAACTGATACACTCTGAAACTCTCAGACACTCTCTGACACTCTCTATCACACTCTGACACTCTCTGAAACTCTCTGATACACTCTGACACTCTCAGACACTCTCTGACACTCTGTATCACTCTCTGACACTCTCTGACACTCTCTATCACTCTCAGACACACTCTCACACTCTCTGACACTCTCTGGCATTCTATATGACTCTCTGACACTCTCTAACACACTCTGACACTCACAGACACTCTCTGACACTCTCTTTCTCTCTCTATCACTCTATGACGCTCCCTATCACTCCCTGACACTCTCGGATTCTATCTGACAATCTCTTTCACTCTCCATCACTCTCTGACACTCTCTGCCACTCTCTGACACCTCAGACATCTCTACCACTCTCTATCACTCTCTGATACTCTCTATCACTCTCTGACACTCTCTGATACACTCTGAAACTGTCAGACATTCTCTGACAGTCTCTATCACTCTCCGACACTCTCTGAAACTCTCTGATACACTCTGACAATCTCAGACACTCTCTGACACACTGCATCACTCTCTGACACTCTCTGACACTCTCTATCACTCTCTGACACTCTCTGACACTCTCTGATACCTCAGACATCTCTACCACTCTCTATCACTCTCTGATACTCTCTATCACTATCTGACACTCTCTGATACACTCTGAAACTCTCAGACACTCTCTGACAGTCTCTATCACTCTCCGACACTCTCTGAAACTCTCTGATACACTCTGACATTCTCAGACACTCTCTGACACACTGCATCACTCTCAGACAGTCTCTGAGACTTCTATCACTCTCTGACACACTCTGACACTCTCGATCACTCTCTGACAATCTCTGACACTCTCTGATACACTCTGAAACTCTCAGACACTCTCTGACACTCTCTATCACACTCTGACACTCTCTGAAACTCTCTGATACATTCTGACACTCTCTGACACTCTCTATCACTCTCAGACACCCTCTCACACTCTCTGACACTCTCTGGCATTCTATATCACTCTCTGACACTCTCTAACACACTCTGAAACTCACAGAAACTCTCTGACAATCTCTGATACTCTCTATCACTCTCTGATACTCTCTGACACTCTCAGACACTCTCTGACACTCTCTGGCACTCTCTCGCACTCTCTGACACTCTATGTCACTCTCTGACACTCTCTATCTCTCTCTGACACTCTCTGAAACTCTCTATCACTCTCTGACACACTCTGACACTCTCTGACACTCTATATCACTCTCTGACACTCTCTGACACTCCCTGACACTCTCTGTCGCTCTTGGATACACTCTGACACTCGCTGACACTCTCAGACTCTCTCTGACACTCTCTTTCACACGCTATCACTCTCTGACACACTCGATCACACGCTGACACTCGCTGACACTCCCTTACACCCTCTGACACTCTCTGGCATTCTCTGGCACTCTCCGGCACTCTATATCACTCTCTGACACTCTCTGACACTCTCTGACACTCTCTGACACTCTCTCTCACTCTCTGACACTCTCTGACACTCTCGATCACTCTCCATCACTCTCTATCACTCTCTGACACACTCTGACACTCTCTGACACTCTCAGACACTCTCCATCACTCTATGACACTCTCTATCACTCTCAGACACTCTCTATCACTCTCTGACACTCTCTGTCCCTCTCGGATACTCTCAGACACTTTTCATCACTCTCTGACACTCTCAGACTCTCTCTGAAACTCTCTTTCACACTCTATCACTGTCTGACACACTCTCTCACTCTCTGACACACTCTGACGCTCTCTATCACTCTCTGACAATCTCTGACACTCTCTTTCGCTCTCTACCACTCTATGACACTCCCTATCACTCCCTCACACTCTCAGATTCTGTCTGACAATCTCTTTCACTCTCCATCACTCACTGACACTCTCTGACACTCTCAGACACTGTCTGACACTCTCTGACACTCTGTATCACTCTCCGACACTCTCTGATACACTGTGAAACTCTCAGACACTCTCTGACACTCTCTATCACTCTCCGAAACTCTCTGAAACTCTCTGATACACTCTGACACTCTCTGACACTCTGCATCACTCTCTGACATTCTCTGACACTCTCTGACACTCTCAGACACTCTCTTTCGCTCTCAACCACTCTATGACACTCCCTATCACTCCCTCACACTCTCAGATTCTGTCTGACAATCTCTTTCACTCTCCATCACTCTCTGACACTCTCTGACACTCTCAGACACTGTCTGACACTCTCTGACACTCTGTATCACTCTCCGACACTCTCTGATACACTGTGAAACTCTCTGACACTCTCTGACACTCTCTATCACTCTCCGAAACTCTCTGAAACTCTCTGATACACTCTGACACTCTCTGACACTCTGCATCACTCTCTGACATTCTCTGACACTCTCTGACACTCTCTGACACTCTCTATCACTCTCTGACACTCTCTGATACACTCTGACACTCTCAGACAGTCTCTGACACTTCTATCACTCTCTGACACCCTCTGACACTCTCTATCACTCACTGACAATCTCTTACACTCTCTGACACTCTCAGACGCTCTCAGACAGTCCCTGACACTCTCTGAGACTCTCTGACACTCTCACACCCTCTCTGACACACTCTGACACTCTCAGGCACTCTCAAACACTCTCTTACACTCTCCATCACTCTCCGACACGCTCTCATACTCTCTATCACTCTCTGACAATCTCAGACACTCTCTGGGACTCTCTGACACTCTCTATCACTTTCTGACACTCTCAGACACCCTCTGACACACTCTGACACTCTCTGACACTCTCAGACACTCTCTTTCTCTCTCTATCACTCTTTGACACTCCCTATCACTCCCTGACACTCTCAGATTCTGTCTGACAATCTCTTTCACTCTCCATCACTCTCTGACACTCTCTGCCACTCTCTGACACCTCAGACATCTCTACCACTCTCTATCACTCTCAGATACTCTCTATCACTCTCTGACACTCTCTGATACACTCTGAAAATCTCAGACACTCTCTGACAGTCTTTATCACTCTCCGACACTCTCTGAATCTCTCTGATACACTCTGACAATCTCAGACACTCTCTGACACACTGCATCACTCTCTGACACTCTCTGACACTCTCTGATACCTCAGACATCTCTAGCACTCTCTATCACTCTCTGATACTCTCAATCACTCTCTGACACTCTCTGATACACTCTGAAACACTCAGACACTCTCTGACAGTCTCTATCACTCTCAGACACACTCTGAAACTTTCTGATACACTCTGACACTCTCAGACACTCTCTGACACACTGCATCACTCTCAGACAGTCTCTGAGACTTCTATCACTCTCTGACACACTCTGACACTCTCTATCACTCTCTGACAATCTCTGACACTCTCTGATACACTCTGATACACTCTGAAACTCTCACATACTCTCTGACACTCTCTATCACTCTCCAACACTCTCTGAAACTCTCTGATACACTCTGATACACTCTGACACTCTCTGACACTCTCTGACACTCTGCATCACTCTCTGACACTCTCTGATACACTCTGACACTCTCAGACAGTCTCTGACACTTCTATCACTCTCTGACACACTCTGACACACTCTGACACTCTCTATCACTCTCTGACAATCTCTGACACTCTCTGACACTCTCAGACACTCTCAGACACTCTCACACCCTCTCTGACACACTCTGACACTCTCAGGCACTCTCAGACACCCTCTATCACTCTCCATCACTCTCCGACAGTCTCTCATACTCTCTATCACTCTCTGAAACTCACAGGCACCCTCTGGGACACCCTGACACTCTCTATCACTTTCTGACACTCTCTGATACACTCTAAAACTCTCAGACAGTCTCTGACACTTCTATCATTCTCTGACACTCTCTATCACTCTCTGAAACTCTCTGAAAATCTCTGATACACTCTGACACTCTCAGACACTCTCTGACACTCTGTATCACTCTCTGACACTCTCTGACACTCTCTATCACTCTCAGACACCCTCTCACACTCGCTGACACTCTCTGGCATTCTATATCAAACTCTGACACTCTCTAACACACTCTGACACTCACAGACACTCACAGACACTCTCAGACACACTCTGACACTCTCTGTTACTCTCTTTCACTCTCTGACACTCTCTGGCACGCTCTCGCACTCTCAGACACTCTCTGACACTCTCTGGCACTCTCTGGCACTCTCTGGCATTCTCTCACACTCTCTGACACTCTATGTCACTCTCTGACACTCTCTATCTCTCTCTGACACTGTCTATCTCTCTCTGACACTCTCTGAAACTCTCTATCACTCTCTGACACACTCTGACACTCTCTGACACTCTATATCACTCTCTGACACTCTCTGACACTCCCTGACACTCTCTGTCGCTCTTGGATACACTCTGACACTCGCTGACACTCTCAGACTCTCTCTGACACTCTCTTTCACACGCTATCACTCTCTGACACACTCGATCACACGCTGACACTCGCTGACACTCCCTTACACCCTCTGACACTCTCTGGCATTCTCTGGCACTCTCCGGCACTCTTTATCACACTCTGACACTCTCTATCTCTCTCTGACTCTCTCTGAAACTCTCTATCACTCTCTGACACTCTCTGGCACGCTCTCGCACTCTCTGACACTCTATATCACTCTCTGACACTCTCTATCTCTCTCTGACTCTCTCTGAAACTCTCTATCACTCTCTGACACACTCTGACACTCTCTGACGCTCTCTATAACTCTCTGACACTCTCTGACACTCTTGATCACTCTCTGTCGCTCTCGGATACACTCTGACACTCGCTGACACTCTCAGACTCTCTCTGACACTCTCTGGCACTCTCTATCACTCTCTGACACTCTCTGAAACTCGATCACTCTCTATCACTCTCTATCACTCTCTGACACTCTCTGACACACTCTGACACACTCTGACACACTCTGACACTCTCTGACACTCTCTGACACTCTCAGACACTCTCCATCACTCTATGACACTCTCTATCACTCTCTGACACTCTCTATCACTCTCTGACACTCTCTATCACTCTTTGACAATCTCTGACACTCTATGATACACTCTGACACTCTCACACGCTATCACTCTCTGACACTCTCAATCACTCTCTGACACTCACTGACACTCTCAGACAGTCTCAGACACTCTCTATCACTCACTGAAACTCTCTACCACGCTTTGACTCTCTCTGTCTCTCTCCATCACTCTCTGGCACTCTCTGACACTCTCGGATACACTCTGACCCTCCCTGACACTCCCTGACACTCTCTGACACTCTCTTTCACTCTCTGACACTCTCTGACAATCTCAGACACACTCAGACACTCTCTGACACTCTCTATCACTCTCTGACAATCTCTGACACTCTCTGATACACTCTGAAACACCCTGACACTCTCTGACACATTCTGTCACTCTCTGACACTCTCTGACAATCTCAGACACAATCAGAAACTCTCAGACACTCTCTGTCACTCTCTGGCGCTCTCTATCACTCTCTGGCACTCTCTATCACTCTCTCACACTCTCTGACACTCTCTGAATGTTTATATCACTCTCTGACACACTCTATCACTGTCTGACACTGCCTGACACTCTCAGACTCTCCCTGACACTCTCAGACTCTCTCTGACTCTCTCTATCACTCTCTGACTCTCTCTGAAACACTCTGAAACACTCTGAAACTCTCTGTCACTCTCTGACACTCTCAGACACTCTCAGACACTCTCTGACACTCTCTGACGCTCTCAGACACTCTCTCTCATTCTCTCTCGCTCTCTATCACTCTCTGACACTCTCTATCACTTTCTGACACGGCCTGACACACACTGACACTCTCAAGCACTCTCTGAAAGTCTGTATCACTCTCTGAAACTCTCTGACACTAGCAGACACTCTCTGACACATTCTATCAATTACTGACACTCTCAGACACTCTCAGACATTTTCAGACACTCTCTGACACACCTTATCACTCTCCGACACTCTCTGAAACTCTCTGATACACTCTGACACTCTCAGACACTCTCTGACACACTGCATCACTCTCAGACAGTCTCTGACTCTTCTATCACTCTCTGACACACTCTGACACTCTCTATCACTCTCTGACAATCTCTGACACTCTCTGATACACTCTGAAACTCTCAGACACTCTCTGACACTCTCTATCACACTCTGACACTCTCTGAAACTCTCTGATACACTCAGACACTCTCTGACACTCTCTGACACTCTGTATCACTCTCTGACACTCTCTGACACTCTCTATCACTCTCAGACACCCTCTCACGCTCTCTGACACTCTCTGGCATTCTATATCACTCTCTGACACTCTCTAACACACTCTGACACTCACAGACACTCTCTGACAATCGCTGATACTCTCTATCACTCTCTGATACTCTCTGATACTCTCTGACACATTCAGCAACTCTCTGACACTCTCTGGCACTCTCTCGCCCTCTCTGACACTCTATGTTACTCTCTGACACTCTCTGACACTCTCTATCACTCACAGACACCCTCTCACACTCGCTGACACTCTCTGGCATTCTATATCACTCTCTGACACTCTCCAACACACTCTGACACTCACAGACACTCTCAGACACTCTCTGACACTCTCTGATACTCTCTGATACTCTCTGACACTCTCTGTCGCTCTCGGATACACTCTGACACTCGCTGACACTCTCAGACACTCTCTGACACTCACGGGCACTCTCTATCACTCTCTATCTCTCTCTGACACTCTCTGACACTCTTGATCACTCTCGATCACTCTGTATCACACTCTGACACACTCTGACACTCTCTGACACTCTCTGACACTCTCAGACACTCTCCATCACTCTATGACACTCTCTATCACTCTCTGACACTCTCTATCACTCTCTGAGACTCTCTATCACTCTCTGACACTGTCTGACACTCCCTGACACTCTCTGTCGCTCTCGGACACTCTCAGACACTTTCGATCACTCTCTGACACTCTCAGACCCTCTCTGAAAATCTCTTTCACACTCTATCACTCTCTGACACACTCTCTCACTCTCTGACACACTCTGGCACTCTCTATCACTCTTTGACAATCTCTGACACTCTGTGATACACTCTGACACTCTCACACGCTATCACTCTCTGACACTCTCAATCACTCTCTGACACTCACTGACACTCTCTGACACTCTCAGACACTCTCAGACAGTCTCAGACACTCTCTCACTCTCTGTCACTCACTGAAACTCTCTACCACGCGTTGACTCTCTCTATCTCTCTCTTTCACTCTCTGGCAAGCTCTGACATTCTCGGATACACTCTCAGATACACTCTGACTCTCTCTGACACTCTCTTCCACTCTCTGACACTCTCTGACAATCTCACACACATTCAGACACTCTCATACACCCACTACTACTCTCTACCACTCTCTGACACTCTCTGATACACTCTGACACACCCTGACACTCACTGACACATTCTGTCACTCTCTGACACTCTCTGACAATCTCGGACACCATCAGAAACTCTTAGACACTCTCTGTCACTCTCTGACACTCTCTGACACTTTCAGAAACTATCAGACACACTCAGACACTCTCTGGCACTCCCTATCACTCTCTGACACTCTCTGACAATCTCAGACACAATCAGACACTCGCTGGCACTCTCTGGCGCTCTCTATCAGTCTCTGGCACTCCCTATCAATCTCTCACACACTCTGACACTCTCTGACACTCTCTGAATGTTTATATCACTCTCTGACACACTCTATCACTGTCTGACACTGCCTGAAACTCTCAGACTCTCCCTGACACTCTCAGACGCTCTGTGACTCTCTCCATCACTCTCTGACACTCTCTGAAACTCTCAGACACTCTCTGACACTCTCTGACACTCTCTGACGCTCTCAGACACTCTCTCTCATTCTCTCTCGCTCTCTATCTCTCTCTGACACTCTCTATCACTTTCTGACACGGCCTGACACACACTGACACTCTCAGGCACTCTCTGAAAGTCTGTATCACTCTCTGAAACTCTCAGACATTTTCAGACACTCTCTGACACACCTTATCACTCTCCGACACTCTCTGAAACTCTCTGATACACTCTGACACTCTCAGACTCTCTCTGACACACTGCATCACTCTCAGACAGTCTCTGACACTTCTATCACTCTCTGACACACTCTGACACTCTCTATCACTCTCTGACAATCTCTGACACTCTCTGATACACTCTGAAACTCTCAGACACTCTCTGACACTCTCTATCACACTCTGACACTCTCTGAAACTCTCTGATACACTCTGACACTCTCAGACACTCTCTGACACTCTGTGTCACTCTCTGACACTCTCTGACACTCTCTATCACTCTCAGACACCCTCTCACACTCTCTCACACTCTCTCACACTCTCTCACACTCTCTGACACTCTCTGACGCTCTCTGACACTCTCAGACACTCTCAGACAGTCTCAGACACTCTCTATCACTCACTGAAACTCTCTACCACGCTCTGACTCTCTCTATCTCTCTCTATCACTCTCTTGCACTCTGACACTCTCGGATACACTCTGACACTACCTGACTCTCTCTGACACTCCCTGACTCTCTCTGACTCTCACTTTCACTCTCTGACACTCTCTGACACTCTCTGACAATCTCAGACACACTCAGACACTCTCTGACACTCTCTATCACTCTCTGACACTCCCTGACACATTCAGACACTCTCTGACACTCACTACCACTCTCTACCACTCTCTGACAATCTCTGATACACTCTGACACACCCTGACACTCTCTGACACATTCTGTCACTCTCTGACAATGTCTGACAATCTCAGACACAATCAGAAACTCTCAGACACTCTCTGTCACTGTCTGACACTCTCTGACACTTTCAGACACTATCAGACACACTCAGACACTCTCTGGCACTCTCTGGCACTCCCTCTCACTCTCTGACACTCTCTGACAATCTCAGACACAGTCAGACACTCTCTGGCACTCTCTGGCGCTCTCTATCACTCTCTGGCACTCTCTATCACTCTCTGACACTCTCTGACACTCTCTGAATGTTTATATCACTCTCTGACACACTCTATCACTGTCTGACACTCTCTGACACTCTCAGACTCTCCCTGACACTCTCAGACATCTCTACCACTCTCTATCACTCTCTGATACTCTCTATCACTCTCTGACACTCTCTGATACACTCTGAAACTCTCAGACACTCTCAGACAGTCCCTGCCACTCTCTGAGACTCACTGACACTCTCACACCCTCTCTGACACACTCTGACACTCTCAGGCACTCTCAGGCACTCTCAGACACTCTCTATCACTCTCCATCACTCTCCATCACTCTCTGACACTCTCTCATACTCTCGATCACTCTCTGACACTCTCCGACAATCTCTGGGACTCTCTGACACTCTCTATCACTTTCTGACACTCCCTGACTCTGTCTGACTCTCTCTGATATTCTCAGACACTCTCAGACTCTCTCAGACACTCGCTGACACACTCTGACACTCTCTGACACTCTCTTTCACTCTCTATCACTCTATGACACTCCCTATCACTCCCTGACACTCTCGGATTCTATCTGACAATCTCTTTCACTCTCCATCACTCTCTGACACTCTCTGCCACTCTCTGACACCTCAGACATCTCTACCACTCTCTATCACTCTCTGATACTCTCCATCACTCTCTGACACTCTCTGACACTCTCTGATACACTCTGAAAATCTCAGACACTCTCTGACAGTCGCTATCACTCTCCGACACTCTCTCATAGTCTCTATCACTCTCTGACACTCTCAGACAATCTCTGGGACTCTCTGACACTCTCTATCACTTTCTGACACTCTCTGACTCTGTCTGACTCTCTCTGATATTCTCAGACACTCTCAGACTCTCTCAGACTCTCTCAGACACTCGCTGACACACTCTGACACTCTCTGACACTCTATTTCTCTCTCTATCACTCTATGACACTCCCTATCACTCCGTGACACTCTCGGATTCTATCTGACAATCTCTGTCACTCTCCATCACTCTCTGACACTCTCTGCCACTCTCTGCCACTCTCTGACACCTCAGACATCTCTACCACTCTCTATCACTCTCTGATACTCTCTATCACTCTCTGACACTCTCTGATACACTCTGAAACTCTCAGACACTCTCTGACAGTCTCTATCACTCTCCGACACTCTCTGAAACTCTCTGATATACTCTGACAATCTCAGACACTCTCTGACACACTGCATCACTCTCTGACACTCTCTGACACTCTCTGACACTCTCTATCACTCTCTATCACTCTCTGACACTCTCTGACACTCTCTGATACCTCAGAATCTCTCTGACACTCTCTGGCACTCTCTATCACTCTCTGACACTCTCGGATACACTCTGACACTCCCTGACTCTCTCTGGCACTCTCTTTCACTCTCTGACACTCTCTGACAATCTCAGGCACACACAGACACTCTCTGACACTCTCTATCACACTCTGACACTCTCTGACACATTCAGACACTCTCAGACACTCACTACCACTCTCTACCACTCACTGACACTCTCTGATACACTCTGACACACCCTGACACTCTCTGACACATTCTGTCACTCTCGGACACTCGCTGACAATCTCAGACACAATCAGACACACTCAGACTCTCTCTGGCACTCTCTGGCACTCCCTATCACTCTCTGACACTCTCTGACAATCTCAGACACAATCAGACACTCTCTGGCACTTCCTGGCGCTCTCTATCACTCTCTGGCACTCTCTATCACTCTCTGGCACTCTCTCACACTCTCTCACACTCTCTGACACTCTCTGACACTCTCTGAATGTTTATATCACTCTCTGACACTCTCAGACGCTCTCTGACTCTCTCTATCACTCTCTGACACTCTCTGACGCTCTCTGAAACTCTCTGAAACTCTCTGTCACTCTCAGACACTCTCTGACACTCTCTGACGCTCTCAGACACTCTCTCTCATTCTCTCTCGCTCTCTATCACTCTCTGACACTCTCTATCACTTTCTGACACGGCCTGACACACAGTGACACTCTCAGGCACTCTCTGAATGTCTGTATGACTCTCTGAAACTCTCTGACACTAGCAGACACTCTCTGACACATTCTATCAATTACTGACACTCTCTGACACACCTTATCACTCTCCGGCACTCTCAGACACTTTCTGACACTCTGTATCACTCTCTGACACTCTCTGACACTCTCTATCACTCTCAGACACCCTCTCACATTCGCTGACACTCTCTGGCATTCTATATCACTCTCTGACACTCTCTAACACACTCTGACACTCACAGACACTCTCAGACACTCTCTGAGACTCTCTGATACTCTCTGATACTCTCTATCACTCCCTGACACTCTCTGACACTCTCAGACACTCTCTGACACTCTCTGGCGCTCTCTCGCACTCTCTGACACTCTATATCACTCTCTGACACTCTCTATGTCTCTCTGACACTCTCAGACACTCTCTGACACTCTCTGACACTATCTGACACCTCAGACATCTCTACAACTCTCTATCACTCTCTGATACTCTCTATCACTCTCTGACACCCTCTGATACACTCTGAAACTCTCAGACACTCTCTGAGACTCTCTATCACTCTCCGACACTCTCTGAAACTCTCTGATACACTCCGACACTCTCTGACACTCTCTGACACTCTGCATCACTCTCTGACATTCTCTGACACTCTCTATCACTCTCTGACACTCTCTGATACACTCTGACACTCTCAGTCAGTCTCTGACACTTCTATCACTCTCTGACACAATCTGACACTCTCTAACACTCTCTGACACTCTCTGAAACTCTCAGACACTCTCAGACAGTCCCTGACACTCTCTGAGACTCACTGACACTCTCACACCCTCTCTGACACACTCTGACACTCTCAGGCACTCTCAGACACTCTCCATCACTCTCCATCACTCTCTGACACTCTCTCACACTCTCTCACACTCTCTGACACTCTCTGACACTCTCTGAATGTATATATCACTCTCTGACACACTCCATCACTGTCTGACACTGCCTGACACTCTCAGACTCTCCCTGACACTCTCAGACTCTCTGTGACTCTCTCTATCACTCTCTGACGCTCTCAGACACTCTCTCTCATTCTCTCTCGCTCTCTATCTCTCTCTGACACTCTCTATCACTTTCTGACACGGCCTGACACACACTGATACTCTCAGGCACTCTCTGAAAGTCTGTATCACTCTCTGAAATTCTCTGACACTAGCAGACACTCTCTGACACATTCTATCAATTACTGACACTCTCAGACACTCTCAGACATTTTCAGACACTCTCTGACACACCTTATCACTCTCCGACACTCTCTGAAACTCTCTGATACACTGCATCACTCTCAGACAGTCTCTGACACTTCTATCACTCTCTGACACACTCTGACACTCTCTATCACTCTCTGACAATCTCTGACACTCTCTGGCGCTCTCTCGCACTCTCTGACACTCTATATCACTCTCTGACACTCTCTATGTCTCTCTGACACTCTCAGACACTCTCTGACACTCTCTGACACTATCTGACACCTCAGACATCTCTACAACTCTCTATCACTCTCTGATACTCTCTATCACTCTCTGACACCCTCTGATACACTCTGAAACTCTCAGACACTCTCTGAGACTCTCTATCACTCTCCGACACTCTCTGAAACTCTCTGATACACTCTGACACTCTCTGACACTCTCTGACACTCTGCATCACTCTCTGACATTCTCTGACACTCTCTATCACTCTCTGACACTCTCTGATACACTCTGACACTCTCAGTCAGTCTCTGACACTTCTATCACTCTCTGACACAATCTGACACTCCATAACACTCTCTGACAATCTCTGACACTCTCTGAAACTCTCAGACACTCTCAGACAGTCCCTGACACTCTCTGAGACTCACTGACACTCTCACACCCTCTCTGACACACTCTGACACTCTCAGGCACTCTCAGACACTCTCCATCACTCTCCATCACTCTCTGACACTCTCTCACACTCTCTCACACTCTCTGACACTCTCTGACACTCTCTGAATGTATATATCACTCTCTGACACACTCCATCACTGTCTGACACTGCCTGACACTCTCAGACTCTCCCTGACACTCTCAGACTCTCTGTGACTCTCTCTATCACTCTCTGACGCTCTCAGACACTCTCTCTCATTCTCTCTCGCTCTCTATCTCTCTCTGACACTCTCTATCACTTTCTGACACGGCCTGACACACACTGACACTCTCAGGCACTCTCTGAAAGTCTGTATCACTCTCTGAAACTCTCTGACACTAGCAGACAATCTCTGACACATTCTATCAATTACTGACACTCTCAGACACTCTCAGACATTTTCAGACACTCTCTGACACACCTTATCACTCTCCGACACTCTCTGAAACTCTCTGATACACTGCATCACTCTCAGACAGTCTCTGACACTTCTATCACTCTCTGACACACTCTGACACTCTCTATCACTCTCTGACAATCTCTGACACTCTCTGATACACTCTGAAACTCTCAGACACTCTCTGACACTCTCTATCACACTCTGACACTCTCTGAAACTCTCTGATACACTCTGACACTCTCAGACACTCTCTGACACTCTGTATCACTCTCTGACACTCTCTGACACTCTCTATCACTCTCAGACACCCTCTCACAATCTCTGACACTCTCTGACACTCTCAGACACTCTCAGACACTCTCTATCACTCACTGAAACTCTCTACCACGCTCTGACTCTCTCTATCTCTCTCTATCACTCTCTTGCACTCTCTGACACTCTCGGATACACTCTGACACTCCCTGACTCTCTCTGACTCTCACTTTCACTCTCTGACACTCTCTGACAATCTCAGACACACTCAGACACTCTCTGACACTCTCTATCACTCTCTGACACTCCCTGACACATTCAGACACTCTCAGACACTCACTACCACTCTCTACCACTCTCTGACACTCTCTGACACTCTCTGATACACTCTGACACACCCTGACACTCTCTGATACATTCTGTCACTCTCTGACAATGTCTGACAATCTCAGACACAATCAGAAACTCTCAGACACTCTCTGTCACTGTCTGACAATCTCAGACACTATCAGACACACTCAGACACTCTCTGGCACTCTCTGGCACTCTCTGGCAGTCCCTCTCACTCTCTGACACTCTCTGACAATCTCAGACACTCTCTGGCACTCTCTGGCGCTCTCTATCACTCTCTGGCACTCTCTATTACTCTCTGACACTCTCTGACACTCTCTGACACTCTCTGAATGTTTATATCACTCTCTGACACACTCTATCACTGTCTGCCACTGCCTGACACTCTCAGACTCTCCCTGACACTCTCAGACACTCTCTGACACTCTCTATCACTCTCTGACACTCTCTGAAAATCTCTGATACACTCTGACACTCTCAGACACTCTCTGACACTCTGTATCACTCTCTGACACTCTCTGACACTCTCTATCACTCTCAGACACCCTCTCACATTCGCTGACACTCTCTGGCATTCTATATCACTCTCTGACACTCTCTAACACTCTCTGACACTCACAGACACTCTCAGACACTCTCTGACACTCTCTGATACTCTCTATCACTCCCTGACACTCTCTGACACTCTCAGACACTCTCTGACACTCTCTGGCGCTCTCTCGCACTCTCTGACACTCTATATCACTCTCTGACACTCTCTATGTCTCTCTGACACTCTGTATCACTCTCTGACACTCTCTGACACTCTCTATCACTCTCAGACACCCTCTCACATTCGCTGACACTCTCTGGCATTCTATATCACTCTCTGACACTCTCTAACACTCTCTGACACTCACAGACACTCTCAGACACTCTCTGACACTCTCTGATACTCTCTATCACTCCCTGACACTCTCTGACACTCTCAGACACTCTCTGACACTCTCTGGCGCTCTCTCGCACTCTCTGACACTCTATATCACTCTCTGACACTCTCTATGTCTCTCTGACACTCTCAGACACTCTCAGACACTATCTGACACCTCAGACATCTCTACAACTCTCTATCACTCTCTGATACTCTCTATCACTCTCTGACACCCTCTGATACACTCTGAAACTCTCAGACACTCTCTGAGACTCTCTATCACTCTCCGACACTCTCTGAAACTCTCTGATACACTCTGACACTCTCAGTCAGTCTCTGACACTTCTATCACTCTCTGACACACTCTGACACTCTCTGACACACTCTGACACTCTCTAACACTCTCTGACAATCTCTGACACTCTCTGAAACTCTCAGACACTCTCAGACAGTCCCTGACACTCTCTGAGACTCACTGACACTCTCACACCCTCTCTGACACACTCTGACACTCTCAGGCACTCTCAGACACTCTCTATCACTCTCTATCACTCTCTGACACTCTCTCACACTCTCTCACACTCTCTGACACTCTCTGACACTCTCTGAATGTATATATCACTCTCTGACACACTCCATCACTGTCTGACACTGCCTGACACTCTCAGACTCTCCCTGACACTCTCAGACGCTCTGTGACTCTCTCCATCACTCTCTGACGCTCTCAGACACTCTCTCTCATTCTCTCTCGCTCTCTATCTCTCTCTGACACTCTCTATCACTTTCTGACACGGCCTGACACACACTGACACTCTCAGGCACTCTCTGAAAGTCTGTATCACTCTCTGAAACTCTCTGACACTAGCAGACACTCTCTGACACATTCTATCAATTACTGACACTCTCAGACACTCTCAGACATTTTCAGACACTCTCTGAAACACCTTATCACTCTCCGACACTCTCTGAAACTCTCTGATACACTCTGACACTCTCAGACACTCTCTGACACACTGCATCACTCGCAGACAGTCTCTGACACTTCTATCACTCTCTGACACACTCTGACACTCTCTATCACTCTCTGACACTCTCTGATACTCTCTATCACTCCCTGACACTCTCTGACACTCTCAGACACTCTCTGACACTCTCTGGCGCTCTCTCGCACTCTCTGACACTCTATATCACTCTCTGACACTCTCTATGTCTCTCTGACACTCTCTGACACTCTCTGACACTCTCTGACACTATCTGACACCTCAGACATCTCTACAACTCTCTATCACTCTCTGATACTCTCTATCACTCTCTGACACCCTCTGATACACTCTGAAACTCTCAGACACTCTCTGAGACTCTCTATCACTCTCCGACACTCTCTGAAACTCTCTGATACACTCTGACACTCTCTGACACTCTCTGACACTCTGCATCACTCTCTGACATTCTCTGACACTCTCTATCACTCTCTGACACTCTCTGATACACTCTGACACTCTCAGTCAGTCTCTGACACTTCTATCACTCTCTGACACACTCTGACACTCTCTAACACTCTCTGACAATCTCTGACACTCTCTGAAACTCTCAGACACTCTCAGACAGTCCCTGACACTCTCTGAGACTCACTGACACTCTCACACCCTCTCTGACACACTCTGACACTCTCAGGCACTCTCAGACAATCTCTGACACTCTCTGATACACTCTGAAACTCTCAGACACTCTCTGACACTCTCTATCACTCTCTGAAACTCTCTGATACACTCTGACACTCTCAGACACTCTCTGACACTCTGTATCACTCTCTGACACTCTCTGACACTCTCTCACACTCTCAGACACCCTCTCACACTCTCTGACACTCTCTGACACTCTCTGACACTCTCAGACACTCTCAGACAGTCTCAGACACTCTCTATCACTCACTGAAACTCTCTACCACGCTCTGACTCTCTCTATCTCTCTCTATCACTCTCTTGCACTCTCTGACACTCTCGGATACACTCTGACACTCCCTGACTCTCTCTGACTCTCACTTTCACTCTCTGACACTCTCTGACAATCTCAGACACACTCAGACACTCTCTGACACTCACTACCACTCTCTACCACTCTCTGACACTCTCTGATACACTCTGACACACCCTGACACTCTCTGATACATTCTGTCACTCTCTGACAATGTCTGACAATCTCAGACACAATCAGAAACTCTCAGACACTCTCTGTCACTGTCTGACACTCTCTGACACTCTCTGACACTTTCAGACACTATCAGACACACTCAGACACTCTCTGGCACTCTCTGGCACTCTCTGACACTCTCTGACACTATCTGACACCTCAGACATCTCTACAACTCTCTATCACTCTCTGATACTCTCTATCACTCTCTGACACCCTCTGATACACTCTGAAACTCTCAGACACTCTCTGAGACTCTCTATCACTCTCCGACACTCTCTGAAACTCTCTGATACGCTCTGACACTCTCTGACACTCTCTGACACTCTGCATCACTCTCTGACATTCTCTCACACTCTCTATCACTCTCTGACACTCTCTGATACACTCTGACACTCTCAGTCAGTCTCTGACACTTCTATCACTCTCTGACACACTCTGACACTCTCTAACACTCTCTGACAATCTCTGACACTCTCTGAAACTCTCAGAAACTCTCAGACAGTCCCTGACACTCTCTGAGACTCACTGACACTCTCACACCCTCTCTGACACACTCTGACACCCTCAGGCACTCTCAGACACTCTCTATCACTCTCCATCACTCTCTGACACTCTCTCATACTCTCGATCACTCTCTGACACTCTCAGACAATCTCTGGGACTCTCTGACACTCTCTATCACTTTCTGACACTCCCTGACTCTGTCTGACTCTCTCTGATATTCTCAGACACTCTCAGACTCTCTCAGACTCTCTCAGACACTCGCTGACACACTCTGACACTCTCTGACACTCTCTTTCACTCTCTATCACTCTATGACACTCCCTACACTCCCTGACACTCTCGGATTCTATCTGATAATCTCTTTCACTCTCCATCACTCTCTGACACTCTCTGCCACTCTCTGACACCTCAGACATCTCTACCACTCTCTATCACTCTCTGATACTCTCCATCACTCTCTGACACTCTCTGACACTCTCTGATACACTCTGAAAATCTCAGACACTCTCTGACAGTCTCTATCACTCTCCGACACTCTCTCATACTCTCTATCACTCTCTGACACTCTCAGACAATCTCTGGGACTCTCTGACACTCTCTATCACTTTCTGACACTCTCTGACTCTGTCTGACTCTCTCTGATATTCTCAGACACTCTCAGACTCTCTCAGACACTCGCTGACACACTCTGACACTCTCTGACACTCTATTTCTCTCTCTATCACTCTATGACACTCCCTATCACTCCGTGACACTCTCGGATTCTATCTGACAATCTCTGTCACTCTCCATCACTCTCTGACACTCTCTGCCACTCTCTGACACCTCAGACATCTCTACCACTCTCTATCACTCTCTGACACTCTCTGATACACTCTGAAACTCTCAGACACTCTCTGACAGTCTCTGACACTCTCCGACACTCTCTGAAACTCTCTGATATACTCTGACAATCTCAGACACTGTCTGACACACTGCATCACTCTCTGACACTCTCTGACACTCTCTATCACTCTCTGACACTCTCTGACACTCTCTGACTCTGTCAGAATCTCTCTGACACTCTCTGGCACTCTCTATCACTCTCTGACACTCTCTGACACTCTCGATCACTCTCTATCTCTCTCTAACACTCTCTGGCACTCTCTGACACTCTCGGATACACTCTGACACTCCCTGACTCTCTCTGACACTCTCTTTCACTCTCTGACACTCTCTGACAATCTCAGGCACACTCAGACACTCTCTGACACTCTCTATCACTCTCTGACACTCTCTGACACATTCAGACATCTCTACCACTCTCTATCACTCTCTGATACTCTCCATCACTCTCTGACACTCTCTGACACTCTCTGATACACTCTGAAAATCTCAGACACTCTCTGACAGTCTCTATCACTCTCCGACACTCTCTCATACTCTCTATCACTCTCTGACACTCTCAGACAATCTCTGGGACTCTCTGACACTCTCTATCACTTTCTGACACTCTCTGACTCTGTCTGACTCTCTCTGATATTCTCAGACACTCTCAGACTCTCTCAGACACTCGCTGACACACTCTGACACTCTCTGACACTCTATTTCTCTCTCTATCACTCTATGACACTCCCTATCACTCCGTGACACTCTCGGATTCTATCTGACAATCTCTGTCACTCTCCATCACTCTCTGACACTCTCTGCCACTCTCTGACACCTCAGACATCTCTACCACTCTCTATCACTCTCTGATACTCTCTATCACTCTCTGACACTCTCTGATACACTCTGAAACTCTCAGACACTCTCTGACAGTCTCTATCACTCTCCGACACTCTCTGAAACTCTCTGATATACTCTGACAATCTCAGACACTGTCTGACACACTGCATCACTCTCTGACACTCTCTGACACTCTCTATCACTCTCTGACACTCTCTGACACTCTCTGACTCTGTCAGAATCGCTCTGACACTCTCTGGCACTCTCTATCACTCTCTGACACTCTCTGACACTCTCGATCACTCTCTATCTCTCTCTAACACTCTCTGGCACTCTCTGACACTATCGGATACACTCTGACACTCCCTGACTCTCTCTGACACTCTCTTTCACTCTCTGACACTCTCTGACAATCTCAGGCACACTCAGACACTCTCTGACACTCTCTATCACTCTCTGACACTCTCTGACACATTCAGACACATTCAGACACTCTCAGACACTCACTACCACTCTCTACCACTCTCTGACACTCTCTGATACACTCTGACACACCCTGACACTCTCTGAAACATTCTGTCACTCTCTGACACTCTCTGACAATCTCAGACACAATCAGAAACTCTCAGACACTCTGTGTCACTCTCTGACACTCTCTGACAATCTCACACACAATCAGATACTCTCTGGCACTCTCTGGCGCTCTCTCTCACTCTCTGGCACTCTCTGACACTCTCTGGCACTCTCTCACACTCTCTGACACTCTCTCACACTCTCTGACACTCTCTGACACTCTCTGAATGTTTATATCACTCTCTGACACACTCTATCACTGTCTGACACTGCCTGACACTCTCAGACTCTCCCTGACACTCTCAGACTCTCTCTGACTCTCTCTATCACTCTCTGACACTCTCTGACGCTCTCTGAAACTCTCTGAAACTCTCTGAAACTCTCTGTCACTCTCTGTCACTCTCTGACACTCTCAGACACTCTCTGAAACTCTCTGACACTCTATATCACTCTCTGACACTCTCTTTCTCTCTCTGACACTCTCTGACACTCTCTGACACACTCTGACACACTCTGACACACTCTGACACTCTCTGACACTCTCTATAAATCTCTGACACTCTCTGACACTCTCTGACACTCTCTGACACTCTCTGTCGCTCTCGGATACACTCTGACACTCGCTGACACTCTCAGACTCTCTCTGACACTCTCTGGCGCTCTCTATCACTCTCTGACACTCTTGATCACTCTCTATCACTCTATCACTCTCTGACACACTCTGACACTCTCTGACACACTCTGACACTCTCTGACACTCTCTGACACTCTCTGACACTCTCCATCACTCTGTGACACTCTCTATCACTCTCTGACACTCTCTATCGCTCTCTGACACTGTCTGACACTCCCTGACACTCTCTGTCGCTCTCGGACACTCTCAGACACTTTCCATCACTCTCTGACACTCTCAGACCCTCTCTCAAACTCTGTTTCACACTCGATCACTCTCTGACACACTCTCTCACTCTCTGACACACTCTGACACTCTCTATCACTCTTTGACAATCTCTGACACTCTCTGATACACTCTGACACTCTCACACGCTATCACTCTCTGACACTCTCAATCACTCTCTGACACTCACTGACACTCTCTGACACTCTCAGACACTCTCAGACAGTCTCAGACACTCTCTATCACTCACTGAAACTCTCCACCACGCTTTGACTCTCTCTATCTCTCTCTTTCACTCTCTGGCACTCTCTGACACTCTCGGATACACTCTGACACTCCCTGACTCTCTCTGACACTCTCTTTCACTCTCTGACACTCTCTGACAATCTCAGACACATTCAGACACTCTCATACACTCACTACCACTCTCTACCACTCTCTGACACTCTCTGATACACTCTGACACACCCTGACACTCTCTGACACATTCTGTCACTCTCTGACACTCTCTGACACTCTCTGACAATCTCGGACACAATCAGAAACTCTCAGACACTCTCTGTCACTCTCTGTCACTCTCTGACACTCTCTGACAATCTCAGACACAATCAGACACACTCTGGCACTCTCTGGCGCTCTCTATCACTCTCTGGCACTCTCTATCACTCTCTCACACTCTCTGACACTCTCTGACACTCTCTGAATGTATATATCACTCTCTGACACACTCCATCACTGTCTGACACTGCCTGACACTCTCAGACTCTCCCTGACATTCTCAGACTCTCTGTGACTCTCTCTGTCACTCTCTGACACTCTCAGACACTCGCTGACACACTCTGACACTCTCTGACACTCTCTTTCTCTCTCTATCACTCTATGACACTCCCTATCACTCCCTGACACTCTCGGATTCTATCAGAAAATCTCTTTCACTCTCCATCACTCTCTGACACTCTCTGCCACTCTCTGACACCTCAGACATCTCTACCACTCTCTATCATTCTCTGATACTCTCTATCACTCTCTGACACTCTCTGATACACTCTGAAACTCTCAGACACTCTCTGACAGTCTCTATCACTCTCCGACACTCTCTGAAACTCTCTGATATACTCTGACAATCTCAGACACTCTCTGACACACTGCATCACTCTCTGACACTCTCTGACACTCTCTATCACTCTCTGACACTCTCTGACACTCTCTGATACCTCAGAATCTCTCTGACACTCTCTGGCACTCTCTATCACTCTCTGACACTCTCTGACACTCTCGATCACTCTCTATCTCTCTCTATCACTCTCTGGCACTCTCTGACACTCTCTTTCACTCTCTGACACTCTCTGACACATTCAGACACTCTCAGACACTCACTACCACTCTCTACCACTCTCTGACACTCTCTGATACACTCTGACACACCCTGACACTCTCTGACACATTCTGTCACTCTCTGACACTCTCTGACAATCTCAGACACAATCAGAAACTCTCAGACACTCTGTGTCACTCTCTGACACTCTCTGACACTTTCAGACACTATCAGACACACTCAGACTCTCTCTGGCACTCTCTGGCACTCCCTATCACTCTCTGACACTCTCTGACAATCTCAGACACAATCAGACACTCTCTGGCACTCTCCGGCGCTCTCTATCACTCTCTGGCACTCTCTATCACTCTCTGGCACTCTCTCACACTCTCTGACACTCTCTGAATGTTTATATCACTCTCTGACACACTCTATCACTGTCTGACACTGCCTGACACTCTCAGACTCTCCCTGACACTCTCAGACTCTCTCTGACTCTCTCTATCATTCTCTGACACTCTCTGAATCTCTCTGAAACTCTCTGAAACTCTCTGTCACTCTCTGTCACTCTCTGACACACTCAGACACTCTCAGACACTCTCAGACACTCTCAGACACTCTCAGGCACTCTCAGACACTCTCTGACACTCTCTGACGCTCTCAGACACTCTCTCTCATTCTCTCTCGCTCTCTATCACTCTCTGACACTCTCTATCACTTTCTGACACGGCCTGACACACACTGACACTCTCAGGCACTCTCTGAATGTCTGTATCACTCTCTGAAACTCTCTGACACTAGCAGACACTCTCTGACACATTCTATCAATTACTGACACTCTCAGACACTCTCAGACATTTTCAGACACTCTCTGACACACCTTATCACTCTCCGACACTCTCTGAAACTCTCTGATACACTCTGACACTCTCAGACACTCTCTGACACACTGCATCACTCTAGGACAGTCTCTGACACTTCTATCACTCTCTGACACACTCTGACACTCTCTATCACTCTCTGGCAATCTCTGACACTCTCTGATACACTCTGAAACTCTCAGACACTCTCTGACACTCTCTATCACACTCTGACACTCTCTGAAACTCTCTGTTACACTCTGACACTATCAGACACTCTCTGACACTCTCTGACACTTTCTGGCATTCTATATCATTCTCTGACACTCTCAGTCAGTCCCAGACACTCTCTATCACTCACTGAAACTCTCTACCACGCTTTGACTCTCTCTATCTCTCTCTTTCACTCTCTTGCACTCTCTGACACTCTCGGATAAACTCTGACACTCCCTGACTCTATCTGACACTCTATTTCACTCTCTGACACTCTCTGACAATCTCTGATACACTCTGACACACCCTGACACTCTCTGACACATTCTGTCACTCTCTGACACTCTCTGACAATCTCGGACACAATCAGAAACTCTCAGACACTCTCTGTCACTCTCTGACACTCTCTGACACTTTCAGACAGTATCAGACACACTCAGACACTCTCTGGCGCTCTCTATCACTCTCTGGCACTCTCTATCACTCTCTGACACTCTCTGACAATTTCAGACACAATCAGACACTCTCTGGCACTCTCTGGCGCTCTGTATCACTCTCTGGCACTCTCTATCACTCTCTCACACTCTCTGACACTCTCTGAATGTATATATCACTCTCTGACACACTCCATCACTGTCTGACACTGCCTGACACTCTCAGACTCTCCCTGACACTCTCAGACGCTCTGTGACTCTCTCCATCACTCTCTGACGCTCTCAGACACTCTCTCTCATTCTCTCTCGCTCTCTATCTCTCTCTGACACTCTCTATCACTTTCTGACACGGCCTGACAGACACTGACACTCTCAGGCACTCTCTGAAAGTCTGTATCACTCTCTGAAACTCTCTGACACTAGCAGACACTCTCTGACACATTCTATCAATTACTGACACTCTCAGACACTCTCAGACATTTTCAGACACTCTCTGAAACACCTTATCACTCTCCGACACTCTCTGAAACTCTCTGATACACTCTGACACTCTCAGACACTCTCTGACACACTGCATCACTCTCAGACAGTCTCTGACACTTCTATCACTCTCTGACACACTCTGACACTCTCTATCACTCTCTGACACTCTCTGATACTCTCTATCACTCCCTGACACTCTCTGACACTCTCAGACACTCTCTGACACTCTCTGGCGCTCTCTCGCACTCTCTGACACTCTATATCACTCTCTGACACTCTCTATGTCTCTCTGACACTCTCTGACACTCTCTGACACTCTCTGACACTATCTGACACCTCAGACATCTCTACAACTCTCTATCACTCTCTGATACTCTCTATCACTCTCTGACACCCTCTGATACACTCTGAAACTCTCAGACACTCTCTGAGACTCTCTATCACTCTCCGACACTCTCTGAAACTCTCTGATACACTCTGACACTCTCTGACACTCTCTGACACTCTGCATCACTCTCTGACATTCTCTGACACTCTCTATCACTCTCTGACACTCTCTGATACACTCTGACACTCTCAGTCAGTCTCTGACACTTCTATCACTCTCTGACACACTCTGACACTCTCTAACACTCTCTGACAATCTCTGACACTCTCTGAAACTCTCAGACACTCTCAGACAGTCCCTGACACTCTCTGAGACTCACTGACACTCTCACACCCTCTCTGACACACTCTGACACTCTCAGGCACTCTCAGACAATCTCTGACACTCTCTGATACACTCTGAAACTCTCAGACACTCTCTGACACTCTCTATCACTCTCTGAAACTCTCTGATACACTCTGACACTCTCAGACACTCTCTGACACTCTCTATCACTCTCTGAAACTCTCTGATACACTCTGACACTCTCAGACACCCTCTCACACTCTCTGACACTCTCTGACACTCTCTGACACTCTCAGACACTCTCAGACAGTCTCAGACACTCTCTATCACTCACTGAAACTCTCTACCACGCTCTGACTCTCTCTATCTCTCTCTATCACTCTCTTGCACTCTCTGACACTCTCGGATACACTCTGACACTCCCTGACTCTCTCTGACTCTCACTTTCACTCTCTGACACTCTCTGACAATCTCAGACACACTCAGACACTCTCTGACACTCACTACCACTCTCTACCACTCTCTGACACTCTCTGATACACTCTGACACACCCTGACACTCTCTGATACATTCTGTCACTCTCTGACAATGTCTGACAATCTCAGACACAATCAGAAACTCTCAGACACTCTCTGTCACTGTCTGACACTCTCTGACACTCTCTGACACTTTCAGACACTATCAGACACACTCAGACACTCTCTGGCACTCTCTGGCACTCTCTGACACTCTCTGACACTCTCTGACACTATCTGACACCTCAGACATCTCTACAACTCTCTATCACTCTCTGATACTCTCTATCACTCTCTGACACCCTCTGATACACTCTGAAACTCTCAGACACTCTCTGAGACTCTCTATCACTCTCCGACACTCTCTGAAACTCTCTGATACGCTCTGACACTCTCTGACACTCTCTGACACTCTGCATCACTCTCTGACATTCTCTGACACTCTCTATCACTCTCTGACACTCTCTGATACACTCTGACACTCTCAGTCAGTCTCTGACACTTCTATCACTCTCTGACACACTCTGACACTCTCTAACACTCTCTGACAATCTCTGACACTCTCTGAAACTCTCAGAAACTCTCAGACAGTCCCTGACACTCTCTGAGACTCACTGACACTCTCACACCCTCTCTGACACACTCTGACACCCTCAGGCACTCTCAGACACTCTCTATCACTCTCCATCACTCTCTGACACTCTCTCATACTCTCGATCACTCTCTGACACTCTCAGACAATCTCTGGGACTCTCTGACACTCTCTATCACTTTCTGACACTCCCTGACTCTGTCTGACTCTCTCTGATATTCTCAGACACTCTCAGACTCTCTCAGACTCTCTCAGACACTCGCTGACACACTCTGACACTCTCTGACACTCTCTTTCACTCTCTATCACTCTATGACACTCCCTACACTCCCTGACACTCTCGGATTCTATCTGATAATCTCTTTCACTCTCCATCACTCTCTGACACTCTCTGCCACTCTCTGACACCTCAGACATCTCTACCACTCTCTATCACTCTCTGATACTCTCCATCACTCTCTGACACTCTCTGACACTCTCTGATACACTCTGAAAATCTCAGACACTCTCTGACAGTCTCTATCACTCTCCGACACTCTCTCATACTCTGTATCACTCTCTGACACTCTCAGACAATCTCTGGGACTCTCTGACACTCTCTATCACTTTCTGACACTCTCTGACTCTGTCTGACTCTCTCTGATATTCTCAGACACTCTCAGACTCTCTCAGACACTCGCTGACACACTCTGACACTCTCTGACACTCTATTTCTCTCTCTATCACTCTATGACACTCCCTATCACTCCGTGACACTCTCGGATTCTATCTGACAATCTCTGTCACTCTCCATCACTCTCTGACACTCTCTGCCACTCTCTGACACCTCAGACATCTCTACCACTCTCTATCACTCTCTGATACTCTCTATCACTCTCTGACACACTCTGATACACTCTGAAACTCTCAGACACTCTCTGACAGTCTCTATCACTCTCCGGCACTCTCTGAAACTCTCTGATATACTCTGACAATCTCAGACACTGTCTGACACACTGCATCACTCTCTGACACTCTCTGACACTCTCTATCACTCTCTGACACTCTCTGACACTCTCTGACTCTGTCAGAATCTCTCTGACACTCTCTGGCACTCTCTATCACTCTCTGACACTCTCTGACACTCTCGATCACTCTCTATCTCTCTCTAACACTCTCTGGCACTCTCTGACACTCTCGGATACACTCTGACACTCCCTGACTCTCTCTGACACTCTCTTTCACTCTCTGACACTCTCTGACAATCTCAGGCACACTCAGACACTCTCTGACACTCTCTATCACTCTCTGACACTCTCTGACACATTCAGACATCTCTACCACTCTCTATCACTCTCTGATACTCTCCATCACTCTCTGACACTCTCTGACACTCTCTGATACACTCTGAAAATCTCAGACACTCTCTGACAGTCTCTATCACTCTCCGACACTCTCTCATACTCTCTATCACTCTCTGACACTCTCAGACAATCTCTGGGACTCTCTGACACTCTCTATCACTTTCTGACACTCTCTGACTCTGTCTGACTCTCTCTGATATTCTCAGACACTCTCAGACTCTCTCAGACACTCGCTGACACACTCTGACACTCTCTGACACTCTATTTCTCTCTCTATCACTCTATGACACTCCCTATCACTCCGTGACACTCTCGGATTCTATCTGACAATCTCTGTCACTCTCCATCACTCTCTGACACTCTCTGCCACTCTCTGACACCTCAGACATCTCTACCACTCTCTATCACTCTCTGATACTCTCTATCACTCTCTGACACTCTCTGATACACTCTGAAACTCTCAGACACTCTCTGACAGTCTCTATCACTCTCCGACACTCTCTGAAACTCTCTGATATACTCTGACAATCTCAGACACTGTCTGACACACTGCATCACTCTCTGACACTCTCTGACACTCTCTATCACTCTCTGACACTCTCTGACACTCTCTGACTCTGTCAGAATCGCTCTGACACTCTCTGGCACTCTCTATCACTCTCTGACACTCTCTGACACTCTCGATCACTCTCTATCTCTCTCTAACACTCTCTGGCACTCTCTGACACTCTCGGATACACTCTGACACTCCCTGACTCTCTCTGACACTCTCTGACAATCTCAGGCACACTCAGACACTCTCTGACACTCTCTATCACTCTCTGACACTCTCTGACACATTCAGACACATTCAGACACTCTCAGACACTCACTACCACTCTCTACCACTCTCTGACACTCTCTGATACACTCTGACACACCCTGACACTCTCTGAAACATTCTGTCACTCTCTGACACTCTCTGACAATCTCAGACACAATCAGAAACTCTCAGACACTCTGTGTCACTCTCTGACACTCTCTGACAATCTCACACACAATCAGATACTCTCTGGCACTCTCTGGCGCTCTCTCTCACTCTCTGGCACTCTCTGACACTCTCTGGCACTCTCTCACACTCTCTGACACTCTCTCACACTCTCTGACACTCTCTGACACTCTCTGAATGTTTATATCACTCTCTGACACACTCTATCACTGTCTGACACTGCCTGACACTCTCAGACTCTCCCTGACACTCTCAGACTCTCTCTGACTCTCTCTATCACTCTCTGACACTCTCTGACGCTCTCTGAAACTCTCTGAAACTCTCTGAAACTCTCTGTCACTCTCTGTCACTCTCTGACACTCTCAGACACTCTCTGAAACTCTCTGACACTCTATATCACTCTCTGACACTCTCTTTCTCTCTCTGACACTCTCTGACACTCTCTGACACACTCTGACACACTCTGACACACTCTGACACTCTCTGACACTCTCTATAAATCTCTGACACTCTCTGACACTCTCTGACACTCTCTGACACTCTCTGTCGCTCTCGGATACACTCTGACACTCGCTGACACTCTCAGACTCTCTCTGACACTCTCTGGCGCTCTCTATCACTCTCTGACACTCTTGATCACTCTCTATCACTCTATCACTCTCTGACACACTCTGACACTCTCTGACACACTCTGACACTCTCTGACACTCTCTGACACTCTCTGACACTCTCCATCACTCTGTGACACTCTCTATCACTCTCTGACACTCTCTATCGCTCTCTGACACTGTCTGACACTCCCTGACACTCTCTGTCGCTCTCGGACACTCTCAGACACTTTCCATCACTCTCTGACACTCTCAGACCCTCTCTCAAACTCTGTTTCACACTCGATCACTCTCTGACACACTCTCTCACTCTCTGACACACTCTGACACTCTCTATCACTCTTTGACAATCTCTGACACTCTCTGATACACTCTGACACTCTCACACGCTATCACTCTCTGACACTCTCAATCACTCTCTGACACTCACTGACACTCTCTGACACTCTCAGACACTCTCAGACAGTCTCAGACACTCTCTATCACTCACTGAAACTCTCCACCACGCTTTGACTCTCTCTATCTCTCTCTTTCACTCTCTGGCACTCTCTGACACTCTCGGATACACTCTGACACTCCCTGACTCTCTCTGACACTCTCTTTCACTCTCTGACACTCTCTGACAATCTCAGACACATTCAGACACTCTCATACACTCACTACCACTCTCTACCACTCTCTGACACTCTCTGATACACTCTGACACACCCTGACACTCTCTGACACATTCTGTCACTCTCTGACACTCTCTGACACTCTCTGACAATCTCGGACACAATCAGAAACTCTCAGACACTCTCTGTCACTCTCTGTCACTCTCTGACACTCTCTGACAATCTCAGACACAATCAGACACTCTCTGGCACTCTCTGGCGCTCTCTATCACTCTCTGGCACTCTCTATCACTCTCTCACACTCTCTGACACTCTCTGACACTCTCTGAATGTATATATCACTCTCTGACACACTCCATCACTGTCTGACACTGCCTGACACTCTCAGACTCTCCCTGACATTCTCAGACTCTCTGTGACTCTCTCTATCACTCTCTGACACTCTCAGACACTCGCTGACACACTCTGACACTCTCTGACACTCTCTTTCTCTCTCTATCACTCTATGACACTCCCTATCACTCCCTGACACTCTCGGATTCTATCAGAAAATCTCTTTCACTCTCCATCACTCTCTGACACTCTCTGCCACTCTCTGACACCTCAGACATCTCTACCACTCTCTATCATTCTCTGATACTCTCTATCACTCTCTGACACTCTCTGATACACTCTGAAACTCTCAGACACTCTCTGACAGTCTCTATCACTCTCCGACACTCTCTGAAACTCTCTGATATACTCTGACAATCTCAGACACTCTCTGACACACTGCATCACTCTCTGACACTCTCTGACACTCTCTATCACTCTCTGACACTCTCTGACACTCTCTGATACCTCAGAATCTCTCTGACACTCTCTGGCACTCTCTATCAATCTCTGACACTCTCTGACACTCTCGATCACTCTCTATCTCTCTCTATCACTCTCTGGCACTCTCTGACACTCTCGGATACACTCTGACACTCCCTGACTCTCTCTGACACTCTCTTTCACTCTCTGACACTCTCTGACACATTCAGACACTCTCAGACACTCACTACCACTCTCTACCACTCTCTGACACTCTCTGATACACTCTGACACACCCTGACACTCTCTGACACATTCTGTCACTCTCTGACACTCTCTGACAATCTCAGACACAATCAGAAACTCTCAGACACTCTGTGTCACTCTCTGACACTCTCTGACACTTTCAGACACTATCAGACACACTCAGACTCTCTCTGGCACTCTCTGGCACTCCCTATCACTCTCTGACACTCTCTGACAATCTCAGACACAATCAGACACTCTCTGGCACTCTCCGGCGCTCTCTATCACTCTCTGGCACTCTCTATCACTCTCTGGCACTCTCTCACACTCTCTGACACTCTCTGAATGTTTATATCACTCTCTGACACACTCTATCACTGTCTGACACTGCCTGACACTCTCAGACTCTCCCTGACACTCTCAGACTCTCTCTGACTCTCTCTATCATTCTCTGACACTCTCTGAATCTCTCTGAAACTCTCTGAAACTCTCTGTCACTCTCTGACACTCTCAGACACTCTCAGACACTCTCAGACACTCTCAGGCACTCTCAGACACTCTCTGACACTCTCTGACGCTCTCAGACACTCTCTCTCATTCTCTCTCGCTCTCTATCACTCTCTGACACTCTCTATCACTTTCTGACACGGCCTGACACACACTGACACTCTCAGGCACTCTCTGAATGTCTGTATCACTCTCTGAAACTCTCTGACACTAGCAGACACTCTCTGACACATTCTATCAATTACTGACACTCTCAGACACTCTCAGACATTTTCAGACACTCTCTGACACACCTTATCACTCTCCGACACTCTCTGAAACTCTCTGATACACTCTGACACTCTCAGACACTCTCTGACACACTGCATCACTCTAGGACAGTCTCTGACACTTCTATCACTCTCTGACACACTCTGACACTCTCTATCACTCTCTGGCAATCTCTGACACTCTCTGATACACTCTGAAACTCTCAGACACTCTCTGACACTCTCTATCACACTCTGACACTCTCTGAAACTCTCTGTTACACTCTGACACTATCAGACACTCTCTGACACTCTCTGACACTTTCTGGCATTCTATATCATTCTCTGACACTCTCAGTCAGTCCCAGACACTCTCTATCACTCACTGAAACTCTCTACCACGCTTTGACTCTCTCTATCTCTCTCTTTCACTCTCTTGCACTCTCTGACACTCTCGGATAAACTCTGACACTCCCTGACTCTATCTGACACTCTATTTCACTCTCTGACACTCTCTGACAATCTCTGATACACTCTGACACACCCTGACACTCTCTGACACATTCTGTCACTCTCTGACACTCTCTGACAATCTCGGACACAATCAGAAACTCTCAGACACTCTCTGTCACTCTCTGACACTCTCTGACACTTTCAGACAGTATCAGACACACTCAGACACTCTCTGGCGCTCTCTATCACTCTCTGGCACTCTCTATCACTCTCTGACACTCTCTGACAATTTCAGACACAATCAGACACTCTCTGGCACTCTCTGGCGCTCTGTATCACTCTCTGGCACTCTCTATCACTCTCTCACACTCTCTGACACTCTCTGAATGTATATATCACTCTCTGACACACTCTATCACTGTCTGACACTGCCTGACACTCTCAGACTCTCCCTGACACTCTCAGACTCTCTGTGACTCTCTCTATCACTCTCTGACACTCTCTGAAACTCTCTGTCACTCTCTGACACATTCAGACGCTCTCAGACACTCTCTCTCATTCTCTCTCGCACTCTATCTCTCTCTGACACTCTCTATCACTTTCTGACACGGCCTGACACACACTGACACTCTCAGGCACTCTCTGAATGTCTGTATCACTCTCTGAAACTCTCTGACACTAGCAGACACTCTCTGACACATTCTATCAATTACTGACACTCTCAGACACTCTCAGATATTTTCAGACACTCTCTGACAGACCTTATCACTCTCCGACACTCTCTGAAACTCTCTGATACACTCTGACACTCTCAGACACTCTCTGACACACTGCATGACTCTCAAACAGTCTCTGACACTTCTATCACTCTCTGACACACACTGACACTCTCCATCACTCTCTGACACTCTCTGACACTCTCTGTCGCTCTCGGATACACTCTGACACTCGCTGACACTCTCAGACTCTCTCTGACACTCTCTGGCACTCTCTATCACTCTCTGACACTCTCTGACACTCTTGACCACTCTCTATCACTCTCTATCACTCTCTATCACTCTCTATCACTCTCTATCACTCTCTGACACACTCTGACACTCTCTGACACTCTCTGACACTCTCAGACACTCTCCATCACTCTATGACACTCTCTATCACTCTCTGACACTCTCCATCACTCTCCATCACTCTCTGACACTCTCAGACCCTCTCTGAAACACTCTTTCACACTCTATCACTCTCTGACACACTCTCTCACTCTCTGACACACTCTGACACTCTCTATCACTCTTTGACAATCTCTGACACTCTCTGATACACTCTGACACTCTCACACGCTATCACTCTTTGACACTCTTATTCACTCTCTGACACTCACTGACACTCTCTGACACTCTCAGACACTCTCAGACAGTCTCAGACACTCTCTATCACTCACTGAAACTCTCTACCACGCTTTGACTCTCTCTATCTCTCTCTATCACTCTCTGGCACTCTCTGACACTCTCGTATACACTCTGAAACTCCCTGACTCTCTCTGACACTCTCTTTCACTCTCTGACACTCTCTGACAACCTCAGACACATTCAGACACTCTCATACACTCACTACCACTCTCTACCACTCTCTGATACACTCTGATACACTCTGACACACCCTGACCCTCTCTGACACATTCTGACACTCTCTGACACTCTCTGACAATCTCGGACACAATCAGAAACTCTCAGACACTCTCTGTCACTCTCTGACACTCTCTGACACTTTCAGACACTATCAGACACACTCAGACACTCTCTGGCGCTCTCTATCACTCTCTGGCACTCTCTATCACTCTCTCACACTCTCTGACACTCTCTGACACTCTCTGAATTTTTATAACACTCTCTATCACTCTCTGACACTCTCTGAAACTCTCTGTCACTCTCTGACACTCTCTGACACTCTCTGACACTCTCTGACGCTCTCAGACACTCTCTCTCATTCTCTCTCGCTCTCTGTCACTCTCTGACACTCTCTATCACTTTCTGACACGGCCTGACACACACTGACACTCTCAGGCACTCTCTGAAAGTCTGTATCACTCTCTGAAACTCTCTGACACTAGCAGACACTCTCTGACACATTCTATCAATTACTGACACTCTCAGACACTCTCAGACATTTTCAGACACTCTCTGACACACCTTATCACTCTCCGACACTCTCTGAAACTCTCTGATACACTCTGACACTCTCAGACACTCTCTGACACACTGCATCACTCTAGGACAGTCTCTGACACTTCTATCACTCTCTGACACACTCTGACACTCTCTATCACTCTCTGACAATCTCTGACACTCTCTGATACACTCTGAAACTCTCAGACACTCTCTGACACTCTCTATCACACTCTGACACTCTCTGAAACTCTCTGATACACTCTGACACTCTCAAAAAACTCTCTGACACTCTGTATCGCTCTCTGACACTCTCTGACACTCTCTGACACTCTCTATCACTCTCAGACACCCGCACACACTCTCTGACACTCTCTGGCGTTCTATATCACTCTCTGACAATCTCTAACACACTCTGACACTCTCTGATACTCTCTATCACTCTCTGATACTCTCTGACACTCTCAGACACTCTCTCGCACTCTCTGACACTCCATGTCACTCTCTGACACTCTCTGCTGCACTCTGACAGTCTCAGACCCTCACTTACACACTGCATCACTCTCAGACAGTCTCTGACACTTCTATCACTCTCTGACACACTCTGACACTCTCTATCACTCTCTGACAATCTCTGACACTCTCTGACACTCTCTATCACTTTCTGACACGGCCTGACACACACTGACACTCTCAGGCACTCTCTGAAAGTCTGTATCACTCTCTGAAATTCTCTGACACTAGCAGACACTCTCTGACACATTCTATCAATTACTGACACTCTCAGACACTCTCAGACATTTTCAGACACTCTCTGACACACCTTATCACTCTCCGACACTCTCTGAAACTCTCTGATACACTCTGACACTCTCAGACACTCTCTGACACACTGCATCACTCTAGGACAGTCTCTGACACTTCTATCACTCTCTGACACACTCTGACACTCTCTATCACTCTCTGGCAATCTCTGACACTCTCTGATACACTCTGAAACTCTCAGACACTCTCTGACACTCTCTATCACACTCTGACACTCTCTGAAACTCTCTGTTACACTCTGACACTATCAGACACTCTCTGACACTCTCTGACACTTTCTGGCATTCTATATCATTCTCTGACACTCTCAGTCAGTCCCAGACACTCTCTATCACTCACTGAAACTCTCTACCACGCTTTGACTCTCTCTATCTCTCTCTTTCACTCTCTTGCACTCTCTGACACTCTCGGATAAACTCTGACACTCCCTGACTCTATCTGACACTCTATTTCACTCTCTGACACTCTCTGACAATCTCTGATACACTCTGACACACCCTGACACTCTCTGACACATTCTGTCACTCTCTGACACTCTCTGACAATCTCGGACACAATCAGAAACTCTCAGACACTCTCTGTCACTCTCTGACACTCTCTGACACTTTCAGACAGTATCAGACACACTCAGACACTCTCTGGCGCTCTCTATCACTCTCTGGCACTCTCTATCACTCTCTGACACTCTCTGACAATTTCAGACACAATCAGACACTCTCTGGCACTCTCTGGCGCTCTGTATCACTCTCTGGCACTCTCTATCACTCTCTCACACTCTCTGAATGTATATATCACTCTCTGACACACTCTATCACTGTCTGACACTGCCTGACACTCTCAGACTCTCCCTGACACTCTCAGACTCTCTGTGACTCTCTCTATCACTCTCTGACACTCTCTGAAACTCTCTGTCACTCTCTGACACATTCAGACGCTCTCAGACACTCTCTCTCATTCTCTCTCGCACTCTATCTCTCTCTGACACTCTCTATCACTTTCTGACACGGCCTGACACACACTGACACTCTCAGGCACTCTCTGAATGTCTGTATCACTCTCTGAAACTCTCTGACACTAGCAGACACTCTCTGACACATTCTATCAATTACTGACACTCTCAGACACTCTCAGATATTTTCAGACACTCTCTGACAGACCTTATCACTCTCCGACACTCTCTGAAACTCTCTGATACACTCTGACACTCTCAGACACTCTCTGACACACTGCATGACTCTCAAACAGTCTCTGACACTTCTATCACTCTCTGACACACACTGACACTCTCCATCACTCTCTGACACTCTCTGACACTCTCTGTCGCTCTCGGATACACTCTGACACTCGCTGACACTCTCAGACTCTCTCTGACACTCTCTGGCACTCTCTATCACTCTCTGACACTCTCTGACACTCTTGACCACTCTCTATCACTCTCTATCACTCTCTATCACTCTCTATCACTCTCTATCACTCTCTATCACTCTCTGACACACTCTGACACTCTCTGACACTCTCTGACACTCTCAGACACTCTCCATCACTCTATGACACTCTCTATCACTCTCTGACACTCTCCATCACTCTCCATCACTCTCTGACACTCTCAGACCCTCTCTGAAACACTCTTTCACACTCTATCACTCTCTGACACACTCTCTCACTCTCTGACACACTCTGACACTCTCTATCACTCTTTGACAATCTCTGACACTCTCTGATACACTCTGACACTCTCACACGCTATCACTCTTTGACACTCTTATTCACTCTCTGACACTCACTGACACTCTCTGACACTCTCAGACACTCTCAGACAGTCTCAGACACTCTCTATCACTCACTGAAACTCTCTACCACGCTTTGACTCTCTCTATCTCTCTCTATCACTCTCTGGCACTCTCTGACACTCTCGTATACACTCTGAAACTCCCTGACTCTCTCTGACACTCTCTTTCACTCTCTGACACTCTCTGACAACCTCAGACACATTCAGACACTCTCATACACTCACTACCACTCTCTACCACTCTCTGATACACTCTGATACACTCTGACACACCCTGACCCTCTCTGACACATTCTGACACTCTCTGACACTCTCTGACAATCTCGGACACAATCAGAAACTCTCAGACACTCTCTGTCACTCTCTGACACTCTCTGACACTTTCAGACACTATCAGACACACTCAGACACTCTCTGGCGCTCTCTATCACTCTCTGGCACTCTCTATCACTCTCTCACACTCTCTGACACTCTCTGACACTCTCTGAATTTTTATAACACTCTCTATCACTCTCTGACACTCTCTGAAACTCTCTGTCACTCTCTGACACTCTCTGACACTCTCTGACACTCTCTGACGCTCTCAGACACTCTCTCTCATTCTCTCTCGCTCTCTGTCACTCTCTGACACTCTCTATCACTTTCTGACACGGCCTGACACACACTGACACTCTCAGGCACTCTCTGAAAGTCTGTATCACTCTCTGAAACTCTCTGACACTAGCAGACACTCTCTGACACATTCTATCAATTACTGACACTCTCAGACACTCTCAGACATTTTCAGACACTCTCTGACACACCTTATCACTCTCCGACACTCTCTGAAACTCTCTGATACACTCTGACACTCTCAGACACTCTCTGACACACTGCATCACTCTCATACAGTCTCTGACACTTCTATCACTCTCTGACACACTCTGACACTCTCTATCACTCTCTGACAATCTCTGACACTCTCTGATACACTCTGAAACTCTCAGACACTCTCTGACACTCTCTATCACTCTCTGACACTCTCTATCACTCTCTGACATTCTCAGACACTCTCTATCACTCTCTGACACTGTCTATCACTCTCTGACACTCTCCATCACTCAATGACACTCTCTGAAAATCTCTATCACTCTCTATCACTCTCTGACACTCTCTGACACTCTCAGACACACTCTGACACTCTCAGACACTCTCTATCACTCTTTATCACTCTCTGACACTCTCGATCACACTCTATCACGCTCTGACACTCTCTGACACTCTCTATCACTCTCTGACACTCTCTGACACTCTCTATCACTCTCTATCACTCTCTGACACTCTGTGAAGCTCTCTATCACTCTCTATCACTCTCTGACACTCTCTCACTCTCTGACACTCTCTATCACTCTCTATCACTCTCTATCACTCTCTGACACTCTCTGACACTCTCTATCACTCTCTATCAATCTCTGACGCTCTCTGACACTCTCTATCACTCAATGACACTCTGTAACACTCTCTATCACTCTCAGACTCTCTCAGACACTCTCTATCTCTCTCTGACACTCTCTGACACACTCAGAGGCTCTCTATCACTCTCAATCACTCACTGGCACACTCAAAAACTCTCGATCACTCACTGACACACTCAAAAACTCTCTATCACTCTCTGACACTCTCAGACACTCTCTTTCGCTCTCTGTCACTCTCAGACACTGTACATCACTCTCTGACAATCTATATCACTCTCTGACACTCTCTATCGCTCTCTGGCACTCTCAGACACTCTCGATCACTCTCTATCACTCTCTGACACTCTCTGACACTCTCCATCACTCAATGACACTCTCTGACAATCTCTATCACTCTCTATCACTCTCTGACACTCTCTGACACTCTCTGACACTCTCAGACACACTCTGACACTCTCAGACACTCTCTATCACTCTTTATCACTCTCTGACACTCTCGATCACACTCTATCACTCTCTGACACTCTCTGACACTCTCTATCACTCTCTGACACTCTCTGACACTCTCTATCCCTCTCTATCACTCTCTGACACTCTGTGAAGCTCTCTATCACTCTCTATCACTCTCTGACACTCTCTATCACTCTCTGACACTCTCTATCACTCTCTATCACTCTCTGACACTCTCAGACACTCTCTGTCACTCTCAGACACTCGCTATCACTCTCTGACACTCTATCATTCTCTGACACTCACTGACACTCTCTGACACTCTCAGACACTCGCTTTCTCTCTCTGCAACTCTCTGTCACTCTCAGACACTCTCAGACACTCTCTATCACTCTCTGACACTCTCTATCACTCTCTGACACTCTCTATCGCTCTCTGACATTCTCTGACACACTCAATCTCTCTCTATCACTCTCTGACACTCTCTATCACTCTATGATACTCTCTGACACTCTCCATCACTCTCTATCACTCTCTGACACACTCTGACACTCTCTGACACTCTCAGACACTCGCTTTCTCTCTCTGTCACTCTCAGATACTCTCAGACACTCTCTGACACTGTCTATCACTCTCTGACACTGTCTATCACTCTCTGACACTCTCGATCACTCTCTGACACTCACTGACACTCTCAGACACTCTCTGTCACTCTCTGTCACTCTCTAACTCTCTCTGACACTCTCTATCACTCACTGACACTCTCTTACAATCGCTGTCACTCTCAGGCTCTCTCAGACGCTCTCTATCACTCTCTGACACTCTCTATCACTCTCTGACACTCTCAATCGCTCTCTGACACTCTTTGACACACTCAATCACTCTCTATCACACTCTGACACACTCTGACACTCTTTATCACTCTATGACACTCTCTGACACACTCTGACACTCTCTTTCACTCTCTATCACTCTCTGACACACTCTGACTCTCTCTGACACTCTCAGACATTCTATGTCACTCTCTATCACTCTCTGACACTCTCTATCACTCTCTGACACTCTCTATCACTCTCTGACACTCTATCACTCTCTATCAATCTCTTACAATCTCTAACACTCTCTGACACTCTCTGACACACTCGATCACACTCTGACACTTTCTGACACTCTCTATCACTCAATGACACACTCTGAAACTCTCTTTCACTCTCTATCACTCTCTATCACTCTCTGACACTCACTGACACTCTCAGACTCTCGCTGTCACTCTCAGACACTCTCTTTCGCTCTCTGACACTCTCTGACACACTCTGACACTCTCAGACACTCTCTACCACTCTCTATCACTCTCTGACACTCTCAGAATCTCTCTCTCACTCTCTGAAACTCTGAGACACTCTCTATCACTCTCTGACACTCTCTATCACTCTCTGACATTCTCAGACACTCTCTATCACTCTCTGACACTGTCTATCACTCTCTGACACTCTCCATCACTCAATGACACTCTCTGAAAATCTCTATCACTCTCTATCACTCTCTGACACTCTCTGACACTCTCAGACACACTCTGACACTCTCAGACACTCTCTATCACTCTTTATCACTCTCTGACACTCTCGATCACACTCTATCACTCTCTGACACTCTCTGACACTCTCTATCACTCTCTGACACTCTCTGACACTCTCTATCACTCTCTATCACTCTCTGACACTCTGTGAAGCTCTCTATCACTCTCTGTCACTCTCTGACACTCTCTGACACTCTCTATCACTCTCTGACACTCTCTATCACTCTCTATCACTCTCTGACACTCTCTGACACTCTCTGACACTCTCTATCACTCTCTATCAATCTCTGACGCTCTCTGACACTCTCTATCACTCAATGACACTCTGTAACACTCTCTATCACTCTCAGACTCTCTCAGACACTCTCTATCTCTCTCTGACACTCTCTGACACACTCAGAGGCTCTCTATCACTCTCAATCACTCACTGGCACACTCAAAAACTCTCGATCACTCACTGACACACTCAAAAACTCTCTATCACTCTCTGACACTCTCAGACACTCTCTTTCGCTCTCTGTCACTCTCAGACACTGTACATCACTCTCTGACAATCTATATCACCCTCTGACACTCTCTATCGCTCTCTGGCACTCTCAGACACTCTCGATCACTCTCTATCACTCTCTGACACTCTCTGACACTCTCCATCACTCAATGACACTCTCTGACAATCTCTATCACTCTCTATCACTCTCTGACACTCTCTGACACTCTCTGACACTCTCAGACACACTCTGACACTCTCAGACACTCTCTATCACTCTTTATCACTCTCTGACACTCTCGATCACACTCTATCACTCTCTGACACTCTCTGACACTCTCTATCACTCTCTGACACTCTCTGACACTCTCTATCCCTCTCTATCATTCTTTATCACTCTCTGACACTCTCTGACATCTCTGAAACTCTCTATCACTCTCTCACACTCTCTATCACTCTCTATCAATCTCTGACACTCTCTGACACTCTCCATCACTCGCTATCACTCTTTGACACTCTCTGACAAGCTCTATCACTCTCTGACACTCTCTATCACTCTCTGTCACTCTCTGTCACTCTCTGACACTCTCTATCACTCACTGACACTCTCTTACAATCGCTGCCAGTCTCAGGCTCTCTCAGACGCTCTCTATCACTCTCTGACACTCTCTATCACTCTCTGACACTCTCAATCGCTCTCTGACACTCTCTGACACACTCAATCACTCTATATCACTCTCTGACACACTCTGACACTCTTTATCACTCTATGACACTCTCTGACACTCTCTTTCACTCTCTATCACTCTCTGACACACTCTGACACTCTCTGACACTCTCAGACATTCTATGTCACTCTCTATCACTCTCTGACACTCTCTATCACTCTCTGACACTCTCTATCACTCTCAGACACTCTCTGACACACTCAATCACTCTCTATCACTCTCTGACACACTCTGACACTCTTTATCACTCTATGACACTCTCTGACACTCTCTTTCACTCTCTATCACTCTCTGACACACTCTGACACTCTCTGACACTCTCAGACATTCTATGTCACTCTCTATCACTCTCTGACACTCTCTATCACTCTCTGACACTCTATCACTCTCTATCAATCTCTTACAATCTCTAACACTCTCTGACACTCTCTGACACACTCGATCACACTCTGACACTTTCTGACACTCTCTATCACTCAATGACACACTCTGAAACTCTATTTCTCTCTCTATCACTCTCTATCACTCTCTATCACTCTCTGACACTCACTGACACTCTCAGACACTCTCAGACACTCGCTGTCACTCTCAGACACTCTCTGTCACTCTCAGACACTCTCAGACACTCTCAGACACTCTCTTTCGCTCTCTGACACTCTCTGACACACTCTGACACACTCTGACACTTTCTGACACTTTCTGACTCTCTCAGACACTCTCTACCACTCTCTATCACTCTCTGACACTCTCAGAATCTCTCTCTCACTCTCTGAAACTCTGAGACACTCTCTATCACTCTCTGACACTCTATATCACTCTCTGACATTCTCAGACACTCTCTATCACTCTCTGACACTGTCTATCACTCTCTGACACTCTCCATCACTCAATGACACTCTCTGAAAATCTCTATCACTCTCTATCACTCTCTGACACTCTCTGACACTCTCTACCACTCTCAGACACACTCTGACACTCTCAGACACTCTCTATCACTCTTTATCACTCTCTGACACTCTCGATCACACTCTATCACTCTCTGACACTCTCTGACACTCTCTATCACTCTCTGACACTCTCTGACACTCTCTACCACTCTCTATCACTCTCTGACACTCTGTGAAGCTCTCTATCACTCTCTATCACTCTCTGACACTCTCTATCACTCTCTGACACTCTCTATCACTCTCTATCACTCTCTATCAATCTCTGACGCTCTCTGACACTCTCTATCACTCAATGACACTCTGTAACACTCTCTATCACTCTCTATCACTCTCTATCACTCTCAGACACTCTCAGACACTCTCTATCTCTCTCTGACACTCTCTGACACTCTCAGAGGCTCTCTATCACTCTCGATCACTCACTGACACACTCAAAATCTCTCGATCACTCACTGACACACTCAAAAACTCTCTATCACTCTCTGACACTCACTGACACTCTCAGACAATCTCTTTCGCTCTCTGTCACTCTCAGACACTGTCTATCACTCTCTGACAATCTATATCACTCTCGATCTCTCTCTATCGCTCTCTGGCACTCTCAGACACTCTCTATCACTCTCTATCACTCTCTATCACTATCTGACACTCTCTGACACACTCAGACCCTCTGTGACACACTCTGACACTCTCTATCACTCTATGACACTCTCTGACGCTCTCTATCACTCTCTATCACTCTCTATCACTCTCTGACGCTCTCAGACACTCTCAGACATTCTCTATCACTCTCAGACACTCTCTATCACGCTCTGACACTCTCTGACGCTCTCAGACACACTCAATCACTCTCTATCACTCTCTGACACTCTCTGACAGTCTCTAACATTCTTCATCACTCTCTGACACACTCTGACACTCTCTGACACTCACTGACACTCTCAGACACTCTCATACACTCTCTCTCACTCTCTGACACTCTCTAACACTCTTTATCACTCTCTGACACACTCTGACACTCTCTGACACTCTCAGACATTCCCTATCACTCTATATCACTCTCTGACACTCCCTATCACTCAATGACACACTCTGAAAATCTCTATCACTATATGTCACTCTCTGACACTCTCTGGCACTCTCTGAAACACTCTGACACTCTCAGACACTCTCTGACACTCTCAGACACTCTCTATCATTCTTTATCACTCTCTGACACTCTCTGACACTCTCTGACACTCTCTGACACTCTCTATCACTCTCTCACCCTCTCTATCACTCTCTGACACTCTGACACTCTCTATCACTCTCTATCACTCTCTGACACTCTCTGACAATCTCTATCCCTCCCTCTCACTCTCTAACACTCTCTATCACTCTCTGAAACTATCTGACACTCTCAGAAACTCTCTCTCACTCTCTGAGACTCTCAGTCGCTCTCTATCACTCTCAGACACTCTCTATCACTCTCTGACACTCTCTGACACTCTCTATCACTCTCTGACACTCTCTGACACTCTCTATCGCTCTCCATCACTCCTTATCACTCTCGGACACTCTCTGACACTCTCTGACACTCTCTGACAATCTCTATCACTCTCTATCACTCTCTGACACTCTCTATCACTCTCTGACACTATCTGACACTCTCAGAAACTCTCTCTCACTCTCTGAGACTCTCAGACACTCTCTATCACTCTCTGAAATTCTCAGACACTCTCTATCACTCTCTGACACTCTCTATAGATCTCTGACACTCTCTGACATAATCAATCACTTTCTATCACTCTCTGACACACTCTGACACTTTCTATCACTCTATGACACGCTCTGACAGTCTCTATCACTCTCTATCACTCACTAACACACTCAAAATCTCTCTATCACTCTCTGGCACTCACTGACACTCTCAGACACTCTCTTTCGCTCTCTGTCACTCTCAGAGACTCTCTATCACTCTCTGACAATCTATATCACTCTCTGACACTCTCTATCGCTCTCTGACACTCTCAGACACTCTCTATCACTCTCTATCACTATCTGACACTTTCTGACGGTCTCTATCACTCTCTATCACTCTCTGACACTCTCTGACGCTCTCAGACACTCTCAGACACTCTCAGACACTCTCAGACACTCTCAGACACTCTCTATCACTCTCAGACACTCTCTGAAACATTCTGACACTCTCAGACACTCTCTGACACTCTCTATCACTCTCTATCACTCTCTCACACTCTCTATCACTCTCTGACACTCTCTGTCACTCTCTGACACTCTCTGTCACTCTCAGACACTCTCTGACACTCTCTGACACTCTCAGACACTCTCTGTCACTCTCTGTCACTCTCAGACACTCGCTATCACTCTCTGACTCTATCACTCTCTGACACTCACTGACACTCTCAGACACTCTCCATCACTCTCAGACACTCTCTATCACTCTCTGTCACTCTCTATCACTCTCTGACTCTATCTGACACTCTCAGAAAGTCTCTCTCACTCTCTGAGACTCTCAGACTCTCTCCATCACTCTCTGACACTCTCTATCACTCTCTGACATTCTCAGACACTCTCTATCACTCTCTGACACTCTCTGACACTCTCTGTCACTCTCTCTCACTCTCTGACACTGTCTGACACTCTCAGAAACTCTCTCTCACTCTCTGAGACTCTCAGACACTCTCTATCACTCTCTGACACTCTCTGTCACTCTCAGACACTCGCTATCACTCTCTGATACTATCTATCACTCTCTGACACACACTGACACACTCAGACACTCTCTGTCACTCTCAGACCCTCTCAGACACTCTTTATCACTCTCTATCACACTCAAACGCTCTTTGACGCTCTCAGACACTCTCTGACGCACTCAGACACTCGCTGACACTCTCTGATGCTCTCAGACACTCTCTGACACTGTCTGACGCTCTCAGACACTCTCAGACACTCTCTATTACCCTCATACACTCTCTATCACTCTCTGACACTCTCTGATGCTCTCAGACACACTCAATCACTCTCTATCACTCTCTGACACTCTCTATCACTCAATGACACTCTATGAAAATCTCTATCACTCTCGATCACTCTCTGACACTCTCTGACACTCTCTGACACACTCTGACACTCGCAGACACTCTCTGACACTCGCAGACACTCTCTATCACACTCTGAAATTCTCTATCACACTCTATCACTCTCAGACACTCTCTGACACTTTCTATCACCCTTTGTCACTCTCTGACACTCTCTGACACAGTCTGACACTCATAGACAGTCTCAGATACTCTCTGTCACTCTGTATCACTCTCTATCACTCTCTGACACTCTGTGAAGCTCTCTATCACTCTCTATCACTCTCTATAACTCTCTGACACTCTCTATCACTCTCTGACACTCTCTATCACTCTCTATCACTCTCTATCATTCTCTGACACTCGCTGACACTCTCTATCACTCTCTATCAATCTCTGACGCTCTCTGACACTCTCTAACACTCAATGACACTCTGTAACACTCACTATCACTCTCCATCACTCTCTAACACTCTCTGACACTCTAAGACACTCTCTTTCACACTCCGTATCACTCTCTGACACTCTCTGACACTCTCTATCTCTCTCTGAAACTCTCTATCATTCTCTGTCACTCTTTGACTCTCTCTGACTCTCTCTGACACTCTCTGACACTCTCTGACACTCTCTGACACTCTCTATCACTCTCTATCACTCTGCGACACTCTCTGGAACTCTCTCTTACTCAATGACACTCTGTGACACTCTCTATCCCTCTCTATCACTCTATGACACTCTCTGACACTCTCTGACACACTCTGACACTCTCTATCACTCTCTATCGGTCACTGACACTCTGTGACAATCTCTGACACTCTCCATCACTCTATGACACTCTCTGACACTCTCTATCACTCTCTATCACTCTCTATCACTCTCTGACACCCTCTGACACCCTCTGACACCCTCTGACACCCTCTGACACACTCTGACACACTCTGAAACTCTCTGACACTATCTGACACACTCTGACACTCTCAGAATCTCTCTATCACTCTCTATCACTCTCTGACACTCTCTATCACTCTCTGACACTCTCTATCACTCTCTGACACTCTCAGAGGCTCTCTATCACTCTCTATCACTCACTGACACTCTCAGACACTCTCTATCACTCTCTGACACTCACTGACACTCTAAGACCCTCTCTTTCACTCTCTGTCACTCTCAGACGCTCTCAGACATTCTCTATCACTCTCTGAAACTCTCTATCACTCTCTGACACTCTCTATCACTCTCTGACACTCTCTGACATAATCAATCACTTTCTATCACTCTCTGACACACTCTGACACTCTCTATCACTCTATGACACTCTCTGACAGTCTCTGACACTCTGTGAAGCTCTCTATCACTCTCTGACTCTCTATCTCTCTCTGACACTCTCTATCACTCTCTATCACTCTCTATCACTCTCTGACACTCTCTGACACTCTCTATCACTCTCTATCACTCTCCATCACTCTCTGACACTCTCTGACACACTCTGACACTCTCATACACTATTTTTCGCACTCCGTATCACTCTCTGACACTCTCTGACACTCTCTGACACTCTCTGACACGCTCTATCACTATCTATCACTCTCTGACACTCTCTGACACTCTCTATCACTATCTGACACTCTCTGACACACTCAGACACTCTATGACACTCTCTGACGCTCTCTATCACTCTCGATCACCCTCTGACACTCTCTGACGCTCTCAGACACTCTCAGACACTCTCTATCACTCTCAGACACTCTCTATCACGCTCTGACACTCTCTGACGCTCTCAGGCACACCCAATCACTCTCTATCACTCTCTATCACTCTCTGACACTCTCTGACACTCTCTGACACTCTCTAACATTCTTCATCACTCTCTGACACTCTCTGACACTCTATCACTCTCTATCACTCTCTGACACTCTCTGACACTCTCTATCACTCAAAGACACACTCTGAAACTCTCTGTCACTCTCTATCACTCTCTATCACTCTCTGACACTCACTGACACTCTCAGACACTTTCAGACACTCTCTCTAACTCTCTGACACTCTCTGACACTCTCAGACACTCTCTGACACTCTCAGACACTCTCTATCACTCTCTATCACTCTCTGACACTCTCTGACACTCTCTATCACTGTCTATCACTCTCTGACACTCTGTGTAACTCTCTATCACTCTCTGACCCTCTCTGTCACACTCAGAAACTCTGTGACACACTCTGACACTCTCTATCATTCTATGACACTGTCTGACACTCTCTGACACTCTCAGACACTTTCTATCACCCTTTGTCACTCTCTGACACTCTCTGACACTCATAGACAGTCTCAGATACTCTCTATCACTCTGTATCACTCTCTAACACTCTCTATCACTCTCTGACACTCTATGAGACTCTCTATCACTCTCTATCATTCTCTGTCTCTCTCTGACACACTCTGACACTCTCAGACACTCTCTATCACTCTCAATCACTCTCTATCACTCTCTATCACTCTCTGACACTCTCTGACACTCTCTATCACTCAATGACACTCTGTGACACTCTCTATCACTCTCCATCACTCTCTGACACTCTCTAACACACTCTGACACTCTCAGACACTCTCTTTCACACTCCGTATCACTCTCTGACACTCTGTGACACTCTCTATCACTCTCTATCACTCTCTGACACTCTCTGACACTCTCTATCACTCAATGACACTCTGTGACACTCTCTATCACTCTCTATCACTCTCTATCACTCTCTAACACACTCTGACACTCTCAGACACTCTCTTTCACACTCCGTATCACTCTCTGACACTCTGTGACACTCTCTATCACTCTCTGACACTCTTTGACACTCTCTTACACTCTCTGACACTCTCCATCACTCTATGACACTCTCTGACACTCTCTATCACTCTCTATCACTCTCTGACACTCTCTGACACTCTCTCTTACTCAATGACACTCTGTGACACTCTCTATCCCTCTCGATCACTCTATGACACTCTCTGACGCTCTCGATCACTCGCTATCACTCTCTGACACAATCTGACACTCTCTGACACTCTCCATCACTCAATGACACTCTCTGACAGTCTCTATCACTCTCTATCACTCTCTGACACTCTCTGACACCCTCTGACACTCTCTATCACTCTCTATCACTCGTTGACACTCTCTTACACTCTCTGACACTCTCCATCACTCTATGACACTCTCTGACACTCTCTATCACTCCGTATCACTCGCTGACACACTCTGACACACTCTGACACTCTCTGACACTCTCAGAGGCTCTCTATCACTCTCTGTCGCTCTCCATCACTCTCTGACTATCTCTATCACTCTCTGACACTCTCAGACACTCTCAGACACTCTCTATCACTCTCTGACACTCTCTATCACTCTCTGACACTCTCAATCGCTCTCTGATATTCTCTGACACACTCAATCTCTCTCTATCACTCTCTATCACTCTCTATCACGCTATGACACTCTCTGACACTCTCTGACACTCTCTGTCACTCTCTGACACACTCTGACACACTCTGACACACTCTGACACACTCTGACACACTCTGACACTCTCAGACACTCTCTATCACTCTCTGACACTCTCTATCACTCTCTGACACTCTCTATCACTCTCTGACACTCTCAATCGCTCTCTGATATTCTCTGACACACTCAATCTCTCTCTATCACTCTCTGACACTCTCTATCACTCTCTATCGCTCTCTGACGCTCTCTGACACACTCTGACACTCTCAGACACTCTATTTCACACTCCGTATCACTCTCTGACACTCTGTGACACTCTCTATCACTCTCTGACACTCTTTGACACTCTCTCTTACTCAATGACACTCTGTGACACTCTCTATCACTCTCCATCACTCTCTGACACTCTCTGACACACTCTGACACTCTCAGACACTCTATTTCACACTCCGTATCACTCTCTGACACTCTGTGACACTCTCTATCACTCTCTGACACTCTTTGACACTCTCTCTTACTCAATGACACTCTGTGACACTCTCTATCCCTCTCTATCACTCTATGACACTCTCTGACGCTCTCTATCACTCTCTATCACTCTCTATCACTCTCTGACACACTCTGAAACACTCTGACACTCTCTATCACTCTCTATCACTCTCTGACACTCTGACACTCTCTATCAATCTCTATCACTCTCTGACACTCTCTGACAATCTCTATCCCTCCCTATCACTCTCTAACACTCTCTATCACTCTCTGAAACTATCTGACACTCTCAGAAACTCTCTCTCACTCTCTGAGACTCTCAGTCGCTCTCTATCACTCTCTGACACTCTCTATCACTCTCTGACACTCTCTGACACTCTCTGACACTCTCAGACACTCTCTGACACTCTCAGACACTCTCTATCACTCTCTGTCACTCTCAGACACTCGCTATCACTCTCTGACACTCTATCACTCTCTGACACTCACTGACACTCTCAGACACTCTCCATCACTCTCAACCACTCTCTGTCACTCTCTATCACTCTCTGACACTCTCTGACACTCTCTGACACTCTCTATCACTCTCTCACACTCTCTATCACTCTCTGACACTCTCTGACACTCTCTATCACTCTCTATCACTCTCTATCACTCTCTATCACTCTCTGACACTCTCTGACAATCTCTATCACTCTCTATCACTCTCTGACACTCTCTATCACTCTCTGACACTGTCTGACACTCTCAGAAACTCTCTCTCACTCTCTGAGACTCTCAGACACTCTCTATCACTCTCTGACATTCTCAGACACTCTCTATCACTCTCTGACACTCTCTATCACTCTCTGACTCTCTCTTACACTCTCTGACACTCTCAGACACTCTCTGTCACTCTCAGACACTCGCTATCACTCTCTGACTCTATCACTCTCTGACACTCACTGACACTCTCAGACACTCTCCATCACTCTCAGACACTCTCTATCACTCTCTGTCACTCTCTATCACTCTCTGACTCTATCTGACACTCTCAGAAACTCTCTCTCACTCTCTGAGACTCTCAGACTCTCTCCATCACTCTCTGACACTCTCTATCACTCTCTGACATTCTCAGACTCTCTCTATCACGCTCTGACACTCTCTGTCACTCTCTGACACTCTCTGACACTCTCTGACACTCTCTGACACTCTCAGACACTCTCTGTCACTCTCAGACACTCGCTATCACTCTCTGATACTATCTATCACTCTCTGACACACACTGACACACTCAGACACTCTCTGTCACTCTCAGACCCTCTCAGACACTCTCTATCACTCTCTATCACACTCAAACGCTCTTTGACGCTCTCAGACACTCCCTGACACTCTCTGATGCTCTCAGACACTCTCTGACACTGTCTGACGCTCTCAGACACTCTCTGACGCTCTCTATCACTCTCGATCACCCTCTGACACTCTCTGACGCTCTCAGGCACTCTCAGACACTCTCTATCACTCTCAGACACTCTCTATCACGCTCTGACACTCTCTGACGCTCTCAGACCCTCTCAGACACTCTCTATCACTCTCTATCACACTCAAACGCTCTTTGACGCACTCAGACACTCCCTGACACTCTCTGATGCTCTCAGACACTCTCTGACACTGTCTGACGCTCTCAGACACTCTCTGACGCTCTCTATCACTCTCGATCACCCTCTGACACTCTCTGACGCTCTCAGGCACTCTCAGACACTCTCTATCACTCTCAGACACTCTCTATCACGCTCTGACATTCTCTGACGCTCTCAGACACACTCAATCAATCTCTATCACTCTCTATCACTCTCTGACACTCTCTGACACTCTCTAACATTCTTCATCACTCTCTGACACACTCTGACACACTCTGACACTCTCTGACACTCTCTGACACTCTATCACTCTCTATCACTCTCTGACACTCTCTGACACTCTCTATCACTCAAAGACACACTCTGAAACTCTCTGTCACTCTCTATCACTCTCTATCACTCTCTGACACTCACTGACACTCTCAGACACTTTCAGACACTCTCTCTAACTCTCTGACACTCTCTGACACTCTCAGACACTCTCTGACACTCTCAGACACTCTCTATCACTCTCTATCACTCTCTGACACTCTCTGACACTCTCAGACACTTTCAGACACTCTCTCTAACTCTCTGACACTCTCTGACACTCTCTGACACTCTCAGACACTCTCTATCACTCTCTATCACTCTCTGACACTCTCTGACACTCTCTATCACTGTCTATCACTCTCGGACACTCTGTGTAACGCTCTGTCACTCTCTGACACTCTCTGACACACTCAGAAACTCTGTGACACACTCTGACACTCTCAGACACTTTCTATCACCCTTTGTCACTCTCTGACACTCTCTGACACTCTCTGACACTCTCTGACACTCATAGACAGTCTCAGATACTCTCTATCACTCTGTATCACTCTCTAACACTCTCTGACACACTTAATCACTCTCTGACACTCTCTATCACTCTCTATCACTCCCAATCACTCTCTGACACTCTCTGACACACTCTAGCACTCTCTGACACTCTCGACCACTCTCTGACACTCTCTGAAACTCTCTATCACTCAATGACACTCTATGAGACTCTCTATCACTCTCTATCATTCTCTGTCTCTCTCTGACACACTCTGACACTCTCAGACACTCTCTATCACTCTCAATCACTCTCTATCACTCTCTATCACTCTCTGACACTCTCTGACACTCTCTATCACTCAATGACACACTGTGACACTCTCTATCACCCTCCATCACTCTCTGACACTCTCTAACACACTCTGACACTCTCAGACACTCTCTTTCACACTCTGTATCACTCTGTGACACTCTGTGACACTCTCTATCACTCTCTGACACTCTCTATCACTCTCTATCACTCTGTGACACTCCCTGACACTCTCTCTCACTCTCTATCACTCTCTGACACTCTCTGACACTCTCTATCACTCTCTATCACTCTCTGACACTCTCTGACACTCTCTCTTACTCAATGACACTCTGTGACACTCTCTATCCCTCTCGATCACTCTATGACACTCTCTGACACTCTCGATCACTCGCTATCACTCTCTGACACACTCTGACACTCTCTGACACTCTCAGACACTCTCTGACAGTCTCTATCACTCTCTATCACTCTCTGACACTCTCTGACACTCTCTGACACTCTCTGACACTCTCTGTCACTCTCAGACACTCGCTATCACTCTCTGACTCTATCACTCTCTGACACTCACTGACACTCTCAGACACTCTCCGTCACTCTCAGACACTCTCTATCACTCTCTGTCACTCTCTATCACTCTCTATCACTCTCTGACTCTATCTGACACTCTCAGAAACTCTCTCTCACTCTCTGAGACTCTCAGACTCTCTCCATCACTCTCTGACACTCTCGATCACTCTCTGACATTGTCAGACACTCTCTCTCACTCTCTGACACTCTCTGTCACTCTCTGTCACTCTCTGTCACTCTCTGTCACTCTCTGTCACTCTCTGACACTCTCTGACACTCTCAGACACTCTCTGTCACTCTCAGACACTCGCTATCACTCTCTGATACTATCTATCACTCTCTGACACACACTGACACACTCAGACACTCTCTGACACTCTCGACCACTCTCTGACACTCTCTGAAACTCTCTATCACTCAATGACACTCTATGAGACTCTCTATCACTCTCTATCATTCTCTGTCTCTCTCTGACACACTCTGACACTCTCAGACACTCTCTATCACTCTCAATCACTCTCTATCACTCTCTATCACTCTCTGACACTCTCTATCACTCAATGACACTCTGTGACACTCTCTATCACTCTCCATCACTCTCTGACACTCTCTAACACACACTGACACTCTCAGACACTCTCTTTCACACTCCGTATCACTCTCTGACACTCTGTGACACTCTCTATCACTCTCTGACACTCTCTATCACTCTCTATCACTCTGTGACACTCCCTGACACTCTCTCTCACTCTCTATCACTCTCTGACACTCTCTGACACTCTCTCTTACTCAATGACACTCTGTGACAATCTCTATCCCTCTCGATCACTCGATGACACTCTCTGACGCTCTCGATCACTCGCTATCACTCTCTGACACACTCTGACACTCTCTGACACTCTCCATCACTCAATGACACTCTTTGACAGTCTCCATCACTCTCTACCACTCTCTGACACTCTCTGACACCCTCTGACACTCTCTATCACTCTCTATCACTCTCTGACTCTATCACTCTCTGACACTCACTGACACTCTCAGACACTCTCCATCACTCTCAGACACTCTCTATCACTCTCTGTCACTCTCTATCACTCTCTGACTCTATCTGACACTCTCAGAAACTCTCTCTCACTCTCTGAGACTCTCAGACTCTCTCCATCACTCTCTGACACTCTCTATCACTCTCTGACATTCTCAGACACTCTCTATCACTCTCTGACATTCTCAGACACTCTCTATCACTCTCTGACACTCTCTGTCACTCTCTGACACTCTCTGACACTCTCTGACACTCTCCATCACTCAATGACACTCTCTGACAGTCTCTATCACTCTCAATCACTCTCTGACACTCTCTGACACCCTCTGACACTCTCGATCACTCTCTATCACTCTCTGACACTCTCTTAAACTCTCTGACACTCTCCATCACTCTATGACACTCTCTGACACTCTCTATCACTCCGTATCACTCGCTGACACACTCTGACACACTCTGACACTCTCTGACACTCTCAGAGGCTCTCTATCACTCTCTATCACTCTCTGACACTCTCAGACACTCTCAATCACTCTCTGACTATCTATATCACTCTCTGACACTCTCAGAGGCTCTCTATCACTATCTATCACTCACTGACACACTCAGACACTCTCTATCACTCTCTGACACTCACTGACACTCTCAGACACTCTCTGTCGCTCTCCATCACTCTCTGACTATCTATATCACTCTCTGACACTCTCAGAGGCTCTCTATCACTATCTATCACTCACTGACACACTCAGACACTCTCTATCACTCTCTGACACTCACTGACACTCTCAGATACTCGCTTTCACTCTCTGTCACTCTCAGACACTCTCAGACACTCTCTATCACTCTCTGAAACTCTCTATCACTCTCTGAAACTCTCTATCACTCTCTGACGCTCTCTATCGCTCTCTGATATTCTCTGACACACTCAATATCTCTCTATCACTCTCTGACACTCTCTATCACTCTATGACACTCTCTGACACTCTCTATCACTCTCTGACACTCACTGACACTCTCAGATACTCGCTTTCACTCTCTGTCACTCTCAGACACTCTCAGACACTCTCTATCACTCTCTGAAACTCTCTATCACTCTCTGAAACTCTCTATCACTCTCTGACACTCTAAATCGCTCTCTGATATTCTCTGACACACTCAATCTCTCTCTATCACTCTCTGACACTCTCTATCACTCTATGACACTCTCTGACACTCTCTATCACTCTCTGACACTCTCTGACACACTCTGACACTCACTGACACTCTCAGACACTCTCTATCACTCTCTGACACTCTCTATCACTCTCTGACACTCTCAATCGCTCTCTGATATTCTCTGACACACTCAATCTCTCTCTATCACTCTCTGACACTCTCTATCACTCTATGACACTCTATGACACTCTCTGACACTCTCTATCACTCTCTGACACTCTCTGACACACTCTGACACTCTCAGACACTCTCTTTCACACTCCGTATCACTCTCTGACACTCTGTGACACTCTATATCACTCTCTGACACTCTCTATCACTCTCTATCACTCTCTGACGCTCTCTGACACTCTCTATCACTCAATGACACTCTGTGACACTCTCTATCACTCTCCATCACTCTCTGACACTCTCTGACACACTCTGACACTCTCAGACACTCTCTTTCACACTCCGTATCACTCTCTGACACTCTGTGACACTCTCTTTCACTCTCTGACACTCTCTGACACTCTTTGACACTCTCTATCACTCTCTATCACTCTCTGACACTCTCTGACACTCCCTCTTACTCTCTGACACTCTTTGACCCTCTCTATCACTCTCTATCACTCTATGACATTCTCTGACGCTCTCTATCACTCTCTACCACTCTCTGACACTCTCTGACACTCTCTGACACACTCTGACACTCTCAGACACTCTCTTTCACACTCCGTATCACTCTCTGACACTCTGTGACACTCTCTATCACTCTCTGACACTCTCTGACACTCCCTCTTACTCTCTGACACTCTTTGACACTCTCTATCACTCTCTATCACTCTATGACACTCTCTGACGCTCTCTATCACTCTCTGCCACTCTCTGACACACTCTGAAACACTCTGACACTCTCTATCACTCTCTATCACTCTCTGAAACTCTCTGACACTCTCCATCACTCAATGAAACTCTCTGACACTCTCTATCACTCTCTATCACTCTCTATCACTCTCTGACACTCTCTTACACTCTCTGACACTCTCCATCACTCTATGACACTCCCTGACACTCTCTATCACTCTGTATCACTCTCTGACACTCTCTGACACTCTCTGACACCCTCTGACACCCTCTGACACCCTCTGACACTCTCTGACAATCTCTGACACTCTCAGAGGCTCTCTATCACTCTCTATCACTCTCTGACACTCTCAGACACTCTCTATCACTCTCTGACACTCACTGACACTCTCGGACACCCTCTGTCGCTCTCTATCACTCTCTGACAATCTATATCACTCTCTGACACTCTCTGACACTCTCAGCGGCTCTCGATCACTCTCTATCACTCACTGACACACTCAGACACTCTCTATCACTCTCTGACACTCACTGAGACTCTCAGACACTCGCTTTCACTCTCTGTCACTCTCAGACACTCTCTATCACACTCTGACACTCTCTATCACTCTCTGACACACTCAGACACTCTCTATCACTCTATGACACTCACTGAGACTCTCAGACACTCGCTTTCACTCTCTGTCACTCTCAGACACTCTCTATCACACTCTGACACTCTCTATCACTCTCTGACACTCTCAATCGCTCTCTGACATTCTCTGACACAATCTCTCTCTCTCACTCTCTGACACTCTCTATCACTCTGTGACACTCTCTGACACTCTCTATCACTCTCTATCACACTCTGACACTCTCAGACACTCTCTGTCACTCTCTATCACTCTCTGACACTCTCTGACACTCTCTAGGGCGGCACAGTGGCGCAGTGGTTAGCACTGCAGCCTCACAGCTCCAGGGACCCGGGTTCGATTCCGGGTACTGCCTGTGTGGATTTTGCAAGTTCTCCCTGTGTCTGCGTGGGTTTTCTCCGGGTGCTCCGCTTTCCTCCCACAAGCCAAAAGACTTGCAGGTTGATAGGTAAATTGGCCATTATAAATTGTCACTAGTATAGGTCGGTGGTAGGGAAATATAGGGACAGGTGGGGATGTTTGATAGGAATATGGGATTAGTATAGGATTAGTATAAATGGGTGGTTGATGTTCGGCACAGACTCAGTGGGCCGAAGGGCCTGTTTCAGTGCTGTATCTCTAATCTAAATCTAATCTATCACTCTCTTACACTCTCTATCACTCTCTGACACTCACTGACACTCTCAGAGGCTCTCTATCACTCTCTATAACTCACTGACACTCACTGACACTCTCAGACACTCTCTTTCACTCTCTGTCAGTCTCAGACGCTCTCTATCACTCTCTGACACTCTCAATCGCTCTCTGAAACTCTCTGACACACTCAATCACTCTCTGACACTCTCAGACACTTTCTATCACCCTTTGTCACTCTCTGACACACTCTGACACTCACAGACAGTCTCAGATACTCTCTAACACTCTCTAACACTCTCTGACACACTTAATCACTCTCTGACACTCTCTGACACTCTCTATCACTCTCTGACACTCTCTATCACTCTCTGACATACTCTCGCACTCTCTGACACTCTCGATTGCTCTCTGACACTCTCTGAAACTCTCTATCACTCAATGACACTCCATGAGACTCTCTATCACTCTCTATCATTCTCAGACACTCTCTATCACTCTCTGACACTCTCTATCACTCTCTGACACTCTCTATCACTCTCTGACGCTCTCTGACAATCTCTATCACTCAATGACACTCTGTGACACTCTCTATCACTCTCCATCACTCTCTGAAACTCTCTGACAATCTCAGACACTCTCTTTCACACTCCGTATCACTCTGTGACACTCTGTGACACTCTCTGTCACTCTCTGACACTCTCTATCTCTCTGTGACACTCCCTGACACTCTCTGGCACTCTCTATCACTCTCTGTCACTCTCTGACGCTCTCTGACACTCTCTCTTACTCAATGACACTCTGTGACACTCTCTATCCCTCTCTATCACTCTATGACACTCTCTAACGCTCTCTATCACTCTCTATCACTCTCTGACACACTCTGAAGCACATTTGACACTTCTATCACTCTCTGACACTCTCTGACACTCTCTGACACCCTCTGACTCTCTCTAACACTCTCTATCACTCTCTGACACTCTCTTACAATCTCTGACACTCTCCATCACTCTATGACACTCTCTGACACTCTATATCACTCTGTATCACTCTCTGACACTTTCTGACACCCTCTGACAAACTCTGACACACTCTGACACTCTCTGACACTCTCAGAGGCTCTCTATCACTCTCTGACACGCACTGACACTCTCAGACACTCTCTGTCGTTCTCTATCACTCTCTGAAAATCTGTATCACTCTCTGACACTCTCAGAGGCTCTCTATCACTCTCTATCACTCACTGACACACTCAGACACTCTCTATCACTCTCTGACACTCACTGACACTCTCAGACACTCTCAGACACTCTTTATCACTCTCTGACACTCTCTGACACTCTCTATCACTCTCTATCAATCTCTGACACTCTCTATCACTCTCTGACGCTCTCTGACACTCTCTATCACTCAATGACACTCTGTGACACTCTCTATCACTCTCCATCACTCTCTGACACTCTCTGACAAACTCAGACACTCTCTTTCACACTGCGTAATACTCTGTGACACTCTGTGACACTCTCTATCACTCTCTGACACTCTCTATCACTCTGTGACACTCCCAGACACTCTCTCTCACTCTCTATCACTCTCTATCACTCTCTGACACTCTCTGGCACTCTCTATCACTCTCTATCACTCTCTGACGCTCTCTGACACTCTCTCTTACTCAATGACACTCTGTGACACTCTCTATCCCTCTCTATCACTCTATGACACTCTCTAACGCTCTCTATCACTCTCTGACACACTCTGAAACACATTTGACACTTCTATCACTCTCTGACACTCTCTGACACTCTCTGACACTCTCTTACACTCTCTGACACTCTCCATCACTCTATGACACTCTCTGACACTCTCTATCACTCTGTATCACTCTCTGAAACTTTCTGACACCCTCTGACAAACTCTGACACACTCTGACACTCTCTGACACTCTCAGAGGCTCTCTATCACTCTCTGACACGCACTGATACTCTCAGACACTCTCTGTCGTTCTCTATCACTCTCTGTCGTTCTCTATCACTCTCTGACACTCTCTGACACTCTCAGACGCTCTCTATCACTCTCTATCACTCACTGAAACACTCAGACACTCTCTATCACTCTCTGACACTCACTGACACTCTCAGACACTCGCTTTCACTCTCTGTCACTCGAAGACACTCTCTATCACTCTATGACACTCTCTGACACTCTCTATCACTCTCCATCACTCTCTGACACACTCTGACACTCTCTGACACTCTCAGACACTCTCTGTCACTCTCCATCACTCTCTATCACTCTCTGACACACTCTGAAACACATTTGACACTTCTATCACTCTCTCACACTCTCTGACACTCTCTGACACTCTCCATCACTCAATGACACTCTCTGACACCCTATATCACTCTCTATCCCTCTCTGACACTCTATGACACCCTCTGACACTCTCTGTCACTCTCTATCACTCTCTGACACTCTCTTACACACTCTGACACTCTCTGACACTCTCCATCACTCTATGACACTCTCTGACACTCTCTATCACTCTGTATCACTCTCTGACACTTTCTGACACCCTCTGACCATCTCTGACACACTCTGACACTCTCTGACACTCTCAGAGGCTCTCTATCAGTCTCTATCACTCTCTGACACTCTATGACACCCTCTGACACTCTCTATCACTCTCTATCACTCTCTGACACTCTCAGACACTCTCCATCACTCTCTGACACGCACTGACACTCTCAGACACTCTCTGTCGTTCTCTATCACTCTCTGACAATCTATATCACTCTCTGACACTCTCAGAGGCTCTCTATCACTCTCTATCACTCACTGACACACCCAGACACTCTCTATCACTCTCTGACACTCACTGACACTCTCTATCACTCTCTTTCACTCTCTGACACACTCAGACACTCTCTGACTCTCTCAGACACTCTCTGACACTCTCTATCACTCTCTGACACTCTCTATCACTCTCTGACACTCTCTATCACTCTCTATCACTCTCTTACACTCTCTATCACTCTCTGACACTCTCTATCACTCTCTGACACTCTCTATCACTCTATATCACTCTCTGACAATCTCTAGCACTCTCTGACACTTTCTGACACTCTCAGACACTCTCTGTCACTCTCTAACACTATCTGACACTCTCTATCACTCTCTGACACTCTCTGACACTCTCAGAGGCGCTCTATCACTCTCTATCACTCAGTGACACTCTCAGACGCTCACTATCACTCTCTGACACTCACTGACACTCTCAGACACTCTCTTTCACTCTCTGTCACTCTCAGACTCTCTCAGACGCTCTCTATCACTCTCTGACACTCTCTATCACTCTCTGACAATCTCAATCGCTCTCTGAAACTCTCTGACACACTCAATCACTCTTTATCACTCTCTGACGCACTCTGACACTCTCTGTCACTCCATGACACTCTCTGACACTCTCTATCACTCTCTATCACTCTCTGACACACTCTGACACTCTCTGACACTCTCAGACATTCTCTATCACTCTCTTTCACTCTCTGACTCTCTCCATCACTCTCTGACACTCTCCATCACTCTCTATCACTCTCTTACACTCTCTATCACTCTCTATCACTCTATGACACTCTCTGACACTCTCAGAATCTCTCTCTCACTCTCTGAAACTCTCAGACACTCTCTATCACTCTCTGACACTCTCTATCACTCTCTAACATTCTCATACACTCTCTATCACTCTCTGACACTCTCTATCATTCTCTGACACTCTCTGACACGCTCTATCACTCTCTGACACTCTCTGACACTCTCAGACACTCTCGATCACTCTCTGAGACTCTCTGACACTCTCAGAAGCTCTCTCTCACTCTCTGACACTCTCAGACTCTCTCTATCACTCTCTGACACTCTCTATCACTCTCTGACACTCTCTATCACTCTCTGACATTCTCAGACACTCTCTCTCACTCTCTGACACTCTCTATCACTCTCTGACACTCTCTATCACTCTCTGACACTTACGGACACTCTCAGACGCTCTCTGTCACTCTCAGCCGCTCTCTATCAGTCTCTATCACACTCTGACACTCTCTGACACTCTCTATCACTCAAAGACACTCTGTGACACTCTCTATCACTCTCTGACTCTCTCTGACAAACTCAGACACTCTGTGACACACTCTGACACAACCTGACTCTCTCTGACACTCTCTGACACTCTCCATCACTCTCTATCACTCTCTGACACTCTCTGACAATCTCAGAGGCTCTCTATCACACTCCATCACACTCCATCACTTTCTGACACACTCAGAGTCTCTCTATCACTCTCTGAAACTCACTGACACTCTCAGACACTCTCTGTCTCTCTCTGTCACGCTCAGACCCTCTCAGACACTCTCTCTTACTCTCTATCACTCTCTGACACTCTCTGACACTCTCAGAGGCTCTCTATCACTCTCTATCACTCACTGACAATCTCAGACACTCTCTATCACTCTCTGTTACTCTCAGACACTGTCTATCACTCTGTGACACTCTCTATCACTCTCTGACACTCTCTATCGCTCTCTGACACTCTCTGACAATCTCAGAGGCTCTCTATCACTCTCTATCACTCTCTGACACTCTCAGACAATCTATATCACTCTCTGACACTCACTGACACTCTCAGACACTCTCTGTCACACTCTGTCACTCTCAGTCACTCTCAGACACTCTCAGACACTCTCAGACACTCTCTATCTCACTCTGACACTCTCTGACACTCTCAGAGGCTCTCTATCACTCTCTATCACTCTCTGACACTCTCTGACACTCTCTGACACTCTCTATCACTCAATGACACTCTGTGACACTCTCTATCTCTCTCTATCACTATCTGACACTCTCTGACATACTCAGACACTCTGTGACACACTCTGACACTCTCTATCACTCTATGACACTCTCTGACGCTCTCTATCACTCTCTATCACTCGCTGACACTCTCTGACGCTCTCAGACACTCTCAGACACTCTCTATCACTCTCAGACACTCTCTATCACGCTCTGACACTCTCTGACACTCTCCATCACTCTATGACACTCTCAGACACTCTCTATCACTCTCTATCACTCTCTGACACTCTCTGACACTCTCTATCACTCAATGACACTCTGTGACACTCTCTATCTCTCTCTATCACTATCTGACACTCTCTGACATACTCAGACACTCTGTGACACATCTGACACTCTCTATCACTCTTTGACACTCTCTGACGCTCTCTATCACTCTCTAAAAAATGCTTGAAAAATGCTTGGCGGGTAGGATAAAAGAAAACCCCAAGGCCTTTTACGCGTATGTCAGAAATATGAGGATGACTAGGGGGACCGTAGGTCCGGTCAAGGACAATAGCGGGAGACTGTGTGTTGAGCCGGAAGAGATAAGTGAGGTTTTGAATGAGTACTTCTCTTCGGTATTTACAAATGAGAAGGGGTGTATTACTGAAGAGGACGGTGGGAAGCAGACTGGTAAGCTCGAGGAAGTGCTCGTTAGGAGGGAAGATGTGTTGGGGTTTTTGAATAACTTGAAGATAGACAAGTCTCCCGGGCCTGACGGGGTATATCCAAGGATGTTATGGGAAGCAAGGGATGAAATTGCAGAGCCGCTGGCAATGATCTTTTCATCTTCTCTGCTGACGGGGGTGGTACCAGGTGATTGGAGGGTGGCGAATGTTGTGCCCCTGTTCAAGAAAGGGAATAGGAACAACCCTGGGAATTACAGGCCAGTTAGTCTTACTTCGGTGGTAGGCAAGTTGATGGAAAAGGTGCTGAGGGATAGGATTTCTGAGCATCTGGAAAGACACTGCTTGATTCGGGACAGTCAGCACGGTTTTGTGAGGGGTAGGTCTTGCCTCACAAGCCTGATTGAATTCTTTGAGCAGGTGACCAAGCAAGTGGATGAGGGTAAACCAGTGGATGTGGTGTACATGGATTTTAGTAAGGCATTTGATAAGGTCCCCCATGGTAGACTTATGGAGAAAGTCAGGAGGCATGGGATAGTGGGGAATGTGGCCAGTTGGATTAAGAATTGGCTTACTGATAGAAGGCAGAGAGTGGTCTTAGATGGTAAATACTCAGCCTGGAGCCCAGTTACCAGTGGCGTGCCGCAGGGATCAGTTCTGGGTCCTCTCCTGTTTGTGATTTTTATTAACGACTTGGATGAGGAAGTCGAAGGGTGGGTCAGTAAATTTGCAGATGATACAAAGGTTGGTGGAGTTGTGGATACCGAGGAGGGCTATTGTCGTCTGCAAAGGGACTTGGATAGGTTGCAGTGCTGGGCTGAAAAGTGGCAGATGGAGTTTAACCCTGAAAAGTGTGAGGTCGTCCATTTTGGAAGGACAAACATGAATGCAAAATACTGGGTTAACGGTAGGGTTCTTGGGCATGTGGAGGAGCAGAGAGACCTTGGGGTCTATGTGCATAGATCATTGAAAGTTGCAAGTCAAGTGGATAGGGCTGTGAAGAAGGCATATGGGGTGTTAGCGTTCATTAGCAGAGGGATTGAATTTAAGAGCCGTGAGGTGATGATGCAGCTGTACAGGACCTTGGTAAGGCCTCATTTGGAGTACTGTGTGCAGTTCTGGTCGCCTCATTTTAGGAAGGATGTGGAAGCCTTGGAGAGGGTGCAGAGGAGATTTACCAGGATGTTGCCTGGAATGGAGAATAAGTCTTACGAGGAAAGGCTGAACATTCTAGGCCTCTTCTCATTAGAAAGGAGAAGGATGAGGGGTGACATGATAGAGGTTTATAAGATGATCAGGGGAATAGATAGGGTAGACAGTCAGAAACTTTTTCCCCGGGTGGAGCAAAGCGTTACAAGGGGTCATAAATTTAAGGTGAAGGGTGGGAGATATAAGGGGGATGTCAGGGGAAGGTTCTTTACCCAGAGAGTGGTCGAGGCATGGAATGCCTTGCCCGGGGAAGTTGTTGAGTCAGAAACTTTAGGGACTTTCAAAAGGCTTTTGGATAGGTATATGGATAAAGGAGAATGATGGGGTATAGATTAAATTGTCCTTGACAGAGGACAAAGGATCGGCACAACATTGTGGGCCGAAGGGCCTGTTCTGTGCTGTATGTTCTATGTTCTATGTTCTATCACTCTCTATCACTCTCTGACAATCTCTGACACTCTCAGACACTCTCAGACACTCTCTATCACTCTCAGACACTCTCTATCACGCTCTGACACTCTCTGACACTCTCCATCACTCTATGACACTCTCTGACACTCTCTATCACCCTCTATCACTCTCTGACACTCTCTGACACCCTCTGACACCCTCTGACACACTCTGAAACTCTCTGACACTATCTGACACACTCTGACACTCTCAGAGGCTCTCTATCACTCTCTATCACTCTCTGACACTCTCCATCACTCTCTGACACTCTCTATCACTCTCTGACACTCTCAGAGGCTCTCTGTCACTCTCTATCACTCTCTGACAATCTCTATCACTCACTGACACTCTCAGACCCTCTCTTTCACTCTCTGTCACTCTCTGACACTCTCAGACACTCTCAGACACTCTCTATCACTCTCTGAAACTCTCTATCACTCTCTGACACTCTCTATCGCTCTCTGACACTCGCTGACATAATCAATCACTTTCTATCACTCTCTGACACACTCTGACACTCTCTATCACTCTATGACACTCTCTATCACTCTCTATCACTCTCTGACACTCTCTGACACTCTCTATCACTCTCTATCACTCTCTGACGTTCTCTGGCACTCTCTATCACTCAATGACACTCTCTGACACTCTATCACTCTCCATCACACTCTGACACACTCTGACACCCTCTGAAACTCTCAGACATTCTCTTTCACACACCGAATCACTCTCTGACACTCTGTGACACTCTCTATCACTCTCTGACACACTCTATCACTCTCTATCACGCTCTGACACTCTCTGACACACTCTATCAAACAATGAATCTCTGTGACACTCTCTATCACTCTCTATCACTATCTGACACTCTCTGACACACTCAGACACTTTGTGACACACTCTGACACTCTCTATCACTCTCTGACACTCTCAATCGCTCTCTGAAACTCTCTGACACACTCAATCACTCTTTATCACTCTCTGACGCACTCTGACACTCTCTGTCACTCCATGACACTCTCTGACACTCTCTATCACTCTCTATCACTCTCTGACACACTCTGACACTCTCTGACACTCTCAGACATTCTCTATCACTCTCTTTCACTCTCTGACTCTCTCTATCACTCTCTGACACTCTCCATCACTCTCTATCACTCTCTTACACTCTCTATCACTCTCTATCACTCTATGACACTCTCTGACACTCTCAGAATCTCTCTCTCACTCTCTGAAACTCTCAGACACTCTCTATCACTCTCTGACACTCTCTATCACTCTCTAACATTCTCATACACTCTCTATCACTCTCTGACACTCTCTATCATTCTCTGACACTCTCTGACACGCTCTATCACTCTCTGACAATCTCTGACACTCTCAGGCACTCTCGATCACTCTCTGAGACTCTCTGACACTCTCAGAAGCTCTCTCTCACTCTCTGACACTCTCAGACTCTCTCTATCACTCTCTGACACTCTCTATCACTCTCTGACACTCTCTATCACTCTCTGACATTCTCAGACACTCTCTATCACTCTCTGACACTCTCTATCACTCTCTGACACTTACGGACACTCTCAGACGCTCTCTGTCACTCTCAGCCGCTCTCTATCAGTCTCTATCACACTCTGACACTCTCTGACACTCTCTATCACTCAAAGACACTCTGTGACACTCTCTATCACTCTCTATCACTCTCTATCACTCTCTATCACTCTCTGACTCTCTCTGACAAACTCAGACACTCTGTGACACACTCTGACACAACCTGACTCTCTCTGACACTCTCTGACACTCTCCATCACTCTCTATCACTCTCTGACACTCTCTGACAATCTCAGAGGCTCTCTATCACACTCCATCACACTCCATCACTTTCTGACACACTCAGAGTCTCTCTATCACTCTCTGAAACTCACTGACACTCTCAGACACTCTCTGTCTCTCTCTGTCACGCTCAGACCCTCTCAGACACTCTCTCTTACTCTCTATCACTCTCTGACACTCTCTGACACTCTCAGAGGCTCTCTATCACTCTCTATCACTCACTGACAATCTCAGACACTCTCTATCACTCTCTGACACTCACTGACACTCTCAGACACTCTCTTTCACTCTCTGTTACTCTCAGACACTGTCTATCACTCTGTGACACTCTCTATCACTCTCTGACACTCTCTATCGCTCTCTGACACTCTCTGACAATCTCAGAGGCTCTCTATCACTCTCTATCACTCTCTGACACTCTCAGACAATCTATATCACTCTCTGACACTCACTGACACTCTCAGACACTCTCTGTCACACTCTGTCACTCTCAGACACTCTCAGACACTCTCTATCACTCTCTATCTCACTCTGACACTCTCTGACACTCTCAGAGGCTCTCTATCACTCTCTATCACTCTCTGACACTCTCTGACACTCTCTGACACTCTCTATCACTCAATGACACTCTGTGACACTCTCTATCTCTCTCTATCACTATCTGACACTCTCTGACATACTCAGACACTCTGTGACACACTCTGACACTTTCTATCACTCTATGACACTCTCTGACGCTCTCTATCACTCTCTATCACTCGCTGACACTCTCTGACGCTCTCAGACACTCTCAGACACTCTCTATCACTCTCAGACACTCTCTATCATGCTCTGACACTCTCTGACACTCTCCATCACTCTATGACACTCTCAGACACTCTCTATCACTCTCTATCACTCTCTGACACTCTCTGACACTCTCTATCACTCAATGACACTCTGTGACACTCTCTATCTCTCTCTATCACTATCTGACACTCTCTGACATACTCAGACACTCTGTGACACATCTGACACTCTCTATCACTCTTTGACACTCTCTGACGCTCTCTATCACTCTCTATCACTCTCTGACACTCTCTGACACTCTCAGACACTCTCAGACACTCTCTATCACTCTCAGACACTCTCTATCACGCTCTGACACTCTCTGACACTCTCCATCACTCTATGACACTCTCTGACACTCTCTATCACCCTCTATCACTCTCTGACACTCTCTGACACCCTCTGACACCCTCTGACACACTCTGAAACTCTCTGACACTATCTGACACACTCTGACAATCTCAGAAGCTCTCTATCACTCTCTATCACTCTCTGACACTCTCCATCACTCTCTGACACTCTCTATCACTCTCTGACTCTCTCAGAGGCTCTCTGTCACTCTCTATCACTCTCTGACAATCTCTATCACTCACTGACACTCTCAGACCCTCTCTTTCACTCTCTGTCACTCTCTGACACTCTCAGACACTCTCAGACACTCTCTATCACTCTCTGAAACTCTCTATCACTCTCTGACACTCTCTATCGCTCTCTGACACTCGCTGACATAATCAATCACTTTCTATCACTCTCTGACACACTCTGACACTCTCTATCACTCTATGACACTCTCTATCACTCTCTATCACTCTCTGACACTCTCTGACACTCTCTATCACTCTCTATCACTCTCTGACGTTCTCTGGCACTCTCTATCACTCAATGACACTCTCTGACACTCTCTATCACTCTCCATCACACTCTGACACACTCTGAAACTCTCAGACATTCTCTTTCACACACCGTATCACTCTCTGACACTCTGTGACACTCTCTATCACTCTCTGACACACTCTATCACTCTCTATCACGCTCTGACACTCTCTGACACTCTCTATCACTCAATGACTCTCTGTGACACTCTCTATCACTCTCTATCACTATCTGACACTCTCTGACACACTCAGACACTCTGTGACACACTCTGACACTCTCTATCACTCTCTATCACTCTCTTACACTCTCTATCACTCTCTGACACTCTCTATCACTCTCTGACACTCTCTATCACTCTAAATCACTCTCTGACACTCTCTAGCACTCTCTGACACTTTCTGACACTCTCAGACACTCTCTGTCACTCTCTAACACTATCTGACACTCTCTATCACTCTCTGACACTCTCTGACACTCTCAGAGGCTCTCTATCACTCTCTATCACTCAGTGACACTCTCAGAAGCTCACTATCACTCTCTGACACTCACTGACACTCTCAGACACTCTCTTTCACTCTCTGTCACTCTCAGACTCTCTCAGACGCTCTCTATCACTCTCTGACACTCTCTATCACTCTCTGAAACTCTCTGACACACTCAATCACTCTTTATCACTCTCTGACGCACTCTGACACTCTCTGTCACTCCATGACACTCTCTGACACATCTATCACTCTCTATCAGTCTCTGACACACTCTAACACTATCTGACACTCTCAGACATTCTCTATCACTCTCTTTCACTCTCTGACTCTCTCTATCACTCTCTGACACTCTCCATCACTCTCTATCACTCTCTTACACTCTCTAACACTCTCTGTCACTCTCAGACACTCTCTATCACTCTGACACTCTCTATCACTCTCTGACACTCTCTTTCGCTCTCTGACACACTCTGACACACTCTGACACTTTCTGACACTCTCAGACACTCTCTATCACTCTCTATCACTCTCTATCACTCTATGACACTCTCTGACACTCTCAGAATCTCTCTCTCACTCTCTGAAAATCTCAGACACTCTCTCTTACTCTCTATCACTCTCTGACACTCTCTGACACTCTCAGAGGCTCTCTATCACTCTCTATCACTCACTGACAATCTCAGACACTCTCTATCACTCTGTGACACTCACTGACACTCTCAGACACTCTCTTTCACTCTCTGTTACTCTCAGACACTGTCTATCACTCTGTGACACTCTCTATCACTCTCTGACACTCTCTATCGCTCTCTGACACTCTCTGACAATCTCAGAGGCTCTCTATCACTCTCTATCACTCTCTATCACTCTCTGACACTCTCAGACAATCTATATCACTCTCTGACACTCACTGACACTCTCAGACACTCTCTGTCACACTCTGTCACTCTCAGACACTCTCAGACACTCTCTATCACTCTCTATCTCACTCTGACACTCTCTGACACTCTCAGAGGCTCTCTATCACTCTCTATCACTCTCTGACAGTCTCTGACACTCTCTATCACTCTCTATCACTATCTGACACTCTCTGACACACTCAGACACTCTGTGACACACTCTGACACTCTCTATCACTCTCTGACACTCTCAATCGCTCTCTGAAACTCTCTGACACACTCAATCACTCTTTATCACTCTCTGACGCACTCTGACACTCTCTGTCACTCCATGACACTCTCTGACACTCTCTATCACTCTCTATCACTCTCTGACACACTCTGACACTCTCTGACACTCTCAGACATTCTCTATCACTCTCTTTCACTCTCTGACTCTCTCTATCACTCTCTGACACTCTCCATCACTCTCTATCACTCTCTTACACTCTCTATCACTCTCTATCACTCTATGACACTCTCTGACACTCTCAGAATCTCTCTCTCACTCTCTGAAACTCTCAGACACTCTCTATCACTCTCTGACACTCTCTATCACTCTCTAACATTCTCATACACTCTCTATCACTCTCTGACACTCTCTATCATTCTCTGACACTCTCTGACACGCTCTATCACTCTCTGACACTCTCTGACACTCTCAGGCACTCTCGATCACTCTCTGAGACTCTCTGACACTCTCAGAAGCTCTCTCTCACTCTCTGACACTCTCAGACTCTCTCTATCACTCTCTGACACTCTCTATCACTCTCTGACACTCTCTATCACTCTCTGACATTCTCAGACACTCTCTATCACTCTCTGACACTCTCTATCACTCTCTGACACTTACGGACACTCTCAGACGCTCTCTGTCACTCTCAGCCGCTCTCTATCAGTCTCTATCACACTCTGACACTCTCTGACACTCTCTATCACTCAAAGACACTCTGTGACACTCTCTATCACTCTCTATCACTCTCTATCACTCTCTATCACTCTCTGACTCTCTCTGACAAACTCAGACACTCTGTGACACACTCTGACACAACCTGACTCTCTCTGACACTCTCTGACACTCTCCATCACTCTCTATCACTCTCTGACACTCTCTGACAATCTCAGAGGCTCTCTATCACACTCCATCACACTCCATCACTTTCTGACACACTCAGAGTCTCTCTATCACTCTCTGAAACTCACTGACACTCTCAGACACTCTCTGTCTCTCTCTGTCACGCTCAGACCCTCTCAGACACTCTCTCTTACTCTCTATCACTCTCTGACACTCTCTGACACTCTCAGAGGCTCTCTATCACTCTCTATCACTCACTGACAATCTCAGACACTCTCTATCACTCTCTGACACTCACTGACACTCTCAGACACTCTCTTTCACTCTCTGTTACTCTCAGACACTGTCTATCACTCTGTGACACTCTCTATCACTCTCTGACACTCTCTATCGCTCTCTGACACTCTCTGACAATCTCAGAGGCTCTCTATCACTCTCTATCACTCTCTGACACTCTCAGACAATCTATATCACTCTCTGACACTCACTGACACTCTCAGACACTCTCTGTCACACTCTGTCACTCTCAGACACTCTCAGACACTCTCTATCACTCTCTATCTCACTCTGACACTCTCTGACACTCTCAGAGGCTCTCTATCACTCTCTATCACTCTCTGACACTCTCTGACACTCTCTGACACTCTCTATCACTCAATGACACTCTGTGACACTCTCTATCTCTCTCTATCACTATCTGACACTCTCTGACATACTCAGACACTCTGTGACACACTCTGACACTTTCTATCACTCTATGACACTCTCTGACGCTCTCTATCACTCTCTATCACTCGCTGACACTCTCTGACGCTCTCAGACACTCTCAGACACTCTCTATCACTCTCAGACACTCTCTATCATGCTCTGACACTCTCTGACACTCTCCATCACTCTATGACACTCTCAGACACTCTCTATCACTCTCTATCACTCTCTGACACTCTCTGACACTCTCTATCACTCAATGACACTCTGTGACACTCTCTATCTCTCTCTATCACTATCTGACACTCTCTGACATACTCAGACACTCTGTGACACATCTGACACTCTCTATCACTCTTTGACACTCTCTGACGCTCTCTATCACTCTCTATCACTCTCTGACACTCTCTGACACTCTCAGACACTCTCAGACACTCTCTATCACTCTCAGACACTCTCTATCACGCTCTGACACTCTCTGACACTCTCCATCACTCTATGACACTCTCTGACACTCTCTATCACCCTCTATCACTCTCTGACACTCTCTGACACCCTCTGACACCCTCTGACACACTCTGAAACTCTCTGACACTATCTGACACACTCTGACAATCTCAGAAGCTCTCTATCACTCTCTATCACTCTCTGACACTCTCCATCACTCTCTGACACTCTCTATCACTCTCTGACTCTCTCAGAGGCTCTCTGTCACTCTCTATCACTCTCTGACAATCTCTATCACTCACTGACACTCTCAGACCCTCTCTTTCACTCTCTGTCACTCTCTGACACTCTCAGACACTCTCAGACACTCTCTATCACTCTCTGAAACTCTCTATCACTCTCTGACACTCTCTATCGCTCTCTGACACTCGCTGACATAATCAATCACTTTCTATCACTCTCTGACACACTCTGACACTCTCTATCACTCTATGACACTCTCTATCACTCTCTATCACTCTCTGACACTCTCTGACACTCTCTATCACTCTCTATCACTCTCTGACGTTCTCTGGCACTCTCTATCACTCAATGACACTCTCTGACACTCTCTATCACTCTCCATCACACTCTGACACACTCTGAAACTCTCAGACATTCTCTTTCACACACCGTATCACTCTCTGACACTCTGTGACACTCTCTATCACTCTCTGACACACTCTATCACTCTCTATCACGCTCTGACACTCTCTGACACTCTCTATCACTCAATGACTCTCTGTGACACTCTCTATCACTCTCTATCACTATCTGACACTCTCTGACACACTCAGACACTCTGTGACACACTCTGACACTCTCTATCACTCTCTATCACTCTCTTACACTCTCTATCACTCTCTGACACTCTCTATCACTCTCTGACACTCTCTATCACTCTAAATCACTCTCTGACACTCTCTAGCACTCTCTGACACTTTCTGACACTCTCAGACACTCTCTGTCACTCTCTAACACTATCTGACACTCTCTATCACTCTCTGACACTCTCTGACACTCTCAGAGGCTCTCTATCACTCTCTATCACTCAGTGACACTCTCAGAAGCTCACTATCACTCTCTGACACTCACTGACACTCTCAGACACTCTCTTTCACTCTCTGTCACTCTCAGACTCTCTCAGACGCTCTCTATCACTCTCTGACACTCTCTATCACTCTCTGAAACTCTCTGACACACTCAATCACTCTTTATCACTCTCTGACGCACTCTGACACTCTCTGTCACTCCATGACACTCTCTGACACATCTATCACTCTCTATCAGTCTCTGACACACTCTAACACTATCTGACACTCTCAGACATTCTCTATCACTCTCTTTCACTCTCTGACTCTCTCTATCACTCTCTGACACTCTCCATCACTCTCTATCACTCTCTTACACTCTCTAACACTCTCTGTCACTCTCAGACACTCTCTATCACTCTGACACTCTCTATCACTCTCTGACACTCTCTTTCGCTCTCTGACACACTCTGACACACTCTGACACTTTCTGACACTCTCAGACACTCTCTATCACTCTCTATCACTCTCTATCACTCTATGACACTCTCTGACACTCTCAGAATCTCTCTCTCACTCTCTGAAACTCTCAGACACTCTCTCTTACTCTCTATCACTCTCTGACACTCTCTGACACTCTCAGAGGCTCTCTATCACTCTCTATCACTCACTGACAATCTCAGACACTCTCTATCACTCTGTGACACTCACTGACACTCTCAGACACTCTCTTTCACTCTCTGTTACTCTCAGACACTGTCTATCACTCTGTGACACTCTCTATCACTCTCTGACACTCTCTATCGCTCTCTGACACTCTCTGACAATCTCAGAGGCTCTCTATCACTCTCTATCACTCTCTATCACTCTCTGACACTCTCAGACAATCTATATCACTCTCTGACACTCACTGACACTCTCAGACACTCTCTGTCACACTCTGTCACTCTCAGACACTCTCAGACACTCTCTATCACTCTCTATCTCACTCTGACACTCTCTGACACTCTCAGAGGCTCTCTATCACTCTCTATCACTCTCTGACAGTCTCTGACACTCTCTATCACTCAATGACACTCTGTGACACTCTCTATCTCTCTCTGACACTCTCTGACAATCTCAGAGGCTCTCTATCACTCTCTATCACTCTCTGACACTCACTGACACTCACTGACACTCTCAGACACTCTCTGTCACACTCTGTCACTCTCAGACACTCTCAGACACTCTCTCTCACTCTCTATCTCACTCTGACACTCTCTGACACTCTCAGAGGCTCTCTATCACTCTCTTTCACTCTCTGACACTCTCTATCACGCTCTGACACTCTCTGACACTCTCCATCACTCTATGACAATCTCAGACACTCTCTATCACTCTCTATCACTCTCTGACACTCTCTGACACTCTCTATCACTCAATGACACTCTGTGACACTCTCTATCTCTCTCTATCACTATCTGACACTCTCTGACATACTCAGACACTCTGTGACACACTCTGACACTCTCTATCACTCTATGACACTCTCTGACGCTCTCTATCACTCTCTATCACTCTCTGACACTCTCTGACGCTCTCAGACACTCTCAGACACTCTCTATCACTCTCAGACACTCTCTATCACGCTCTGACACTCTCTGAAACTCTCCATCACTCTATGACACTCTCTGACACTCTCTATCACCCTCTATCACTCTCTGACACTCTCTGACACCCTCTGACACACTCTGACACACTCTGAAACTCTCTGACACTATCTGACACACTCTGACACTCTCAGAAGCTCTCTATCACTCTCTATCACTCTCTGACACTCTCCATCACTCTCTGACACTCTCTATCACTCTCTGACACTCTCAGAGGCTCTCTGTCACTCTCTATCACTCTCTGACACTCTCTATCACTCACTGACACTCTCAGACCCTCTCTTTCACTCTCTGTCACTCTCAGACACTCTCAGACACTCTCTATCACTCTCTGAAACTCTCTATCACTCTCTGACACTCTCTATCGCTCACTGACACTCGCTGACATAATCAATCACTTTCTATCACTCTCTGACACACTCTGACACTCTCTATCACTCTATGACACTCTCTATCACTCTCTATCACTCTCTGACACTCTCTGACACTCTCTGACACTCTCTATCACTCTCTATCACTCTCTGACGCTCTCTGGCACTCTCTATCACTCAATGACACTCTCTGACACTCTCTATCACTCTCCATCACACTCTGACACACTCTGACACACTCTGACACTCTCAGACATTCTCTTTCACACACCGTATCACTCTCTGACACTCTGTGACACTCTCTATCACTCTCTGACACACTCTATCACTCTCTATCACGCTCTGACACTCTCTGACACACTCAGACACTCTGTGACACACTCTGACACTCTCTATCACTCTCTATCACTCTCTTACACTCTCTATCACTCTCTGACACTCTCTATCACTCTCTGACACTCTCTATCAATCTATATCACTCTCTGACACTCTCTAGCACTCTCTGACACTTTCTGACACTCTCAGACACTCTCTAACACTATCTGACACTCTCTATCACTCTCTGACACTCTCTGACACTCTCAGAGGCTCTCTATCACTCTCTATCACTCAGTGACACTCTCAGACGCTCACTATCACTCTCTGACACTCACTGACACTCTCAGACACTCTCTTTCACTCTCTGTCACTCTCAGACTCTCTCAGACGCTCTCTATCACTCTCTGACACTCTCTATCACTCTCTGACACTCTCAATCGCTCTCTGAAACTCTCTGACACACTCAATCACTCTTTATCCCTCTCTGACGCACTCTATCACAGTCTGACACTGTCTGACACTCTCTATCTCTCAATGACACACTCTGAAACTCTCTATCACTCGCTATCACTCTCTATCAAACTCTGACACTCACTGACACTCTCAGACACTCGCTGTAACTCTCAGACACTCTCTGTCACTCTCAGACACTCTCTATCACTCTGTGACACTCTCTATCACTCTCTGACACTCTCTTTCGCTCTCTGACACTCTCTGACACACTCTGACACTTTCTGACACTCTCAGACACTCTCTATCACTCTCTATCACTCTATGACACTCTCTGACACTCTCAGAATCTCTCTCTCACTCTCTGAAACTCTCAGACACTCTCTATCACTCTCTGACACTCTCTATCACTCTCTGACATTCTCATACACTCTCTATCACTCTCTGACACTCTCTATCATTCTCTGACACTCTCTGACACTGTCTATCACTCTCTGACACTCTCTGACACTCTCAGACACTCTCTATCACTCTCTGACACTCTCTGACACTCTCTGACACTCTCAGAATCTCTCTCTCACTCTCTGACACTCTCAGACTCTCTCTATCACTCTCTGACACTCTCTATCACTCTCTGACATTCTCAGACACTCTCTATCACTCTCTGACACTCTCTATCACTCTCTGACACTTACGGACACTCTCAGACGCTCTCTGTCACTCTCAGCCTCTCTCTATCAGTCTCTATCACTCTCTGACACTCTCTGACACTCTCTAACACTCAAAGACACTCTGTGACACTCTCTATCACTCTCTATCACTCTCTGACTCTCTCTGACAAACTCAGACACTCTGTGACAAACTCTGACACAACCTGACTCTCTCTGACACTCTCTGACACTCTCCATCACTCTCTATCACTCTCTGACACTCTCTGACAATCTCAGAGGCTCTCTATCACACTCCATCACACTCCATCACTCTCTGACACACTCAGAGACTCTCTATCACTCTCTGAAACTCACTGACACTCTCAGACACTCTCTGTCTCTCTCTGTCACTCTCAGACCCTCTCAGTCACTCTCTCTTACTCTCTATCACTCTCTGACACTCTCTGACACTCTCAGAGGCTCTCTATCACTCTCTATCACTCTCTGTTACTCTCAGACACTGTCTATCACTCTGTGACACTCTCTATCACTCTCTGACACTCTCTATCGCTCTCTGACACTCTCTGACAATCTCAGAGGCTCTCTATCACTCTCTATCACTCTCTATCACTCTCTGACACTCTCAGACAATCTATATCACTCTCTGAAACTCACTGACACTCTCAGACACTCTCTGTCACACTCTGTCACTCTCAGACACTCTCAGACACTCTCTATCACTCTCTATCTCACTCTGACACTCTCTGACACTCTCAGAGGCTCTCTATCACTCTCTATCACTCTCTATCACTCTCTGACACTCTCTGACACTCTCTATCACTCAATGACACTCTGTGACACTCTCTATCTCTCTCTATCACTATCTGACACTCTCTGACATACTCAGACACTCTGTGACACACTCTGACACTCTCTATCACTCTATGACACTCTCTGACGCTCTCTACCACACTCTATCACTCTCTGACACTCTCTGACACTCTCAGACACTCTCAGACACTCTCTATCACTCTCAGACACTCTCTATCACGCTCTGACACTCTCTGACACTCTCCATCACTCTATGCCACTCTCAGACACTCTCTATCACTCTCTATCACTCTCTGACACTCTCTGACACTCTCTATCACTCAATGACACTCTGTGACACTCTCTATCTCTCTCTATCACTATCTGACACTCTCTGACATACTCAGACACTCTGTGACACACTCTGACACTCTCTATCAATCTATGACACTCTCTGACGCTCTCTATCACTCTCTATCACTCTCTGACACTCTCTGACGCTCTCAGACACTCTCAGACACTCTCTATCACTCTCAGACACTCTCTATCACGCTCTGACACTCTCTGACACTCTCCATCACTCTATGCCACTCTCAGACACTCTCTATCACTCTCTGACACTCTCTGACACTCTCTATCACTCAATGACACTCTGTGACACTCTCTATCTCTCTCTATCACTATCTGACACTCTCTGACACACTCAGACACTCTGTGACACACTCTGACACTCTCTATCACTCTATGACACTCTCTGACGCTCTCTATCACTCTCTATCACTCTCTGACACTCTCTGACGCTCTCAGACACTCTCAGACACTCTCTATCACGCTCTGACACTCTCTGACACTCTCCATCACTCTATGCCACTCTCAGACACTCTCTATCACTCTCTATCACTCTCTGACACTCTCTGACACTCTCTATCACTCAATGACACTCTGTGACACTCTCTATCTCTCTCTATCACTATCTGACACTCTCTGACACACTCAGACACTCTGTGACACACTCTGACACTCTCTATCACTCTATGACACTCTCTGACGCTCTCTATCACTCTCTATCACTCTCTGACACTCTCTGACGCTCTCAGACACTCTCAGACACTCTCTATCACTCTCAGACACTCTCTATCACGCTCTGACACTCTCTGACACTCTCCATCACTCTATGCCACTCTCAGACACTCTCTATCACTCTCTATCACTCTCTGACACTCTCTGACACTCTCTATCACTCAATGACACTCTGTGACACTCTCTATCTCTCTCTATCACTATCTGACACTCTCTGACACACTCAGACACTCTGTGACACACTCTGACACTCTCTATCACTCTATGACACTCTCTGACGCTCTCTATCACTCTCTATCACTCTCTGACACTCTCTGACGCTCTCAGACACTCTCAGACACTCTCTATCACGCTCTGACACTCTCTGACACTCTCCATCACTCTATGACACTCTCAGACACTCTCTATCACTCTCTATCACTCTCTATCACTCTCTATCACTCTCTGACACTCTCTGGCGCTCTCAGACACTCTCAGACACTCTTTATCACTCTCAGACACTCTCTATCACGCTCTGACACTCTCTGACACTCTCCATCACTCTATGACACTCTCTGACACTCTCTATCACCCTCTATCACTCTCTGACACTCTGACACTCTCTGACACCCTCTGACACACTCTGACACACTCTGAAACTCTCTGACACTATTTGACACACTCTGACACTCTCAGAAGCTCTCTCTCACTCTCTATCACTCTCTGACACTCTCCATCACTCTCTGACACTCTCTATCACTCTCTGACACTCTCAGAGGCTCTCTGTCACTCTCTATCACTCTCTGACAATCTCTATCACTCACTGACACTCTCATACCCTCTCTTTCACTCTCTGTCACTTTCAGACACTCTCAGGCACTCTCTATCACTCTCTGAAACTCTCTATCACTCTCTGACACTCTCTATCGCTCACTGACACTCGCTGACATAAGCAATCACTTTCTATCACTCTCTGACACACTCTGACACTCTCTATCACTCTATGACACTCTCTATCACTCTCTAGCACTCTCTGACACTCTCTGACACTCTCTATCACTCTCTATCACTCTCTGACGCACTCTGGCACTCTCTATCACTCAATGACACTCTCTGACACTCTCTATCACTCTCCATCACACTCTGACACACTCTGACACACTCTGACACTCTCAGACATTCTCTTTCACACACCGTATCACTCTCTGACACTCTGTGACTCTCTCTATCACTCTTTGACACACTCTATCACTCTCTATCACTCTCTATCACGCTCTGACACTCTCGGACACTCTCTATCACTCTCTATCACTCTCTGACACTCTCTGACACTCTCTGACACTCTCTATCACTCAATGACACTCTGTGACACTCTCTATCTCTCTCTATCACTATCTGACACTCTCTGACACACTCAGACACTCTGTGACACACTCTGACACTCTCTATCACTCTATGACACTCTCTGACGCTCTCTATCACTCTCTATCACTCTCTGACACTCTCTGACGCTCTCAGACACTCTCAGACACTCTCTATCACTCTCAGACACTCTCTATCACGCTCTGACACTCTCTGACACTCTCCATCACTCTATGCCACTCTCAGACACTCTCTATCACTCTCTATCACTCTCTGACACTCTCTGACACTCTCTATCACTCAATGACACTCTGTGACACTCTCTATCTCTCTCTATCACTATCTGACACTCTCTGACACACTCAGACACTCTGTGACACACTCTGACACTCTCTATCACTCTATGACACTCTCTGACGCTCTCTATCACTCTCTATCACTCTCTGACACTCTCTGACGCTCTCAGACACTCTCAGACACTCTCTATCACGCTCTGACACTCTCTGACACTCTCCATCACTCTATGACACTCTCAGACACTCTCTATCACTCTCTATCACTCTCTATCACTCTCTATCACTCTCTGACACTCTCTGGCGCTCTCAGACACTCTCAGACACTCTTTATCACTCTCAGACACTCTCTATCACGCTCTGACACTCTCTGACACTCTCCATCACTCTATGACACTCTCTGACACTCTCTATCACCCTCTATCACTCTCTGACACTCTGACACTCTCTGACACCCTCTGACACACTCTGACACACTCTGAAACTCTCTGACACTATTTGACACACTCTGACACTCTCAGAAGCTCTCTCTCACTCTCTATCACTCTCTGACACTCTCCATCACTCTCTGACACTCTCTATCACTCTCTGACACTCTCAGAGGCTCTCTGTCACTCTCTATCACTCTCTGACAATCTCTATCACTCACTGACACTCTCATACCCTCTCTTTCACTCTCTGTCACTTTCAGACACTCTCAGGCACTCTCTATCACTCTCTGAAACTCTCTATCACTCTCTGACACTCTCTATCGCTCTCTGACACTCGCTGACATAAGCAATCACTTTCTATCACTCTCTGACACACTCTGACACTCTCTATCACTCTATGACACTCTCTATCACTCTCTAGCACTCTCTGACACTCTCTGACACTCTCTATCACTCTCTATCACTCTCTGACGCACTCTGGCACTCTCTATCACTCAATGACACTCTCTGACACTCTCTATCACTCTCCATCACACTCTGACACACTCTGACACACTCTGACACTCTCAGACATTCTCTTTCACACACCGTATCACTCTCTGACACTCTGTGACTCTCTCTATCACTCTCTGACACACTCTATCACTCTCTATCACTCTCTATCACGCTCTGACACTCTCGGACACTCTCTATCACTCTCTATCACTCTCTGACACTCTCTGACACTCTCTGACACTCTCTATCTCTCAATGACTCTCTGTGACACTCTCTATCACTCTCTATCACTATCTGACACTCTCTGACTCACTCAGACACTCTGTGACACACTCTGACACTCTCTACCACTCTATGACACTCTCTGACACTCTCTATCACTCTCTATCACTCTCTATCACTCTCTGACACTCTCTGACGCTCTCAGACACTCTCAGACAATCTCTATCACTCTCAGACACTCTCTATCACGCTCTGACACTCTCTGACGCTCTCAGACACACTCAATCACTCTCTATCACTCTCTGACACTCTCTAACATTATTCATCACTCTCTGACACACTCTGACACTCTCTGAAACTCTCTGACACTCTCTATCACTCTCTATCACTCTCTGACACTCTCCATCACTCTCTGACTTTCTCTGACACTCTCTATCACACTCTGACACTCTCTGACACTCTCTATCACTCAATGACACACTCTGAAACTCTCTGTCACTCTCTATCACTTTCTATCACTCTCTGACACTCACTGACACTCTCAGACACTCTCATATACTCTCTCTAACTCTCTGACACTCTCTAACACTGTCTATCACTCTCTGACACTCTCTATCACTCTCTGACACTCTCTATCACTCTCTATCACTCTCTGACACTCTCTGATACTCTCTATCACTCTATATCACTCTCTGACACTTTCTGACACTCTCTGTCACTCTCTGACACTCTCTAACACTCTCAGACTCTCTCTATCTCTCTCTATCACTCTCTGACAATCTCTATCACTCTCTATCACTGTCTGACACTCTCTATCACTCTCTGACACTCTCTATCACTCTCTGAAACTCTCTGACACTCTCCATCACTCAAAACACTCTCTGACATCTCTATCACTCTCCATCACTCTCTGACACACTCTGACACTCTCAGACACTCTCTATCACTCTTTATCACTCTTTATCACTCTCTGACACTCTCTGACACTCTCTGAATCTCTCTGACACTCTCCATCACTCAATGACACTCTCTGACACTCTCTATCACTCTCTGACACTCACTGAAACTCTCAGACACTCTCTGTCACTCTCTGTCACTCGCAGACACGCTCAGACACTCTCTATCACTCTCTGACACTCTCTACCACTCTCTGACACTCTCTGACACTCTCTATCACTCTCTGACACTCTCTATCACTCTCTGACACTCTCTATCGCTCTCTGACACTCTCACATACTCTGACACTCTCTGACACTCTCAGACATTCTCTTTCACACACCGTATCACTCTCTGACACTCTGTGACTCTCTCTATCACTCTCTGACACACTCTATCACTCTCTATAACTCTCTATCATGCTCTGACACTCTCGGACACTCTCTATCACTCTCTATCACTCTCTATCACTCTCTGACACTCTCTGACACTCTCTATCACTCAATGACTCTCTGTGACACTCTCTATCACTCTCTATCACTATCTGACACTCTCTGACACACTCAGACACTCTGTGACACACTCTGACACTCTCTATCACTCTATGACACTCTCTGACACTCTCTATCACTCTCTATCACTCTCTGACACTCTCTGACACTCTCTGACGCTCTCAGACACTCTCAGACACTCTCTATCACTCTCAGACACTCTCTATCACGCTCTGACACTCTCTGACGCTCTCAGACACACTCAATCACTCTCTATCACTCTCTGACACTCTCTAACATTATTCATCACTCTCTGACACTCTCTGAAACTCTCTGACACTCTCTATCACTCACTGTCACTCTCTGACACTCTCCATCACTCTCTGACTTTCTCTGACACTCTCTATCACACTCTGACACTCTCTGACACTCTCTATCACTCAATGACACACTCTGAAACTCTCTGTCACTCTCTATCACTTTCTATCACTCTCTGATACTCACTGACACTCTCTATCACTCTCTATCACTCTCTGACACTCACTGAAACTCTCAGACACTCTCTGTCACTCTCTGTCACTCTCAGACACGCTCAGACACTCTCTATCACTCTCTGACACTCTCTACCACTCTCTGACACTCTCTATCACTCTCTGACACTCTCTATCGCTCTCTGACACTCTCACATACTCTGACACTCTCTGACACTCACAGAGACTTTCTCTTACTCTCTGAGACTCTCAGACACTTTCTATCACTCTCTGACACTCTCTATCACTCTCTGACACTCTCTGACACTCTCTACCACTCTCTGACACTCTCTGACACTCTCTATCACTCAATGACACTCTGTGACACTCTCTATCACTCTCTATCACTATCTGACACTCTCTGACATACTCAGACACTCTGTGACACACTCTGACACTCTCTATCACTCTATGACACTCTCTATCACCCTCCGACACCCTCTGACACCCTCTGACACCCTCTGACAGACTCTGACACACTCTGACACTCTCAGAATCTCTCTATCACTCTCTGACACTCTCTGACACTCTCCATCACTCTCTGACACTCTCTATCACTCTCTGACACTCTCTGACACTCTCAGAGGCTCTCTGTCACTCTCTATCACTCTCTGACACTCTCAGACACTCTCTATCACTCTCTGACACTCACTGACTCTCTCAGACACTCTCTATCACTCTCTGACACTCTCTGACACTCTCTATCACTCTCTGACACTCTCTGACACTCTCTATCACTCAATGACACTCTGTGACACTCTCTATCACTCTCTATCACTGTCTGACACTCTCTGACATACTCAGACACTCTGTGACACACTCTGACACTCTCTATCACTCTATGACACTCTCTATCACCCTCCGACACCCTCTGACACCCTCTGACACCCTCTGACACACTCTGACACACTCTGACACACTCTGACACACTCTGAAACTCTCTGACACTATCTGAAACACTCTGACACTCTCAGAATCTCTCTATCACTCTCTATCACTCTCTGACACTCTCCATCACTCTCTGACACTCTCTGACACTCTCTTACATTATTCATCACTCTCTGACACACTCTGACACTCTCTGAAACTCTCTGACACTCTCTCTCACTCTCTGACTTTCTCTGACACTCTCTATCACACTCTGACACTCTCTGACACTCTCTATCACTCAATGACACACTCTGAAACTCTCTGTCACTCTCTATCACTTTCTATCACTCTCTGACACTCACTGACACTCTCAGACACCCTCATACACTCTCTCTAACTCTCTGACACTCTCTATCACTGTCTATCACTCTCTGACACTCTCTATCACTCTCTGACACTCTCTATCACTCTCTATCACTCTCTGACACTCTCTGATACTCTCTATCACTCTCTATCACTCTCTGACACTTTCTGACACTCTCTGAAACTCTCTGACACTCTCTATCACTCTCTCTCACTCTCTGACACTCTCCATCACTCTCTGACTTTCTCTGACACTCTCTATCACACTCTGACACTCTCTGACACTCTCTATCACTCAATGACACACTCTGAAACTCTCTGTCACTCTCTATCACTTTCTATCACTCTCTGACACTCACTGACACTCTCAGACACCCTCATACACTCTCTCTAACTCTCTGACACTCTCTATCACTGTCTATCACTCTCTGACACTCTCTACCACTCTCTGACACTCTCTGACACTCTCTATCACTCAATGACACTCTGTGACACTCTCTATCACTCTCTATCACTATCTGACACTCTCTGACATACTCAGACACTCTGTGACACACTCTGACACTCTCTATCACACTATGACACTCTCTATCACCCTCCGACACCCTCTGACACCCTCTGACAGACTCTGACAGACTCTGACACACTCTGACACACTCTGACACACTCTGACACACTCTGAAACTCTCTGACACTATCTGACACACTCTGACACTCTCAGAATCTCTCTATCACTCTCTATCACTCTCTGACACTCTCCATCACTCTCTGACACTCTCTATCACTCTCTGACACTCTCTGACACTCTCAGAGGCTCTCTGTCACTCTCTATCACTCTCTGACACTCTCAGACACTCTCTATCACTCTCTGACACTCACTGACTCTCTCAGACACTCTCTATCACTCTCTGACACTCTCTGACACTCTCTATCACTCTCTATCACTCTCTGACACTCTCTGACACTCTCTATCACTATCTGACACTCTCTGACATACTCAGACACTCTGTGACACACTCTGACACTCTCTATCACTCTATGACACTCTCTATCACCCTCCGACACCCTCTGACACCCTCTGACACCCTCTGACACACTCTGACACACTCTGACACACTCTGAAACTCTCTGACACTATCTGAAACACTCTGACACTCTCAGAATCTCTCTATCACTCTATATCACTCTCTGACACTCTCCATCACTCTCTGACACTCTCTGACACTCTCTAACATTATTCATCGCTCTCTGACACACTCTGACACTCTCTGAAACTCTCTGACACTCTCTATCACTCTCTCTCACTCTCTGACACTATCCATCACTCTCTGACTTTCTCTGACACTCTCTATCACACTCTGACACACTCTGACACTCTCTATCACTCAATGACACACTCTGAAACTCTCTGTCACTCTCTATCATTTTCTATAACTCTCTGACACTCACTGACACTCTCAGACACCCTCATACACTCTCTCTAACTCTCTGACACTCTCTATCACTGTCTATCACTCTCTGACACTCTCTATCACTCTCTGACACTCTCTATCACTCTCTATCACTCTCTGACACTCTCTGATACTCTCTATCACTCTCTATCACTCTCTGACACTTTCTGACACTCTCTGTCACTCTCTGACATTCTCTAACACTCTCAGACTCTCTCTATCTCTCTCTATCACTCTCTGACAATCTCTATCACTCTCTATCACTGTCTGACACTCTCTATCACTGTCTGACACTCTCTATCACTCTCTGAAACTCTCTGACACTCTCCATCACTCAATGACACTCTCTGACATCTCTATCACTCTCCATCACTCTCTGACACTCTCTGACACTCTCAGACACTCTCTATCACTCTTTATCACTCTTTATCACTCTCTGACACTCTCTGACACTCTCTGAATCTCTCTGACACTCTCCATCACTCAATGACACTCTCTGACACTCTCTATCACTCTCTTTCACTCTCTGACACTCACTGAAACTCTCAGACACTCTCTGTCACTCTCTGTCACTCTCTGTCACTCTCAGACACGCTCAGACACTCTCTATCACTCTCTGACACTCTCTACCACTCTCTGACACTCTCTATTACTCTCTGACACTCTCTATCGCTCTCTGACACTCTCACATACTCTGACACTCTCTGACACTCTCAGACACTCTCTATCACTCTCTATCACTCTCTGACACTCACAGAAACTTTCTCTCACTCTCTGAGACTCTCAGACACTTTCTATCACTCTCTGACACTCTCTATCACTCTCTGACATTCTCAGACACTCTCTATCACTCTCTGACACTCTCTGACACTCTCTATCACTCAATGACACTCTGTGACACTCTCTATCACTCTCTATCACTATCTGACACTCTCTGACATACTCAGACACTCTGTGACACACTCTGACACTCTCTATCACTCTATGACACTCTCTATCACCCTCCGACACCCTCCGACACCCTCTGACACCCTCTGACACCCTCTGACACCCTCTGACACACTCTGACACACTCTGACACACTCTGACACTCTCAGAATCTCTCTATCACTCTCTATCACTCTCTGACACTCTCCATCACTCTCTGACACTCTCTATCACTCTCTGACACTCTCTGACACTCTCAGAGGCTCTCTGTCACTCTCTATCACTCTCTGACACTCTCAGACACTCTCTATCACTCTCTGACACTCACTGACTCTCTCAGACCCTCTCTTTCACTCTCTGAAACTCTCTATCACTCTCTGACACTCTCTATCACTCTCTGACACTCTCTGACACTCTCTATCACTCTCTATCACTCTCTGATGCTCTCTGGCACTCTCTATCACTCAATGACACTCTCTGACACTCTCTATCACTCTCCATCACTCTCTGACACTCTCCCACACACTCTGACACTCTCAGACACTCTCTTTCACACTCCGTATCACTCTCTGACAGTCTGTGACACACTCTATCACTCTCTGACACTCTCTATCACTCTCTGACACTCTCTGACACTCTCTATCACTCTCTATCACTCTCTATCACTCTCTATCACTCTCTGACAATCTCTGACACTCTCTATCACTCTCTGATCCTCTCTGGCACTCTCTATCACTCAATGACTCTCTGTGACACTCTCTATCACTCTCTATCACTATCTGACACTCTCTGAAACACTCAGACACTCTGTGACACACTCTGACACTCTCTATCACTCTATGACACTCTCTGACGCTCTCTATCACTCTCTGACACTCTCTATCACGCTCTGACACTCTCTGACGCTCTCAGACACACTCAATCACTCTCTATCACTCTCTGACACTCTCTGACACTCTCTAACATTCTTCATCACACTCTGACACACTCTGACACTCTCTGACACTCTCTGACTCTCTCTATCACTCTCTATCACTCTCTATCACTCTCTGACACACTCTATCACACTCTGACACTCTCTGACACTCTCTATCACTCAATGACTCACTCTGAAACTCTCTGTCACTCTCTATCACTCTCTGACACACACTGACACACTCAGACACTCTCATACACTCTCTCTAACTCTCTGACACTCTCTATCACTCTCTGACACTCTCTATCGCTCTCTAACACTCTCTTTCACTTCTCTGATACTCTCTATCACTCTCTATCACTCTCTGACACTTTCTGACACTCTCTATCACTCTCTGACACTCTCTAACACTCTCAGACTCTCTCTATCTCTCTCTATCACTCTCTGACAATCTCTATCACTCTCTATCATTGTCTGACACTCTCTATCACTCTCTGACACTCTCTATCACTGTCTGAAACTCTCTGATACTCTCCATCACTCAATAACACTCTCTGACATCTCTATCACTCTCCATCACTCTCTGACATTCTCAGACACTCTCAGACACTCTCTATCACTCTTTATCACTCTTTATCAGTCTCTGACACTCTCTGACACTCTCTGAATCTCTCTGAATCTCTCTGACACTCTCTATCACACTCTGACACTCTCTATCACGCTCTGACACTCTCTGACGCTCTCAGACACACTCAATCACTCTCTATCACTCTCTGACACACTCTGACACTCTCTGACCCTCTCTATCACTCTCTATCACTCTCTGACACTCTCTATCACTCTCTGACATACTCTGACACACTCTATGACACTCTGACACTCTCTGACACTCTCTATCACTCAATGACTCACTCTGAAACTCTCTGTCACTCTCTATCACTATCTGACACTCTCTGACATACTCAGACACTCTGTGACACACTCTGACACTCTCTATCACTCTATGACACTCTCTATCACCCTCCGACACCCTCCGACACCCTCTGACACCCTCTGACACCCTCTGACACCCTCTGACACACTCTGACACACTCTGACACACTCTGACACTCTCAGAATCTCTCTATCACTCTCTATCACTCTCTGACACTCTCCATCACTCTCTGACACTCTCTATCACTCTCTGACACTCTCTGACACTCTCAGAGGCTCTCTGTCACTCTCTATCACTCTCTGACACTCTCAGACACTCTCTATCACTCTCTGACACTCACTGACTCTCTCAGACCCTCTCTTTCACTCTCTGAAACTCTCTATCACTCTCTGACACTCTCTATCACTCTCTGACACTCTCTGACACTCTCTATCACTCTCTATCACTCTCTGATGCTCTCTGGCACTCTCTATCACTCAATGACACTCTCTGACACTCTCTATCACTCTCCATCACTCTCTGACACTCTCCCACACACTCTGACACTCTCAGACACTCTCTTTCACACTCCGTATCACTCTCTGACAGTCTGTGACACACTCTATCACTCTCTGACACTCTCTATCACTCTCTGACACTCTCTGACACTCTCTATCACTCTCTATCACTCTCTATCACTCTCTATCACTCTCTGACAATCTCTGACACTCTCTATCACTCTCTGATCCTCTCTGGCACTCTCTATCACTCAATGACTCTCTGTGACACTCTCTATCACTCTCTATCACTATCTGACACTCTCTGAAACACTCAGACACTCTGTGACACACTCTGACACTCTCTATCACTCTATGACACTCTCTGACGCTCTCTATCACTCTCTGACACTCTCTATCACGCTCTGACACTCTCTGACGCTCTCAGACACACTCAATCACTCTCTATCACTCTCTGACACTCTCTGACACTCTCTAACATTCTTCATCACACTCTGACACACTCTGACACTCTCTGACACTCTCTGACTCTCTCTATCACTCTCTATCACTCTCTATCACTCTCTGACACACTCTATCACACTCTGACACTCTCTGACACTCTCTATCACTCAATGACTCACTCTGAAACTCTCTGTCACTCTCTATCACTCTCTGACACACACTGACACACTCAGACACTCTCATACACTCTCTCTAACTCTCTGACACTCTCTATCACTCTCTGACACTCTCTATCGCTCTCTAACACTCTCTTTCACACTCTCTGATACTCTCTATCACTCTCTATCACTCTCTGACACTTTCTGACACTCTCTATCACTCTCTGACACTCTCTAACACTCTCAGACTCTCTCTATCTCTCTCTATCACTCTCTGACAATCTCTATCACTCTCTATCATTGTCTGACACTCTCTATCACTCTCTGACACTCTCTATCACTGTCTGAAACTCTCTGATACTCTCCATCACTCAATAACACTCTCTGACATCTCTATCACTCTCCATCACTCTCTGACATTCTCAGACACTCTCAGACACTCTCTATCACTCTTTATCACTCTTTATCAGTCTCTGACACTCTCTGACACTCTCTGAATCTCTCTGAATCTCTCTGACACTCTCTATCACACTCTGACACTCTCTATCACGCTCTGACACTCTCTGACGCTCTCAGACACACTCAATCACTCTCTATCACTCTCTGACACACTCTGACACTCTCTGACCCTCTCTATCACTCTCTATCACTCTCTGACACTCTCTATCACTCTCTGACATACTCTGACACACTCTATGACACTCTGACACTCTCTGACACTCTCTATCACTCAATGACTCACTCTGAAACTCTCTGTCACTCTCTATCACTCTCTGACACTCACTGACACACTCAGACACTCTCATACACTCTCTCTAACTCTCTGACACTCTCTATCACTGTCTATCACTCTCTGACACTCTCTATCACTCTCTGACACTCTCTATCACTCTCTGACATACTCTGACACACTCTATCACACTCTGACACTCTCTGACACTCTCTATCACTCAATGACTCACTCTGAAACTCTCTGCCACTCTCTATCACTCTCTGACACTCACTGACACACTCAGACACTCTCATACACTCTCTCTAACTCTCTGACACTCTCTATCACTGTCTATCACTCTCTGACACTCTCTATCACTCTCTGACACTCTCTATCACTCTCTATCACTCTCTATCACTCTCTGACACTCTCTGATACTCTCTATCACTCTCTATCACTCTCTGACACTTTCTGACACTCTCTATCACTCTCTGACACTCTCTAACACTCTCAGAATCTCTCTATCTCTCTCTATCACTCTCTGACAATCTCTATCACTCTCTATCACTGTCTGACACTCTCTATCACTCTCTGACACTCTCTATCACTCTCTGAAACTCTCTGATACTCTCCATCACTCAATAACACTCTCTGACATCTCTATCACTCTCCATCACTCTCTGACATTCTCAGACATTCTCAGACACTCTCTATCACTCTTTATCACTCTTTATCACTCTCTGACACTCTCTGACACTCTCTGAATCTCTCTGACACTCTCCATCACTCAATGACACTCTCTGACACTTTCTATCACTCTCTATCACTCTCTGACACTCACTGACACTCTCAGACACTCTCTCTCACTCTCTGAGACTCTCAGACACTTTCTATCTCTCTCTGACACTCTCTATCACTCTCTATCACTCTCTGACACTTTCTGACACTCTCTATCACTCTCTGACACTCTCTAACACTCTCAGACTCTCTCTATCTCTCTCTATCACTCTCTGACAATCTCTATCACTCTCTATCATTGTCTGACACTCTCTATCACTCTCTGACACTCTCTATCACTGTCTGAAACTCTCTGATACTCTCCATCACTCAATAACACTCTCTGACATCTCTATCACTCTCCATCACTCTCTGACATTCTCAGACACTCTCAGACACTCTCTATCACTCTTTATCACTCTTTATCAGTCTCTGACACTCTCTGACACTCTCTGAATCTCTCTGAATCTCTCTGACACTCTCTATCACACTCTGACACTCTCTATCACGCTCTGACACTCTCTGACACTCTCTGACGCTCTCAGACACACTCAATCACTCTCTAGCACTCTCTGACACACTCTGACACTCTCTGACACTCTCTGACCCTCTCTATCAATCTCTATCACTCTCTGACACTCTCTATCACTCTCTGACATACTCTGACACACTCTATCACACTCTGACACTCTCTATCACTCAATGACTCACTCTGAAACTCTCTGTCACTCTCTATCACACTCTGACACTCACTGACACACTCAGACACTCTCATACACTCTCTCTAACTCTCTGACACTCTCTATCACTGTCTATCACTCTCTGACACTCTCTATCACTCTCTGACACTCTCTATCACTCTCTATCACTCTCTATCACTCTCTGACACTCTCTGATACTCTCTATCACTCTCTATCACTCTCTGACACTTTCTGACACTCTCTATCACTCTCTGACACTCTCTAACACTCTCAGAATCTCTCTATCTCTCTCTATCACTCTCTGACAATCTCTATCACTCTCTATCACTGTCTGACACTCTCTATCACTCTCTGACACTCTCTATCACTCTCTGAAACTCTCTGATACTCTCCATCACTCAATAACACTCTCTGACATCTCTATCACTCTCCATCACTCTCTGACATTCTCAGACATTCTCAGACACTCTCTATCACTCTTTATCACTCTTTATCACTCTCTGACACTCTCTGACACTCTCTGAATCTCTCTGACACTCTCCATCACTCAATGACACTCTCTGACACTTTGTATCACTCTCTATCACTCTCTGACACTCACTGACACTCTCAGACACTCTCTGTCACTCTCTGTCACTCTCAGACACGCTCAGACTCTCTCTATCACTCTCTGACACTCTCTGACACTATCTGACACTCACAGAAACTCTCTCTCACTCTCTGAGACTCTCAGACACTTTCTATCTCTCTCTGACACTCTCTATCACTCTCTATCACTCTCTGACATTCTCAGACACTCTCTATCACTCTCTGACACTCTCTATCACTCTCTGACACTCTCTGACACTCTCTATCACTCTCTGACACTCTCTCATACTCTGACACTCTCTGACACTCTCAGACACTCTCTATCACTCTCTATCACTCTCTGACACTATCTGACACTCACAGAAATTCTCTCTCACTCTCTGAGACTCTCAGACACTCTCTATCACTCTCTGACACTCTCTATCACTCTCTGACATTCTCAGACACACTCTATCACTCTCTGACACTCTCTGTCACTCTCTGACACTCTCTGACACTCTCTGACACTCTCTATCACTCTCTGACACTCACTGACACTCTCAGACACTCTCTATCACTCTCTATCACAGTCTAACGCTCTTTGACGCTCTCAGACACTCTCTGACGCACTCAGACACTCTCTGTCACTCTCTGTCACTCTCAGACACGCTCAGACTCTCTCTATCACTCTCTGACACTCTCTATCACTCTCTGACACTCTCCAACACACTCTGACACTCTCTATCGCTCTCTGACACTCTCACATACTCTGACACTCTCTGACACTCTCAGACACTCTCTATCGCTCTCTATCACGCTCTGACACTATCTGACACTCACAGAAACTCTCTCTCACTCTCTGAGACTCTCAGACACTTTCTATCACTCTCTGACATTCTCAGACACTCTCTACCACTCTATGACACTCTCTGACGCTCTCTATCACTCTCTATCACTCTCTGACACTCTCTGGCGCACTCAGACACTCTCTGGCGCTCTCAGACACTCTCAGACACTCTCTATCACTCTCAGACACTCTCTATCACGCTCTGACACACTCTGACACTCTCCATCACTCTATGACACTCTCTATAACTCTCTATCACTCTCTGACACCCTCTGACACCCTCTGACACCCTCTGACACCCTCTGACACCCTCTGACACACTCTGACACACTCTGACACACTCTGAAACTCTCTGACACTATCTGACACTATCTGACACTATCTGACACACTCTGACACTCTCAGAAGCTCTCTATCACTCTCTATCACTCTCTGACACTCTCCATCACTCTCTGGCACTCACTCTCTATCACTCTCTATCACTCTCTGACACTCTCTGACACTCTCAGACACTCTCAGACACTCTCAGACACTCTCTATCACTCTCTATCACACTCTAACGCTCTTTGACGCTCTCAGACACTCTCTGACGCACTCAGACACTCTCTGACACTCTTTGACGCTCTCAGATGCTCTCTGACAATCTCTGACGCTTTGAGACACTCTCAGACACTCTCTATCACTCTCAGACACTCTCTGTCAATCTCTGACACTGTTGCTCTCAGACACACTCAATCACTCTCTATCACTCTCTGACACTCTCTGACACTCTCTAACATTCTTCATCACTCTCTGACACACTCTGACACTCTCTGACACTCTCAGACAGTCTCTATCACTCTCTATAACTCTCTGACACTCTATATCACTCTCTGACACTCTCTGACACTCTCTGACACTCTCTGACACACTCTGACACTCTCAGACACTCTCAGACACTCTCTGACAATCTCAGACACTCTCTATCACTCTTTATCACTCTCTAACACTCTCCGACACTCTTAATCACTCTGTGACACTCTCTATCACTCTCTATCACTCTCTGACACTCTCTATCACTCTCTGACACACTCTATCGCTCTCTGACACTCTCGATCACTCTCTGACACTCTCTGAAACACACTGACATTCTCTGACAATCTCTGACACACTCTGACAATCTCTGACACTTTCTATCACTCTCTGACACTCTCTATCACTCTCTGACACTCTCTGACATACTCTGACACTCTCTGACACTCTCTATCACTCTCTATCACTCTCTATCACTCTCTGACACACTCTGACACTTTCTGACACTTTCTGACACTCTCAGACACTCTCTATCACTCTCTATCACTCTCTGTTACTCTCTGACACACTCTGACACTCTCTGACACACTCTGACAATCTCTGACACGCTCTATCACTCTCCATCACTCTCTGTTACTCTCTGACACTCTCTGACATTCTCTGACACACTCTGACAATCTCTGACACGCTCTATCACTCACCATCACTCTCTGACACTCTCTATCACTCTCTGACACTCTCTGAAACACTCTGACCCTCTCAGACAATCTCTATCACTTTCTATCACTCTCTGAAACTCTCAGACACTCTCTGACACTTTCTATCACACTCTGACACTCTCAGAGACTCTCAGACAGTCTCAGACACTTTCTATCACTTTTTGACACTGTCTGACAATCTCTGACACTCTCAGACACTCTCTTTCATTCTCTATCCCTCTCTGACACTCCCTATCACTCCCGAACACTCTCAGATTCTCTATGACACTCTCTTTCACTCTCCATCACTCTCTGACACTGTCAGACACTCGCTGACACTCTCAGACACTCTCTGGCATTCTCAGACTCTCTCAGAGACTCTCAGACACTCTCTATCACTCTATATCACTCTCAGACACTCTGACACTATCTATCACTCTATGAAAGTCTCTGGCACTCTCTAACACTCTCTATCACTCTCTGGTACTCTCTGACACTCTCTGACATTCTCTGACACTCTCTGACACACTCTGACAATCTCTGACACGCTCTATCACTCACCATCACTCTCTGACACTCTCTATCACTCTCTGACACTCTCTCACACTCTCAGACACTCTCAGACACTCTCAGACACTCTCTGACACTCTCAGACACTCTCTACCACTCTCTGACACTCTCTATCACTCTCGGACACTCTCTGACACACTCTGACACTCTCTATCACTCTCGGACACTCTCTGACACACTCTGACACACTCAGACACTCTCTAATACTCTCTATCACTCTCTAACACTCTCTGACACTCTCTGAAACTCTCTATTACTCTCTATCACTCTCTGACAGTCTCTGACACTCTCAGACACTCTCTATCACTCTCTGACACTCTCAGACACTCTCTCTCACTCACTGACACTCTCTATCACACTCTGACAGTTTCTGACACTCTCTCACACTCTCTATCACTCTCTATCACTCTCTGTTACTCTCTGACACACTCTGACATTCTCTGACACTCTCTGACTCACTCTGACACTCTCTATCAATCTCTGACACTCTCAGACACTCTCAATCACTCACTGACACTCTCTATCACGCTCTGACACTCTCTGACACTCTCAGACACTCTCTATCACTTTCTGACACACTCTGACATTTTCTGACACTCTCAGACCCTCTCTTTCACTCTCTATCCCACTCTGTTACTCTCTGACACTCTCTGACACTCTCTGACACTCTCTGACACTCTCTATCACTCTTTATCACTCCCTGACACTCTCTGACACTCTCTATCACTCTCTGACATTCTCTATCACTCTCTATCACTCTCTGACACTCTCTGACATTCTCTATCACTCTCTATCACTCTCTATCACTCTCTATCACTCTCTGACACTCTCTGACACTCTCTATCACTCTATATCAGTCTCTGACACTCTCTATCACACTCAATCACTCTCTATCACTCTCTGACACGCTCTGACACTCTCTAACATTCTTCATCACTCTCTGACACACTCTGACACTCTCTGACACTCTCAGACACTCTCTATCACTCTCTATAACTCTCTGACACTCTCTATCACTCAGTGACACTCTCTGAAAATCTCTATCACTCTCCATCATTCTCTGACACTCTCTGACACTCTCTGACACTCTCTGACACACTCTGACACTCTCAGACACTCTCTATCACTCTTTATCACTCCCTGACACTCTCTGACACTCTCTATCACTCTCTGACATTCTCTATCACTCTCTATCACTCTCTGACACTCTCTGACATTCTCTATCACTCTCTATCACTCTCTGACACTCTCTGACACTCTCTGACACTCTCTGACACTCTCTGACACTCTATATCAGTCTCTGACACTCTCTATCACACTCTATCACTCTCTGACACTCTCTGAAGCTCTCTATCACTCACTATCACTCTCTGACACTCTCTATCACTCTCTGACACTCTCTATCACTCTCTATCATTCTCTGACACTCTCTGAAACTCTATATCACTCTCTATCACTTTCTGACACACTCTGACACTCTCTATCACTAAATGACACTCTGTGACACTCTCTATCACTCTCCATCACTCTCTGACACTCTCTGACACACTCAGATACTCTGTGACGCACTCTGACACTCTCTATCACTCTCTGACGCTCTCTATCACTCTCTATCACTCTCTGACACTCTCTATCACTCTCTGACACTCTCTATCACTCTCTATCACTCTCTGTCACTCTCTGATACTCTCTATCACTCTCTATCACTCTCTGACACTTTCTGACACTCTCTATCACTCTCTGACACTCTCTGACACTCTCTTCCACTCTCTGAAACTCTCTGACACTCTCTGACACTCAATGACACTCTCTGACACTCCCTATCGCTCTCTATCACTCTTTGACACTCTCTGACACTCTCAGACTCTCTCTATCTCTGTCTATCACTCTCTGACACTCTTTCTCACTCTCTGACACTCACTGACATTCTCAGACACTCACTGACACTCTCAGACACTCTCATACACTCTCTATCACTGTCTATCACTCTCTGACACTCTCTATCACTCTCTGACACTCTCTATCACTCTCTATCTGTTCCTCCTGCAGAATGTGGGAGGTAAGGGTCGCCAAGAGTGTCCCTGCTGACTGCATCTGTGGGAAGTGCACCCAACTCCAGCTCCTCGAGAACCGCGTTAGGGAACTGGAGCTGGAGCTGGATGAACTTCGGATCATTCGGGAGGCGGAGGAGGTTGTTGAGAGGAGTTATGGGGAGGTAGTCACACCTCAGGTAAAAGAAGTAGGTAGATGGGTTACCGTCAGGGGAAGGAGAGGGAACCAGCAGGCAGTGCAGGGATCCCCTGTGGCCGTTTCCCTCAACAACAGGTATACCGTTTTGGATACTGTTGCGGGGAACGACTTACCAGGGGTAAGCAATGGGGTACAGATATCTGGCACAGAGTCTGTCCCTGTTGCTCAGAAGGGAAGGGGGAAGAGGAGCAGAACATTAGTCATTGGGGACTCCATAGTTAGGGGAACAGATAGGAGGTTCTGTGGGAACGAGAGAGACTCACGGTTGGTATGTTGCCTCCCAGGTGCCAGGGTTCGTGATGTCTCAAAGAACAAAGAACAAAGATAATTACAGCACAGGAACAGGCCCTTCGGCCCTCCAAGCCTGCGCCGATCCAGATCCTCTCTCTAAACATGTCGCCTATTTTCTAAGGTTCTGTATCTCTTTTCTTCCTGCCCATTCATGTATCTGTCTAGATACATCTTAAAAGACTCCATCGTGCCCGCATCTACCACCTCCGCTGGCAATGCGTTCCAGGTGCCCACCACCCTCTGCGTAAAGAACTTTCCACGCATATCCCCCCTAAACTTTTCCCCTTTCACTTTGAACTCGTGTCCTCTAGTAATTGAAACCCCCACTCTGGGAAAAAGCCTCTTGCTATCCACCCTGTCTATACCTCTCATGATTTTGTACACCTCAATCAGGTCCCCCCTCAACCTCCGTCTTTCTAATGAAAATAATCCTAATCTGCTCAACCTCTCTTCATAGCTAGCGCCCTCCATACCAGGCAACATCCTGGTGAACCTCCTCTGCACCCTCTCCAAAGCATCCACATCCTTTTGATAATGTGGCGACCAGAACTGTACGCAGTATTCCAAATGTGGCCGAACCAAAGTCCTATACAACTGTAACATGACCTGCCAACTCTTGTACTCAATGCCCCGTCCGATGAAGGAAAGCATGCCGTATGCCTTCTTGACCACTCTATTTACCTGCGTTGCCACCTTCAGGGAACAGTGGACCTGAACACCCAAATCTCTCTGGACATCAATTTTCCCCAGGACTTTTCCATTTACTGTATAGTTCACTCTTGAATTGGATCTTCCAAAATGCATCACCTCGCATTTGCCCTGATTGAACTCCATCTGCCATTTCTCTGCCCAACTCTCCAATCTATCTATATTCTGCTGTATTCTCTGACAGTCCCCTTCACTATCTGCTACTCCACCAATCTTAGTGTCGTCTGCAAATTTGCTAATCAGTCCACCTATACTTTCCTCCAAATCATTAATGTATATCACAAACAACAGTGGTCCCAGCACGGATCCCTGTGGAACACCACTGGTCACACGTCTCCATTTTGAGAAACTCCCCTCTACTGCTACTCTCTGTCTCCTGTTGCCCAGCCAGTTCTTTATCCATCCAGCTAGTACACCTTGGACCCCAAGCGCCTTCACTTTCTCCATCAGCCTGCCATGGGGAACCTTATCAAACGCCTTACTGAAGTCCATGTATATGACATCGACAGCCCTTCCCTCATCAATCAACTTTGTCACTTCCTCAAAGAATTCTATTAAGTTGGTAAGACACGACCTTCCCTGCACAAAACCATGTTGCCTATCACTGATGAGCCCATTTTCTTCCAAATGGGAATAGATCCTATCCCTCAGTATCTTCTCCAGCAGCTTCCCTACCACTGACGTCAGGCTCACCGGTCTATAATTACCTGGATTATCCCTGCTACCCTTCTTAAACAAGGGGACAACATTAGCAATTCTCCAGTCCTCCGGGACCTCACCCGTGTTTAAGGATGCTGCAAAGATATCTGTTAAGGCCCCAGCTATTTCCTCTCTCACTTCCCTCAGTAACCTGGGATAGATCCCATCCGGACCTGGGGACTTGTCCACCTTAATGCCCTTTAGAATACCCAACACTTCCTCCCTCCTTATGCCGACTTGACCTAGAGTAATCAAACATCTGTTCCTAACCTCAACATCCGTCATGTCCCTCTCCTCGGTGAATACCGATGCAAAGTACTCGTTTAGAATCTCACCCATTTTCTCTGAGTCCAAGCATAACATTCCTCCTTTGTCCTTTAGTGGGCCAATCCTTTCTCTAGTTACACTCTTTCTCCTTATATATGAATAAAAGGCTTTGGGATTTTCCTTAACCCTGTTTGCTAAAGATATTTCATGACCCCTTTTAGCCCTCTTAATTCCTCGTTTCAGATTGGTCCTACATTCCCGATATTCTTTCAAAGCTTCGTCTTTCATCAGCCGCCTAGACCTTATGTATGCTTCCTTTTTCCTCTTAGCTAGTCTCACAATTTCTCCTGTCATCCATGGTTCCCTAATCTTGCCATTTCTATCCCTCATTTTCACAGGAACATGTCTCTCCTGCACGCTAATCAACCTCTCTTTAAAAGCCTCCCACATATCACATGTGGATTTACCTTCAAACAGCTGCTCCCAATCTACATTTCCCAGCTCCTGCCGAATTTTGGTGTAGTTGGCCTTCCCCCAATTTAGCACTCTCCCTTTTGGACCACTCTCGTCTTTGTCCATGAGTATTTTAAAGCTTACGGAATTGTGATCACTATTCCCAAAGTAGTCCCCTACTGAAACTTCAACAACCTGGCCGGGCTCAATCCCCAACACCAGGTCCAGTATGGCCCCTTCCCGAGTTGGACTATTTACATACTGCTCTTGAAAACCCTCCTGGATGCTCCTTACAAATTCTGCTCCATCTGGACCTCTAACACTCAGCGAATCCCAGTCAATGTTGGGAAAATTAAAATCTCCTATCACCACTACCCTGTTGCTCCTACATCTTTCCATAATCTGTTTACATATTTGTACCTCTATCTCACGCTCGCTGTTGGGAGGCCTGTAGTACAGCCCCAACATTGTTACCGCACCCTTCCTATTTCTGAGTTCTGTCCATATTGCCTCACTGCTCGAGTCCTCCATAGTGCCCTCCTTCAGCACAGCTGTGATATCCTCTTTGACCAGTAATGCAACTCCTCCACCCCTTTTACCTCCCTCTCTATCCCGCCTGAAGCATCGATATCCTGGGATATTTAGTTGCCAATCATGCCCTTCCCTCAACCAAGTCTCAGTAATAGCCCCTGGATCGTGTTTTTGGGATCCTTAATGGGGAGGGGGAGCAGCCCCAAGTCGTGGTCCACATAGGCACCAACGACATAGGTAGGAAGAGAGATGGGGATTTAAGACAGAAATTTAGGGAGCTAGGGTGGAAGCTTAGAGCGAGAACAAACAGAGTTGTTATCTCTGGGTTGTTGCCCGTGCCACGTGATAGCGAAGCGAGGAATAGGGAGAGAGAGGAGTTGAACACGTGGCTGCAGGGATGGTGCAGGAGGGAGGGTTTTGGTTTCCTGGATAATTGGGGCTCGTTCTGGGGTAGGTGGGACCTCTACAAACAGGATGGTCTTCACCTGAACCAGAGGGGTACCAATATCCTGGGGGGGAGGTTTGCTAGTGCTGTTCGGGGGGGGTTTAAACTAATTCAGCAGGGGAATGGGAACCTAAATTGTAGTGCCAATGTACAGGATGTTGAGAGTAGTGAGGTCAGGGATATGGTTACAAGGACGCAAGAGGGCACTGGCAAGCAAGAACCTGGTTTAAAGTGTGTCTATTTCAACGCCAGGAGCATCCGGAATAAGGTGGGTGAGCTTGCAGCATGGGTTGGTACCTGGGATCTCGATGTAGTGGCCATTTCAGAGACATGGGTAGAGCAGGGGCAGGAATGGATGTTGCAGATTCCGGGATTTAGATGTTTCAGTAAGAACAGAGAAGATGGTAAAAGGGGGGGGGGGGTGTGGCATTGTTAATCAAGGAGAGTATTACAGCGACAGAAAGGACGTTTGAGGACTCGGCTACTGAGGTAGTATGGGCTGAGGTTAGAAACAGGAGAGGTGAGGTTACCCTGTTGGGAGTCTTTTATAGACCTCCGAATAGTTCCAGAGATGTAGAGGAAAGGATAGCGAAGATGATTCTCGACAGGGGTGAGAGTAACAGGGTAGTTGTTATGGGGGACTTTAACTTTCCAAATATCGACTGGAAATACTATAGTTCGAGTACTTTAGATGGGTCAGTTTTTGTCCAGTGTGTGCAGGAGGGTTTTCTGACACAGTATGTAGACAGGCCAACCAGGGGCGATGCCACATTGGATTTGGTACTGGGAAATGAACCCGGCCAGGTGTTAGATTTAGATGTAGGTGAGCACTTTGGTGATAGTGATCACAATTCGGTTAGGTTTACCTTAGCGATGGGCAGGGACAGGTATATACCGCAGGGCAAGAATTATAACTGGGGGAAAGGAAATTATGATGCAATTAGGCAAGATTTAGGATGCGTAGGATGGGGAAGGAAACTGCAGGGGATGGGAACAATCGAAATGTGGAGCTTATTCAAGGAGCAGCTACTGCGTGTCCTTGATAAGTATGTACCTGTGAGGCAGGGAGGAAGTTGTCGTGCGAGGGAGCCGTGGTTTACTAAAGAAGTTGAAGTGCTTGTCAAGAGGAAGAAGAAGGCTTATGTTAGGATGAGACGTGAAGGCTCAGTTAGGGCGCTTGAGAGCTACAAGCTAGCCAGGAAGGATCTAAAGGGAGAGCTAAGAAGAGCAAGGAGAGGACACGAGAAGTCATTGGTGGATCGGATCAGGGAAACCCTAAGGCTTTCTATAGGTATATCAGGAATAAAAGAATGACTAGAGTTAGATTAGGGCCAATCAAGGATAGTAGTGGGAAGTTGTGTGTGGAATCAGAGGAGATAGGGGAAGTGTTAAATGAATATTTTGCGTCAGTATTTACAGTAGAGAAAGAAAATGTTGTTGAGAATACTGAGATTCAGGCAACGAGGCTAGATGGGATTGAGGTTCACAAGGAGGAGGTGTTAGCAATTTTGGAAAGTGTGAAAATAGATAAGTCCCCTGGGCCAGATGGGATTTATCCTAGGATTCTCTGGGAAGCTGGGGAGGAATTGCAGAGCCTTTGTCCTTGATCTTTATGTCGTCATTGTCGACAGGAATAGTGCCGGAAGACTGGAGGATTGCAAATGTTGTCCCCTTGTTCAAGAAGGGGAGTAGAGACAGCCCTGGTAATTATAGACCTGTGAGCCTTACTTCGGTTGTGGGTAAAATGTTGGAAAAGGTTATAAGAGACAGGATTTATAATCATCTTGAAAAGAATAAGTACATTAGAGATAGTCAGCACGGTTTTGTGACGGGTAGGTCGTGCCTCACAAACCTTATTGAGTTTTTCGAGAAGGTGACCAAACAGGTGGATGAGGGTAAAGCAGTGGATGTGGTGTATATGGATTTCAGTAAGGCGTTTGATAAGGTTCCCCACGGTAGGCTATTGCAGAAAATACGCAAGTATAGGGTTGAAGGTGATTTAGAGCTTTGGATCAGAAATTGGCTAGCTGAAAGAAGACAGAGGGTGCTGGTTGATGGCAAATGTTCATCCTGGAGTTTAGTTACTAGTGGTGTACCGCAAGGATCTGTTTTGGGGCCACTGCTGTTTGTCATTTTTATAAATGACCTGGAAGAGGGTGTAGAGGGTGGGTTAGTAAATTTGCAGATGACACGAAGGTCGGTGGAGTTGTGGATAGTGCCGAAGGATGTTGTCGGGTACAGAGAGACATAGATAGGCTGCAGAGCTGGGCTGAGAGATCGCAAATGGAGTTTAATGCGGAAAAGTGTGAGGTGATTCACTTTGGAAGGAGTAACAGGAATGCAGAGTACTGGGCTAATGGGAGGATTCTTGGTACTGTAGATGAACAGAGAGATCTTGGTGTCCAGGTGCATAAATCCCTGAAGGTTGCTAACCAGGTTAATAGGGCTGTTAAGAAGGCATATGGTGTGTTAGCTTTTATTAGTAGGGGGGTCGAGTTTCGGAGCCACGAGGTCATGCTGCAGCTGTACAAAACTCTGGTGAGACCGCACCTGGAGTATTGCGTGCAGTTCTGGTCACCGCATTATAGGAAGGATGTGGAAGCTATGGAAAGGGTGCAGAGGAGATTTACTAGGATGTTGCCTGGTATGGAGGGAAGGTCTTACGAGGAAAGGCTGAGGGACTTGAGGTTGTTTTCGTTGGAGAGAAGGAGGAGGAGAGGTGACTTAATAGAGACATATAAGATAATCAGAGGGTTAGATAGGGTGGATAGTGAGCGTCTTTTTCCTCGGATGGTGATGGCAAACACGAGGGGACATAGCTTCAAGTTGAGGGGTGATAGATATCGGACAGATGTGAGAGGTAGTTTCGTTACTCAGAGTAGTAAGGGAGTGGAACGCCCTGCCTGCAGCAGTAGTAGATTCGCCAACTTTAAGGGCATTTAAGTGGACATTGGATAGACACATGGATGAAAATGGAATAGTGTAGGTCAGATGGTTTCACAGGTCGGCGCAACATCGAGGGCCGAAGGGCCTGTACTGCGCTGTAATGTTCTAAATTCTAAATTCTATCACTCTCTGACACTTTCTGATACTCTCTATCACTCTCTATCAGTCTCTGACACTTTCTGACACTCTCTATCACTCTCTGACACTCTCTAACACTCCCAGACTCTCTCTATCTCTCTGTATCACTCTCTGACAATCTCTATCACTCTCTATCACTGTCTGACACTCTCTATCACTCTCTGACACTCTCCATCACTCAGTGACACTCTCTGACATCTCTATCACTCTCCATCACTCTCTGACTCTCTCTGACACTCTCAGACACTCTATATCACTCTTTATCACTCCTTATCACTCTCTGACACTCTCTGACACTCTCTGAATCTCTCTGACACTCTCCATCATTCAATGACACTCTCTGACACTCTCTATCACTCTCTATCACTCTCTGACACTCTCTGACACTCTCTGACGCTCTCTGACGCTCCCTGACGCTCTCTGACACTCTCTGAGACTCTCTGAGACTCACAGACACTCTCAGATATTCTCCATCACTCTCTAACACTCTCTGACACTCTTAATCACTCTGTGACATTCTCTATCACTCTCTATCACTCTCTGACACTCTCTATCACTCTCTGACACACTCTATCACTCTCTAACACTCTCGATCACTCTCTGACACTCTCTGAAACACACTGACATTCTCTGACAATCTCTGACACACTCTGACAATCTCTGACACTTTCTATCACTCTCTGACACTCTTTATCACTCTCTAACACTCTCTGACATACTCTGACACTCTCAGACACGCTCTATCACTCTCTATCACTCTCTATCACTCTCTGACACTCTCTGACACTTTCTGACACTCTCAGACACTCTCTATCACTCTCTATCACTCTCTGTTACTCTCTGACACACTCTGACATTCTCTGACACTCTCTGACACACACTGACAATCTCTGACACGCTCTATCACTCTCTATCACTCTCTGTTACTCTCTGACACTCTCTGACATTCTCTGACACTCTCTGACACACTCTGACGCCCTCTGACCCTCTCTGACCCTCTCTGACACACTCTGACACACTCTGACACACTCAGACACTCTCTATCACTGTCTATCACTGTCTATCACTGTCTATCACTCTCTATCACTCTCTGACACACACTGACACTCTCTGACACTCTCAGACACTCTCGATCACTCTCTGTCACTCTCTGACACACTCTGACTCTCTCGGACACTCTCGGACACTCTCTGACACTCTCTGACACTCTCTGACACAAATATCGCTCTCTATCACTCTCTGACACACTCTCACAATCTCTGACACTCTCAGACACTCTCAGACACTCTCTAAACACTCTCTGACACTCACTGACACTCTCAGACACGCGCTGTCATTCTCTGACACTCTCAGACACTCTCTATCACTCTCTATCAACCGCTGACACTCTCAGACACTCTCTATCACTCTCAGACACTCTCGATCACTATCTGACATTCTCTATCACTCCCTGACACTCTCTGACACTCTCTATCACACTCTATCACTCTCTATCACTCTCTGACACTCTCGGACATTCTCTATCACTCTCTGTCACTCTCTGACAGTCTCTGACACTCTCAGACACTCTCTATCACTCTCAGACACTCTCTATCACTCTCAGACACTCTCTCTCATTCTCTGACATTCTCTGAAACTCTCAGACACTCTCTATCACTCTCTGACACACTGTGACTCTTTCTGACACTCTCAGACACTCTCTCTCACTCTCTATCAAACTCTGACACACTCTGACAGTCTCTGACACTCTCTATCACACTCTATCACTCTCTGTTACTCTCTGACACACTCTGACATTCTCTGACACTCTCTGACACACTCTGGCAATATCTGACACTTTGTTAGAATTAGAATTAGAATATTACAGCGCAGTACAGGCCCTTCGGCCCTCGATGTTGCGCCGAGCTGTGAAACCATCTGACCTACACTATTCCATTTTCATCCATGTGTCTATCCAATGTCCACTTAAATGCCCTTAAAGTTGGAGAATCTACTACTGCTGCAGGCAGGGGATTCCACGCCATTACTACTCTCTGAGTAAAGAAACTACCTCTCACATCTGTCCTATATCCATCACCCCTCAACTTGAAGCTATGTCCCCTCGTGTTTGCCATCACCATCCGAGGAAAAAGACGCTCACTATCCACCCTATCTAACCCTCTGATTATCTTATATGTCTCTATTAAGTCACCTCTCCTCCTCCTTCTCTCCAACGAAAACAACCTCAAGTCCCTCAGCCTTTCCTCGTAAGACCTTCCCTCCATACCAGGCAACATCCTAGTAAATCTCCTCTGCACCCTTTCCATAGCTTCCACATCCTTTCTATAATGCGGTGACCAGAACTGCACGCAATACTCCAGGTGCGGTCTCACCAGAGACTTGTACAGCTGCAGCATGACCTCGTGGCTCCGAAACTCGACCCCCCTACTAATAAAAGCTAACACACCATATGCCTTCTTGACAGCCCTATTAACCTGGTTAGCAACCTTCAGGGATTTATGCACCTGGACACCAAGATCTCTCTGCTCATCTACACTAACAAGAATCTTCCCATTAGCCCAGTACTCTGCATTCCTGTTACTCCTTCTAAAGTGAATCACCTCACACTTTTCCGCATTAAACTCCATTTGCCATCTCTCAGCCCAGCTCTGCAGCCTATCTATGTCTCTCTGCACCCTACAACATCCTTCGGCACTATCCACAACTCCACCGACCTTAGTGTCATCTGCAAATTTACTAACCCACCCTTCTACACCCTCTTCCAGGTCATTTACAAAAATGACAAACAGCAATGGCCCCAAAACAGATCCTTGCGGTACACCACTAGTAACTAAACTCCAGGATGAACATTTGCCATCAACCACCACCCTCTGTCTTCTTTCAGCTAGCCAATTTCTGATCCAAAGCTCTAATTCACCTTCAACCCCATACTTGCGTATTTTCTGCAATAGCCTACCGTGGGGAACCTTATCAAACGCCTTACTGAAATCCATATACACCACATCCACTGCTTTACCCTCATCCACCTGTTTGGTCACCTTCTCGAAAAACTCAATAAGGTTTGTGAGGCACGACCTACCCGTCACAAAACCGTGCTGACTATCTCTAATGTACTTATTCTTTTCAAGATGATTATAAATCCTGTCTCTTATAACCTTTTCCAACATTTTACCCACAACCGAAGTGAGGCTCACAGGTCTATAATTACCAGGGCTGTCTCTACTCCCCTTCTTGAACAAGGGGACAACATTTGCAATCCTCCAGTCTTCCGGCACTATTCCTGTCGACAATGACGACATAAAGATCAAGGACAAAGGCTCTGCAATCTCCTCCCTAGCTTCCCAGAGAATCCTAGGATAAATCCCATCTGGCCATCTGTATCACTCTCTGACACTCTCTATCACTCTCTGACACTCTCAGACACTCTCTATCAATCCCTGACACTCTCAGACACTCTCTATCACTCACTGACACTCTCTATCACTCTCCGACACTCTGAAACACTCTGACACTCTCAGACACTCTCTATCACTCTCTGACACACTCTGACACACTCTGACACTTTCTGACACTCTCAGACACTCTCTATCCCTCTCTGTTACTCTCTGACACACTCTATCACTCTCTGACATACTCTATCAATCTCTGACACTCTCAGACACTCTCTATCACTCACTGACACTCTCTATCACTCTCTATCACTCTCTGACACTCTCGGACACTCTCTGACACACTCTGACACTCTCAGACACTCTCTATCACTCTCTATCACTCTCTGACACACTCTGACACACTCTGACACTTTATGACACTCTCAGACACTCTCTATCACTCTCTGACACTCACTGAAACTCTCAGACACTCTCTGGATCTCTCAGACACTCTCAGACCCTATCTCTCACTCTCTGACACTCTCTGAAACTCTCTGACACATTCACACTCTCACTGACACTCTCTATCACTCTCTGACACTCTCTGACACTCTCTGACACTCTCTGACACTCTCTGACACACTCTGACAATCTCTGACACCCTCTATCACTCTCTATCACTCTCTGTTACTCTCTGACACTCTCTGACATTCTCTGACACTCTCTGACACACTCTGACAATCTCTGACACTTTATATCACTCTCTGACACTCTCTATCACTCTCTGACACTCTCAGACACTCTCTATCAATCTCTGACACTCTCAGACACTGTCTATCACTCACTTACACTCTCTATCACTCTCTGACACTCTCTGAAACACTCTGACCCTCTCAGACAATCTCTATCACTTTCTATCACTCTCTGAAACTCTCAGACACTCTCTGACACTTTCTATCACACTCTGACACTCTCAGAGACTCTCAGACAGTCTCAGACACTTTCTATCACTCTCTGACACTGTCTGACAATCTCTGACACTCTCAGACACTCTCTTTCACTCTCTATCCCTCTATGACACTCCCTATCACTCCCTAACACTCTCAGATTCTCTATGACACTCTCTTTCACTCTCCATCACTCTCTGACACTGTCAGACACTCGCTGACGCTCTCAGACACTCTCTGGCACTCTCAGACTCTCTCAGAGACTCTCTATCACTCTATATCACTCTCAGACAGTCTGACACTATCTATCACTCTATGAAAGTCTCTGGCACTCTCTATCATTCTCTAACACTCTCTGGCACACTCTGACGCACTCTGACCCTCTCTGACACACTCTGACACACTCAGACACTCTCTATCACTCTATATCACTGTCTATCACTCTCTATCACTCTCTATCACTGTCTGACACACACTGACACTCTCTGACACTCTCAGACACTCTTGATCACTCTCTGTCACTCTCTGACACACTCTGACTCTCTCTGACACTCTCTGACACTCTCTATCACTCTCTGACACTCTCAATCACTTTCTGACACTCTCAGACACTCTCTATCACTCTCTGACACACTCTATCACTCTCTATCACTCTCTGACACACTCTCACAATCTCTGACACTCTCAGACAATCTCTGACACTCTCTAAACACTCTCTGACACTCACTGACACTCTCAGACACGCGCTGTCATTCTCTGACACTCTCAGACACTCTCTATCACTCTCTATCAACCGCAGACACTCTCTATCACTCTCTGACACTCACTGAAACTCTCAGACACTCTCTGTATCTCTCAGACACTCTCAGACACTATCTCTCACTCTCTGACACTCTCTGAAACTCTCTGACACACTCACACTCTCTCTGACACTCTCTATCACTCTCTGACACTCTCTGACACACTCTGACACTCTCTGACAATCTCTATCACTATCTGACTCTATCTGACACTCTGTGACACACTCTGACACACTCTATCGCTCTCTGACATTCTCTGACACACTCTGAACCTCTCTATCACTCTCTGACACGGACTGACACCCTCAGACACTCTCTGTCACTCTCAGACACTCTCTCTCACTCTCTGACACTTTCTATCACTCTCTGACACAATTTGACACTCTCTATCACTCTCTGACACTCTCAGACACTCTCTATGACTCTCAGACACTCTCCATCACTCTCAGCCACTCTCTGTCACTCTCTATCTCTCTCTGACACTCTCTGAAACTCTCTGACAGACTCACACTCTCTCCGACACTCTCTATCACTCTCTGTTACTCTCTGAAACACTCTGACATTCTCTGACAATCTCTGACACACTCTGTCAATCTCTGACACTTTCTATCACTCTCTGACGCTCTCTATCACTCTCTGACACACTCTGACACTCTCAGACACTCTCAGACACTCTCTATCACTCTCTATCACTCTCTATCACTCTCTGACACACTCTGACACTCTCTGACACTCTCTGACAATCTCTGACTCTCTCTATCTCTCTCTGACATACGCTGTCACTCACAGACACTCTCAGACAGTCTCGATCACTCTCTGACATTCTCTATCACTCTCTGACACTCTCTGACACTCAAAGACATTCTCTATCACCCTCTATCACTCTCTATCACTCTCTGACACTATCAGACACTCTCTATCACTCTCTATCACTCTCTATCACTCTCTATCACTCTCTGACACTCTCGGACACTCTCTGACACACTCTGACTTTTTCTGACACTCTCAGACACTCTCTCTCACTCTCTATCAAACTCTGACACACTCTGACAGTCTCTGACACTCTCTGACACTCTCTATCGCACTCTATCTCTCTCTGTTACTCTCTGACATACTCTATCAATGTCTGACACTCTCAGACACTCTCTATCACTCACTGACACTCTCCATCACTCTCTGACACTCTCGGTCACTCTCTGACACACTCTGACACTCTCAGACACTCTCTATCACTCTCTATCACTCTCTGACACACTCTGACACGTTCTGACACTCTCAGACACTCTCTATCACTCTCTATAACTCTCCATCACTCTCTGTTACTCTCTGACACACTCTGACACTCTCTAACACTCTCTGACACACTCTGACAATCTCTGACACTCTCTATAACTCTCTGACATACTCTGTCACTCACAGACACTCTCAGACACTCTCGATCACTCTCTGACATTCTCTATCACTCTCTGACACTCTCTGACACTCAAAGACACTCTCTATCACACTCTATCAATCTCTCTCACTCAAAGACACTCTCGGACACTCTCTATCTCACTCTGCACTCTCTGACTCTCTCTGACGCTCTCAGACTCTCTCGATCACTCTATGACACTCTCAGACACTCTCTATCACTCTCTGACACTCTCTGACACTCTCTGACACACTCTGACACTCTCTGACAGTCTCAGACACTCGCTATCACTCTCTATCACTCTCTGACACTCTCTGACACTCTCTGACACTCTCTGACACTCTCTATCACTCTCCATCACTCTCTGACTGTCTCTGACACTCTCAGACACTCTCTATCACTCTCAGACACTCTCTATCACTCTCAGACACTCTCTGACATTCTCTGAAACTCTCAGACACTCTCTATCACTCTCTGACACTCTCAGACACTTTCTGTCACTCTCTGACACTTTCTATCACTCTCTATCACTCTCTGATACACTCTGACACTTTCTGACACTCTCAGACACTCTCTCTCACTCTCTATCAAACTCTGACACACTCTGACAGTCTCTGACACTCTCTGACATTCTATATCACTCTCTATCACTCTCTGTTACTCTCTGAAACACTCTGACATTCTCTGACAATCTCTGACACACTCTGACAATCTCTGACACTGTCTATCACTCTCTGACACTCTCTATCACTCTCTGACACTCTCTGACACACTCTGACACTCTCAGACACTCTCTTTCACTCTCTATCAATCTCTGACACACTCTGACAATCTCTGAAGCTTTCTATCACTCTCTGACACTCTCTATCACTCTCTGACACTCTCAGACACTGTCTATCAATCTCTGACACTCCCAGACACTCTCTATCACTCTCTGACATTTTCTATCACTCTCTATCACGCTCTGACACACTCTGACACTTTCTGACGCTCTCAGACACTCTCTCTCACTCTCTCTCACTCTCTATCAAACTCTGACGCACTCTGACAGTCTCTGACACTCTCTGACATTCTATATCACTCTCTATCACTCTATGTTACTCTTTATCACTCTCTGACACTCTCTGACACACTCTGACACTCTCAGACACTCTCTATCACTCTCTATCACTCTCTATCACTCTCTGATACATTCTGACACTTTCTGACACTCTCAGACACTCTCTATCACTCTCTATCACTCTCTGTTACTCTCTGACACACTCTGACACTCTCGGACACTCTCTATCACTCTCGATCACTCTCAGACACTCTCGATCACTCTCTGACATTCTCTATCACTCTCTGACACTCTCTGACACTCAAAGACACTCTCGATCACTCTCTGACAAACTCTGACTCTTTCTGACACTCTCAGACACTCTCTCTCACTCTCTATCAAACTCTGACACACTCTGACAGTCTCTGACACTCTCTGACACTCTCTATCACACTCTATCACTCTCTGTTACTCTCAGACACACTCTGACATTCTCTGACACTCTCTGACACACTCTGACAATATCTGACACTTTGTATCACTCTCTGACACTCTCTATCACTCTCTGACACTCTCAGACACTCTCTGACACTCTCGGACACTCTCAGACACTCTCTATCAATCTCTGACACTCTCAGACACTCTCTATCACTCACTGACACTCTCTATCACTCTCTGACAAACTCTGACACTTTCTGACACTCTCAGACACTCCCTATCCCTCTCTGTTACTCTCTGACACACTCTATCACTCTCTGACATACTCTATCAATCTCTGACACTCTCAGACACTCTCTATCACTCACTGACACTCTCTATCACTCTCTGACACTCTCGGACACTCTCTGACACACTCTGACACTCTCAGACACTCTCTATCACTCTCTATCACTCTCTGACACACTCTGACACTTTCTGACACTCTCAGACACTCTCTATCACTCTCTATAACTCTCCATCACTCTCTGTTACTCTCTGACACACTCTGACACTCTCTAACACTCTCTGACACACTCTGACAATCTCTGACACTCTCTATAACTCTCTGACATACTCTGTCACTCACAGACACTCTCAGACACTCTTGATCACTCTCTGACATTCTCTATCACACTCTATCACTCTCGATCACTCTCTGACACTCTCGGACACTTTCTATCACTCTCTATCAGTCTCTGACACTCTCTGACCGTCTCTGACACTCTCAGACACACTGACAATCTCTGACACTCTCTATCACTCTCTGACATACTCTGTCACTCACAGACACTCTCAGACACTCTCGATCACTCTCTGACATTCTCTATCACTCTCTGACACTCTCTGACACTCAAAGACACTCTCTATCACACTCTATCAATCTCTCTCACTCAAAGACACTCTCGGACACTCTCTATCTCACTCTGCACTCTCTGACTCTCTCTGACTCTCTCAGACATTCTCAGACACTCGCTATCATTCTCTATCACTCTCTGACACTCTCTGACACTCAAAGACACTCTCTATCACACTCTATCACTCTCTATCACTCTCTGACACTCTCAGACACTCTCTATCACTCTATGACACTCTCAGACACTCTCTATCACTCTCTATCACTCTCTGACACTCTCTGACACACTCTGACACTCTCTGACAGTCTCAGACACTCGCTATCACTCTCTATCACTCTCTGACACTCTCTGACACTCTCTGACACTCTCTATCACTCTCCATCACTCTCTGACTGTCTCTGACACTCTCAGACACTCTCTATCACTCTCAGACTCTCTCTATCACTCTCAGACACTCTTTATCACTCTCTGACATTCTCTGAAACTCTCAGACACTCTCTATCACTCTCTGACACTCTCAGACACTTTCTGTCACTCTCTGACACTTTCTATCACTCTCTATCACTCTCTGATACACTCTGACAAAATTCTGACACTCTCAGACACTCTCTCTCACTCTCTATCAAACTCTGACACACTCTGACAGTCCATGACACTCTCTGACATTCTATATCACTCTCTATCACTCTCTGTTACTCTCTGAAACACTCTGACATTCTCTGACAATCTCTGACACACTCTGACAATCTCTGACACTTTCTATCACTCTCTGACACTCTCTATCACTCTCTGACACTCTCAGACACTCTCTATCAATCTCTGACACTCTAAGACACACTCTATCACTCTCTGACACACTCTGACACTTTCTGACACTCTCAGACACTCTCTCTCCCTCTCTGTTACTCTCTGACACACTCTATCACTCTCTGACATACTCTATCAATCTCTGACACTCTCAGACACTCTCTGTCACTCACTGACACTCTCTATCACTCTCTTACACTCTCGGACTCTCTGACACACTCTGACACTCTCAGACACTCTCTATCACTCTCTATCACTCTCTGACACACTCTGACACTTTCTGACACTCTCAGACACTCTCTATCACTCTCTATCACTCTCCATCACTCTCTGTTACTCTCTGACACACTCTGACACCCTCTAACACTCTCTGACACACTCTGACAATCTCTGACACTCTCTATAACTCTCTGACATACTCTGTCACTCACAGACACTCTCAGACACTCTCGATCACTCTCTGACATTCTCTATCACACTCTATCACTCTCTATCACTCTCTGACACTCTCGGACACTCTCTATCAATCTCTATCAGTCTCTGACACTCTCTGACCGTCTCTGACACTCTCAGACACACTGACAATCTCTGACACTCTCTATCACTCTCTGACATACTCTGTCACTCACAGACACTCTCAGACACACTCGATGACTCTCTGACATTCTCTATCACTCTCTGACACTCAAAGACACTCTCTATCACACTCTATCAATCTCTATCACTCAAAGACACTCTCGGACACTCTCTATCTCACTCTGCACTCTCTGAATCTCTCTGACTCTCTCTGACACTCTCTGACACTCTCTGACAATCTCTGACAATCTCTGACACTTTCTATCACTCTCTGACACTCTCTATCACTCTCTGACACTCTCAGACACTCTCTATCAATCTCTGACACTCTCAGACACTCTCTATCACTCACTGACACTCTCTATCACTCTCTGACACACTCTGACACTTTCTGACACTCTCAGACACTCTCTATCCCTCTCTGTTACTCTCTGACACACTCTATCACTCTCTGACATACTCTATCAATCTCTGACACTCTCAGACACTCTCTATCACTCACTGACACTCTCTATCACTCTCTGACACTCTCGGACACTCTCAGACACTCTCTATCAATCTCTGACACTCTCAGACACTCTCTATCACTCACTGACACTCTCTATCACTCTCTGACAAACTCTGACACTTTCTGACACTCTCAGACACTCCCTATCCCTCTCTGTTACTCTCTGACACACTCTATCACTCTCTGACATACTCTATCAATCTCTGACACTCTCAGACACTCTCTATCACTCACTGACACTCTCTATCACTCTCTGACACTCTCGGACACTCTCTGACACACTCTGACACTCTCAGACACTCTCTATCACTCTCTATCACTCTCTGACACACTCTGACACTTTCTGACACTCTCAGACACTCTCTATCACTCTCTATAACTCTCTGACACACTCTATCACTCTCTGACATACTCTATCAATCTCTGACACTCTCAGACACTCTCTATCACTCACTGACACTCTCTATCACTCTCTGACACTCTCGGACACTCTCTGACACACTCTGACACTCTCAGACACTCTCTATCACTCTCTAACACTCTCTGACACACTCTGACAATCTCTGACACTCTCTATAACTCTCTGACATACTCTGTCACTCACAGACACTCTCAGACACTCTCGATCACTCACTGACATTCTCTATCACACTCTATCACTCTCTATCACTCTCTGACACTCTCGGACACTCTCTAACACTCTCTATCAGTCTCTGACACTCTCTGACCGTCTCTGACACTCTCAGACACACTGACAATCTCTGACACTCTCTATCACTCTCTGACACTCTCTGACACTCAAAGACACTCTCTATCACACTCTATCAATCTCTATCACTCAAAGACACTCTCGGACACTCTCTATCTCACTCTGCACTCTCTGACTCTCTCTGACTCTCTCTGACACTCTCTGACACTCTCTGACAATCTCTGACAATCTCTGACACTTTCTATCACTCTCTGACACTCTCTATCACTCTCTGACACTCTCAGACACTCTCTATCAATCTCTGACACTGTCAGACACTCTCTATCACTCACTGACACTCTCTATCACTCTCTGACACTCTCGGACACTCTCTGACACACTCTGACACTCTCAGACACTCTCTATCACTCTCTATCACTCTCTGACACACTCTGACACTTTCTGACACTCTCAGACACTCTCTATCACTCTCTATAACTCTCCATCACTCTCTGTTACTCTCTGACACACTCTGACACTCTCTAACACTCTCTGACACACTCTGACAATCTCTGACACTCTCTATAACTCTCTGACATACTCTGTCACTCACAGACACTCTCAGACACTCTTGATCACTCTCTGACATTCTCTATCACACTCTATCACTCTCGATCACTCTCTGACACTCTCGGACACTTTCTATCACTCTCTATCAGTCTCTGACACTCTCTGACACACTCTGACACTTTCTGACACTCTCAGACACTCTCTATCACTCTCTATAACTCTCCATCACTCTCTGTTACTCTCTGACACACTCTGACACTCTCTAACACTCTCTGACACACTCTGACAATCTCTGACACTCTCTATAACTCTCTGACATACTCTGTCACTCACAGACACTCTCAGACACTCTTGATCACTCTCTGACATTCTCTATCACACTCTATCACTCTCGATCACTCTCTGACACTCTCGGACACTTTCTATCACTCTCTATCAGTCTCTGACACTCTCTGACCGTCTCTGACACTCTCAGACACACTGACAATCTCTGACACTCTCTATCACTCTCTGACATACTCTGTCACTCACAGACACTCTCAGACACTCTCGATCACTCTCTGACATTCTCTATCACTCTCTGACACTCTCTGACACTCAAAGACACTCTCTATCACACTCTATCAATCTCTCTCACTCAAAGACACTCTCGGACACTCTCTATCTCACTCTGCACTCTCTGACTCTCTCTGACTCTCTCAGACATTCTCAGACACTCGCTATCATTCTCTATCACTCTCTGACACTCTCTGACACTCAAAGACACTCTCTATCACACTCTATCACTCTCTATCACTCTCTGACACTCTCAGACACTCTCTATCACTCTATGACACTCTCAGACACTCTCTATCACTCTCTATCACTCTCTGACACTCTCTGACACACTCTGACACTCTCTGACAGTCTCAGACACTCGCTATCACTCTCTATCACTCTCTGACACTCTCTGACACTCTCTGACACTCTCTATCACTCTCCATCACTCTCTGACTGTCTCTGACACTCTCAGACACTCTCTATCACTCTCAGACTCTCTCTATCACTCTCAGACACTCTTTATCACTCTCTGACATTCTCTGAAACTCTCAGACACTCTCTATCACTCTCTGACACTCTCAGACACTTTCTGTCACTCTCTGACACTTTCTATCACTCTCTATCACTCTCTGATACACTCTGACAAAATTCTGACACTCTCAGACACTCTCTCTCACTCTCTATCAAACTCTGACACACTCTGACAGTCCATGACACTCTCTGACATTCTATATCACTCTCTATCACTCTCTGTTACTCTCTGAAACACTCTGACATTCTCTGACAATCTCTGACACACTCTGACAATCTCTGACACTTTCTATCACTCTCTGACACTCTCTATCACTCTCTGACACTCTCTGACACACTCTGACACTCTCAGACACTCTCTCTCACTCTCTATCAATCTCTGACACACTCTGACAATCTCTGAAGCTTTCTATCACTCTCTGACACTCTCTATCACTCTCTGACACTCTCAGACACTCTCTATCAATCTCTGACACTCCCAGACACTCTCTATCACTCTCTGACATTTTCTATCACTCTCTATCACGCTCTGACACACTCTGACACTTTCTGACGCTCTCAGACACTCTCTGTCACTCTCTCTCACTCTCTATCAAACTCTGACGCACTCTGACAGTCTCTGACACTCTCTGACATTCTATATCACTCTCTATCACTCTATGTTACTCTCTGAAACACTCTGACATTCTCTGACAATCTCTGACACACTCTGACAATCTCTGACACTTTCTATCACTCTCTGACACTCTCTATCACTCTCTGACACTCTCTGACACACTCTGACACTCTCAGACACTCTCTATCACTCTCTATCACTCTCTGATACACTCTGACACTTTCTGACACTCTCAGACACTCTCTATCACTCTCTGTTACTCTCTGACACACTCTGACACTCTCGGACACTCTCTATCACTCTCAGACACTCTCAGACACTCTCGATCACTCTCTGACATTCTCTATCACTCTCTGACACTCTCTGACACTCAAAGACACTCTCGATCACTCTCTGACACACTCTGACTCTTTCTGACACTCTCAGACACTCTCTCTCACTCTCTATCAAACTCTGACACACTCTGACAGTCTCTGACACTCTCTGACACTCTCTATCACACTCTATCACTCTCTGTTACTCTCAGACACACTCTGACATTCTCTGACACTTTCCGACACACTCTGACAATCTCTGACACTTTCTATCACTCTCTGACACTCTCTATCACTCTCTGACACTCTCTGACACACTCTGACACTCTCAGACACTCTCTATCACTCTCTATCACTCTCTGATACACTCTGACACTTTCTGACACTCTCAGACACTCTCTATCACTCTCTATCACTCTCTGTTACTCTCTGACACACTCTGACACTCTCGGACACTCTCTATCACTCTCAGACACTCTCAGACACTCTCGATCACTCTCTGACATTCTCTATCACTCTCTGACACTCTCTGACACTCCAAGACACTCTCGATCACTCTCTGACACACTCTGACTCTTTCTGACACTCTCAGACACTCTCTCTCACTCTCTATCAAACTCTGACACACTCTGACAGTCTCTGACACTCTCTGACACTCTCTATCACACTCTCTCACTCTCTGTTACTCTCAGACACACTCTGACATTCTCTGACACTCTCTGACACACTCTGACAATATCTGACACTTTGTATCACTCTCTGACACTCTCTATCACTCTCTGACACTCTCAGACACTCTCTATCAATCTCTGACACTCTAAGACACTCTCTATCACTCTCTGGCACACTCTGACACTTTCTGACACTCTCAGACACTCTCTATCCCTCTCTGTTACTCTCTGACACACTCTATCACTCTCTGACATACTCTATCAATCTCTGACACTCTCAGACACTCTCTGTCACTCACTGACACTCTCTATCACTCTCTGACACTCTCGGACACTCTCGGATACTCTCTGACACACTCTGACACTCTCAGACACTCTCTATCACTCTCTATCACTCTCTATCACTCTCTGACACACTCTGACACTTTCTGACACTCTCAGACACTCTCTATCACTCTCTATCACTCTCCATCACTCTCTGTTACTCTCTGACACACTCTGACACCCTCTAACACTCTCTGACACACTCTGACAATCTCTGACACTCTCTATAACTCTCTGACATACTCTGTCACTCACAGACACTCTCAGACACTCTCGATCACTCACTGACATTCTCTATCACACTCTATCACTCTCTATCACTCTCTGACACTCTCGGACACTCTCTATCACTCTCTATCAGTCTCTGACACTCTCTGACCGTCTCTGACACTCTCAGACACACTGACAATCTCTGACACTCTCTATCACTCTCTGACACTCTCTGACACTCAAAGACACTCTCTATCACACTCTATCAATCTCTATCACTCAAAGACACTCTCGGACACTCTCTATCTCACTCTGCACTCTCTGACTCTCTCTGACTCTCTCTGACACTCTCTGACACTCTCTGACAATCTCTGACAATCTCTGACACTTTCTATCACTCTCTGACACTCTCTATCACTCTCTGACACTCTCAGACACTCTCTATCAATCTCTGACACTGTCAGACACTCTCTATCACTCACTGACACTCTCTATCACTCTCTGACACTCTCGGACACTCTCTGACACACTCTGACACTCTCAGACACTCTCTATCACTCTCTATCACTCTCTGACACACTCTGACACTTTCTGACACTCTCAGACACTCTCTATCACTCTCTATAACTCTCCATCACTCTCTGTTACTCTCTGACACACTCTGACACTCTCTAACACTCTCTGACACACTCTGACAATCTCTGACACTCTCTATAACTCTCTGACATACTCTGTCACTCACAGACACTCTCAGACACTCTCGATCACTCTCTGACATTCTCTATCACACTCTATCACTCTCGATCACTCTCTGACACTCTCGGACACTTTCTATCACTCTCTATCAGTCTCTGACACTCTCTGACCGTCTCTGACACTCTCAGACACACTGACAATCTCTGACACTCTCTATCACTCTCTGACATACTCTGTCACTCACAGACACTCTCAGACACTCTCGATCACTCTCTGACATTCTCTATCACTCTCTGACACTCTCTGACACTCAAAGACACTCTCTATCACACTCTATCAATCTCTATCACTCAAAGACACTCTCGGACACTCTCTATCTCACTCTGCACTCTCTGACTCTCTCTGACTCTCTCAGACACTCTCTGACACATTATATCACTCTCTGAACCTCTCAGACACTCTCTGACACTTTCTATCACACTCTGACACTCTCAGATAATCTCAGACAGTCTCGGACACTTTCTATCACTCTCTGACACTGTCCGACAATCTCTGACACTCTCAGACACTCTCTTTCACTCTCTATCCCTCTATGGCACTCCCTATCACTCCCTAACACTCTCAGATTCTCTATGACACTCTCTTTCACTCTCCATCTCTCTCTGACACTGTCAGACACTCTCTGACACTCTCAGACACTCTCTGACTCTTTCAGACACTCTCAGACACTCTCTATCACTCTATATCACTCTCTGACACTCTCCATCACTCTCCATCAATCTCTAGCACACTCTGACTCGCTCTGACCCTCTCTGACACTATCTGACATTCTCTGACACACTTTGACACTCTCAGACACTCTCTATCACTAGCTATCACTCTCTGACACGCTCTGACTGTCTCTGACACTCTCTGACACTCTCTATCACTCTCTGACACTCTCAGACAATCTATCACTCTCTATCACTGTCTATCACTCTCTACCACTCTCTATCACTCTCTGACACACTCTGACACTCTCTGACACTCTCAGACACTCTCTATCACTCTCTATCACTCTCTGACACACTCTGACTGTCTCTGACACTCTCTGACACTCTCTATCACTCTCTGACACTCGCAGACACTCTCTATCACTCTCTGACACTTTATATCACTCTCTATCACTTTCTGACACACTCTGACACTTGCTGACACTCTCAGACACTCTCTCTCACTCTCCATCAAACTCTGACACACTCTGACAGTCTCTGACACTCTCTGACACTCTCTGACACTCTCTGACAATCTCTGACAATCTCTGACACTTTATATCACTCTCTGAAACTCTCTATCACTCTCTGACACACTCTGACACTTTCTGACACTCTCAGACACTCTCTATCCCTCTCTGTTACTCTCTGACACACTCTATCACTCTCTGACATACTCTATCAATCTCTGACACTCTCAGACACTCTCTATCACGCACTGACACTCTCTATCACTCTCTGACACTCTCGGACACTCTCTGACACACTCTGACACTCTCAGACACTCTCTATCACTCTCTATCACTCTCTGACACACTCTGACACTTTCTGACACTCTCAGACACTCTCTATCACTCGCTATCACTCTCCATCACTCTCTGTTACTCTCAGACACATTCTGACACATTCTGACACTCTCTAACACTCTCTGACAAACTCTGACATTCTCTGACACTCGCTATAACTCTCTGACATACTCTGTCACTCACAGACACTCTCAGACACTCTCGATCACTCTCTGACATTCTCTATCACACTCAATCACTCTCTATCACTCTCTGACACTCTCGGACACTTTCTATCACTCTCTATCAGTCTCAGACACTCTCTGTCACTCTCGATCAAACTCTGACACTCTCAGAGACTCTCGATCACTCACTGACACTCTCTTTCACACTCTGACAGTCTCTGACACTCTCTGACACTCTCTCACAATCTCTATCACTCTCTGATACTCTCTGACACACTCTGACATTCTCTGACACTCTCTGACACACTCTGGCACTCTCTATCAATCTCTGACACTCTCAGACACTCTCTATCACTCACTGACACTCTCTATCACTCTCTGACACACTCTGACACTCTCAGACACTCTCTATCACTCTCTATCACTCTCTGACACACTCTGACATTTTCTGACACTCTCAGACACTCTCTATCACTGTCTATCCCTCTCTGTTACTCTTTGACACACTCTGACACTCTCTGACACTCTCTGACACACTCTGACAATCTCTGACACTCTCTATCACTCTCTGACATACTCTGTCACTCACAGACACTCTCAGACACTCTCGATCAATCTCTGACACTCTCTATCACTCTCTGACACTCTCTGACATTCTCAGACACTCTCTATCACTCTCTATCACTCGCTGACACTCTCAGACACTCTCTATCACTCTCTAACACTCGCTGTCACTCTCAGACACTCTCAGACACTCTCTGACACTCACTGAAACTCTCAGACACTCTCTGTCACTCTCAGACACTCTCAGACACTCTCTCTCACTCTCTGACACTCTCTGAATCTCTCTGATACACTCACACACTCTCTGACACTCTCTAACACTCTCTGACACTCTCTGACACACTCTGACACTCTCTGACACTCTCTATCACTCTCTGAAACTCTCTGAAACTCTCTGACACTCTCTGACACACTCTGACACATTCTATCGCTCTCTGACATTCTCTGACACACTCTGACACTCTCTGACACTCTCAGACACTCTCTATCACTCTCTGACACTCTCTATCACTCTCTATCACTCTCCATCACTCTCTGACACACTCTGACACAATCTGACAATCTCTGACACTCTCTATCACTCTCTGACATACTCTGTCACTCACAGACACTCTCAGACACTCTCAGACACTCTCTGTCATTCTCTGACACTGTCTGGCACCCTCAGACACTCTCAGACACTCTCTATCACTCTCAGACACTCCCTATCACTCTCTGACATTCTCTGAAACTCTCTATCACTCTCAGACACTTTCTGACATTCTCTGACACACTCTGACACACTCTATCGCTCTCTGACATTCTCTGACACACTCTGACACTCTCTGACACTGTCAGACACTCTCTGTCACTCTCCATCATTCTCTGACACACTCTGACATAATCTGACAATCTCTGACACTCTCAGACACTCTCTATCACTCTCAGACACTCTCTAAAACTCTCTGACATTCTCTGAAACTCTCAGACACTCTCTGTCACTTTCTGACACTCTCAGACACTCTCTATCACTCTCGATCAAACTCTGACACTCTCAGAGACTCTCGATCACTCACTGACACTCTCTTTCACACTCTGACAGTCTCTGACACTCTCTGACACTCTCTCACAATCTCTATCACTCTCTGATACTCTCTGACACACTCTGACATTCTCTGACACTCTCTGACACACTCTGGCACTCTCTATCAATCTCTGACACTCTCAGACACTCTCTATCACTCACTGACACTCTCTATCACTCTCTGACACACTCTGACACTCTCAGACACTCTCTATCACTCTCTATCACTCTCTGACACACTCTGACATTTTCTGACACTCTCAGACACTCTCTATCACTGTCTATCCCTCTCTGTTACTCTTTGACACACTCTGACACTCTCTGACACTCTCTGACACTCTCTGACACACTCTGACAATCTCTGACACTCTCTATCACTCTCTGACATACTCTGTCACTCACAGACACTCTCAGACACTCTCGATCAATCTCTGACACTCTCTATCACTCTCTGACACTCTCTGACATTCTCAGACACTCTCTATCACTCTCTATCACTCGCTGACACTCTCAGACACTCTCAGACACTCTCTATCACTCTCTAACACTCGCTGTCACTCTCAGACACTCTCAGACACTCTCTGTCACTCTCTGACACTCACTGAAACTCTCAGACACTCTCTGTCACTCTCAGACACTCTCAGACACTCTCTCTCACTCTCTGACACTCTCTGAATCTCTCTGATACACTCACACACTCTCTGACACTCTCTAACACTCTCTGACACTCTCTGACACACTCTGACACTCTCTGACTCTCTCTATCACTCTCTGAAACTCTCTGACACTCTCTGACACACTCTGACACATTCTATCGCTCTCTGACATTCTCTGACACACTCTGACACTCTCTGACACTCTCTGACACTCTCTGACACTCTCTAACACTCTCTGACACTCTCTGACACACTCTGACACTCTCTGACACTCTCTATCACTCTCTGAAACTCTCTGAAACTCTCTGACACTCTCTGACACTCTCTGACACACTCTGACACATTCTATCGCTCTCTGACATTCTCTGACACACTCTGACACTCTCTGACACTCTCAGACACTCTCAGACACTCTCTATCACTCTCTGACACTTTCTATCACTCTCTGACACTCTCTGACACACTCTGAAACTCTCTGACACTCTCTATCACTCTCTGACACAATTTGACACTCTCTATCACTCTCTGACACTCTCAGACACTCTCTATCACTCTATGACACTGTCAGACACTCTCTATCACTCTCTGACACACTCTGACACTCTGTGACACTCCCAGACACTCGCTATCACTCTCTATCACTCTCTGACACTCTCTGACACTCTCAGACACTCTCTGACACACACTGACACTCTCAGGCATTCTCTGAAACTCTCTATCACTCGCTGCAATTGTCTGACACTCGCAGACACTCTCTGAAACTTTTTATCACTTTCTGACACTCTCAGACACTCTCAGACACTCTCAGACACTCTCAGACACTCTCAGACACTCTCTGACACTCTCTATCAAACTCTGACACTTTCTGTCACTCTCTGACACTCTCAGACACTCTCTGTCACTCTCTATCCCTCTCTGTTACTCTCTGACACACTCTGACACTCTCTGAAACTCTCTGACACACTCTGACAATCTCTGACACTCTCTATCACTCTCTGACATACTCTGTCACTCACAGACACTCTCAGACACTCTCAGACACTCTCTGTCATTCTCTGACACTGTCTGGCACCCTCAGACACTCTCAGACACTCTCTATCACTCTCAGACACTCCCTATCACTCTCTGACATTCTCTGAAACTCTCTATCACTCTCAGACACTTTCTGACATTCTCTGACACACTCTGACACACTCTATCGCTCTCTGACATTCTCTGACACACTCTGACACTCTCTGACACTGTCAGACACTCTCTGTCACTCTCCATCATTCTCTGACACACTCTGACATAATCTGACAATCTCTGACACTCTCAGACACTCTCTATCACTCTCAGACACTCTCTAAAACTCTCTGACATTCTCTGAAACTCTCAGACACTCTCTATCACTTTCTGACACTCTCAGACACTCTCTATCACTCTCGATCAAACTCTGACACTCTCAGAGACTCTCGATCACTCACTGACACTCTCTTTCACACTCTGACAGTCTCTGACACTCTCTGACACTCTCTCACAATCTCTATCACTCTCTGATACTCTCTGACACACTCTGACATTCTCTGACACTCTCTGACACACTCTGACACACTCTGACACTCTCAGACACTCTCTATCACTCTCTATCACTCTCTGACACACTCTGACACTTTCTGACCCTCTCAGACACTCTCTATCACTCGCTATCACTCTCCATCACTCTCTGTTACTCTCAGACACATTCTGACACATTCTGACACTCTCTAACACTCTCTGACAAACTCTGACATTCTCTGACACTCTCTATAACTCTCTGACATACTCTGTCACTCACAGACACTCTCAGACACTCTCGATCACTCTCTGACATTCTCTATCACACTCAATCACTCTCTATCACTCTCTGACACTCTCGGACACTTTCTATCACTCTCTATCAGTCTCAGACACTCTCTGTCACTCTCGATCAAACTCTGACACTCTCAGAGACTCTCGATCACTCACTGACACTCTCTTTCACACTCTGACAGTCTCTGACACTCTCTGACACTCTCTCACAATCTCTATCACTCTCTGATACTCTCTGACACACTCTGACATTCTCTGACACTCTCTGACACACTCTGGCACTCTCTATCAATCTCTGACACTCTCAGACACTCTCTATCACTCACTGACACTCTCTATCACTCTCTGACACACTCTGACACTCTCAGACACTCTCTATCACTCTCTGACACACTCTGACATTTTCTGACACTCTCAGACACTCTCTATCACTGTCTATCCCTCTCTGTTACTCTTTGACACACTCTGACACTCTCTGACACTCTCTGACACACTCTGACAATCTCTGACACTCTCTATCACTCTCTGACATACTCTGTCACTCACAGACACTCTCAGACACTCTCGATCAATCTCTGACACTCTCTATCACTCTCTGACACTCTCTGACATTCTCAGACACTCTCTATCACTCTCTATCACTCGCTGACACTCTCAGACACTCTCTATCACTCTCTAACACTCGCTGTCACTCTCAGACACTCTCAGACACTCTCTGACACTCACTGAAACTCTCAGACACTCTCTGTCACTCTCAGACACTCTCAGACACTCTCTCTCACTCTCTGACACTCTCTGAATCTCTCTGATACACTCACACACTCTCTGACACTCTCTAACACTCTCTGACACTCTCTGACACACTCTGACACTCTCTGACACTCTCTATCACTCTCTGAAACTCTCTGAAACTCTCTGACACTCTCTGACACACTCTGACACATTCTATCGCTCTCTGACATTCTCTGACACACTCTGACACTCTCTGACACTCTCAGACACTCTCAGACACTCTCTATCACTCTCTGACACTCTCTATCACTCTCCATCACTCTCTGACACACTCTGACACAATCTGACAATCTCTGACACTCTCAGACACTCTCTGTAATTCTCTGACACTGTCTGACACCCTCAGACACTCTCAGACACTCTCAGACACTCTCTGTCATTCTCTGACACTGTCTGGCACCCTCAGACACTCTCAGACACTCTCTATCACTCTCAGACACTCCCTATCACTCTCTGACATTCTCTGAAACTCTCTATCACTCTCAGACACTTTCTGACATTCTCTGACACACTCTGACACACTCTGACAATCTCTGACACTCTCTATCACTCTCTGACATACTCTGTCACTCACAGACACTCTCAGACACTCTCGATCAATCTCTGACACTCTCTATCACTCTCTGACACTCTCTGACATTCTCAGACACTCTCTATCACTCTCTATCACTCGCTGACACTCTCAGACACTCTCTATCACTCTCTAACACTCGCTGTCACTCTCAGACACTCTCAGACACTCTCTGACACTCACTGAAACTCTCAGACACTCTCTGTCACTCTCAGACACTCTCAGACACTCTCTCTCACTCTCTGACACTCTCTGAATCTCTCTGATACACTCACACACTCTCTGACACTCTCTAACACTCTCTGACACTCTCTGACACACTCTGACACTCTCTGACACTCTCTATCACTCTCTGAAACTCTCTGAAACTCTCTGACACTCTCTGACACACTCTGACACATTCTATCGCTCTCTGACATTCTCTGACACACTCTGACACTCTCTGACACTCTCAGACACTCTCAGACACTCTCTATCACTCTCTGACACTCTCTATCACTCTCCATCACTCTCTGACACACTCTGACACAATCTGACAATCTCTGACACTCTCAGACACTCTCTGTAATTCTCTGACACTGTCTGACACCCTCAGACACTCTCAGACACTCTCAGACACTCTCTGTCATTCTCTGACACTGTCTGGCACCCTCAGACACTCTCAGACACTCTCTATCACTCTCAGACACTCCCTATCACTCTCTGACATTCTCTGAAACTCTCTATCACTCTCAGACACTTTCTGACATTCTCTGACACACTCTGACACACTCTATCGCTCTCTGACATTCTCTGACACACTCTGACACTCTCTGACACTGTCAGACACTCTCTGTCACTCTCCATCATTCTCTGACACACTCTGACATAATCTGACAATCTCTGACACTCTCAGACACTCTCTATCACTCTCAGACACTCTCTAAAACTCTCTGACATTCTCTGAAACTCTCAGACACTCTCTATCACTTTCTGACACTCTCAGACACTCTCTATCACTCTCGATCAAACTCTGACACTCTCAGAGACTCTCGATCACTCACTGACACTCTCTTTCACACTCTGACAGTCTCTGACACTCTCTGACACTCTCTCACAATCTCTATCACTCTCTGATACTCTCTGACACACTCTGACATTCTCTGACACTCTCTGACACACTCTGGCACTCTCTATCAATCTCTGACACTCTCAGACACTCTCTATCACTCACTGACACTCTCTATCACTCTCTGACACACTCTGACACTCTCAGACACTCTCTATCACTCTCTATCACTCTCTGACACACTCTGACATTTTCTGACACTCTCAGACACTCTCTATCACTGTCTATCCCTCTCTGTTACTCTTTGACACACTCTGACACTCTCTGACACTCTCTGACACACTCTGACAATCTCTGACACTCTCTATCACTCTCTGACATACTCTGTCACTCACAGACACTCTCAGACACTCTCGATCAATCTCTGACACTCTCTATCACTCTCTGACACTCTCTGACATTCTCAGACACTCTCTATCACTCTCTATCACTCGCTGACACTCTCAGACACTCTCAGACACTCTCTATCACTCTCTAACACTCGCTGTCACTCTCAGACACTCTCAGACACTCTCTGTCACTCTCTGACACTCACTGAAACTCTCAGACACTCTCTGTCACTCTCAGACACTCTCAGACACTCTCTCTCACTCTCTGACACTCTCTGAATCTCTCTGATACACTCACACACTCTCTGACACTCTCTAACACTCTCTGACACACTCTGACACTCTCTGACACTCTCTATCACTCTCTGAAACTCTCTGAAACTCTCTGACACTCTCTGACACACTCTGACACATTCTATCGCTCTCTGACATTCTCTGACACACTCTGACACTCTCTGACACTCTCTGACACTCTCTGACACTCTCTGACACTCTCTGACACACTCTGACACTCTCTGACACTCTCTATCACTCTCTGAAACTCTCTGAAACTCTCTGACACTCTCTGACACACTCTGACACATTCTATCGCTCTCTGACATTCTCTGACACACTCTGACACTCTCTGACACTCTCAGACACTCTCAGACACTCTCTATCACTCTCTGACACTTTCTATCACTCTCTGACACTCTCTGACACACTCTGAAACTCTCTGACACTCTCTATCACTCTCTGACACAATTTGACACTCTCTATCACTCTCTGACACTCTCAGACACTCTCTATCACTCTATGACACTGTCAGACACTCTCTATCACTCTCTGACACACTCTGACACTCTGTGACACTCCCAGACACTCGCTATCACTCTCTATCACTCTCTGACACTCTCTGACACTCTCAGACACTCTCTGACACACACTGACACTCTCAGGCATTCTCTGAAACTCTCTATCACTCGCTGCAATTGTCTGACACTCGCAGACACTCTCTGAAACTTTTTATCACTTTCTGACACTCTCAGACACTCTCAGACACTCTCAGACACTCTCAGACACTCTCTGACACTCTCTATCAAACTCTGAAACTTTCTGTCACTCTCTGACACTCTCAGACACTCTCTGTCACTCTCTATCCCTCTCTGTTACTCTCTGACACACTCTGAAACTCTCTGACACACTCTGACAATCTCTGACACTCTCTATCATTCTCTGACATACTCTGTCACTCACAGACACTCTCAGACACTCTCAGACACTCTCTGTCATTCTCTGACACTGTCTGGAACCCTCAGACACTCTCAGACACTCTCTATCACTCTCAGACACTCCCTATCACTCTCTGACATTCTCTGAAACTCTCTATCACTCTCAGACACTTTCTGACATTCTCTGACACACTCTGACACACTCTATCGCTCTCTGACATTCTCTGACACACTCTGACACTCTCTGACACTGTCAGACACTCTCTGTCACTCTCCATCATTCTCTGACACACTCTGACATAATCTGACAGTCTCTGACACTCTCAGACACTCTCTATCACTCTCAGACTCTCTCTAAAACTCTCTGACATTCTCTGAAACTCTCAGACACTCTCTATCACTTTCTGACACTCTCAGACACTCTCTATCACTCTCGATCAAACTCTGACACTCTCAGAGACTCTCGATCACTCACTGACACTCTCTTTCACACTCTGACAGTCTCTGACACTCTCTGACACTCTCTCACAATCTCTATCACTCTCTGATACTCTCTGACACACTCTGACATTCTCTGACACTCTCTGACAAACTCTGACACACTCTGACACTCTCAGACACTCTCTATCACTCTCTATCACTCTCTGACACACTCTGACACTTTCTGACACTCTCAGACACTCTCTATCACTCGCTATCACTCTCCATCACTCTCTGTTACTCTCAGACACATTCTGACACATTCTGACACTCTCTAACACTCTCTGACATACTCTGACATTCTCTGACACTCTCTATAACTCTCTGACATACTCTGTCACTCACAGACACTCTCAGACACTCTCGATCACTCTCTGACATTCTCTATCACACTCAATCACTCTCTATCACTCTCTGACACTCTCGGACACTTTCTATCACTCTCTATCAGTCTCAGACACTCTCTGTCACTCTCGATCAAACTCTGACACTCTCAGAGACTCTCGATCACTCACTGACACTCTCTTTCACACTCTGACAGTCTCTGACACTCTCTGACACTCTCTCACAATCTCTATCACTCTCTGATACTCTCTGACACACTCTGACATTCTCTGACACTCTCTGACACACTCTGGCACTCTCTATCAATCTCTGACACTCTCAGACACTCTCTATCACTCACTGACACTCTCTATCACTCTCTGACACACTCTGACACTCTCAGACACTCTCTATCACTCTCTGACACACTCTGACATTTTCTGACACTCTCAGACACTCTCTATCACTGTCTATCCCTCTCTGTTACTCTTTGACACACTCTGACACTCTCTGACACTCTCTGACACACTCTGACAATCTCTGACACTCTCTATCACTCTCTGACATACTCTGTCACTCACAGACACTCTCAGACACTCTCGATCAATCTCTGACACTCTCTATCACTCTCTGACACTCTCTGACATTCTCAGACACTCTCTATCACTCTCTATCACTCGCTGACACTCTCAGACACTCTCTATCACTCTCTAACACTCGCTGTCACTCTCAGACACTCTCAGACACTCTCTGACACTCACTGAAACTCTCAGACACTCTCTGTCACTCTCAGACACTCTCAGACACTCTCTCTCACTCTCTGACACTCTCTGAATCTCTCTGATACACTCACACACTCTCTGACACTCTCTAACACTCTCTGACACTCTCTGACACACTCTGACACTCTCTGACACTCTCTATCACTCTCTGAAACTCTCTGAAACTCTCTGACACTCTCTGACACACTCTGACACATTCTATCGCTCTCTGACATTCTCTGACACACTCTGACACTCTCTGACTCTCTCAGACACTCTCAGACACTCTCTATCACTCTCTGACACTCTCTATCACTCTCCATCACTCTCTGACACACTCTGACACAATCTGACAATCTCTGACACTCTCAGACACTCTCTGTCATTCTCTGACACTGTCTGACACCCTCAGACACTCTCAGACACTCTCAGACACTCTCTGTCATTCTCTGACACTGTCTGGCACCCTCAGACACTCTCAGACACTCTCTATCACTCTCAGACACTCCCTATCACTCTCTGACATTCTCTGAAACTCTCTATCACTCTCAGACACTTTCTGACATTCTCTGACACACTCTGACACACTCTATCGCTCTCTGACATTCTCTGACACACTCTGACACTCTCTGACACTGTCAGACACTCTCTGTCACTCTCCATCATTCTCTGACACACTCTGACATAATCTGACAATCTCTGACACTCTCAGACACTCTCTATCACTCTCAGACACTCTCTAAAACTCTCTGACATTCTCTGAAACTCTCAGACACTCTCTATCACTTTCTGACACTCTCAGACACTCTCTATCACTCTCGATCAAACTCTGACACTCTCAGAGACTCTCGATCACTCACTGACACTCTCTTTCACACTCTGACAGTCTCTGACACTCTCTGACACTCTCTCACAATCTCTATCACTCTCTGATACTCTCTGACACACTCTGACATTCTCTGACACTCTCTGACACACTCTGGCACTCTCTATCAATCTCTGACACTCTCAGACACTCTCTATCACTCACTGACACTCTCTATCACTCTCTGACACACTCTGACACTCTCAGACACTCTCTATCACTCTCTATCACTCTCTGACACACTCTGACATTTTCTGACACTCTCAGACACTCTCTATCACTGTCTATCCCTCTCTGTTACTCTTTGACACACTCTGACACTCTCTGACACTCTCTGACACACTCTGACAATCTCTGACACTCTCTATCACTCTCTGACATACTCTGTCACTCACAGACACTCTCAGACACTCTCGATCAATCTCTGACACTCTCTATCACTCTCTGACACTCTCTGACATTCTCAGACACTCTCTATCACTCTCTATCACTCGCTGACACTCTCAGACACTCTCAGACACTCTCTATCACTCTCTAACACTCGCTGTCACTCTCAGACACTCTCAGACACTCTCTGTCACTCTCTGACACTCACTGAAACTCTCAGACACTCTCTGTCACTCTCAGACACTCTCAGACACTCTCTCTCACTCTCTGACACTCTCTGAATCTCTCTGATACACTCACACACTCTCTGACACTCTCTAACACTCTCTGACACTCTCTGACACACTCTGACACTCTCTGACACTCTCTATCACTCTCTGAAACTCTCTGAAACTCTCTGACACTCTCTGACACACTCTGACACATTCTATCGCTCTCTGACATTCTCTGACACACTCTGACACTCTCTGACACTCTCTGACACTCTCTGACACTCTCTAACACTCTCTGAAACTCTCTGAAACTCTCTGACACTCTCTGACACTCTCTGACACACTCTGACACATTCTATCGCTCTCTGACATTCTCTGACACACTCTGACACTCTCTGACACTCTCAGACACTCTCAGACACTCTCTATCACTCTCTGACACTTTCTATCACTCTCTGACACTCTCTGACACACTCTGAAACTCTCTGACACTCTCTATCACTCTCTGACACAATTTGACACTCTCTATCACTCTCTGACACTCTCAGACACTCTCTATCACTCTATGACACTGTCAGACACTCTCTATCACTCTCTGACACACTCTGACACTCTGTGACACTCCCAGACACTCGCTATCACTCTCTATCACTCTCTGACACTCTCTGACACTCTCAGACACTCTCTGACACACACTGACACTCTCAGGCATTCTCTGAAACTCTCTATCACTCGCTGCAATTGTCTGACACTCGCAGACACTCTCTGAAACTTTTTATCACTTTCTGACACTCTCAGACACTCTCAGACACTCTCAGACACTCTCAGACACTCTCTGACACTCTCTATCAAACTCTGACACTTTCTGTCACTCTCTGACACTCTCAGACACTCTCTGTCACTCTCTATCCCTCTCTGTTACTCTCTGACACACTCTGACACTCTCTGAAACTCTCTGACACACTCTGACAATCTCTGACACTCTCTATCACTCTCTGACATACTCTGTCACTCACAGACACTCTCAGACACTCTCAGACACTCTCTGTCATTCTCTGACACTGTCTGGCACCCTCAGACACTCTCAGACACTCTCTATCACTCTCAGACACTCCCTATCACTCTCTGACATTCTCTGAAACTCTCTATCACTCTCAGACACTTTCTGACATTCTCTGACACACTCTGACACACTCTATCGCTCTCTGACATTCTCTGACACACTCTGACACTCTCTGACACTGTCAGACACTCTCTGTCACTCTCCATCATTCTCTGACACACTCTGACATAATCTGACAATCTCTGACACTCTCAGACACTCTCTATCACTCTCAGACACTCTCTAAAACTCTCTGACATTCTCTGAAACTCTCAGACACTCTCTATCACTTTCTGACACTCTCAGACACTCTCGATCACTCTCGATCAAACTCTGACACTCTCAGAGACTCTCGATCACTCACTGACACTCTCTTTCACACTCTGACAGTCTCTGACACTCTCTGACACTCTCTCACAATCTCTATCACTCTCTGATACTCTCTGACACACTCTGACATTCTCTGACACTCTCTGACACACTCTGGCACTCTCTATCAATCTCTGACACTCTCAGACACTCTCTATCACTCACTGACACTCTCTATCACTCTCTGACACACTCTGACACTCTCAGACACTCTCTATCACTCTCTATCACTCTCTGACACACTCTGACATTTTCTGACACTCTCAGACACTCTCTATCACTGTCTATCCCTCTCTGTTACTCTTTGACACACTCTGACACTCTCTGACACTCTCTGACACACTCTGACAATCTCTGACACTCTCTATCACTCTCTGACATACTCTGTCACTCACAGACACTCTCAGACACTCTCGATCAATCTCTGACACTCTCTATCACTCTCTGACATTCTCAGACACTCTCTATCACTCTCTATCACTCGCTGACACTCTCAGACACTCTCAGACACTCTCTATCACTCTCTAACACTCGCTGTCACTCTCAGACACTCTCAGACACTCTCTGTCACTCTCTGACACTCACTGAAACTCTCAGACACTCTCTGTCACTCTCAGACACTCTCAGACACTCTCTCTCACTCTCTGACACTCTCTGAATCTCTCTGATACACTCACACACTCTCTGACACTCTCTAACACTCTCTGACACTCTCTGACACACTCTGACACTCTCTGACACTCTCTATCACTCTCTGAAACTCTCTGAAACTCTCTGACACTCTCTGACACACTCTGACACATTCTATCGCTCTCTGACATTCTCTGACACACTCTGACACTCTCTGACACTCTCTGACACTCTCTGACACTCTCTAACACTCTCTGACACTCTCTGACACACTCTGACACTCTCTGACACTCTCTATCACTCTCTGAAACTCTCTGAAACTCTCTGACACTCTCTGACACACTCTGACACATTCTATCGCTCTCTGACATTCTCTGACACACTCTGACACTCTCTGACACTCTCAGACACTCTCAGACACTCTCTATCACTCTCTGACACTTTCTATCACTCTCTGACACTCTCTGACACACTCTGAAACTCTCTGACACTCTCTATCACTCTCTGACACAATTTGACACTCTCTATCACTCTCTGACACTCTCAGACACTCTCTATCACTCTATGACACTGTCAGACACTCTCTATCACTCTCTGACACACTCTGACACTCTGTGACACTCCCAGACACTCGCTATCACTCTCTATCACTCTCTGACACTCTCTGACACTCTCAGACACTCTCTGACACACACTGACACTCTCAGGCATTCTCTGAAACTCTCTATCACTCGCTGCAATTGTCTGACACTCGCAGACACTCTCTGAAACTTTTTATCACTTTCTGACACTCTCAGACACTCTCAGACACTCTCAGACACTCTCAGACACTCTCTGACACTCTCTATCAAACTCTGACACTTTCTGTCACTCTCTGACACTCTCAGACACTCTCTGTCACTCTCTATCCCTCTCTGTTACTCTCTGACACACTCTGACACTCTCTGAAACTCTCTGACACACTCTGACAATCTCTGACACTCTCTATCACTCTCTGACATACTCTGTCACTCACAGACACTCTCAGACACTCTCAGACACTCTCTGTCATTCTCTGACACTGTCTGGCACCCTCAGACACTCTCAGACACTCTCTATCACTCTCAGACACTCCCTATCACTCTCTGACATTCTCTGAAACTCTCTATCACTCTCAGACACTTTCTGACATTCTCTGACACACTCTGACACACTCTATCGCTCTCTGACATTCTCTGACACACTCTGACACTCTCTGACACTGTCAGACACTCTCTGTCACTCTCCATCATTCTCTGACACACTCTGACATAATCTGACAATCTCTGACACTCTCAGACACTCTCTATCACTCTCAGACACTCTCTAAAACTCTCTGACATTCTCTGAAACTCTCAGACACTCTCTATCACTTTCTGACACTCTCAGACACTCTCTATCACTCTCGATCAAACTCTGACACTCTCAGAGACTCTCGATCACTCACTGACACTCTCTTTCACACTCTGACAGTCTCTGACACTCTCTGACACTCTCTCACAATCTCTATCACTCTCTGATACTCTCTGACACACTCTGACATTCTCTGACACTCTCTGACACACTCTGGCACTCTCTATCAATCTCTGACACTCTCAGACACTCTCTATCACTCACTGACACTCTCTATCACTCTCTGACACACTCTGACACTCTCTATCACTCTCTATCACTCTCTGACACACTCTGACATTTTCTGACACTCTCAGACACTCTCTATCACTGTCTATCCCTCTCTGTTACTCTTTGACACACTCTGACACTCTCTGACACTCTCTGACACACTCTGACAATCTCTGACACTCTCTATCACTCTCTGACATACTCTGTCACTCACAGACACTCTCAGACACTCTCGATCAATCTCTGACACTCTCTATCACTCTCTGACACTCTCTGACATTCTCAGACACTCTCTATCACTCTCTATCACTCGCTGACACTCTCAGACACTCTCAGACACTCTCTATCACTCTCTAACACTCGCTGTCACTCTCAGACACTCTCAGACACTCTCTGTCACTCTCTGACACTCACTGAAACTCTCAGACACTCTCTGTCACTCTCAGACACTCTCAGACACTCTCTCTCACTCTCTGACACTCTCTGAATCTCTCTGATACACTCACACACTCTCTGACACTCTCTAACACTCTCTGACACTCTCTGACACACTCTGACACTCTCTGACACTCTCTATCACTCTCTGAAACTCTCTGAAACTCTCTGACACTCTCTGACACACTCTGACACATTCTATCGCTCTCTGACATTCTCTGACACACTCTGACACTCTCTGACACTCTCTGACACTCTCTAACACTCTCTGACACTCTCTGACACACTCTGACACTCTCTGACACTCTCTATCACTCTCTGAAACTCTCTGAAACTCTCTGACACTCTCTGACACACTCTGACACATTCTATCGCTCTCTGACATTCTCTGACACACTCTGACACTCTCTGACACTCTCAGACACTCTCAGACACTCTCTATCACTCTCTGACACTTTCTATCACTCTCTGACACTCTCTGACACACTCTGAAACTCTCTGACACTCTCTATCACTCTCTGACACAATTTGACACTCTCTATCACTCTCTGACACTCTCAGACACTCTCTATCACTCTATGACACTGTCAGACACTCTCTATCACTCTCTGACACACTCTGACACTCTGTGACACTCCCAGACACTCGCTATCACTCTCTATCACTCTCTGACACTCTCTGACACTCTCAGACACTCTCTGACACACACTGACACTCTCAGGCATTCTCTGAAACTCTCTATCACTCGCTGCAATTGTCTGACACTCGCAGACACTCTCTGAAACTTTTTATCACTTTCTGACACTCTCAGACACTCTCAGACACTCTCAGACACTCTCAGACACTCTCAGACACTCTCTGACACTCTCTGACACTCTCTATCAAACTCTGACACTTTCTGTCACTCTCTGACACTCTCAGACACTCGCTGTCACTCTCTATCCCTCTCTGTTACTCTCTGACACACTCTGACACTCTCTGAAACTCTCTGACACACTCTGACAATCTCTGACACTCTCTATCACTCTCTGACATACTCTGTCACTCACAGACACTCTCAGACACTCTCTATCACTCTCTATCACTCTCTGACACACTCTGACATTTTCTGACACTCTCAGACACTCTCTATCACTGTCTATCCCTCTCTGTTACTCTTTGACACACTCTGACACTCTCTGACACACTCTGACAATCTCTGACAATCTCTATCACTCTCTGACATACTCTGTCACTCACAGACACTCTCAGACACTCTCGATCAATCTCTGACACTCTCTATCACTCTCTGACACTCTCTGACATTCTCAGACACTCTCTATCACTCTCTATCACTCGCTGACACTCTCAGACACTCTCTATCACTCTCTAACACTCGCTGACACTCTCAGACACTCTCAGACACTCTCTGTCACTCTCTGACACTCACTGAAAGTCTCAGACACTCTCTGTCACTCTCAGACACTCTCAGACACTCTCTCTCACTCTCTGACACTCTCTGAATCTCTCTGATACACTCACACACTCTCTGACACTCTCTAACACTCTCTGACACACTCTGACACTCTCTGACATTGTCTATCACTCTCTGAAACTCTCTGACACACTCTGACACACTCTATCGCTCTCTGACATTCTCTGACACACTCTGACACTCTCTGACACTCTCAGACACTCTCAGACACTCTCTATCACTCTCTGACACTTTCTATCACTCTCTGACACTCTCTGACACACTCTGAAACTCTCTGACACTCTCTATCACTCTCTGACACAATTTGACACTCTCTATCACTCTCTGACACTCTCAGACACTCTCTATCACTCTATGACACTGTCAGACACTCTCTATCACTCTCTGACACACTCTGACACTCTGTGACACTCCCAGACACTCGCTATCACTCTCTATCACTCTCTGACACTCTCAGACACTCTCTGACACACACTGACACTCTCAGACACTCTCTATCACTCTATGACACTGTCAGACTCTCTCTATCACTCTCTGACACACTCTGACACTCTGTGACACTCCCAGACACTCGCTATCACTCTCTATCACTCTCTGACACTCTCAGACACTCTCTGACACACACTGACACTCTCAGGCATTCTCTGAAACTCTCTATCACTCGCTGCAACTGTCTGACACTCGCAGACACTCTCTGAAACTTTTTATCACTTTCTGACACTCTCAGAATATCTCAGACACTCTCAGACACTCTCAGACACTCTCAGACACTCTCTGGCACTCTCTGACACTCTCTGGCACTCACTATCAACCTCTGACACTTTCTGGCACTCTCAGACACTCTCAGACACTCTCTATCACTCTCTATCCCTCTCTGTTACTCTCTGACACTCTCTGACACTCTCTGAAACTCTCTGACACACTCTGACAATCTCTGACACTCTCTATCACTCTCTGACATACTCTGTCACTCACAGACACTCTCAGACACTCTCGATCAATCTCTGACATTCTCTATCACCTTCTATCTCTCTCTGTCACTCTCGGACACTCTCTCTCACTCTCTGACACTCTCTGACACTCGCAGATAATCTCAGACAGTCTCAGACACTTCCTATCACTCTCTGACACTGTCTGACAATCTCTGACGCTGTCAGACACTCTCTTTCACTCTCTATCCCTCTATGACACTCCCTATCTCTCCCTCACACTCTCAGATTCTCTATGACACTCTCTTTCACTCTCCATCACTCTCTGACACTGTCAGACACTCTCTGACGCTCTCAGACACTCTCTGACTCTCTCAGACACTCTCAGACACTCTCTATCACTCTATATCACTCTCTGACACTATCTATCACTCTATGAAACTTTCTGACACTCTCCATCACTCTCTATCACTCTCTGGCACACTCTGGCCCACTCTGACGCTCTCTGACACATTATCTGACACTCTCTACACACTCTGACAGACTCAGACACTCTCTATCAATCTCTATCACTCTCTGACACTCTCTGACACACTTTGACACTCTCAGACACTCTCTATCACTCTCTATCACTCTCTGACACACTGACATTTTCTGACACTCTCAGACACTCTCTATCACTCTCTATCCCTCTCTGTTACTCTCTGACACACTCTGACACTCTCTGACACTCTCTGACGCACTCTGACAATCTCTGACACTCTCTCTCACTCTCTGACATACTCTGTCACTCACAGACACTCTCAGACACTTTCGATCAATCTCTGACACTCTCTATCACTCTCTGACACTCTCTGACATTCTCAGACACTCTCTATCACTCGCTGACACTCTCAGACACTCTCTATCACTCTCTAACACTCGCTGACACTCTCAGACACACTCAGACACTCTCTGTCACTCTCTGACACTCACTGAAACTCTCAGACACTCTCAGACACTCTCTGACGCTCTCAGACACTCTCTGACTCTCTCAGACACTCTCAGACACTCTCTATCACTCTATATCACTCTCTGACACTATCACTCTATGAAACTCTCTGACACTCTCCATCACTCTCTATCACTCTCTGGCACACTCTGGCCCACTCTGGCCCACTCTGGCCCACTCTGGCCCACTCTGACCCTCTCTGACACGATCTGACACTCTCTGACACACTCTGACAGACTCAGACACTCTCTATCACTCTCTATCACTCTCTATCACTCTCTGACACTCTCTGACACTCTGACACTCTATGACACTCTCAGACACTCTCTACCACTCTCTGACACTCTCTATCACCCACTGACACTCTCTGACACACTCTGACACGCTCAGACACTCTCAGAGACTCTCTATCACTCTCTATCACTCTCTATCACTCTCTGACACACTCTGACACACTCTGACAATCTCTGACAATCTCTGACACTCTCAGACACTCTCTAAACACTCTCTGACACTCACTGACACTCTCAGACACGCGCTGTCACTCTCTGACACTCTCAAACACTCTCTATCACTCTCTATCACTCTCTGACACGCTCTGACATTCTCAGAAACTATCCATCACTCTCTATCACTCGCTGACACTCTCAGACACTCTCAGACACTCTCAGACACTCTCAGACACTCTCTATCACTCTCCGACACTCACTGAAACTCTCAGACACTCTCTCTCACTCTCTGACACTCTCTGAAACTCTCTGACACGCTCACACTCTGTTGACACTCTCTATCACTCTCTATCACTCTCTGACACTCTCTGACACACTCTGACACTCTCTGACAATCTCTATCACTCTCTGACACTCTCTGACTCTTTGTGACACACTCTGACAGACTCTATCGCTCTCTGACATTCTCTGACACACTCTGACACTATCTGACACTATCAGAAACTCTCTATCACTCTCTGACACTGACTGATACCCTCAGACACTCTCTGTCACTCTCAGACACTCTCAGACACTCTCAGACACTCTCGATCACTCTCTGACATTTTCTATCACTCTCTGACACTCTCTGACACACTCTGAAACTCTCTGACACTCTCTATCACTCTCTATCACTCTCTGACACAATTTGACACTCTCAGACACTCGCTATCACTCTCGATCACTCTCTGACACTCTCTGACCCTCTCTGACACTCTCTATCACTCTCTATCACTCTCTATCACTCTCTGACAGTCTCTGACATTCTCAGACACACTCTATCACTCTCAGACACTCTCTATCACTCTCTATCACTCTCTCACACTTTCTATCACTCTCTATCACTCTCTGACACACTCTGACACTTTCTGACACTCTCAGACACTCTCTCTCACTCTCTATCAAACTCTGACACACTCTGACAATCTCTGACAATTTCTATCACTCTCTGACACTCTCAGACACTCTCTATCAATCATTGACTCTCTCAGACACTCTCTATCACTCACTGACACTCTCTGAAACTCTCTGACACACTCTGACACTCTCAGACACTCTCTATCACTCTCTTTCACTCTCTGACACACTCTGACACTTTCTGACACTCTCAGACACTCTCTATCCCTCTCTATCCCTCTCTGTTACTCTCTGACACACGCTGACACTCTCTGACACTCTCTGGCACTCTCTGACACACATCTGACAATCTCTGACACTCTCTATCACTCTCTGACATACTCTGTCACTCACAGACACTCTCAGACACTCTCGATCACTCTCTGACATTCTCTATCTCTCTCTGACACTCTCTGACACTCGAAGACACTTTCTATCACACTCTATCTCTCTCTGTCACTCTCGTTCACTCTCGGACACTCTCTATAACTCTCTGACACTCTCTGACAGTCTCTGTCACTGTCAGATACTCTCTATGACTCTCAGACACTCACTATCACTGTCAGACACTCTCTATCACTCTCTGACAATCTCTGACAATCTCTGACACACTCTGACACACTCTATCGCTCTCTGACACTCTCGGACACAATCTGACACTCTCTGCCACTCTCTGACACTCTCTATCACACATTATCACTCTCTGACACACTATGACACAATCTGTAAAACTCTGACACTCTCAGAAACTCTCTATCACTCTCTGACACTCTCAGACACTCTCTATCACTCTCAGACACTCTCCATCAGTCTCTGACACATTCTATCACTCCCTATCACTCTCTGACACTCTCTGACACACTCTGACACTCTCAGACACTCTCTATCACTCCCTATCACTCTCTGACACTGTCTGACACACTCTGACACTCTCAGACAGTCTCTATCACTCCCTATCACTCTCTGACACTGTCTGACACACTCTGACACTCTCAGACAGTCTCTAGCACTCTCTGAAACTCTCTATCACTCTCTATCACTCTCTAACATTCTCAGACACTCTCTATCACTCTCTGACACTCTCTATCACTCTCTATCACTCTCTGACTCTCTCTGACACACTCAGACAATCTCTATCACTCCCTAAAACTCTCTGACACTCTCTGACACACTCTGACACTCTCAGACACTCTCTATCACTCTCTGGCACACACTGAAACTCTGAGACACTCTCTGTCACTCTCAGACACTCTCAGACACTCTCTCTCACTCTCTGACACTCTCTGAAACCTTCTGACACACTCACACTCTCTCTGACACTCTCCATCACTCTCTGACAATCTCTGACACTCTCTGACACACTCTGATACTCTCTATCGCTCTCTGACAATCTCTATCGCTCTCTGACACTCTCTGACACTTTCTGACACACTCAGTCTCTCTCCATCACTCTCTGACTCTCTCTATCACTCTCTGACACTCTATCACTCTCTGTCACTCTCTGACACTCTCAGATACTCTCTGACACTCTCTGACACTCTCAGACAGTCTCTATCACTCTCTGACACTCTCTAACACTCTCTAACACTCTCTATCACTCTCTATCACTCTCTGACACTCTCAGACACTCTCTATCACTCTCTGACACTCTCTATCACTCTCTATCACTCTCTATCACTCTCTGTCTCTCTCTGACACACTCAGACAATCTCTATCACTCCATATCACTCTCTGACACTCTCTGACACACTCTGACACTCTCAGACACTCTCTATCACTCTCTGGCACTGACTGAAACTCTCTGACACTCTCTGAAACTCTCTGACACACTCACAGTCTCTCTGACACTCTCCATCGCTCTCTGACAATCTCTATCGCTCTCTGACACTCTCTGACACACTCTGAGACTTTCTGACACACTCAGACTCTCTCCATCACTCTCTGACTCTCTCTATCACTCTCTGACACTCTCTGACACTCTTAGACATTCTCTATCTCTCCCTATCACTCTCTGACACTCTCTGACACACTCTGACACACTCAGACACTCTCAGACACTCTCTATCACTCTCTGGCACTCACTGAAACTCTCAGACACTCTCTGTCGCTCTCAGACACTCTCTGACACTCTCTCTCACTCTCTGACACTCTCTGAAACTCTCTGACACACTCACAATCTCTCTGACGCTGTCCATCACTCTCTGACACTCTCTGACATTCTCAGAAACTCTCTGACACACTCTGACACTCTCTGACACTCTCTGACACTCTCAGACAGTCTCTATCACTCTCTGACACTCTCTAACACTCTCCATCACTCTCTGACACTCTCAGACACTCTCTATCACTCTCTGACACTCTCTATCACTCTCTGACACTCTCTGACACACTCAGACAATCTCTATCACTCCCTATCACTCTCTGACACTCTCTGTCACACTCTGACACTCTCTGTCACTCTCAGACACTCTCAGACACTCTCTCTCACTCTCTGACACTCTCTGAAACTCTCTGACACACTCGCACTCTCTCTGACACTCTCCATCACTCCCTGTCAATCTCTGACACTCTCTGACACACTCTGATACTCTCTATAGCTCTCTGACAATCTCTATCGCTCTCTGACACTCTCTGACACACTCTGACACTTTCTGACACACTCAGACTCTCTCCATCACTCTCTGACTCTCTCTATCACTCTCTGACACTCTCTGACACTCTCAGACACTCTCTATCACTCTCTGGCACTCTCTGACACTCTCAGCCATTCTCTATCACTCCCTATCACTCACTGAAATTCTCAGACACTCTCTGTCACTCTCAGACACTCTCAGACACTCTCTCTCACTCTCTGACACTCTCTGAAACCATCTGACACACTCACAATCTCTCTGACGCTGTCCATCACTCTCTGACACACTCTGACACTCTCAGACACTCTCAGACACTCTCTGTCACTCTCAGACACTCTCAGACACTCTCTCTCACTCTCTGACACTCTCTGAAACTCTCTGACACACTCACACTCTCTCTGACACTCTCTATCACTCTCTGACAGACTCTGACACTCGCAGACACTCTCAGACACTCTCTACCACTCTCTGAAACTCTCTATCACTCTCGAGCGCTCTCTGAAACTCTCTATCACTCTCTGACACTCTCTGACTCACTCTTACACTCTCTATCACTCTCTGACTCTCTCTGACACACTCTGACACACTCTGAAACTCTCAGACACTCTCTATCGCTCTCTATTACTCTCTGACACACTCTGACGCACTCTGACAATCTCTGACACTCTCAGACACTCTCTATCACTCTCTGACACTCACTGGCACTCTCAGACACTCTCTGTCACTTTCAGACACTCTCAGACACTCTCTATCACTCTCTGACTCTCTCGATCACTCTCCGACACTCTCTGACACTCTCTGACTCTCTCAGACACTCTCTATCTCTCTCTATCACTGTCTGACACTCGCTGACACTCTCTGACACTCTCTGACACTCTCTGACACTCCCTGACACTCTCAGACACTCTCTATCACTCTCTGACACACTCTGACATTCTCTGACATTCTCTGACACTCTCTGACACTCTCTGTCACTCTCTGTCACTCTCTGACACACTCTGACAGTCGCTGACACTCTCAGACGCTCTCAGACACTCTCTGTCACTCTCTGACACTCACTGACACTCTCTATCACTCTCTATCACTCTCTGACTCTCTCTGACACACTCAGACAATCTTTATCACTCCCTATCACTCTCTGGCACTCTCTGACACACTCTGACACTCTCAGACACTCTCTATCACACTCTGGCACTCACTGAAACTCTCAGACACTCTCTCTCACTCTCTGACACTCTCTGAAACTCTCTGACACACTCTGATACTCTCTATCGCTCTCTGACAATCTCAATCGCTCTCTGACACTCTCTGACACACTCTGACACACTCTGACACACTCATACTCTCTCTATCACTCTCTGACTCTCTCTATCACTCTCTGGCACTCTCTGACACTCTCAGACATTCCCTATCACTCCCTATCACTCTCTGACACTCTCTGACACACTCTGACACTCTCAGACACTGTCTATCACTCTCTGGCACTCACTGAAACTCTCTGACACACTCTGATACTCTCTATCGCTCTCTGACAATCTCAATCGCTCTGTGACACTCTCTGACACACTCTGACACACTCTGACACACTCAGACTCTCTCTATCAATCTCTGACTCTCTCTATCACTCTCTGGCACTCTCTGACACTCTCTATCATTCTCTATCACTCCCTATCACTCTCTGACACTCTCTGACACACTCTGACATTCTCAGACACTCTCTATCACTCTCTGGCACTCACTGAAACTCTCAGACATTCTCTATCACTCCCTATCACTCTCTGACACTCTCTGACACACTCTGACACTCTCAGACAGTCTCTATCACTCTCTGAAACTCTCTATCACTCTCTATCCCTCTCTAACATTCTCAGACACTGTCTATCACTCTCTGACACTCTCTATCACTCTCTATCACTCTCTGACTCTCTCTGACACACTTAGACAATCTCTATCACTCCCTATCACTCTCTGACACTCTCTGACACTCTCTGACACACTCTGACACTCTCAGACACTCTCTATCACTCTCTGACACTCACTGAAACTCTCAGACACTCTCTGTCACTCTCAGACACTCTCAGACACTCTCTCTCACTCTCTGACACTCTCTGAAACTCTCTGACACACTCTGATACACTCTATCGCTCGCTGACAATCTCTATCGCTCTCTGACACTCTCTGACACACTCTGACACTTTCTGACACACTCAGACTCTCTCTATCACTCTCTGACTCTCTCTATCACTCTCTGGCACTATCTGACACTCTCAGACATTCTCTATCACTCCCTATCACTCTCTGACACTCTCTGACACACTCTGACACTCGCAGACTCTCTCTATCACTCTCTGGCACTCTCTGACACTCTCAGACATTCTCTATCACTCCCTATCACTCTCTGACACTCTCTGACACACTCTGACACACTCAGACACTCTCAGACACTCTCTATCACTCTCTGGCACTCACTGAAACTCTCAGACTCTCTCTGTCGCTCTCAGACACTCTCTGACACTCTCTCTCACTCTCTGGCACTCTCTGAAACTCTCTGACACACTCACACTCTCTCTGACACTGTCCATCACTCTCTGTCACTCTCTGACACTCTCTGAAACTCTCTGACACACTCTGACTATCTCTATCGCTCTCTGACAATCTCTAACGCTCTCTGACACTCTCTGAAACACTCTGACACTTTCTGACACACTCAGACTATCTCTATCACTCTCTATCACTCTCTGACACACTCTGACAAAATCTAACACAGACTGACACTCTCTGTCTCTCTCAGACACTCTCTATCACTCTCTGACAGTTTCTATCACTCTCTATCACTCTCTATCACGCTCTGACACTCTCTATCACTCTCTAACACTCTCTGACACATTCTGACACACTCTGACACTTTCTATCACTCTGACACTCTCTGACACTCTCTGTCTCTCTCAGACACTCTCTATCACTCTCTGACAGTTTCTATCACTCTCTATCACTCTCTATCACGCTCTGACACTCTCTATCACTCTCTAACACTCTCTATCACTCTCTAACACTCTCTATCACTCTCTGACACATTCTGACACACTCTGACACTCTCTGACACACTCTGACAATTTCTATAAATCTCTATCACTCTCTGACACTCTCAGACACTCTCTATCACCTCAGAGACTCTCTATCACTCTCTGACACTTTCTATCCATCTCTATCACTCTCTGAAACTCTCTGACACTCTCAGACAATCTCTATCACTCCCTATCTCTCTCTGACGCACTCTGACACTCTCAGACACTCTCTATCAATCTCTGGCACTCACTGAAACTCTCAGACACTCTCTGTCACTCTCAGACACTCTCAGACACTCTCGCTAACTCTCTGGCACTCTCTGAAACTCTCTGACACACTCACACTCTCTCTGACACTCTCAATCACTCTCTGACACTCTCTGACACACTCTGACACTCTCTATCGCTCTCTGACACTCTATCGCACTCTGACACTCTCTGACACTCTCTGACACTCTCTGACACACTCTGACACTCTCTGACACTCTCAGACACTCTCTATCACTCTCTATCACTTTCTGACACACTCTGACACAATCCGACAGTCTCTGACAATCTCAGACACTCTCTATCACTCTCTGACACTGACTGACACTCTCAGGCACTCTCAGACACTCTCTATCACTCTCTGACACTTTCTATCACTGTCTGACACTCTCTGACACAATTTGACACTCTCTATCAGTCTCCGACAATCTCAGACACTCTCTATCACTCTATGACACTCTCTGACACTCTCTATCACTCTCCATCACTCTCTGACACACTCTGACACTGTCTGACAATCTCAGACACTCTCTATCACTCTCTATCACTTTCTATCACTCTCTGACACTCTCTGACAATCTCTGACACACTCTGACACACTCTATCGCTCTCTGACACTCTCGGACACAATCTGACACTCTCTGCCACTCTCTGACACTCTCTGTCACACATTATCACTCTCTGACACACTCTGACACAATGTGACAATCTCTGACACTCTCAGAAACTCTCTATCACTCTCTGACACTCACTGACACTCTCAGACACTCTCTATCACTCTCAGACACTCTCCATCAGTCTCTGACACATTCTATCACTCTCTGACACTCTCTGACACACTCAGAAACTCTCTGACACTCTCTATCACTCTTCATCACTCTCTGACACTCTCAGACACTCTCTATCACTCTATGACACTCTCTGACATTGTCTATCACTCTCTGACACACTCAGACCCTCTCTATCACTCTCTATCACTCTCTGACACACTCTGACAGTCTCTGACACTCGCAGACACTCGCAGACACTCTCTATCACTCTCTGACACTCCCTGACACTCTCAGACACTCTCTGTCACTCTCAGACACACTGTATCACTCTCTATCACTCTCTGACACTCTCTGATTCTCTCTGACACACTCTGAAAGTCTCTGACACTCACTATTACTCTTTATCACTCTGACACAATTTGACACTCCCTATCACTCTCTGACACTCTCAGACACTCTCTATCACTCTATGACACTCTCTGACAATGTCTATCACTCTCTGACACACTCTGACACTCTCAGACACTCTCAGACACTCTCAGACACTCTCAGACACTCTCTATCACTCTCTGACACTCACTGATACTCTCAGACACTCTCTGACACTCTCTGACACTCTCAGACACTCTCTATCACTCTCTGACACTCTCTATCACTCTCTATCACTCTCTGATACTCTCAGACACTGTCTATCACTCTCTGACACTCTATCACTCTCTATCACTCTCTGACACACTCTGGCAATCTCTGACTCTCTCAGACACTCTCTATCACTGTCTGTAACTCACTGACACACTCAGACACTCTCTATCACTCTCTGACTCTCTTTATCACTCTCTGACACTCTCTGACACTCTCTGAAACTCTCTATCTCTCTCTGACACTCTCTGAAACTCTCTATCACTCTCTGACACTCTCTGATTCTCTCTGACACTCTCTATCACTCTTTATCACTCTCTGACACAATTTGACACTCTCGATCACTCTCTGACACTCTCAGACACTCTCTATCACTCGATGACACTCTCTGACATTGTCTATCACTCTCTGACACACTCTGACACTCTCAGACACTCTCAGACACTCTCAGACAATCTCAGACACTCTCTATCACTCTCTGACACTCACTGACACTCTCAGACAATCTCTGTCACTCTCAGACACTCTCTATCACACTCTATCACTCTCTGACACTCTCTGACACTCTCTGTCACTCTCTATCACTCTCTGACTCTCTTTATCACTCTCTGACACTCTCTGACACTCTCTATCACCCTCTGACACACTCAGACACGCTCTATCACTCTCTGACACTCTCTGACACACTCTGGCAGTCTCAGACACTCTCTATCACTCTCTGACACTCACTATCCATCTCTATCACTCTCTGAAACTCTCTGACACTCTCAGACAATCTCTATCACTCCCTATCTCTCTCTGACGCACTCTGACACTCTCAGACACTCTCTATCAATCTCTGGCACTCACTGAAACTCTCAGATACTCTCTGTCACTCTCAGACACTCTCAGACACTCTCGCTAACTCTCTGGCACTCTCTGAAACTCTCTGACACACTCACACTCTCTCTGACACTCTCTATCACTCTCTGACACTCTCTGACACACTCTGACACTCTCTATCGCTCTCTGACACTCTATCGCACTCTGACACTCTCTGACACTCTCTGACACACTCTGACACTCTCAGACACTCTCGCTAACTCTCTGACACTCTCTGACACTCTCTGTCTCTCTCAGACACTCTCTATCACTCTCTGACAGTTTCTATCACTCTCTATCACTCTCTATCACGCTCTGACACTCTCTATCACTCTCTAACACTCTCTATCACTCTCTGACACATTCTGACACACTCTGACACTTTCTATCACTCTGACACTCTCTGACACACTCTGACAATTTCTATAAATCTCTATCACTCTCTGACACTCTCAGACACTCTCTATCACCTCAGAGACTCTCTATCACTCTCTGACACTTTCTATCCATCTCTATCACTCTCTGAAACTCTCTGACACTCTCAGACAATCTCTATCACTCCCTATCTCTCTCTGACGCACTCTGACACTCTCAGACACTCTCTATCAATCTCTGGCACTCACTGAAACTCTCAGACACTCTCTGTCACTCTCAGACACTCTCAGACACTCTCGCTAACTCTCTGGCACTCTCTGAAACTCTCTGACACACTCACACTCTCTCTGACACTCTCAATCACTCTCTGACACTCTCTGACACACTCTGACACTCTCTATCGCTCTCTGACACTCTATCGCACTCTGACACTCTCTGACACTCTCTGACACTCTCTGACACACTCTGACACTCTCTGACACTCTCAGACACTCTCTATCACTCTCTATCACTTTCTGACACACTCTTTCACAATCCGACAGTCTCTGACAATCTCAGACACTCTCTATCACTCTCTGACACTGACTGACACTCTCAGGCACTCTCAGACACTCTCTATCACTCTCTGACACTTTCTATCACTGTCTGACACTCTCTGACACAATTTGACACTCTCTATCAGTCTCCGACAATCTCAGACACTCTCTATCACTCTATGACACTCTCTGACACTCTCTATCACTCTCCATCACTCTCTGACACACTCTGACACTGTCTGACAATCTCAGACACTCTCTATCACTCTCTATCACTTTCTATCACTCTCTGACACTCTCTGACAATCTCTGACACACTCTGACACACTCTATCGCTCTCTGACACTCTCGGACACAATCTGACACTCTCTGCCACTCTCTGACACTCTCTGTCACACATTATCACTCTCTGACACACTCTGACACAATGTGACAATCTCTGACACTCTCAGAAACTCTCTATCACTCTCTGACACTCACTGACACTCTCAGACACTCTCTATCACTCTCAGACACTCTCCATCAGTCTCTGACACATTCTATCACTCTCTGACACTCTCTGACACACTCAGAAACTCTCTGACACTCTCTATCACTCTTCATCACTCTCTGACACTCTCAGACACTCTCTATCACTCTATGACACTCTCTGACATTGTCTATCACTCTCTGACACACTCAGACCCTCTCTATCACTCTCTATCACTCTCTGACACACTCTGACAGTCTCTGACACTCGCAGACACTCGCAGACACTCTCTATCACTCTCTGACACTCCCTGACACTCTCAGACACTCTCTGTCACTCTCAGACACACTGTATCACTCTCTATCACTCTCTGACACTCTCTGATTCTCTCTGACACACTCTGAAAGTCTCTGACACTCACTATCACTCTTTATCACTCTGACACAATTTGACACTCCCTATCACTCTCTGACACTCTCAGACACTCTCTATCACTCTATGACACTCTCTGACAATGTCTATCACTCTCTGACACACTCTGACACTCTCAGACACTCTCAGACACTCTCAGACACTCTCTATCACTCTCTGACACTCACTGATACTCTCAGACACTCTCTGACACTCTCTGACACTCTCAGACACTCTCTATCACTCTCTGACACTCTCTATCACTCTCTATCACTCTCTGATACTCTCAGACACTGTCTATCACTCTCTGACACTCTATCACTCTCTATCACTCTCTGACACACTCTGGCAATCTCTGACTCTCTCAGACACTCTCTATCACTGTCTGTAACTCACTGACACTCTCAGACACTCTCTATCACTCTCTGACTCTCTTTATCACTCTCTGATACTCTCTGACACTCTCTGAAACTCTCTATCTCTCTCTGACACTCTCTGACACTCTCTATCACTCTCTGACACTCTCTGATTCTCTCTGACACTCTCTATCACTCTTTATCACTCTCTGACACAATTTGACACTCTCGATCACTCTCTGACACTCTCAGACACTCTCTATCACTCGATGACACTCTCTGACATTGTCTATCACTCTCTGACACACTCTGACACTCTCAGACACTCTCAGACACTCTCAGACAATCTCAGACACTCTCTATCACTCTCTGACACTCACTGACACTCTCAGACAATCTCTGTCACTCTCAGACACTCTCTATCACACTCTATCACTCTCTGACACTCTCTGACACTCTCTGTCACTCTCTATCACTCTCTGACTCTCTTTATCACTCTCTGACACTCTCTGACACTCTCTATCACCCTCTGACACACTCAGACACGCTCTATCACTCTCTGACACTCTCTGGCACACTCTGGCTGTCTCAGACACTCTCTATCACTCTCTGACACTCTCTATCCATCTCTATCACTCTCTGAAACTCTCTGACACTCTCAGACAATCTCTATCACTCCCTATCTCTCTCTGACGCACTCTGACACTCTCAGACACTCTCTATCAATCTCTGGCACTCACTGAAACTCTCAGATACTCTCTGTCACTCTCAGACACTCTCAGACACTCTCACTAACTCTCTGGCACTCTCTGAAACTCTCTGACACACTCACACTCTCTCTGACACTCTCTATCACTCTCTGACACTCTCTGACACACTCTGACACTCTCTATCGCTCTCTGACACTCTATCGCACTCTGACACTCTCTGACACTCTCTGACACACTCTGACACTCTCTGACACACTCAGACACTCTCTATCACTCTCTATCACTTTCTGACACACTCTGACACGATCCGACAGCCTCTGACAATCTCAGACACTCTCTATCACTCTCTGACACTGACTGACACTCTCAGGCACTCTCAGACACTCTCTATCACTCTCTGACACTTTCTATCACTGTCTGACACTCTCTGACACAATTTGACACTCTCTATCAGTCTCCGACAATCTCAGACACTCTCTATCACTCTATGACACTCTCTGACACTCTCTATCACTCTCCATCACTCTCTGACACTGTCTGACAATCTCAGACACTCTCTATCACTCTCTATCACTCTCTATCACTCTCTGACACTCTCTGACAATCTCTGACACTCTCTGACACACTCTATCGCTCTCTGACACTCTCGGACACAATCTGACAGTCTCTGACACTCTCAGACACTCTCTATCACACATTATCACTCTCTGACACACTCTGACACAATGTGACAATCTCTAACACTCTCAGAAACTCTCTATCACTCTCTGACACTCACTGACACTCTCAGACACTCTCTATCACTCTCAGACACTCTCCATCAGTCTCTGACACATTCTATCACTCTCTGACACTCTCTGACACACTCAGAAACTCTCTGACACTCTCTATCACTCTCTGACACACTCAGACACGCTCTATCACTCTCTGACACTCTCTGACACACTCTGACAGTCTCAGACACTCTCTATCACTCTCTGACACTCTATCACTCTCTATCACTCTCTGACACACTCTGGCAATCTCTGACTCTCTCAGACACTCTCTATCACTGTCTGTAACTGACTGACACTCTCAGACCCTCTCTATCACTCTCTGACTCTCTTTATCACTCTCTGACACTCTCTGACACTCTCTATCTCTCTCTGACACTCTCTGACACTCTCTATCACTCTCTGACACACTCAGACACGCTCTATCACTCTCTGACACTCTCTGATTCTCTCTGACACTCTCTATCACTCTTTATCACTCTCTGACACAATTTGACACTCTCGATCACTCTCTGACACTCTCAGACACTCTCTATCACTCGATGACACTCTCTGACATTGTCTATCACACTCTGACACTCTCAGACACTCTCAGACACTCTCAGACAATCTCAGACACTCTCTATCACTCTCTGACACTCACTGACACTCTCAGACAATCTCTGTCACTCTCAGACACTCTCTATCACACTCTATCACTCTCTGACACTCTCTGACACTCTCTGTCACTCTCTGTCACTCTCTATCACTCTCTGACTCTCTTTATCACTCTCTGACACTCTCTGACACTCTCTATCACTCTCTGACACACTCAGACACGCTCTATCACTCTCTGACACTCTCTGACACACTCTGACAGTCTCAGACACTCTCTATCACTCTCTGACACTCTCTATCCATCTCTATCACTCTCTGAAACTCTCTGACACTCTCAGACAATCTCTATCACTCTCTATCTCTCTCTGACGCACTCTGACACTCTCAGACACTCTCTATCAATCTCTGGCACTCACTGAAACTCTCAGACACTCTCTGTCACTCTCAGACACTCTCAGACACTCTCGCTAACTCTCTGGCACTCTCTGAAACTCTCTGACACACTCACACTCTCTCTGATACTCTCTATCACTCTCTGACACTCTCTGACACTCTCTGACACACTCTGACACTCTCTATCGCTCTCTGACACTCTATCGCACTCTGACACTCTCTGACACTCTCTGACACACTCTGACACTCTCTGACACACTCAGACACTCTCTATCACTCTCTGACACTGACTGACACTCTCAGGCACTCTCAGACACTCTCTATCACTCTCTGACACTTTCTATCACTGTCTGACACTCTCTGACACAATTTGACACTCTCTATCAGTCTCCGACAATCTCAGACACTCTCTATCACTCTATGACACTCTCTGACACTCTCTATCACTCTCCATCACTCTCTGACACACTCTGACACTGTCTGACAATCTCAGACACTCTCTATCACTCTCTGACACTCTCTGACAATCTCTGACACACTCTGACACACTCTATCGCTCTCTGACACTCTCGGACACAATCTGACACTCTCTGCCACTCTCTGACACTCTCTATCACACATTATCACTCTCTGACACACTCTGACACAATGTGACAATCTCTGACACTCTCAGAAACTCTCTATCACTCTCTGACACTCACTGACACTCTCAGACACTCTCTATCACTCTCAGACACTCTCCATCAGTCTCTGACACATTCTATCACTCTCTGACACTCTCTGACACACTCAGAAACTCTCTGACACTCTCTATCACTCTTCATCATTCTCTGACACTCTCAGAGACTCTCTATCACTCTATGACACTCTCTGACATTGTCTATCACTCTCTGACACACTCAGACACTCTCTATCACTCTCTGACACACTCTGACAGTCTCTGACACTCTCAGACACTCGCAGACACTCTCTATCACTCTCTGACACTCCCTGACACTCTCAGACACTCTCTGTCACTCTCAGACACTCTGTATCACTCTCTATCACTCTCTGACACTCTCTGATTCTCTCTGACACACTCTGAAAGTCTCTGACACTCACTATCACTCTTTATCACTCTCTGACACAATTTGACACTCCCTATCACTCTCTGACACTCTCAGACACTCTCTATCACTCCATGACACTCTCTGACATTGTCTATCACTCTCTGACACACTCTGACACTCTCAGACACTCTCAGACACTCTCTATCACTCTCTGACACTCACTGATACTCTCAGACACTCTCTGACACTCTCAGACACTCTCTATTACTCTCTGACACTCTCTATCACTCTCTATTACTCTCTGATACTCTCAGACACTGTCTATCACTCTCTGACACTCTATCACTCTCTATCACTCTCTGACACACTCTGGCAATCTCTGACTCTCTCAGACACTCTCTATCACTCTTTATCACTCTCTGACACAATTTGACACTCTCGATCACTCTCTGACACTCTCAGACACTCTCTATCACTCGATGACACTCTCTGACATTGTCTATCACTCTCTGACACACTCTGACACTCTCAGACAATCTCAGACAATCTCAGACACTCTCTATCACACTCTGACACTCACTGACACTCTCAGACAATCTCTGTCACTCTCATACACTCTCTATCACACTCTATCACTCTCTGACACTCTCTGACACTCTCTGTCACTCTCTATCACTCTCTGACTCTCTTTATCACTCTCTGACACTCTCTGACACTCTCTATCACTCTCTGACACACTCAGACACGCTCTATCACTCTCTGACACTCTCTGTCAATTTCTGACATTCTCTGACACACGCTGACAGTCGCTGGCACTCTCAGACACTCTCTATCACTCTCTAGCACTCTCTGACGCTCTCTGACACTCTCATACAGTCTCTATCACTCTCTGACACTCTCTATCACTCTCTGACAATCTCTATCAATCTCTATCACTCTCTGACACTGTCAGACACTGTCTATCACTCCCTATCACTCTCTGACACACTCTGACACACTCTGACACTCTCAGACACTCTCTATCACACTCTGGCACTCACTGAAACTCTCAGACACTCTCTGTCACTCTCAGACACTCTGTATCACTCTCTATCACTCTCTGACACTCCCTGATTCTCTCTGACACACTCTGAAACTCTCTGACACTCTCTATCACTCTTTATCACTCTCTGACACAGTTTGACACTCTCTATCACTCTCTGAGACTCTCAAACACTCTCAGACCATCTCTGTCACTCTCAGACACTCTCGATCACTCTCGATCACTCTCTATCACTCTCTGACACACTCTGACACACTCTGACACACTCTGACACACTCTGACACTCTCAGACACTCTCAGACACTCTCTATCACTCTCTGGCACTCAGTGAAACTCTCAGACACTCTCTGTCACTCTCAGACACTCTGTATCACTCTCTATCACTCTCTGACACTCCCTGATTCTCTCTGACACACTCTGAAACTCTCTGACACTCTCTATCACTCTTTATCACTCTCTGACACAGTTTGACACTCTCTATCACTCTCTGAGACTCTCAAACACTCTCAGACCATCTCTGTCACTCTCAGACACTCTCGATCACTCTCTATCACTCTCTGACACTCTCTGACACTCTCAGACACTCTCAGACACTCTCAGACACTCTTTATCACTCTCTGACACTCTCTATCACCCTCGATCACTCTCTGACACTCTCAGACACTGTCTATCGCTCTCTGACACTCTCTATCACTCTCTATCACTCTCTGACACACTCTGACACTGTCAGACACTCTCAGACACTCTCTATCAGTCTCTATCACTCTCTGACACTCACTGACACTCTCAGACAATCTCTGTCACTCTCAGACAATCTCGATCACTCTCTATCACTCTCTGACACTCTCTATCACTCTCTATCACTCTCTGACACTCTCAGACACTCTCTATCACTCTCTGACAATCTCTATCAATCTCTATCACTCTCTGACACTCTCTGACACTGTCAGACACTCTTTCTCACTCCCTATCACTCTCTGACACACTCTGACACACTCTGACACTCTCAGACACTCTCTATCACACTCTGGCACTCACTGAAACTCTCAGACACGCTCTGTCACTCTCAGACACTCTGTATCACTCTCTATCACTCTCTGACACTCCCTGATTCTCTCTGACACACTCTGAAACTCTCTGACACTCTCTATCACTCTTTATCACTCTCTGACACAGTTTGACACTCTCTATCACTCTCTGAGACTCTCAAACACTCTCAGACCATCTCTGTCACTCTCAGACAATCTCGATCACTCTCGATCACTCTCTATCACTCTCTGACACACTCTGACACACTCTGACACACTCTGACACTCTCTGACACTCTCTGACACTCTCAGACACTCTCTATCACTCTCTGGCACTCTCAGACACTCTCAGACACTCTCTATCACTCTCTGGCACTCAGTGAAACTCTCAGACACTCTCTGTCACTCTCAGACACTCTGTATCACTCTCTATCACTCTCTGACACTCCCTGATTCTCTCTGACACACTCTGAAACTCTCTGACACTCTCTATCACTCTTTATCACTCTCTGACACAGTTTGACACTCTCTATCACTCTCTGAGACTCTCAAACACTCTCAGACCATCTCTGTCACTCTCAGACACTCTCGATCACTCTCTATCACTCTCTGACACTCTCAGACACTCTCAGACACTCTCAGACACTCTCTATCACTCTCTGACACTCTCTATCACCCACGATCACTCTCTGACACACTCAGACACTGTCTATCGCTCTCTGACACTCTCTATCACTCTCTATCACTCTCTGACACACTCTGACATTGTCTATCACTCTCTGACACACTCTGACACTGTCAGACACTCTCAGACACTCTCGATCACTCTCTATCACTCTCTGACACTCACTGACACTCTCAGACAATCTCTGTCACTCTCAGACAATCTCGATCACTCTCTATCACTCTCTGACACTCTCTATCACTCTCTATCACTCTCTGAGACACTCAGACACTGTCTATCACTCTCTATCACTCTCTATCACTCTCTGACACACTCTGACAATCTCAGACTCTCTCAGACACTCTCTATCACTGTCTGAAACTCACTGACACTCTCAGACACTCTCTGTCACTTTCAGACACTCTCAGACACTCTCTATCACTCTCTGACACACTCTGACACTCTCTGACACTCTCTATCACTCTCTGACACACTCAGACACGCTCTATCACTCTCTGACACACTCTGGCACTCTCTGACACTGTCTGTCACTCTCTGTCACTCTCTGACACACGCTGAACGTCGCTGGCACTCTCATACACTCTCTATCACTCCCTATCACTCTCTGACACACTCTGACACTCTCTGTCACTCTCAGACACTCCCAGACACTCTCTCTCACTCTCTGACCCTCTCTGAAACTCTCTGACACACTCACACTCTCTCTGACACTCTCTATCACTCTCTGACACTCTCTGACACTCTCTATCGCTCTCTGACACTCTCTGACACTCTCTATCACTCTCTGACACACTCAGACACGCTCTATCACTCTCTGACAATCTCTGACACTCTCAGACACTCTCTATCATTCTCTGACACACTCTGGCACTGTCTGACACTCTCTGTCACCCTCTTTCACTCTCTGACACACGCTGAACGTAGCTGGCACTCTCAGACATTCTCTATCACTCCCTATCACTCTCTGACACACTCTGACTCACTCTGACACTCTCAGACACACTCTATCACTCTCTGGCACTCACTGAAACTCTCAGACACTCTCTGTCACTCTCAGACACTCCCAAACACTCTCTCTCACTCTCTGACACTCTCTGAAACTCTCTGACACACTCACACTCTCTCTGACACTCTCTATCACTCTCTGAAACTCTCTATCACTCTCTATCACTCTCTGACACACTCTGACAATCTCTGACTCTCTCAGACACTCTCTAGCACTGTCTGAAACTCACTGACACTCTCAGACACTCTATGTCACTTTCAGACACTCTCAGACACTCTCCATCACTCTCTGACTCTCTTTATCACTCTCTGACACTCTCTGATACTCTCTATCACTCTCCGACACTCTCTGACTCTCTCTATCACTCTCTGACACACTCAGGCACGCTCTATCACTCTCTGACACTCTCTGACACTCTCAGACACTCTCGATAATTCTCTGACACACTCTGACACTCTCTGACACTCTCTGTCACTCTCTGTCACTCTCTGACACACCCTGACAGTCGCTGGCACTCTCTGACACTCTCTATCACTCTCTATCACTCTCTGACACTCTCTATCACTCTCTCTCACTCTCTGACACACTCTGACAATCTCTGACTCTCTCAGACACTCTCTAGCACTGTCTGAAACTCACTGACACTCTCAGACACTCTCTGTCACTTTCAGACACTCTCAGACACTCTCCATCACTCTCTGACTCTCTTTATCACTCTCTGACACACTCAGGCACGCTCTATCACTCTCTGACACTCTCTGACACTCTCAGACACTCTCTATCATTCTCTGACACACTCTGACACTCTCTGACACTCTCTGTCACTCTCTGTCACTCTCTGACACACCCTGACAGTCGCTGGCACTCTCTGACACTCTCTATCACTCTCTGACACTCTCTATCACTCTCTCTCACTCTCTGACACACTCTGACAATCTCTGACTCTATCAGACGCTCTCTATCACTTTCTGAAACTCACTGACACTCTATGAATCTCTCTATCACTCTCTGACACACTCAGACACGCTCAATCACTCTCTGACACTCTCTGACACTCTCTTACACTCTCTGACACACTCTGAAACTCTCTAACACTCTCTATCACTCTTGATCACTCTCTGGCACAATTTGACACTCTCTATCACTCTCTGACACACTCAGGCACGCTCTATCACTCTCTGACACTCTCTGACACTCTCAGACACTCTCTATCATTCTCTGACACACTCTGACACTCTCTGACACTCTCTGTCACTCTCTGTCACTCTCTGACACACCCTGACAGTCGCTGGCACTCTCTGACACTCTCTATCACTCTCTGACACTCTCTATCACTCTCTCTCACTCTCTGACACACTCTGACAATCTCTGACTCTATCAGACACTCTCTATCACTTTCTGAAACTCACTGACACTCTATGGATCTCTCTATCACTCTCTGACACACTCAGACACGCTCAATCACTCTCTGACACTCTCTGACACTCTCTTACACTCTCTGACACACTCTGAAACTCTCTAACACTCTCTATCACTCTTGATCACTCTCTGGCACAATTTGACACTCTCTATCACTCTCTGACACTCTCAGACACTCTCTATCACTCTATGACACTCTCTGACATTGTCCATCACTCTCTGACGCACTCTGACACTCTCAGACATTCTCAGACACTCTCTATCACTCTCTGACACTCACTGACACTCACTGACACTCTCAGACACTGTCTATCACTCTCTGACACTCTCTATCACTCTCTATCACTCTCTATCACTCACTGACACACTTTGACAATCTCTGACTCTCTCAGACACTCTCTATCACTGTCTGAAACTCACTGACACTCTCAGACACTCTCTATCACTCTCTGAATCTCTTTATCACTCTCTGACACTCTCTGACACTCTCTATCACTCTCTGACACTCTCTGACACTCTCTATCACTCTCTGACACACTCAGACACGCTCTTTCACTCTCTGACACTCTCTGACACTCTCAGACACTCTCTATCATTCTCCGACACACTCTGGCACTCTCTGACACTCTCTGTCACTCTCTGTCACTCTCTGACACACGCTGAACGTCGCTGGCACTCTCAGACACTCTCTATCACTCCCTATCACTCTCTGACACACTCTGACACACTCTGACACTCACAGACACTCTCTATCACTCTCTGGCACTCACTGAAACTCTCAGACACTCTCTGTCACTCTCAGACACTCCCAGACACTCTCTCTCACTCTCTGACACTCCCTGAAACTCTCTGACACACTCACACTCTGTCTGACACTCTCTATCACTCTCTGACACTCCCTATCACTCTCTATCACACTCTGACACACTCTGACAATCTCTGACTCTCTCAGACACTCTCTATCACTGTCTGAAACTCACTGACACTCTCAGACACTCTCTGTCACTTTCAGACACTCTCAGACACTCTCTATCACTCTCTGAATCTCTTTATCACTCTCTGACACTCTCTGACACTCTCTATCACTCTCTGACACTCTCTGACACTCTCTATCACTCTCTGACACACTCAGACACGCTCTTTCACTCTCTGACACTCTCTGACACTCTCAGACACTCTCTATCATTATCTGACACACTCTGGCACTCTCTGACACTCTCTGTCACTCTCTGACACACGCTGACAGTCGCTGGCACTCTCAGACACTCTCTGTCAATCTCTAGCACTCTCTGACGCTCTCTGACGCTCTCAGACAGTCTCTGTCACTCTCTGACACTCTCTGACACTCTCAGAGACTCTCTATCACTCTCTGACTTTCTATATCACTCTCTATCACTCTCTGACACTCTCAGACACTCTCTATCACTCTCTGACACTCTCTATCAATCTCTATCACTCTCTGACACTCTCTGACACTGTCAGACACTCTCTATCACTCCCTATCACTCTCTGACACTCTCTGTCACTCTCAGACATTCCCAGACACTCTCTCTCACTCTCTGACACTCTCTGAAACTCTCTGACACACTCACACTCTCTCTGACACACTCACACTCTCTCTGACACTCTCTATCACTCTCTGACACTCTCTGACACACTCTGACAATCTCTGACTCTCTCAGACACTCTCTATCACTGTCTGAAACTCACTGACACTCTCAGACACTCTCTGTCACTTTCAGACACTCTCAGACACTCTCTATCACTCTCTGACTCTCTTTATCACTCTCTGACACTCTCTAACTCTCTCTGACACTCTCTGACACTCTCTATCAGTCTCTGACACACTCAGACACGCTCTATCACTCTCTGACACTCTCTGACACTCTCAGACACTCTCTATCATTCTTTGACACATTCTGGCACTCTCTGACACTCTCTGTCACTCTCTGACACACGCTGAACGTCGCTGGCACTCTCAGACACTCTCTATCACTCCCTATCACTCTCTGATTCACTCTGACACACTCTGACACACTCTGACACTCTCAGACACTCTCAGACACTCTCAGACACTCTCAGACACTCTCTATCACTCTCTGGCACTCACTGAAACTCTCAGACACTCTCTGTCACTCTCAGACACTCCCAGACACTCTCTCTCACTCTCTGACACTCTCTGAAACTCTCTGACACACTCACACTCTCTCTGACACTCCCTGTCACTCTCTGACACTCTCCATCACTCTCTATCACTCTCTGACACACTCTGACAATCTCTGACTCTCTCAGACACTCTCTATCACTGTCTGAAACTCACTGACACTCTCAGACACTCTCTGTCACTTTCAGACACTCTCTATCACTCTCTGACTCTCTTTATCACTCTCTGACACTCTCTGACACTCTCTATCACTCTCTGACACTCTCTGACACTCTCTGACACTCTCTGACACGCTCTATCACTCTCTGACACAATCAGACACGCTCTATCACTCTCTGACACTCTCTGACACTCTGTCACTCTCTATCACTCTCTGACTCTCTTTATCACTCTCTGACACTCTCTGACACTCTCGATCACTCTCTGACACTCTCTGACACTCTCTATCACTCTCTGACACACTCAGACACGCTCTATCACTCTCTGACACTCTCTGTCAATCTCTGACATTCTCTGACACACGCTGACAGTCGCTGGCACTCTCAGACACTCTCTATCACTCTCTATCACTCTCTGACGCACTCTGAAACTCTCTGACACTCTCTATCACTCTTTATCACTCTCTGACACAGTTTGACACTCTCTATCACTCTCTGAGACTCTCAAACACTCTCAGACCATCTCTGTCACTCTCAGACACTCTCGATCACTCTCTATCACTCTCTGACACTCTCTGACACTCTCAGACACTCTCAGACACTCTCTATCACTCTCTGACACTCTCTATCACCCTCGATCACTCTCTGACACTCTCAGACACTGTCTATCGCTCTCTGACACTCTCTATCACTCTCTATCACTCTCTGACACACTCTGACATTGTCTATCACTCTCTGACACACTCTGACACTCTCAGACACTCTCAGACACTCTCTATCACTCTCTGACACTCTCTGACACTCTCAGACAATCTCTGTCACTCTCAGACACTCTCGATCACTCTCTATCACTCTCTGACGCTCTCTGACACTCTCTATCACTCTCTATCACTCTCTGAGACTCTCAGACACTGTCAATCACTCTCTATCACTCTCTGACACTCTCTATCACTCTCTGACACTCTCTGTCAATCTCTGACATTCTCTGACACACGCTGACAGTCGCTGGCACTCTCAGACACTCTCTATCACTCTCTAGCACTCTCTGACGCTCTCTGACACTCTCATACAGTCTCTATCACTCTCTGACTTTCTATATCACTCTCAATCACTCTCTGAAACTCTCAGACTCTCTCTATCACTCTCTGAATATCTCTATCAATCTCTATCACTCTCTGACTCTCTCTGACACTGTCAGACACTCACTATCACTCCCCATCACTCCCTATCACTCCCTATCACTCCCTATCACTCTCTGACACACTCTGACACACTCTGACACTCTCAGACACTCTCTATCACTCTCTGGCACTCACTGAAACTCTCAGACACACTCTGACACTCTCAGACACTCCCTATCACTCTCTGGCACTCACTGAAACTCTCAGACACTCTCTGTCACTCTCAGACACTCTGTATCACTCTTTATCACTCTCTGACACAGTTTGACACGCTATCACTCGCTGAGACTCTCAAACACTCTCAGACCATCTCTGTCACTCTCAGACACTCTCGATCACTCTCTATCACTCTCTGACACACTCTGACACACTCTGACACTCTCTGACACTCTCTATCACTCTCTGGCACTCAGTGAAACTCTCAGACACTCTCTGTCACTCTCAGACACTCTGTATCACTCTCTATCACTCTCTGACACTCCCTGATTCTCTCTGACACACTCTGAAACTCTCTGACACTCTCTATCACTCTTTATCACTCTCTGACACAGTTTGACACTCTCTATCACTCTCTGAGACTCTCAAACACTCTCAGACCATCTCTGTCACTCTCAGACACTCTCGATCACTCTCGATCAATCTCTATCACTCTCTGACACTCTCTGACACTCTCAGACACTCTCAGACACTCTCTATCACTCTCTGACACTCTCTATCACCCTCGATCACTCTCTGACACTCTCAGACACTGTCTATCGCTCTCTGACACTATCTATCACTCTCTATCACTCTCTGACACACTCTGACATTGTCTATCACTCTCTGACACACTCTGACACTCTCAGACACTCTAAGACACTCTCTATCACTCTCTGTCACTCTCTGACACTCACTGACACTCTCAGACAATCTCTGTCACTCTCAGACACTCTCGATCACTCTCTATCACTCTCTGACACTCTCTGACACTCTCTATCACTCCCTATCACTCTCTGAGACTCTCAGACACTGTCTATCACTCTCTGACACTCTCTGACACTCTCTATCACTCTCTATCACTCTCTGACACACTCTGACAATCTCAGACTCTCTCAGACACTCTCTAACACTGTCTGAAACTCACTGACACTCTCAGACACTCTCTGTCACTTTCAGACACTCTCTGACACTCTCTGACACTCTCTATCACTCTCTGACACACTCAGACACGCTCTATCACTCTCTGACACACTCTGGCACTCTCTGGCACTCTCTGACACTGTCTGTCACTCTCTGTCACTCTGTGACACACGCTGAACGTCGCTGGCACTCTCAGACACTCTCTATCACTCCCCATCACTCTCTGACACACTCTGACACTCTATGTCACTCTCAGACACTCCCAGACACTCTCTCTCACTCTCTGACACTCTCTGAAACTCTCTGACACACTCACACTCTCTCTGATACTCTCTATCACTCTCTGACACTCTCTGACACTCTCTATCGCTCTCTGACACTCTCTGACACTCTCTATCACTCTCTGACACACTCAGACACGCTCTATCACTCTCTGACAATCTCTGACACTCTCAGACACTCTCTATCATTCTCTGACACACTCTGGCACTCTCTGACACTCTCTGACACTCTCGGTCACTCTCTGTCACTCTCTGACACACGCTGAACGTCGCTGGCACTCTCAGACACTCTCTATCACTACCTATCACTCTCTGACACACTCTGACTCACTCTGACACTCTCAGACACTCTCTATCACTCTCAGACACTCCCAGACACTCTCTCTCACTCTCTGACACTCTCTGAAACTCTCTGACACACTCACACTCTCTCTGACACTCTCTATCACTCTCTGAAACTCTCTATCACTCTCTGACACACTCTGACTATCTCTGACTCTCTCAGACACTCTCTAGCACTGTCTGAAACTCACTGACACTCTCAGACACTCTCTGTCACTTTCAGACACTCTCAGACACTCTCCAACACTCTCTGACTCTCTTTATCACTCTCTGACACGCTCTGACACTCTCTATCACTCTCCGACACTCTCTGACTCTCTCTATCACTCTCTGACACACTCAGACACGCTCTATAACTCTCTGACACTCTCTGACACTCTCTGACACTCTCTATCACTCTCTATCACTCTCCGATACTCTCTGACTCTCTCTATCACTCTCTGACACACTCAGACACGCTCTATCACTCTCTGACACTCTCTGACACTCTCTGACACTCTCTGACACTCTCTATCACTCTCTGGCACTCACTGAAACTCTCAGACACTCTCTGTCACTCTCAGACTCTCCCAGACACTCTCTCTCACTCTCTGACACTCTCTGAAACTCTCTGACACACTCACACTCTCTCTGACACTCTCTATCACTCTCTGACACTCTCTGACACTCTCTGACACTCTCTGACACACTCTGACACACTCTGACACTCTCTATCGCTCTCTGACCCTCTCTAACGCTCTCTGACACTCTTTGAAACACTCTGACACTCTCTGACACACTCAGACACTCTCTATCGCTCTCTATCACTTTCTGACACACTCTGACACAATCTGACAATCTCTGACAATCTCAGACACTCTGTATCACTCTCTATCACTCTCTGACTCTCTCTGATTCTCTCTGACACACTCTGAAACTCTCTGACACTCTCGATCACTCTTTATCACTCTCTGACACAATTTGACACGCTCTATCACTCTCTGACACTCTCAGACACTCTCTATCACTCTATGACACACTCTGACATTGTCTATCACTCTCTGACACACTCTGACACTCTCAGACACTCTCAGGCACTCTCTATCACTCTCTGACACTCACTGACACTCTCAGACAATCTCTATCACTCTCAGACACGCTATATTACTATCTATCACTCTCTGACACACTCAGACACTGTCTATCACTCTCTGACACTCTCTATCAATCTCGATCACTCTCTGACACTCTCTGACACTGTCAGACACTCTCTATCACTCCCTATCACTCCCTATCACTCTCTGACACACTCTGACACACTCTGACACTCTCAGACACTCTCTATCACTCTCTGGCACTCACCGACACTCTCAGACAACCTCTGTCACTCTCAGACACGCAATATTACTCTCTATCACTCTCTGACACACTCAGACACTGTCTATCACTCTCTGACACTCTCTATCAATCTCGATCACTCTCTGACACACTCTGACACTCTCAGACGCTCTCTATCACTCTCTGGCACTCACCGACACTCTCAGACAACCTCTGTCACTCTCAGACACGCAATATTACTCTCTATCACTCTCTGACACTCTCTGACACTCTCAGACACTCTCTATGACTCTCTGACACTCTCAGACACAGTCTATCACTCTCTGACACTCTCTATCTCTCTCCATCAGTCTCTGACACACTCTGACAATCTCTGACACTCTCAGACACTCTCTATCACTGTCTGAAACTCACTGACACGCTCAGACACTCTCAGACACTCTTTATCTCTCTCTCTTTATCACTCTCCATCACTCTCTGACACACTCAGACACGCTCTATCACTCTCTGACACTCTCTGACACTCTCAGACACTCTCTATCATTCTCTGACACACTCTGACACTCTCTGACAATCTCTGTCACTCGCTGTCACTAACTGACACACGCTGACAGTCGCTGGCACTCTCAGACACTCTCTGTCACTCTCTAGCACTCTCTGACGCTCTCTGACACTCTCAGACAGTCTCTATCACTTTCTGACACTCTCAGAGACTCTCTATCACTCTCTGACTTTCTATATCACTCTCAATCACTCTCTGACACTTTCAGACGCTCTCTATCACTCTCTGACTCTCTCTATCAATCTCTATCACTCTCTGAAACACTCTGACACTCTCAGACACTCTCTATCACTCTCTGGCACTCACTGAAACTCTCAGACACTCTCTGTCACTCTCAGACACTCCCAGAAACTCTCTCTCACTCCCAGACACTCTCTCTCACTCTCTGACACTCTCTGAAACTCTCTGACACACTCACACTCTCTCTGACACTCTCTATCACTCTCTGAAACTCTCTATCACTCTCTATCACTCTCTGACACACTCTGACAATCTCTGACTCTCACAGACACTCTCTAGCACTGTCTGAAACTCACTGACACTCTCAGACACTCTCTGTCACTTTCAGACACTCTCAGACACTCTCCATCACTCTCTGAATCTCTTTATCACTCTCTGACACTCTTTGACACTCTCTATCACTCTCCGACACTCTCTGACTCTCTCTATCACTCTCTGACACACTCAGACACGCTCTATCACTCTCTGACACTCTCTGACACTCTCTGACACTCTATCATTCTCTGACACACTCTGACACTCTCTGACACTCTCTGACACTCTCTGACACTCTCTGTCACTCTCTGTCACTCTCTGACACACGCTGACAGTCGCTGGCACTCTCTGACACTCTCTATCACTCTCTATCACGCTCTGACACTCTCAGAGGCTCTCTATCACTCTCTGACTTTCCATATCACTCTCAATCACTCTCTGACACTCTCAGACACTCTCTATCACTCTCTGACACTCTCTATCAATCTCTATCACTCTCTGACACTCTCTGACACTGTCAGACACTCCCTATCACTCCCTATCACTCTCTGACACACTCTGACACTCTCAGACACTCTCTATCACTCTCTGGCACTCACTGAAACTCTCAGACACTCTCTGTCACTCTCAGACTCTCCCAGACACTCTCTCTCACTCTCTGACACTCTCTGAAACTCTCGGACACACTCACACTCTCTCTGACACTCTCTATCACTCTCTGACACTCTCTGACACTCTCTGACACACTCTGACACTCTCTATCGCTCTCTGACCCTCTCCAACGCTCTCTGACACTCTTTGACACACTCTCTGACACTCTCTGACACACTCAGACACTCTCTATCGCTCTCTATCACTTTCTGACACACTCTGACACAATCTGACAATCTCTGACAATCTCAGATACTCTGTATCACTCTGTATCACTCTCTGACACAATTTGACACGCTCCATCACTCTCTAACACTCTCAGACACTCTCTATCACTCTATGACACACTCTGACATTGTCTATCACTCTCTGACACACTCTGACACTCTCAGACACTCTCAGGCACTCTCTATCACTCTCTGACACTCACTGACACTCTCAGACAATCTCTGTCACTCTCAGACACGCTCTATTACTCTCTATTACTCTCTATTACTCTCTATCACTCTCTGACACTCTCTGACACTCTCAGACACTCTCAGACACTCTCTATCACTCTCTGACACTCTCTATCACTCTCTATCACTCTCTGACACTCTCTATCACTCTCTATCACTCTCTGACACTCTCAGACACTGTCAGACACTCTGTATCACTCCCTCTCACTCTTTGACACTCTCTGACACACTCTGACACACTCTGACACTCTCTATCACTCTCTATCACTCTCCGACACTCTCTGACTCTCTCTATCACTCTCTGACACACTCAGACACGCTCTATCACTCTCTGACACTCTCTGACACTCTCTGACACTCTCTGACACTCTCTGTCACTCTCTGTCACTCTCTGACACACGCTGACAGTCGCTGGCACTCTCTGACACTCTCAGAGGCTCTCTATCACTCTCTGACTTTCCATATCACTCTCAATCACTCTCTGACACTCTCAGACACTCTCTATCACTCTCTGACACTCTTTATCAATCTCTATCACTCTCTGACACTCTCTGACACTGTCAGACACTCTCTATCACTCCCTATCACTCTCTGACACACTCTGACACACTCTGACACTCTCAGACACTCTCTATCACTCTCTGGCACTCACTGAAACTCTCAGACACTCTCTGTCACTCTCAGACTCTCCCAGACACTCTCTCTCACTCTCTGACACTCTCTGAAACTCTCTGACACACTCACACTCTCTCTGACACTCTCTATCACTCTCTGACACTCTCTATCACTCTCTGACACTCTCTGACACTCTCTGACACACTCTGACACTCTCTATCGCTCTCTGACCCTCTCTAACGCTCTCTGACACTCTTTGAAACACTCTGACACTCTCTGACACACTCAGACACTCTCTATCGCTCTCTATCACTTTCTGACACACTCTGACACAATCTGACAATCTCTGACAATCTCAGACACTCTGTATCACTCTCTATCACTCTCTGACTCTCTCTGATTCTCTCTGACACACTCTGAAACTCTCTGACACTCTCGATCACTCTTTATCACTCTCTGACACAATTTGACACGCTCTATCACTCTCTGTCACTCTCAGACACTCTCTATCACTCTATGACACACTCTGACATTGTCTATCACTCTCTGACACACTCTGACACTCTCAGACACTCTCAGGCACTCTCTATCACTCTCTGACACTCACTGACACTCTCAGACAATCTCTATCACTCTCAGACACGCTATATTACTATCTATCACTCTCTGACACACTCAGACACTGTCTATCACTCTCTGACACTCTCTATCAATCTCGATCACTCTCTGACACTCTCTGACACTGTCAGACACTCTCTATCACTCCCTATCACTCCCTATCACTCTCTGACACACTCTGACACACTCTGACACTCTCAGACACTCTCTATCACTCTCTGGCACTCACTGACACTCTCAGACAACCTCTGTCACTCTCAGACACGCAATATTACTCTCTATCACTCTCTGACACTCTCTGACACTCTCAGACACTCTCTATGACTCTCTGACACTCTCAGACACAGTCTATCACTCTCTGACACTCTCTATCTCTCTCCATCAGTCTCTGACACACTCTGACAATCTCTGACTCTCTCAGACACTCTCTATCACTGTCTGAAACTCACTGACACGCTCAGACACTCTCTGTCACTTTCAGACACTCTCAGACACTCTTTATCTCTCTCTTTATCACTCTCCATCACTCTCTGACACACTCAGACACGCTCTATCACTCTCTGACACTCTCTGACACTCTCAGACACTCTCTATCATTCTCTGACACACTCTGACACTCTCTGACAATCTCTGTCACTCGCTGTCACTAACTGACACACGCTGACAGTCGCTGGCACTCTCAGACACTCTCTGTCACTCTCTAGCACTCTCTGACGCTCTCTGACACTCTCAGACAGTCTCTATCACTTTCTGACACTCTCAGAGACTCTCTATCACTCTCTGACTTTCTATATCACTCTCAATCACTCTCTGACACTTTCAGACGCTCTCTATCACTCTCTGACTCTCTCTATCAATCTCTATCACTCTCTGACACTCTCTGACGCTCTCAGATACTCTCTATCAATCCCAATCACTCTCTGAAACACTCTGACACTCTCAGACATTCTCTATCACTCTCTGACACTCTCAGAAACTCTCAGACACTCTCTGTCACTCTCAGACACTCCCAGACACGCTCTCTCACTCCCAGACACTCTCTCTCACTCTCTGACACTCTCTGAAACTCTCTGACACACTCACACTCTCTCTGACACTCTCTATCACTCTCTGAAACTCTCTATCACTCTCTATCACTCTCTGACACACTCTGACAATCTCTGACTCTCACAGACACTCTCTAGCACTGTCTGAAACTCACTGACACTCTCAGACACTCTCTGTCACTTTCAGACACTCTCAGACACTCTCCATCACTCTCTGACTCTCTTTATCACTCTCTGACACTCTTTGACACTCTCTATCACTCTCCGACACTCTCTGACTCTCTCTATCACTCTCTGACACACTCAGACACGCTCTATCACTCTCTGACACTCTCTGACACTCTATCATTCTCTGACACACTCTGACACTCTCTGACACTCTCTGACACTCTCTGACACTCTCTGTCACTCTCTGTCACTCTCTGACACACGCTGACAGTCGCTGGCACTCTCTGACACTCTCTATCACTCTCTATCACGCTCTGACACTCTCAGAGGCTCTCTATCACTCTCTGACTTTCCATATCACTCTCAATCACTCTCTGACACTCTCAGACACTCTCTATCACTCTCTGACACTCTCTATCAATCTCTATCACTCTCTGACACTCTCTGACACTGTCAGACACTCTCTATCACTCCCTATCACTCTCTGACACACTCTGACACTCTCAGACACTCTCTATCACTCTCTGGCACTCACTGAAACTCTCAGACACTGTCTGTCACTCTCAGACTCTCCCAGACACTCTCTCTCACTCTCTGACACTCTCTGAAACTCTCGGACACACTCACACTCTCTCTGACACTCTCTATCACTCTCTGACACTCTCTGACACTCTCTGACACACTCTGACACTCTCTATCGCTCTCTGACCTTCTCCAACGCTCTCTGACACTCTTTGACACACTCTCTGACACTCTCTGACACACTCAGACACTCTCTATCGCTCTCTATCACTTTCTGACACACTCTGACACAATCTGACAATCTCTGACAATCTCAGATACTCTGTATCACTCTCTATCACTCTCTGACTCTATCTGATTCTCTCTGACACACTCTGAAACTCTCTGACACTCTCGATCACTCTTTATCACTCTCTGACACAATTTGACACGCTGTATCACTCTCTAACACTCTCAGACACTCTCTATCACTCTATGACACACTCTGACATTGTCTATCACTCTCTGACACACTCTGACACTCTCAGACACTCTCAGGCACTCTCTATCACTCTGTGACACTCACTGACACTCTCAGACAATCTCTGTCACTCTCAGACACGCACTATTACTCTCTATTACTCTCTATCACTCTCTGACACTCTCTGACACTCTCAGACACTCTCAGACACTCTCTATCACTCTCTGACACTCTCTATCACTCTCTATCACTCTCTGACACTCTCTATCACTCTCTATCACTCTCTGACACTCTCAGACACTGTCAGACACTCTCTATCACTCCCTCTCACTCTTTGACACTCTCTGACACACTCTGACACACTCTGACACTCTCAGACACTCTCTGTCACTCTCTGGCACTCTCTGAAACTCTCAGACACTCTCTGTCACTCTCAGACTCTCCCAGATACTCTCTCTCACTCTCTGACACTCTCTGAAACTCTCTGACGCACTCACACGCTCTCTGACACTCTCTATCACTCTCTGACACTCTCTGACACACTCTGACACTCTCTATCGCTCTCTGACCCTCTCTAACGCTCTCTGACACTCTTTGACACACTCTGACATTCTCTGACACACTCAGACACTCTCTATCGCTCTCTATCACTTTCTGACACACTCTGACACAATCTGACAATCTCTGACAATCTCAGACACTCTGTATCACTCTCTATCACTCTCTGACTCTCTCTGATTCTCTCTGACACACTCTGAAACTCTCTGACACTCTCGATCACTCTTTATCACTCTCTGACACAATTTGACACACTCTATCACTCTCTGACACTCTCAGACACTCTCTATCACACTATGACACACTCTGACATTGTCTATCACTCTCTGACACACTCTGACACACTCTGACACTCTCAGACACTCTCAGGCACTCTCTATCACTCTCTGACACTCACTGACACTCTCAGACAATCTCTGTCACTCTCAGACACGCTCTATCACTCTCTATCACGCTCTGACTCTCTCTGACACTCTCAGACACTCTCTATCACTCTCTGACACTCTCTATCACTCTCTGACACTCTCAGACACTGTCTATCACTCTCTGACACTCTCTATATCTCTCTGACACACTCAGACACGCTCTATCACTCTCTGACACTCTCTGACACTCTCAGACACTCTCTATCATTCTCTGACACACTCTGACACTCTCTGACACTCTCTGTCACTCGCTGTCACTAACTGCCACACGCTGACAGTCGCTGGCACTCTCAGACACTCTCTATCACTCTCAGACACTGTCTATCACTCTCTGACACTCTCTATATCTCTCTGACACACTCAGACACGCTCTATCACTCTCTGACACTCTCTGACACTCTCAGACACTCTCTATCATTCTCTGACACACTCTGACACTCTCTGACACTCTCTGTCACTCGCTGTCACTAACTGCCACACGCTGACAGTCGCTGGCACTCTCAGACACTCTCTATACTCTCTCGCACTCTCTGACGCTCTCTGACACTCTCAGACAGTCTCTATCACTCTCTGACACTCTCAGAGACTCTCTATCACTCTCTGACTTTCTATATCACTCTCAATCACTATCTGACACTCTCAGACACTCTCTATCACTCTCTGACTCTCTCTATCAATCTGTATCACTCTCTGACACTCTCTGACGCTCTCAGATACTCTCTATCAATCCCTATCACTCTCTGACACACTCTGACACTCTCAGACACTCTCTATCACTCTCTGGCACTCAGTGAAACTCTCAGACCCTCTCTGTCACTCTCAGACACTCCCAGACACTGTCTCTCACTCTCTGACACTCTCTGAAACTCTCTGACACACTCACACACTCTCTGACACTCTCTATCAGTCTCTGACACTCCCTGACACTCTCTGACACACTCTGACACTCTCTATCGCTCTCTGACACTCTTTGACACACTCTGACACTCTCTGACACACGCAGCCACTCTCTATCGCTCTCTATCACTTTCTGACACACTCTGACACAATCTGACAATCTTTGACAATCTCAGACACTCTCTATCACTCTCTGACACTGACTGACACTCTCAGACACTCTCTGTCTCTCTCAGACACTCTCAGACAATCTCTGTCACTCTCAGACACTCTCGATCACTCTCTATCACTCTCTGACACTCTCTGACACTCTCTATCACTCTCTATCACTCTCTGAGACTCTCAGACACTGTCTATCACTCACTATCACTCTCTGACACTCTCTATCACTCTCTGACACTCTCTGTCAATCTCTGACATTCTCTGACACACGCTGACAGTCGCTGGCACTCTCAGACACTCTCTATCACTCTCTAGCACTCTCTGACGCTCTCTGACACTCTCTAACAGTCTCTATCACTCTCTGACACTCTCTATCACCCTCTATCACTCTCTGACACTCTCAGAGACTCTCTATCACTCTCTGACTTTCTATATCACTCTCAATCACTCTCTGACACTCTCAGACTCTCTCTATCACTCTCTGAATATCTCTATCAATCTCTATCACTCTCTGACTCTCTCTGACACTGTCAGACACTCCCTACCACTCCCTATCACTCCCTATCACTCTCTGACACACTCTGACACACTCTGACACTCTCAGACACTCTCTATCACTCTCTGGCACTCACTGAAACTCTCAGACACACTCTGACACTCTCAGACACTCCCTATCACTCTCTGGCACTCACTGAAACTCTCAGACACTCTCTGTCACTCTCAGACACTCTGTATCACTCTTTATCACTCTCTGACACAGTTTGACACTCTATCACTCTCTGAGACTCTCAAACACTCTCAGACCATCTCTGTCACTCTCAGACACTCTCGATCACTCTCTATCACTCTCTGACACACTCTGACACACTCTGACACTCTCTGACACTCTCTATCACTCTCTGGCACTCAGTGAAACTCTCAGACACTCTCTGTCACTCTCAGACACTCTGTATCACTCTCTATCACTCTCTGACACTCCCTGATTCTCTCTGACACACTCTGAAACTCTCTGACACTCTCTATCACTCTTTATCACTCTCTGACACAGTTTGACACTCTCTATCACTCTCTGAGACTCTCAAACACTCTCAGACCATCTCTGTCACTCTCAGACACTCTCGATCACTCTCGATCACTCTCTATCACTCTCTATCACTCTCTGACACTCTCTGACACTATCTGACACTCTCAGACACTCTCAGACACTCTCTATCACTCTCTGACACTCTCTATCACCCTCGATCACTCTCTGACACTCTCAGACACTGTCTATCGCTCTCTGACACTATCTATCACTCTCTATCACTCTCTGACACACTCTGACATTGTCTATCACTCTCTGACACACTCTGACACTCTCAGACACTCTCAGACACTCTCTATCACTCTCTATCACTCTCTGACACTCACTGACACTCTCAGACAATCTCTGTCACTCTCAGACACTCTCGATCACTCTCTATCACTCTCTGACACTCTCTGACACTCTCTATCACTCCCTATCACTCTCTGAGACTCTCAGACACTGTCTATCACTCTCTGACACTCTCTGACACTCTCTATCACTCTCTATCACTCTCTGACACACTCTGACAATCTCAGACTCTCTCAGACACTCTCTAACACTGTCTGAAACTCACTGACACTCTCAGACACTCTCTGTCACTTTCAGACACTCTCTGACACTCTCTGACACTCTCTATCACTCTCTGACACACTCAGACACGCTCTATCACTCTCTGACACACTCTGGCACTCTCTGGCACTCTCTGACACTGTCTGTCACTCTCTGTCACTCTCTGACACACGCTGAACGTCGCTGGCACTCTCAGACACTCTCTATCACTCCCCATCACTCTCTGACACACTCTGACACTCTATGTCACTCTCAGACACTCCCAGACACTCTCTCTCACTCTCTGACACTCTCTGAAACTCTCTGACACACTCACACTCTCTCTGATACTCTCTATCACTCTCTGACACTCTCTGACACTCTCTATCGCTCTCTGACACTCTCTGACACTCTCTATCACTCTCTGACACACTCAGACACGCTCTATCACTCTCTGACAATCTCTGACACTCTCAGACACTCTCTATCATTCTCTGACACACTCTGGCACTCTCTGACACTCTCTGACACTCTCGGTCACTCTCTGTCACTCTCTGACACACGCTGAACGTCGCTGGCACTCTCAGACACTCTCTATCACTCCCTATCACTCTCTGACACACTCTGACTCACTCTGACACTCTCAGACACTCTCTATCACTCTCAGACACTCCCAGACACTCTCTCTCACTCTCTGACACTCTCTGAAACTCTCTGACACACTCACACTCTCTCTGACACTCTCTATCACTCTCTGAAACTCTCTGACACTCTCTATCACTCCCTATCACTCTCTGAGACTCTCAGACACTGTCTATCACTCTCTGACACTCTCTGACACTCTCTATCACTCTCTATCACTCTCTGACACACTCTGACAATCTCAGACTCTCTCAGACACTCTCTAACACTGTCTGAAATTCACTGACACTCTCAGACACTCTCTGTCACTTTCAGACACTCTCTGACACTCTCTGACACTCTCTATCACTCTCTGACACACTCAGACACGCTCTATCACTCTCTGACACACTCTGGCACTCTCTGACACTGTCTGTCACTCTCTGTCACTCTCTGACACACGCTGAACGTCGCTGGCACTCTCAGACACTCTCTATCACTCCCCATCACTCTCTGACACACTCTGACACTCTATGTCACTCTCAGACACTCCCAGACACTCTCTCTCACTCTCTGACACTCTCTGAAACTCTCTGACACACTCACACTCTCTCTGATACTCTCTATCACTCTCTGACACTCTCTGACACTCTCTATCGCTCTCTGACACTCTCTGACACTCTCTATCACTCTCTGACACACTCAGACACGCTCTATCACTCTCTGACAATCTCTGACACTCTCAGACACTCTCTATCATTCTCTGACACACTCTGGCACTCTCTGACACTCTCTGACACTCTCGGTCACTCTCTGTCACTCTCTGACACACGCTGAACGTCGCTGGCACTCTCAGACACTCTCTATCACTCCCTATCACTCTCTGACACACTCTGACTCACTCTGACACTCTCAGACACTCTCAGACACTCTCTATCACTCTCAGACACTTCCAGACACTCTCTCTCACTCTCTGACACTCTCTGACACTCTCTGACACACTCACACTCTCTCTGACACTCTCTATCACTCTCTGAAACTCTCTATCACTCTCTGACACACTCTGACTATCTCTGACTCTCTCAGACACTCTCTAGCACTGTCTGAAACTCACTGACACTCTCAGACACTCTCTGTCACTTTCAGACACTCTCAGACACTCTCCAACACTCTCTGACTCTCTTTATCACTCTCTGACACGCTCTGACACTCTCTATCACTCTCCGACACTCTCTGACACTCTCTGACACTCTCTGACACTCTCTGTCACTCTCTGTCACTCTCTGACACACGCTGACAGTCGCTGGCACTCTCTGACACTCTCAGAGGCTCTCTATCACTCTCTGACTTTCCATATCACTCTCAATCACTCTCTGACACTCTCAGACACTCTCTATCACTCTCTGACACTCTTTATCAATCTCTATCACTCTCTGACACTCTCTGACACTGTCAGACACTCTCTATCACTCCCTATCACTCTCTGACACACTCTGACACACTCTGACACTCTCAGACACTCTCTATCACTCTCTGGCACTCACTGAAACTCTCAGACACTCTCTGTCACTCTCAGACTCTCCCAGACACTCTCTCTCACTCTCTGACACTCTCTGAAACTCTCTGACACACTCACACTCTCTCTGACACTCTCTATCACTCTCTATCACTCTCTGACACTCTCTGACACTCTCTGACACACTCTGACACACTCTGACACTCTCTATCGCTCTCTGACCCTCTCTAACGCTCTCTGACACTCTTTGAAACACTCTGACACTCTCTGACACACTCAGACACTCTCTATCGCTCTCTATCACTTTCTGACACACTCTGACACAATCTGACAATCTCTGACAATCTCAGACACTCTGTATCACTCTCTATCACTCTCTGACTCTCTCTGATTCTCTCTGACACACTCTGAAACTCTCTGACACTCTCGATCACTCTTTATCACTCTCTGACACAATTTGACACGCTCTATCACTCTCTGACACTCTCAGACACTCTCTATCACTCTATGACACACTCTGACATTGTCTATCACTCTCTGACACACTCTGACACTCTCAGACACTCTCAGGCACTCTCTATCACTCTCTGACACTCACTGACACTCTCAGACAATCTCTATCACTCTCAGACACGCTATATTACTATCTATCACTCTCTGACACACTCAGACACTGTCTATCACTCTCTGACACTCTCTATCAATCTCGATCACTCTCTGACACTCTCTGACACTGTCAGACACTCTCTATCACTCCCTATCACTCTCTGACACACTCTGACACACTCTGACACTCTCAGACACTCTCTATCACTCTCTGGCACTCACTGACACTCTCAGACAACCTCTGTCACTCTCAGACACGCAATATTACTCTCTGTCACTCTCTGACACTCTCTGACACTCTCAGACACTCTCTATGACTCTCTGACACTCTCAGACACAGTCTATCACTCTCTGACACTCTCTATCTCTCTCCATCAGTCTCTGACACACTCTGACAATCTCTGACTCTCTCAGACACTCTCTATCACTGTCTGAAACTCACTGACACGCTCAGACACTCTTTATCTCTCTCTTTATCACTCCATCACTCTCTGACACACTCAGACACGCTCTATCACTCTCTGACACTCTCTGACACTCTCAGACACTCTCTATCATTCTCTGACACACTCTGACACTCTCTGACAATCTCTGTCACTCGCTGTCACTAACTGACACACGCTGACAGTCGCTGGCACTCTCAGACACTCTCTGTCACTCTCTAGCACTCTCTGACGCTCTCTGACACTCTCAGACAGTCTCTATCACTTTCTGACACTCTCAGAGACTCTCTATCACTCTCTGACTTTCTATATCACTCTCAATCACTCTCTGACACTTTCAGACACTCTCTATCACTCTCTGACTCTCTCTATCAATCTCTATCACTCTCTGACACTCTCTGACGCTCTCAGATACTCTCTATCAATCCCAATCACTCTCTGAAACACTCTGACACTCTCAGACACTCTCTATCACTCCCAGACACTCTCTCTCACTCTCTGACACTCTCTGAAACTCTCTGACACACTCACACTCTCTCTGACACTCTCTATCACTCTCTGAAACTCTCTATCACTCTCTATCACTCTCTGACACACTCTGACAATCTCTGACTCTCACAGACACTCTCTAGCACTGTCTGAAACTCACTGACACTCTCAGACACTCTCTGTCACTTTCAGACACTCTCAGACACTCTCCATCACTCTCTGACTCTCTTTATCACTCTCTGACACTCTCTGACACTCTCTATCACTCTCCGACACTCTCTGACTCTCTCTATCACTCTCTGACACACTCAGACACGCTCTATCACTCTCTGACACTCTCTGACACTCTCAGACACTCTATCATTCTCTGACACACTCTGACACTCTCTGACACTCTCTGTCACTCGCTGTCACTCTCTGACACACGCTGACAGTCGCTGGCACTCTCTGACACTCTCTATCACTCTCTATCACGCTCTGACACTCTCAGAGGCTCTCTATCACTCTCTGACTTTCCATATCACTCTCAATCACTCTCTGACACTCTCAGACACTCTCTATCACTCTCTGACACTCTCTATCAATCTCTATCACTCTCTGACACTCTCTGACACTGTCAGACACTCTCTATCACTCCCTATCACTCTCTGACACACTCTGACACTCTCAGACACTCTCTATCACTCTCTGGCACTCACTGAAACTCTCAGACACTCTCTGTCACTCTCAGACTCTCCCAGACACTCTCTCTCACTCTCTGACACTCTCTGAAACTCTCGGACACACTCACACTCTCTCTGACACTCTCTATCACTCTCTGACACTCTCTGACACTCTCTGACACACTCTGACACTCTCTATCGCTCTCTGACCCTCTCCAACGCTCTCTGACACTCTTTGACACACTCTCTGACACTCTCTGACACACTCAGACACTCTCTATCGCTCTCTATCACTTTCTGACACACTCTGACACAATCTGACAATCTCTGACAATCTCAGATACTCTGTATCACTCTCTATCACTCTCTGACTCTATCTGATTCTCTCTGACACACTCTGAAACTCTCTGACACTCTCGATCACTCTTTATCACTCTCTGACACAATTTGACACGCTCTATCACTCTCTGACACTCTCAGACACTCTCTATCACTCTATGACACACTCTGACATTGTCTATCACTCTCTGACACACTCTGACACTCTCAGACACTCTCAGGCACTCTCTATCACTCTGTGACACTCACTGACACTCTCAGACAATCTCTGTCACTCTCAGACACGCTCTATTACTCTCTATCACTCTCTGACACTCTCTGACACTCTCAGACACTCTCAGACACTCTCTATCACTCTCTGACACTCTCTATCACTCTCTATCACTCTCTGACACACTCTATCACTCTCTATCACTCTCTGACACTCTCAGACACTGTCAGACACTCTCTATCACTCCCTCTCACTCTTTGACACTCTCTGACACACTCTGACACAATCTGACAATCTCTGACAATCTCAGATACTCTGTATCACTCTCTATCACTCTCTGACTCTATCTGATTCTCTCTGACACACTCTGAAACTCTCTGACACTCTCGATCACTCTTTATCACTCTCTGACACAATTTGACACGCTCTATCACTCTCTGACACTCTCAGACACTCTCTATCACTCTATGACACACTCTGACATTGTCTATCACTCTCTGACACACTCTGACACTCTCAGACACTCTCAGGCACTCTCTATCACTCTGTGACACTCACTGACACTCTCAGACAATCTCTGTCACTCTCAGACACGCTCTATTACTCTCTATCACTCTCTGACACTCTCTGACACTCTCAGACACTCTCAGACACTCTCTATCACTCTCTGACACTCTCTATCACTCTCTATCACTCTCTGACACTCTCTATCACTCTCTATCACTCTCTGACACTCTCAGACACTGTCAGACACTCTCTATCACTCCCTCTCAATCTTTGACACTCTCTGACACACTCTGACACACTCTGACACTCTCAGACACTCTCTGTCACTCTCTGGCACTCACTGAAACTCTCAGACACTCTCTGTCACTCTCAGACTCTCCCAGACACTCTCTCTCACTCTCTGACACTCTCTGAAACTCTCTGACGCACTCACACGCTCTCTGACACTCTCTATCACTCTCTGACACTCTCTGACACACTCTGACACTCTCTATCGCTCTCTGACCCTCTCTAACGCTCTCTGACACTCTTTGACACACTCTGACATTCTCTGACACACGCAGACACTCTCTATCGCTCTCTATCACTTTCTGACACACTCTGACACAATCTGACAATCTCTGACAATCTCAGACACTCTGTATCACTCTCTATCACTCTCTGACTCTCTCTGATTCTCTCTGACACACTCTGAAACTCTCTGACATTCTCGATCACTCTTTATCACTCTCTGACATAATTTGACACGCTCTATCACTCTCTGACACTCTCAGACACTCTCTATCACTCTATGACACACTCTGACATTGTCTATCACTCTCTGACACACTCTGACACACTCTGACACTCTCAGACACTCTCAGGCACTCTCTATCACTCTCTGACACTCACTGACACTCTCAGACAATCTCTGTCACTCTCAGACACGCTCTATCACTCTCTATCACGCTCTGACTCTCTCTGACACTCTCAGACACTCTCTATCACTCTCTGACACTCTCTATCACTCTCTGACACTCTCAGACACTGTCTATCACTCTCTGACACTCTCTATATCTCTCTGACACACTCAGACACGCTCTATCACTCTCTGACACTCTCTGACAATCTCAGACACTCTCTATCATTCTCTGACACACTCTGACACTCTCTGACACTCTCTGTCACTCGCTGTCACTAACTGCCACACGCTGACAGTCGCTGGCACTCTCAGACACTCTCTATCACTCTCAGACACTGTCTATCACTCTCTGACACTCTCTATATCTCTCTGACACACTCAGACACGCTCTATCACTCTCTGACACTCTCTGACACTCTCAGACACTCTCTATCATTCTCTGACACACTCTGACACTCTCTGACACTCTCTGTCACTCGCTGTCACTAACTGCCACACGCTGACAGTCGCTGGCACTCTCAGACACTCTCTATACTCTCTCGCACTCTCTGACGCTCTCTGACACTCTCAGACAGTCTCTATCACTCTCTGACACTCTCAGAGACTCTCTATCACTCTCTGACTTTCTATATCACTCTCAATCACTCTCTGACACTCTCAGACACTCTCTATCACTCTCTGACTCTCTCTATCAATCTGTATCACTCTCTGACGCTCTCAGATACTCTCTATCAATCCCTATCACTCTCTGACACACTCTGACACTCTCAGACACTCTCTATCACTCTCTGGCACTCAGTGAAACTCTCAGACACTCTCTGTCACTCTCAGACACTCCCAGACACTGTCTCTCACTCTCTGACACTCTCTGAAACTCTCTGACACACTCACACACTCTCTGACACTCTCTATCACTCTCTGACACTCCCTGACACTCTCTGACACACTCTGACACTCTCTATCGCTCTCTGACCCTCTCTATCGCTCTCTGACACTCTTTGACACACTCTGACACTCTCTGACACACGCAGACACTCTCTATCGCTCTCTATCACTTTCTGACACACTCTGACACAATCTGACAATCTTTGACAATCTCAGACACTCTCTATCACTCTCTGACACTGACTGACACTCTCAGACACTCTCTGTCTCTCTCAGACACTCTCAGACACTCTCTATCACTCTCTGACAATTTCTATCTCTCTCTGACACACTCTGACACTCTCTGACACTCTCTATCACTCTCTGACACAATTTGACACTCTCTATCACTCTCTGACAATCTCAGACACTCTCTATCACTCTATGACACTCTCTGATACTCTCCATCACTCTCTCTCACTCTCCATCACTCTCTGACAATCTCTGACACACTCTGACACACTCTATCGCTCTCTGACACAATCTGACAATCTCTGACACTCTCAGACACTCTCTATCGCTCTCTATCACTTTATGACACACTCTGACACAATCTGACTATCTCTGACACTCTCGGACACTCTCTATCACTCTCTGACACTCACTGACACTCTCAGACACTCTCTATCACTCTCTGAACCTTTCTATCACTCTCTGACGCTCTCTGACACACTCTGAAACTCTCTGGCACTCTCTATCACTCTCTATCAATCTCTGACACAATTTGACACTCTCTATCACTCTCTGACATTCTCTGACACTCTCTATCACTCGCTGACACTCTCTGACACTCTCTGACACTCTCAGACAATCTCTGACACTCTCAGACACTCTCCATAACACTCTGACACTCTCTGATACTCTCAGACACTCTCTGACACACTCATACACTCTCTATCAATCTCTATCACTCTCTGACACACTCTGACACACTCTGACACTCTCTGACAGTCTCAGACACTCTCTATCACTCTCTGACACACTCTGACCATCTCTGACACTGTCAGACACTCTCAGACACTGCCAGACACTCTCTATCACTCCCTATCACTCTCTGACACACTCTGACACACTCTGACACACTCTGACACACTCTGACACTCTCAGACACTCTCTATCACTCTCTGGCACTCACTGAAACTCTCAGACACTCTCTGTCACTCTCAGACTCTCCCAGACACTCTCTCTCACTCTCTGACACTCTCTGAAACTCTCTGACACACTCACACTCTCTCTGACACTCTCTATCACTCACTGACACTCTCTGACACACTCTGACACTCTCTATCGCTCTCTGACCCTCTCTAACGCTCTCTGACACTCTTTGACACACTCTGACACTCTCTGACACACTCAGACACTCTCTATCGCTCTCTATCACTTTCTGACACACTCTGACACAATCTGACAATCTCTGACAATCTCAGACACTCTGTATCACTTTCTATCAATCTCTGACACTCTCTGATTCTCTCTGACACACTCTGAAACTCTCTGACACTCTCGATCACTCTTTATCACTCTCTGACACAATTTGACACTCTCTATCACTCTCTGACACTCTCAGACACTTTCTATCACTCTCTGACACACTCTGACATTGTCTATCACTCTCTGACACACTCTGACACTCTCAGACACTCTCAGCCACTCTCTATCACTCTCTGACACTCACTGACACTCTCAGACAATCTCTGTCACTCTCAGACACGCTCTATTACTCTCTATCACTCTCTGACACTGTCTGACACTCTCTGACACTCTCAGACACTCTCTATCACTCTCTGACACTCTCCATCACTCTCTGACACACTGAGACTCGCTCTATCACTCTCTGACACTCTCTGACACTCTCAGACACTCGCTATCATTCTCCGACACACTCTGACACGCGCTGACAGTCGCTGGCACTCTCAGACAAACTCTATCACTCTCTAGCACTCTCTGACGCTCTCTGACACTCTCAGACAGTCTCTATCACTCTCTGACACTCTCAGAGACTCTCTATCACTCTCTGACTCTCTCTATCAATCCCGATCACTCTCTGACACACTCTGACACACTCTGACACTCTCAGACACTCTCTATCACTCTCTGGCACTCACTGAAACTCTCAGACACTCTCTGTCACTCTCAGACACTCCCAGACACTGTCTCTCACTCTCTGACACTCTCTGAAACTCTCTGACACACTCACACACTCTCTGACACTCTCGATCACTCTCTGACACTCCCTGACACTCTCTGACACACTCTGACACTCTCTATCGCTCTCTGACCCTCTCTATCGCTCTCTGACACTCTTTGACACACTCTGACACTCTCTGACACACGCAGACACTCTCTATCGCTCTCTATCACTTTCTGACACACTCTGACACAATCTGACAATCTTTGACAATCTCAGACACTCTCTATCACTCTCTGACAATTTATATCTCTCTCTGACACACTCTGACACTCTCTGACACTCTCTATCACTCTCTGACACAATTTGACACTCTCTATCACTCTCTGACAATCTCAGACACTCTCTATCACTCTATGACACTCTCTGATACTCTCCATCACTCTCTATCACTCTCTGACACACTCTGACACTCTCTGACACTCTCAGACACTCTCTCTCACTCTCCATCACTCTCTGACAATCTCTGACACACTCTGACACACTCTATAGCTCTCTGACACTCTCTGACACAATCTGACCATCTCTGACACTCTCAGACACTCTCTATCACTCTCTATCACTCTCTGACACACTCTGACACAATCTGACAATCTCTGACACTCTCAGACACTCTCTATCAATCTCTGACACTCACTGACACTCTCAGACACTCTCTATCACTCTCTGAACCTTTCTATCACTCTCTGACGCTCTCTGACACACTCTGAAACTATCTGGCACTCTCTATCACTCTCTATCAATCTCTGACACAATTTGACACTCTCTATCACTCTCTGACATTCTCTGACATTCTCTGACACTCTCTATCACTCGCTGACACTCGCTGACACTCTCTGACACTCTCTGACACACTCTATCACTCTATATCACTCTCTGACACACTCTGACACAATCTGCCAATCTCTGACACTCTCAGACACTCTCTATCACTCTCTAGCACTCGATATCACTCTCTGACACACTCTGACACAATCTGCCAATCTCGGACACTCTCAGACACTCTCTATCACTCTCTATCACTCTCTGACACTCTCGATAAATCTTTCTCACTCTCTGACACTCTCAGACACTCTCTATCACTCTTTCTCACTCTCTGACGCTCTCTGACACTCTCTGACAATCTCAGACACTCTCAGACACTCTCTATGACGCTCTGTCACTCTCAGACACCTCCGAAACACTCTATCACTCTCTGACACTCTCTGACACTCTCTGACTATCCCTATCAATCTCTACCACTCTCTGACACACTCTGACACACTCTGACACTCTCTGACAGTCTCAGACACTATCACTCTCAGACACTCTCTATCACTCTCTGACACTCTCAGACAATCTCTGACACTCTCAGACACTCTCCATAACTCTCTGACACTCTCTGATACTCTCAGACACTCTCTGACACTCTCATACACTCTCTATCAATCTCTATCACTCTCTGACACACTCTGACCATCTCTGACACTGTCAGACACTCTCAGACACTGTCAGACACTCTCTATCACTCCCTGTCACTCTCTGACACACTCTGACACACTCTGACACTCTCAGACACTCTCCATCACTCTCTGGCACTCACTGAAGCTCTCAGACACTCTCTGTCACTCTCAGACTCTCCCAGACACTCTCTCTCACTCTCTGACACTCTCTGAAACTCTCTGACACACTCACACTCTCTCTGACACTCTCTATCACTCTCTGACACTCTCTGACAATCCCTATCAATCTCTACCACTCTCTGACACTCTTTGACACACTCTGACACTCTCTGACACACTCAGACACTCTCTATCGCTCTCTATCACTTTCTGACACACTCTGACACAATCTGACAATCTCTGACAATCTCAGACACTCTGTATCACTCTCTATCACTCTCTGACACTCTCAGATTCTCTCTGACACACTCTGAAACTCTCTGATACTCTCGATCACTCTTTATCACTCTCTGACACAATTTGACACTCTCTATCACTCTCTGACACTCTCAGACACTCTCTATCACTCTATGACACACTCTGACATTGTCTATCACTCTCTGACACTCTCTGACACTCTCAGACAGTCTCAGGCACTCTCTATCACTCTCTGACACTCTCTGACACTCTCAGACACTCTCTATCACTCTCTGACACTCTCCATCACTCTCTGACACACTCAGACTCGCTCTATCACTCTCTGACACTCTCTGACACTCTCAGACACTCTCTATCATTCTCCGACACACTCTGAAACTCTCTGACACTCTCTGTCACTCGCTGTCACTCTCTGACACACGCTGACAGTCGCTGGCACTCTCAGACACTCTCTATCACTCTCTAGCACTCTCTGACGCTCTCTGACACTCTCAGACAGTCTCTATCACTCTCTGACACTCTCAGAGACTCTCTATCACTCTCTGACTTTCTATATCACTCTCAATCACTCTCTGACACTCTCAGACACTCTCTATCACTCTCTGACACTCTCTATCAATCTCTACCACTCTCTGACACACTCTGACACACTCTGACACTCTCAGACACTCCCAGACACTGTCTCTCACTCTCTGACACTCTCTGAAACTCTCTGACACACTCACACACTCTCTGACACTCTCTATCACTCTCTGACACTCTCTGACACTCTGTGACACACTCTGACACTCTCTATCGCTCTCTGACCCTCTCTATCGCTCTCTGACACTCTTTGACACACTCTGACACTCTCTGACACACGCAGACACTCTCTATCGCTCTCTATCACTTTCTGACACACTCTGACACAATCTGACAATCTTTGACAATCTCAGACACTCTCTATCACTCTCTGACACTGACTGACACTCTCAGACACTCTCTGTCACTCTCAGACACTCTCTGACACTTACTATCTCTCTCTGACACACTCTGACACTCTCTGACACTCTCTATCACACTCTGACACAATTTGACACTCTCTATCACCCTCTGACAATCTCAGACACTCTCTATCACTCGATGACACTCTCTGATACTCTCCATCACTCTCTATCACTCTCTGACACATTCTGACACTCTCTGACACTCTCAGACACTCTCTCTCACTCTCCATCACTCTCTGACACTCTCTGACACACTCTGACACACTCTATCGCTCTTTGACACTCTCTGACACAATCTGACAATCTCTGACACTCTCAGACACTCTCTATCACTCTCTATCACTCTCTATCACTCTCTGACACACTCTGACACAATCTGACAATCTCTGACACTCTCAGACACTCTCTATCACTCTCTGACACTCCCTGACAATCTCAGACACTCTCTATCACTCTCTGAACCTTTCTATCACTCTCTGACGCTCTCTGACACACTCTGAAACTCTCTGACACTCTCTATCACTCTTTATCAATCTCTGACACAATTTGACACTCTCTATCACTCTCTGACACTCTCTGACACTCTATATCTCTCTCTGACACTCTCTGACACACTCTGACACACTCTATCGCTCTCTGACACTCTCTGACACAATCTGACAATCTCTGACACACTCAGACACTCTCTATCACTCTCTGATACTCTCTGACACTCTCAGACACTCTCAGACACTCTCTATCACTCTCTATCACTCTCTGACACTCTCTATAAATATTTATCACTCTCTGACACTCTCAGACACTCTCTATCACTCTTCTCACTCTCTGACGCTCTCTGACACTCTCTGACAATCTCAGACACCATCAGACACTCTCTATGACTCTCTGTCACTCTCAGACACCTCCGAAACTCTCTATCACTCTCTGACACTCTCTGACAATCTCTGACACTCCCTATCAATCTCTATCACTCTCTATCACTCTCTATCACTCTCTGTCACTCTCTGACACTCTCTGACACTCAATGACACTCTCTATCAATCTCTATCACTCTCTGACACACTCTGACACTCTCTGACATTCTCAGACACTATCACTCTCAGACACTCTCTTTCACTCTCAGACACTCTCTGACACTCTCGGACACTCTCGGACACTCTTAGACACTCTCTGACACTCTCAGACACTCTCCATAACTCTCTGACACTCTCTGACACTCTCAGACACTCTCTGACACTCTCATACACTCTCTATCAATCTCTATCACTCTCCGACACACTCTGACACACTCTGACACTCTCTGACAGTCTCAGACACTCCCTATCACTCTCTGAAACACTCTGACCATCTCTGACTCTGTCAGACACACTCAGACACTCTCTATCACTCTCAGACACCTCAGCAACTCTCTTTCACTCCCTGACACTCACTGACACTCGCAGACACTCTCTGGCACTCTCAGACATCTCAGAAACTCTCCATCACTCTCTGACACTCTCTGACACACTCTGACACACTCTATCGTTCTTTGACACTCTCTGACACAATCTGACAATCTCTGACACTCTCAGACACTCTCTATCACTCTCTATCACTCTCTATCACTCTCTGACACACTCTGACACAATCTGACAATCTCTGACACTCTCAGACACTCTCTATCACTCTCTGACACTCCCTGACAATCTCAGACACTCTCTATCACTCTCTGAACCTTTCTATCACTCTCTGACGCTCTCTGACACACTCTGAAACTCTCTGACACTCTCTATCACTCTCTATCAATCTCTGACACAATTTGACACTCTCTATCACTCTCTGACACTCTCTGACACTCTATATCTCTCTCTGACACTCTCTGACACACTCTGACACACTCTATCGCTCTCTGACACTCTCTGACACAATCTGACAATCTCTGACACACTCAGACACTCTCTATCACTCTCTGATACTCTCTGACACTCTCAGACACTCTCAGACACTCTCTATCACTCTCTATCACTCTCTGACACTCTCTATAAATATTTATCACTCTCTGACACTCTCAGACACTCTCTATCACTCTTCTCACTCTCTGACGCTCTCTGACACTCTCTGACAATCTCAGACACCATCAGACACTCTCTATGACTCTCTGTCACTCTCAGACACCTCCGAAACTCTCTATCACTCTCTGACACTCTCTGACAATCTCTGACACTCCCTATCAATCTCTATCACTCTCTAGCACTCTCTATCACTCTCTGTCACTCTCTGACACTCTCTGACACTCAATGACACTCTCTATCAATCTCTATCACTCTCTGACACACTCTGACACTCTCTGACATTCTCAGACACTATCACTCTCAGACACTCTCTTTCACTCTCAGACACTCTCTGACACTCTCGGACACTCTCGGACACTCTCAGACACTCTCTGACACTCTCAGACACTCTCCATAACTCTCTGACACTCTCTGACACTCTCAGACACTCTCTGACACTCTCATACACTCTCTATCAATCTCTATCACTCTCTGACACACTCTGACACACTCTGACACTCTCTGACAGTCTCAGACACTCCCTATCACTCTCTGAAACACTCTGACCATCTCTGACTCTGTCAGACACTCTCAGACACTCTATATCACTCTCTGACACTGTCTGACACACTCAGACACTCTCTATCACTCTCTGTCACTCTCAGACACCTCAGCAACTCTCTTTCACTCCCTGACACTCACTGACACTCGCAGACACTCTCTGGCACTCTCAGACATCTCAGAAACTCTCTATCACTCTCTGACACTCTCTGACACTCTCTGACGCTCTCTGACACTCTCTGACATTCTCTGACAATCCCTATCAATCTCTACCACTCTCTGACACACTCTGACACACTCTGACACTCTCTGACAGTCTCAGACACTATCACTCTCTGACACTCTCAGACAATCTCTGACACTCTCAGACACTCTCCATAACTCTCTGACACTCTCTGATACTCTCAGACACTCTCTTACACTCTCATACACTCTCTATCAATCTCTATCACTGTCTGACACACTCTGACCATCTCTGACACTGTCAGACTCTCTCAGACACTGTCAGACACTCTCTATCACTCCCTATCACTCTCTGACACACTCTGACACACTCTGACACTCTCAGACACTCTCTATCACTCTCTGGCACTCACTGAAACTCTCAGACACTCTCTGCCACTCTCAGACTCTCCCAGACACTCTCTCTCACTCTCTGACACTCTCTGACACTCTCTGACACACTCTGACACTCTCTATCGCTCTCTGACCCTCTCTAACGCTCTCTGACACTCTTTGACACACTCTGACACTCTCTGACACACTCAGACACTCTCTATCGCTCTCTATCACTTTCTGACACACTCTGACACAATCTGACAATCTCTGACAATCTCAGACACTCTGTATCACTCTCTATCACTCTCTGACACTCTCTGATTCTCTCTGACACACTCTGAAACTCTCTGACACTCTCGATCACTCTTTATCACTCTCTGACACACTCTGACACTCTCAGACAGTCTCAGGCACTCTCTATCACTCTCTGACACTCACTGACACTCTCAGACAATCTCTGTCACTCTCAGACACTCTCTATTACTCTCTATCACTCTCGGACACTCTCTGACACTCTCAGACACTCTCTATCACTCTCTGACACTCTCCATCACTCTCTGACACACTCAGACTCGCTCTATCACTCTCTGACACTCTCTGACACTCTCAGACACTCTCTATCATGCTCCGACACACTCTGAAACTCTCTGACACTCTCTGTCACTCGCTGTCACTCTCTGACACACGCTGACAGTCGCTGGCACTCTCAGACACTCTCTATCACTCTCTAGCACTCTCTGACGCTCTCTGACACTCTCAGACAGTCTCTATCACTCTCTATCACTCTCTGACTTTCTATATCACTCTCTATCACTCTCTGACACTCTCTATCAATCTCTATCACTCTCTGACACTTTCAGATACTCTCTATCAATCCCTATCACTTTCTGACACACTCTGACACACTCTGACACACTCTGACACTCTCAGACACTCTCTATCACTCTCTGGCACTCACTGAAACTCTCAGACACTCTCTGTCAATCTCAGACACTGTTTCTCACTCTCTGACACTCTCTGAAACTCTCTGACACACTCACACACTCTCTGACACTCTCTGACACTCTCTATCACTCTCTGACACTCTCTGACACTCTCTGACACTCTCTGACACTCTCTGACACACTCTGACACTCTCTATCGCTCTCTGACCCTCTCTATCGCTCTCTGACACTCTTTGACACACTCTGACACTCTCTGACACACGCAGACACTCTCTATCGCTCTCTATCACTTTCTGACACACTCTGACACAATCTGACAATCAGCTGTGCTGAAGGAGGGCACTATGGAGGACTCGAGCAGTGAGGCAATATGGACAGAACTCAGAAATAGGAAGGGTGCGGTAACAATGTTGGGGCTGTACTACAGGCCTCCCAACAGCGAGCGTGAGATAGAGGTACAAATATGTAAACAGATTATGGAAAGATGTAGGAGCAACAGGGTGGTGGTGATAGGAGATTTTAATTTTCCCAACATTGACTGGGATTCGCTTAGTGTTAGAGGTCCAGATGGAGCAGAATTTGTAAGGAGCATCCAGGAGGGTTTTCTAGAGCAGTATGTAAATAGTCCAACTCGGGAAGGGGCCATACTGGACCTGCTGTTGGGGAATGAGCCCGGCCAGGTTGTTGAAGTTTCAGTAGGGGACTACTTTGGGAATAGTGATCACAATTCCGTAAGCTTTAAAATACTCATGGACAAAGACGAGAGTGGTCCAAAAGGGAGAGTGCTAAATTGGGGGAAGGCCAACTACACCAAAATTCGGCAGGAGCTGGGAAATGTAGATTGGGAGCAGCTGTTTGAAGGTAAATCCACATGTGATATGTGGGAGGCTTTTAAAGAGAGGTTGATTAGCGTGCAGGAGAGACATGTTCCTGTGAAAATGAGGGATAGAAATGGCAAGATTAGGGAACCATGGATGACAGGTGAAATTGTGAGACTAGCTAAGAGGAAAAAGGAAGCATACATAAGGTCTAGGCGGCTGATGAAAGACGAAGCTTTGAAAGAATATCGGGAATGTAGGACCAATCTGAAACGAGGAATTAAGAGGGCTAAAAGGGGTCATGAAATATCTTTAGCAAACAGGGTTAAGGAAAATCCCAAAGCCTTTTATTCATATATAAGGAGAAAGAGTGTAACTAGAGAAAGGATTGGCCCACTAAAGGACAAAGGAGGAATGTTATGCTTGGACTCAGAGAAAATGGGTGAGATTCTAAACGAGTACTTTGCATCGGTATTCACCGAGGAGAGGGACATGACGGATGTTGAGGTTAGGAACAGATGTTTGATTACTCTAGGTCAAGTCGGCATAAGGAGGGAGGAAGTGTTGGGTATTCTAAAGGGCATTAAGGTTGACAAGTCCCCAGGTCCGGATGGGATCTATCCCAGGTTACTGAGGGAAGCGAGAGAGGAAATAGCTGGGGTCTTAACAGATATCTTTGCAGCATCCTTAAACACGGGTGAGGTCCCGGAGGACTGGAGAATTGCAAATGTTGTCCCCTTGTTTAAGAAGGGTAGCAGGGATAATCCAGGTAATTATAGACCGGTGAGCCTGACGTCAGTGGTAGGGAAGCTGCTGGAGAAGATACTGAGGGATAGGATCTATTCCCATTTGGAAGAAAATGGGCTCATCAGTGATAGGCAACATGGTTTTGTGCAGGGAAGGTCATGTCTTACCAACTTAATAGAATTATTTGAGGAAGTGACAAAGTTGATTGATGAGGGAAGGGCTGTCGATGTCATATACATGGACTTCAGTAAGGCGTTTGATAAGGTTCCCCATGGCAGGCTGATGGAGAAAGTGAAGGCGCTTGGGGTCCAAGGTGTACTAGCTCGATGGATAAAGAACTGGCTGGGCAACAGGAGACAGAGAGTAGCAGTAGAAGGGAGTTTCTCAAAATGGAGACGTGTGACCAGTGGTGTTCCACAGGGATCCGTGCTGGGACCACTGTTGTTTGTGATATACATTAATGATTTGGAGGCAAGCATAGGTGGACTGATTAGCAAATTTGCAGACGACACTAAGATTGGTGGAGTAGCAGATAGTGAAGGGGACTGTCAGAGAATACAGCAGAATATAGATAGATTGGAGAGTTGGGCAGAGAAATGGCAGATGGAGTTCAATCAGGGCAAATGCGAGGTGATGCATTTTGGAAGATCCAATTCAAGAGTGAACTATACAGTAAATGGAAAAGTCCTGGGGAAAATTGATGTCCAGAGAGATTTGGGTGTTCAGGTCCACTGTTCCCTGAAGGTGGCAACGCAGGTAAATAGAGTGGTCAAGAAGGCATACGGCATGCTTTCCTTCATCGGACGGGGCATTGAGTACAAGAGTTGGCAGGTCATGTTACAGTTGTATAGGACTTTGGTTCGGCCACATTTGGAATACTGCGTACAGTTCTGGTCGCCACATTATCAAAAGGATGTGGATGCTTTGGAGAGGGTGCAGAGGAGGTTCACCAGGATGTTGCCTGGTATGGAGGGCGCTAGCTATGAAGAGAGGTTGAGCAGATTAGGATTATTTTCATTAGAAAGACGGAGGTTGAGGGGGGACCTGATTGAGGTGTACAAAATCATGAGAGGTATAGACAGGGTGGATAGCAAGAGGCTTTTTCCCAGAGTGGGGGTTTCAATTACTAGAGGACACGAGTTCAAAGTGAAAGGGGAAAAGTTTAGGGGGGATATGCGTGGAAAGTTCTTTACGCAGAGGGTGGTGGGCAGCTGGAACGCATTGCCAGCGGAGGTGGTAGATGCGGGCACGATGGAGTCTTTTAAGATGTATCTAGACAGATACATGAATGGGCAGGAAGAAAAGAGATACAGAACCTTAGAAAATAGGCGACATGTTTAGAGAGAGGATCTGGATCGGCGCAGGCTTGGAGGGCTGAAGGGCCTGTTCCTGTGCTGTAATTATCTTTGTTCTTTGTTCTTTGACAATCTCAGACACTCTCTATCACTCTCTGACACTGACTGACACTCTCAGACACTCTCTGTCACTCTCTGTCACTCTCAGACACTCTCTGACACTTACTATCTCTCTCTGACACACTCTGACACTCTCTGACACTCTCTATCACACTCTGACACAATTTGACACTCTCTATCACTCTCTGACAACCTCAGACACTCTCTATCACTCTCTGACACATTCTGACACTCTCTGACACTCTCAGACACTCTCTCTCACTCTCCATCACTCTCTGACACTCTCTGACACAATCTGACAATCTCTGACACTCTCAGACACTCTCTATCACTCTCTATCACTCTCTGACACACTCTGACACAATCTGACAATCTCTGACACTCTCAGACACTCTCTATCACTCTCTGAACCTTTCTATCACTCTCTGACGCTCTCTGACACACTCTGAAACTCTCTGACACTCTCTATCACTCTCTATCAATCTCTGACACAATTTGACACTCTCTATCACTCTCTGACACTCTCTGACACTCTATATCTCTCTCTGACACTCTCTGACACAATCGGACACTCTCTGACATTCTCAGACACTCTCTATCACTCTATATCACCCTCTGACACTCTCTGACACAATCTGACAATCTCTGACACACTCAGACACTCTCTATCACTCTCTGATACTCTCTGACACTCTCTGACACTCTCAGACACTCTCTATCACTCTCTATCACTCTCTGACACTCTCTATAAATCTTTATCAATCTCTGACAATCTCAGACACTCTCTATCACTCTTTCTCACTCTCTGACGCTCTCTGACACTCTCTGACAATCTCAGACACTATCAGACACTCTCTATGACTCTCTGTCACTCTCAGACACCTCCGAAACTCTCGATCACTCTCTGACACTCTCTGACAATCTCTGACACTCCCTATCAATCTCTATCACTCTCTATCACTCTCTGTCACTCTCTGACACTCTCTGACACTCAATGACACTCTCTATCAATCTCTATCACTCTCTGACACACTCTGACACTCTCTGACACTCTCTGACACTCTCTGACACTCTCAGACACTCTCAGACACTCTCTGACACTCTCAGACACTCTCCATAACTCTCTGACACTCTCTGACACTCTCAGACACTCTCTGACACTCTCATACACTCTCTATCAATATCTATCAATCTCTATCACTCTCTGACACACTCTGACACTCTCTGACATTCTCAGACACTCTCTTTCACTCTCAGACACTCTCTTTCACTCTCAGACACTCTCAGACACTCTCTATCACTCTCTATCACTATCTGACACTCACTGACACTCTCAGACACTCTCTGTCACTCTCAGACACTCTCTATCACACTCTGAAGCTCTCTGACGCTCTCCATAACTCTCTGACACTCTCTGACACTCGCAGACACTCTCTGGCACTCTCAGACATCTCAGAAACTCTCTATCACTCTCTGACACTCTCTGACACTCTCTGACACTCTCTGACGCTCTCTGACACTCTCTGACACTCTCTATCACTCGATTACACTCTCTGACGCTCTCTGTCACTCTCTGTCACTCTCTGACACTCTATGACACACTCAGACACTCTATCACTCTCTGACACTCTCTGTCACTCTCTGACATTCTCAGACACTCTCTATCACTCTCTGAAACTCTCTATCACTCTCTGACACTCTCTGACACTCTCTATCACTCTCTATCACTATCTGACACTCACTGACACTCTCAGACACGCTCTGTCACTCTCAGACACTCTCTATCACACTCTGAAGCTCTCTGACGCTCTCAGACACTCTCTATCACTCTCTGACACTCTCTGACACTCTCTGACACTCTCTGACGCTCTCTGACACTCTCTGACACTCTCTATCACTCGATTACACTCTCTGACGCTCTCTGTCACTCTCTGTCACTCTCTGACACTCAATGACACACTCAGACACTCTATCACTCTCTGACACTCTCTGTCACTCTCTGACATTCTCAGACACTCTCTATCACTCTCTGAAACTCTCTATCACTCTCTGACACTCTCTGACACTCTCTATCACTCTCTATCACTATGTGACACTCACTGACACTCTCAGACACTCTCTGTCACTCTCAGACACTCTCTATCACACTCTGAAGCTCTCTGACGCTCTCAGACACTCTCTATCACTCTCTGACACTCTCTGTCACACTCTGACACTCTCTGACAATATCTGACACTCTCTGACACTCACTGACACTCTCAGACACTCTCCATAACTCTCTGACACTCTCATACACTCTCTATCAATCTCTATCAATCTCTATCACTCTCTGACACACTCTGACACACTCTGACACTCTATGACAGTCTCAGACACTCCCTATCACTCTCTGACACACTCTGACCATCTCTGACACTGTCAGACACTCTCATACACTCTCAGACACTCTATGTCACTCTCTGTCACTCTCAGACACCTCAGAAACTCTCTTTCACTCCCTGACACTCACTGACACTCGCAGACACTCTCTGGCACTCTCAGACATCTCAGAAACTCTCTATCACTCTCTGACACTCTCTGACACTCTCTGACGCTCTCTGACACTCTCTGACACTCTCTGTCACTCGATTACACTCTCTGACACTCTCTATCACTCTCTATCACTCTCTGACACTCTCTGTCACTCTCTGACATTCTCAGACACTCTCTATCACTCTCTGAAACTCTCTATCACTCTCTGAAACTCTCTATCACTCTCTGACACTCTCTGACACTCTCTATCACTTTCTGACACTCACTGACACTCTCAGACACTCTCTGTCACTCTCAGACACTCTCTATCACTCTCTGAAGCTCTCTGACACTCTCAGACACTCTCTATCACTCTCTGACACTCTCTGTCACACTCTGACACTCTCTGACAATATCTGACACTCTCTGACACTCACTGACACTCTCAGACACACTCAATCACTCTCTGTCACACTCTGACACTCTCTGAGACTCTCAGATTCTCTCTATCACTCTATGACACTCTCTATAACTCTCTGACATTCTCAGACACTCTCTATCACTCTCTGACACTCTCTGACACTCTCTATCACTCTCTGACACTCACTGACACTCTCAGACACTCTCTGTAACTCTCAGACACTCTCTATCACACTCTGAAGCTCTCTGACACTCTCAGACACTCTCTATCACTCTCTGACACTCTCTGTCACACTCTGACACTCTCTGACAATATCTGACACTCTCTGACACTCACTGACACTCTCAGACACACTCAATCACTCTCTGTCACACTCTGACACTCTCTGAGACTCTACGATTCTCTCTGACACTCTCTATCACTCTATCACTCTCTGATACTCTCTGACACTCTCTGGCGCTCTCAGACAATCTCTATCACTCTAAATCACACTCTGACCCTCTCTGACACTCTCTGACACACTCAGACACTCTCTATCACTCTCTATCACTCTCTGACATTTTCAGACACTCTCAGACACTCTCTATCACTCTCTGGCACTCTCTGACACTCTCTGACACTCTCAGACACACTCAATCACTCTCTATCACTCTCTATCACTCTCTGACATTCTTTGACAATCTCTATCACTCTATGACACTCTCTGACAATCTCTATCACTCTCTGTTACTCTCTGACACACTCTGACACACTCTGACACACTCTGAAACTCTCTGACACTCTCAGACACTCTGTATCACTCTCTGACACTCTCTGACACTCTCAGACACTCACTATCACACTCTGACACTCTCAGACTCTCTCTGACACTCTCAGATGCTCTCTATCACTCGATCACTCTCTGACCCTCTCAGACACTCTCTATCACTCTCTGACACTCACTGACAGTCTCAGACACTCTCTGTCACTCTCTGTCACTCTCTGTCACTCCCAGACACTCCCAGACACTCTCTGACACTCTCTGACACACTCAGACACTCTGTGACTCAGTCTGACACTCTCTATCACTCTCTGACACTCTCTGACACTCTCTGACACTCTCTGACAAACTCAGACACTCTGTGACACAGTCTGGCACTCTCTATCACTCTCTGACACTTTCTATCACTCAATGACACTCTGTGTCACTCTCTATCACTCTCCATTACTCTCTGACACACTCTGAAACTCTCAGACACTCTCTATCGCACTCCGTATCACTGTCTGACACCCGATGACACTCTATATCACTCTCTGACACTCTCTGGCACTCTCTGACACTCGCTATCACTCTATGACACTCTCTGACAATCTCTGACACTTTCTGACACAATCTATCACTCTCTATCACTCTTTGACAATCTCAGAAACTCTCTAACACTCTATCACTCACTGACACTCACTGACACTCTCAGACTCTCTCTGTCACTCTCTGTCACTCTCTGTCACTCTCAGACACTCTCAGACACTCTCTATCACTCTCTGACACTCTCTATCACTCTCAGACACTCTATATCGCTCCCTATCACTATCTGACACTCTCTGACACTCTCAGAAACTCTCTGTCACTCTCTGACACTCTCGGAAACTCTCTATAACACTCTGACACGCTCGATCACTCTCTGACATTCTGAGACACTCTCTATCACTCTCTGACACTATCTATCACTCTCTGACACTCTCTGACACACTCTATCACTCTCTGACACACACTGACATTCTCAGACACTCTCTGTCACTCTCAGACACTCTCTATCACTCGCTATCACTCTCTGACACTCTCTGACACTCTCTGACACTCTTAATCAGGCTCTGACTCTCTGTATCACTCTCTATCACTCTCTGACACTCTATATCATTCTCTGACACTCTCTATCACTCTCTGACACTCTCGATCACTCTCTGACGCTCTCTGACACTCTCTATCACTCAATGACACTCCATGACACTCTCTATCACTCTCTATCACTCTCTATCACTCTCTGATACTCTCTGACACAATCTGACACTCTCAGACGTTCTGTGACACACTCTGACACTCTCTGTCACTCTATGACACTCTCTGACGCCCTCTATCACTCTCTATCACACTCTGACACTATCTGACACACTCTGACACGCTCTATCACACTCGATCACACTCTCTGACACTCTCTGGCACTCTCTGACACTCGCTATCACTCTATGACTCTCTCTGACAATCTCTATCACTCTCTATCACTCTCTGACATTCTCTGACACTCTCTGACAATCTCTGACACAATCTATCACTCTCTATCACTCTTTGACACTCTCAGAAACTCTCTAACACTCTCTATCACTCTCTGACACTCTCAGACACTCTCTATCACTCACTGACACTCACTGACACTCTCAGACACTCTCAGACACTCTCTGTCACTCTCTGTCACTCTCTGTCACTCTCTGTCACTCTCAGACACTCTCAGACACTCTCTATCGCTCTCTGACACTCTCTGATACTCTCAGACACTCTCTATCACACTCTGACTCTCGCTGACACTCTCAGACTCTCTCTTTGACACTCTCAGATGCTCTCTATCACTCGATCACTCTCTATCACTCTCTATCACTCTCTATCACTCTCTGATACTCACTGACACTCTCAGGCACTCTCTGTCACTCTCTGTCACTCTCTGTCACTCTCAGACACTCCCAGACACTCTCTGACATCTCTGACACACTCAGACACTCTGTGACTCAGTCTGACACTCTCTATCACTCTCTGACACTCTCTGACACTCTCTGACACACTCAGACACTCTGTGACTCAGTCTGACACTCTCCATCACTCTCTGACACTTTCTATCACTCAATGACACTCTGTGTCACTCTCTATCACTCTCCATTACTCTTTGACACACTCTGAAACTCTCAGACACTCTCTATCGCACTCCGTATCACTCTCTGACACCCAATGACACTCTATATCACTCTCTGACACTCTCTGGCACTCACTGACACTCGCTATCACTCTGTGACACTCTCTGACAATCTCTATCACTCTCTATCACTCTCTGACACTCTCTGACACTCTCTGACACTCTCTGACACTCTCTGACACTTTCTGACACAATCTATCACTCTCTATCACTCTTTGACAATCTCAGAAACTCTCTAACACTCTATCACTCACTGACACTCACTGACACTCACTGACACTCTCAGACTCTCTCTGTCACTCTCTGTCACTCTCTGTCACTCTCAGACACTCTCTATCACTCTCTGACACTCTCTATCACTCTCAGACACTCTATATCGCTCCCTATCACTATCTGACACTCTCTGACACTCTCAGAAACTCTCTATAACACTCTGACACGCTCTATCACTCTCTGACATTCTGAGACACTCTCTATCACTCTCTGACACTATCTATCACTCTCTGACACTCTCTGACACACTCTATCACTCTCTGACACTCACTGACATTCTCAGACAGTCTCTGTCACTCTCAGACACTCTCTATCACTCGCTATCACTCTCTGACACTCTCTGACACTCTCTGACACTCTGTGACTCAGTCTGACACTCTCTATCACTCTCTGACACTCTCTGACACTCTCTGACACACTCAGACACTCTGTGACTCAGTCTGACAGTCTCCATCACTCTCTGACACTTTCTATCACTCAATGACACTCTGTGTCACTCTCTATCACTCTCCATTACTCTTTGACACACTCTGAAACTCTCAGACACTCTCTATCGCACTCCGTATCACTCTCTGACACCCAATGACACTCTATATCACTCTCTGACACTCTCTGGCACTCACTGACACTCGCTATCACTCTGTGACACTCTCTGACAATCTCTATCACTCTCTATCACTCTCTGACACTCTCTGACACTCTCTGACACTCTCTGACACTTTCTGACACAATCTATCACTCTCTATCACTCTTTGACAATCTCAGAAACTCTCTAACACTCTATCACTCACTGACACTCACTGACACTCTCAGACTCTCTCTGTCACTCTCTGTCACTCTCTGTCACTCTCAGACACTCTCAGACACTCTCTATCACTCTCTGACACTCTCTATCACTCTCAGACACTCTTTATCGCTCCCTATCACTATCTGACACTCTCTGACACTCTCAGAAACTCTCTATAACACTCTGACACGCTCTATCACTCTCTGACATTCTGAGACACTCTCTATCACTCTCTGACACTATCTATCACTCTCTGACACTCTCTGACACACTCTATCACTCTCTGACACTCACTGACATTCTCAGACAGTCTCTGTCACTCTCAGACACTCTCTATCACTCGCTATCACTCTCTGACACTCTCTGACACTCTCTGACACTCTTAATCAGTCTCTGAGTCTCTGTATCACTCTCTATCACTCTCTGACACTCTATATCATTCTCTGACACTCTCTATCACTCTCTGACACTCTCGATCACTCTCTGACGCTCTCTGACACTCTCTATCACTCAATGACACTCCATGACACTCTCTATCACTCTCTATCACTCTCTATCACTCTCTGATACTCTCTGACACAATCTGACACTCTCAGACGTTCTGTGACACACTCTGACACTCTCTGTCACTCTATGACTCTCTCTGACGCCCTCTATCACTCTCTATCACACTCTGACACTATCTGACAAACTCTGACACGCTCTATCACACTCGGTCACACTCTCTGACACTCTCTGGCACTCTCTGACACTCGCTATCACTCCATGACTCTCTCTGACAATCTCTATCACTCTCTATCACTCTCTATCACTCTTTGACAGTCTCAGAAACTCTCTAACACTCTCTATCACTCTCTGACACTCTCAGACACTCTCTATCACTCATTGACACTCACTGACACTCTCAGACACTCTCTGTCACTCTCTGTCACTCTCTGTCACTCTCTGTCACTCTCTGTCACTCTCAGACACTCTCAGACACTCTCAGACACTCTCAATCGCTCTCTGACACTCTCTGATACTCTCAGACACTCTCTATCACACTCTGACTCTCGCTGACACTCTCAGACTCTCTCTGACACTCTCAGATGCTCTCTATCACTCGATCAATCTCTGACTCTCTCAGACACTCTCTATCACTCTCTGACACTCACTGACACTCTCAGACACTCTCTGTCACTCTCTGTCACTCTCAGACACTCCCAGACACTCTCTGACACTCTCTGACACACTCAGACACTCTGTGACTCAGTCTGACACTCTCTATCACTCTCTGACACTCTCTGACACTCTCTGACAAACTCAGACACTCTGTGACTCAGTCTGACACTCTCTATCACTCTCTGACACTTTCTATCACTCAATGACACTCTGTGTCACTCTCTATCACTCTCCATTACTCTCTGACACACTCTGAAACTCTCAGACACTCTCTATCGCACTCCGTATCACTCTCTGACACCCAATGACACTCTATATCACTATCTGACACTCTCTGGCACTCTCTGACACTCGCTATCACTCTATGACACTCTCTGACAATCTCTATCACTCTCTATCACTCTCTGACACTCTGTGACACTCTCTGACACTTTCTGACACAATCTATCGCTGTCTATCACTCTTTGACAATCTCAGAAACTCTCTAACACTCGATCACTCACTGACACTCACTGACACTCTCAGACTCTCTCTGTCACTCTCTGTCACTCTCTGTCACTCTCAGACACTCTCAGACACTCTCTATCACTCTCTGACACTCTCTATCACTCTCTATCACTCTCTGATACTCTCTGACACAATCTGACACTCTCAGACGTTCTGTGACACACTCTGACACTCTCTGTCACTCTATGACACTCTCTGACGCCCTCTATCACTCTCTATCACACTCTGACACTCTCTGACACACTCTGACACGCTCTATCACACTCGATCACACTCTGTGACAGTCTCTGGAACTCTCTGACACTCGCTATCACTCTATGACTCTCTCTGACAATCTCTATCACTCTCTATCACTCTCTGACATTCTCTGACACTCTCTGACAATCTCTGACACAATCTATCACTCTCTATCACTCTTTGACACTCTCAGAAACTCTCTAACACTCTCTAACACTCTCTATCACTCTCTGACACTCTCAGACACTCTCTATCACTCACTGACACTCACTGACACTCACTGACACTCTCAGACACTCTCAGACACTCTCTGTCACTCTCTGTCACTCTCTGTCACTCTCAGACACTCTCGGACACTCTCTATCACTCTCTGACACTCTCATCACTCTCTGACACTCTCTATCGCTCTCTGACACTCTCAAACACTCTGACACTCACTGACACTCTCAGACACTCTCTGCCACTCTCTGACACTCTCAGAAACTCTCTATAACACTCTGCCACTCTCTATCACTCTCTGACATTCTGAGACACTCTCTATCACTCTCTGACACTCTCTATCACTCTCTGACACTCTCTGACACTCTCTATCACTCTCTGACACTCACTGACACTCTCAGACACTCTCTGTCACTCTCAAACCCTCTCAGACACTCTCTATCACTCTCTATCACACTCGAACGCTCTTTGACGCTCTCTGACACTCTCTGACGCTCTCAGACACTCTCTGACACTCTCTGACGCTCTCAGACACTCTCTGACACTCTCTGACACTCTCTATCACTATCTGACACTCTCTGACACACTCCTACACACTCAATCACTCTCTATCACTCTCTGACACTCTCTGACACTCTCTAACACTCTCTATCACTCTCTGACACACTCTGACACTCTCTGACACTCTCAGACACTCTCTATCACTCTCTGATACTCTCCATCACTCAATGACACTCTCTGAAAATCTCTATCACTCTGTATCACTCTCTGACACTCTCTGACACTCTCTATCACTCTCTGACACTCTCTATCACTCTCTGACACTCTCTGACACTCTCTATCACTCTCTGACACTCTCTGAAACTCTCTATCACTCTCTGATACTCTCGATCACTCTCTGACGCTCTCTGACACTCTCTATCACTCAATGACACTCTATGACACTCTCTATCACTCTCTATCACTCTCTGATACTCTCTGACACAATCTGACACTCTCAGACGTTCTGTGACACACTCTGACACTCTCTGTCACTCTGTGACACTCTCTGACGCCCTCTATCACTCTCTATCACTCTCTATCACTCTCTGACACTCTCTGACACGCTCTGACACTCTCTATCACTCTCTATCACTCTCTGACACTCTCTGGCACACTCTGACACTCGCTATCACTCTATGACACTCTCTGACAATCTCTATCACTCTCTATAACTCTCTGACACTCTCTGACACTCTCTGACACTTTCTGACACAATCTATCACTCTCTATCACTCTTTGACAAGCTCAGAAACTCTCTAACACTCTCTATCACTCACTGACACTCACTGACACTCTCAGACACTCTCTGTCACTCTCTGTCACTCTCTGTCACTCTCAGAAACTCTCAGACACTCTCAGACACTCTCTATCACTCTCTGACACTCTCTATCACTCTCAGACACTCTATATCGCTCTCTATCACTATCTGACACTCTCTGACACTCTCAGAAACTCTCTGTCACTCTCTGACACTCTCAGAAACTCTCTATAACACTCTGACACGCTCTATCACTCTCTGACATTCTGAGACACTCTCTATCACTCTCTGACACTATCTATCACTCTCTGACACTCTCTGACACACTCTATCACTCTCTGACACTAACTGACATTCTCAGACACTCTCTGTCACTCTCAGACACTCTCTATCACTCGCTATCACTCTCTGACACTCTCTGACACTCTCTGACACTCTTAATCAGTCTCTGACTCTCTGTATCACTCTCTATCACTCTCTGACACTCTATATCATTCTCTGACACTCTCTATCACTCTCTGACACTCTCGATCACTCTCTGACGCTCTCTGACACTCTCTATCACTCAATGAAACTCCATGACACTCTCTATCACTCTCTATCACTCTCTGTCACTCTCTGATACTCTCTGACACAATCTGACACTCTCAGACGTTCTGTGACACACTCTGACACTCTATGACACTCTCTGACGCCCTCTATCACTCTCTATCACACTCTGACACTCTCTGACACACTCTGACACGCTCTATCACACTCGATCACACTCTCTGACACTCTCTGGCACTCTCTGACACTTGCTATCACTCTATGACTCTCTCTGACAATCTCTTTCACTCTCTATCACTCTCTGACATTCTCTGACACTCTCTGACAATCTCTGACACAATCTATCACTCTCTATCACTCTTTGACACTCTCAGAAACTCTCTAACACTCTCTATCACTCTCTGACACTCTCAGACACTCTCTATCACTCACTGACACTCACTGACACTCTCAGACACTCTCTGTCACTCTCTGTCACTCTCTGTCACTCTCTGTCACTCTCTGTCACTCTCAGACACTCTCAGACACTCTCTGACACTCTCAAACACTCTCTGACACTCTCTGAAACTCTCTATCACTCTCTGATACTCTCTGACACACTCAGACTCTCTGTGACTCTCTCTGACACTCTCTATCAATCTATGACACTCTCTGATGCTCTCTATCACTCCCTGACACTCTCGATCACATTCTGACAGTCTCTATCACTCTCTATCACTCTCTGACACTCTCTGAAACTCTCTATCACTCTCTAACACTCTCTTACACTCTCTGACACTCTCTGACACACTCAGACACTCTGTGACTCTCTCTGACACTCTCAAACACTCTGACACTCACTGACACTCTCAGACACTCTATATCACTCTCTATCACTCTCTGACACTCTCTGACACTCTCAGAAACTCTCTGTCACTCTCTGACACTCTCAGAAACTCTCTATAACACTCTGCCACTCTCTATCAATCTCTGACATTCTGAGACACTCTCTATCACTCTCTGACACTCTCTATCACTCTCTGACACTCTCTGACACTCTCTATCACTCTCTGACACTCACTGACACTCTCAGACACTCTCTGTCACTCTCAGACCCTCTCAGACACTCTCTATCACTCTCTATCACACTCGAACGCTCTTTGACGCTCTCTGACACTCTCTGACGCTCTCAGACACTCTCTGACACTCTCTGATGCTCTCAGTCACTCTCTGACACTCTCTGACACTCTCTATCACTCTCTGACACTCTCTGACACTCTCTGACACACTCAGACACACTCAATCACTCTCTATCACTCTCTGACACTCTCTGACACACTCTGACACTCTCTAACACTCTCTATCACTCTCTGACACACTCTGACACTCTCTGACACTCTCAGACACTCTCTATCACTCTCTGATACTCTCCATCACTCAATGACACTCTCTGAAAATCTCTATCACTCTTTATCACTCTCTGACACTCTCTGACACTCTCTGACACTCTCTGACACTCTCTGACACTCTATCACTCTCTGACACTCTCTGACACTCTCTGACACTCTCTGACACTCTCTGACACTCTCTATCACTCTCTGACACTCTCTGAAACCCTCTATCACTCTCTGATACTCTTTGACACACTCAGACTCTCTGTGACTCTCTCTGACACTCTCTATCAATCTATGACACTCTCTGATGCTCTCTATCACTCCCTGACACTCTCGATCACACTCTGACAGTCTCTATCACTCTCTATCACTCTCTGACACTCTCTGAAACTCTCTATCACTCTCTAACACTCTCTTACACTCTCTGACACTCTCTACCACTCAATGACACTCTGTGCCACTCTCTATCACTCAATGACACTCCATGACACTCTCTATCACTCTCTATCACTCTCTGATACTCTCTGACACAATCTGACAGTCTCAGACGTTCTGTGACACACTCTGACACTCTCTGTCACTCTATGACACTCTCTGACGCCCTCTATCACTCTCTATCACACTCTGACACTCTCTGACACACTCTGACACGCTCTATCAAACTCGATCACACTCTCTGACACTCTCTGGAACTCTCTGACACTCGCTATCACTCTATGACTCTCTCTGACAATCTCTATCACTCTCTATCACTCTCTGACATTCTCTGACACTCTCTGACAATCTCTGACACAATCTATCACTCTCTATCACTCTTTGACACTCTCAGAAACTCTCTAACACTCTCTAACACTCTCTATCACTCTCTGACACTCTCAGACACTCTCTATCACTCACTGACACTCACTGACACTCACTGACACTCTCAGACACTCTCAGACACTCTCAGACACTCTATATCACTCTCTATCACTCTCTGACACTCTCTGACACTCTCAGAAACTCTCTGTCACTCTCTGACACTCTCAGAAACTCTCTATAACACTCTGCCACTCTCTATCAATCTCTGACATTCTGAGACACTCTCTATCACTCTCTGACACTCTCTATCACTCTCTGACACTCTCTGACACTCTCTATCACTCTCTGACACTCACTGACACTCTCTGACGCTCTCTATCACTCTCTATCACACTCGAACGCTCTTTGACGCTCTCTGACACTCTCTATCAATCTATGACACTCTCTGATGCTCTCTATCACTCCCTGACACTCTCGATCACACTCTGACAGTCTCTATCACTCTCTATCACTCTCTGACACTCTCTGAAACTCTCTATCACTCTCTAACACTCTCTTACACTCTCTGACACTCTCTATCACTCAATGACACTCTGTGCCACTCTCTATCACACTCCATCACTCTCTGACACTCTCTGACCCTCTCTGACACACTCTGGCACTCTCAGACACTCACTATCCCATTCCGTATCACTCTCTGACACCCAATGACACTCTCTATCACTCTCTGACTATCTATATATCTCTCTATCACTCTCTGACACTCTCTATCGCTCTCTGACACTCTCTGACACTCTCTATCACTCTCGATCACTCTCTGACACTCTCTGACACTCTCTGACACTCTCTATCACTCAATGACACGCTTTGACACTCTCTATCACTCTCTGACACTCTCTATCACTCTCTGACACTCTCTGACACTCTCTATCACTCTCGATCACTCTCTGACACTCTCGATCACTCAATGACACTCTGTGACACTCTCTATCACTCTCTGACACTCTCTGACACACTCTGACACTCTATCACTCTCTATCACTCTCTGACACTCTCTGACACTCTCCATCACTCTATGACACTCTCTGACACTCTCAATCACTCTCTATCACTCTCTGACACTCTCAGATGCTCTCTATCACTCGATCACTCTCTGACTCTCTATCACTCTCTATCACTCTCTGACACTCACTGACACTCTCAGACACTCTCTGTCTCTCTCTGTCACTCTCTGTCAGTCTCAGACACTCCCAGACACTCTCTGACACTCTCTGACACACTCAGACACTCTGTGACTCAGTCTGACACTCTCTATCACTCTCTGACACTCTCTGACAAACACAGACACTCTGTGACTCAGTCTGACACTCTCTATCACTCTCTGACACTTTATATCACTCAATGACACTCTGTGACACTCTCTATCACTCTCCATTACTCTCTGACACACTCTGAAACTCTCAGACACTCTCTATCACTCTCTATCACTCTCTGACACTCTCTGACACTCTCTATCACTCAATGACACTCTGTAACACTCTCTGACACTCTTTATCACTCTCTATCAATCTCTGACACTCTCTATCACTCTCTGACACTCTTGATCACTCTCTGACACTCTCTGACACTCTCTGACACTCTCTGACACTCTCTGTCACTCAATGACACTCTATGACTCTTTCTATCACTCTCTATCACTCTCTGACACTCTCTGACACTCTCAGACACTCTCTATCACTCTTTATCACTCTCTGACACTCTCTGACACTCTCAGACATTCTGTGACACACTCTGAAACTCTCCATCACTCTCTGACACTCTCTGACGCTCTCTATCACTCTCGATCACTCTCTCACACACTCTGACATTCTCTATCACTCTCTGACACTCTCTGACACTCTCTATCACTCTCTGACACTCTCTATCACACTCTGAAACTCTCTGACACGCAATGACACTCTCTGACACTCCCTATCACTCTCTACCATTCTCTATCACTCTCTATCACTTTCTGACACTCTCTATCACTCTCTGACACTCTCTGACATTCTCTATCACTCTTTATCACACTTTATCACTCTCTGACACACTCTGACACTCTCTGACACTCTCTGACACTCTCTGACACTCTCAGAAACTCTATATCACTCTCTATCACTCTCTGACACTCTCTGACACTCTCAGAAACTCTCTGTCACTCTCTGACACTCTCTATCACTCTCTGATATTCTGAGACACTCTCTATCACTCTCTGACACTATCTATCACTCTCTGACACTCTCTGAAACTCTCTATCACTCTCTGACACTCACTGACACTCACTGACACTCTCTGACACTCTCAGAAACTCTCTGACACTCTCTGACACTCTCAGAAACTCTCTATACCACTCTGACACTCTCTATCACTCTCTGACATTCTGAGACACTCTCTATCACTCTCTGAGACTCTCTGAAACTCTCTATCACTCTCTGACACTCACTGACACTCTCAGACACTCTCTGTCACTCTCAGACACTCTCTATCACTCTCTGACACTCTCTGGCACTCTCTAACACTCTCTATCACTCTCTGACACTCTCTGACACTCTCTGACACTCTCTATCACTCTCTGACACTCTCTATCACTCTCTGACACTCTCTGACACTCTCTATCACTCTCTATCACTCTCTGACACTCTCTGACACTCTTTGAAACTCTCTATCACTCTCTGATACTCTCTGACACACTCAGACACTCTGTGACTCTCTCTGACACTCTCTATCACTCTATGACACTCTCTGATGCTCTCTATCACTCTCTGACACTCTCTATCACCCTCTGACAGTCTCTATCACTCTCTATCACTCTCTGACACTCTCTGAAACTCTCTATCACTCTCTAACACTCTCTTACACTCTCTGACACTCTCTATCACTCAATGACACTCTGTGCCACTCTCTGTCACTCTCCATCACTCTCTGACACTCTCTGACACTCTCTGACACACTCTGACACTCTCAGACACTCACTATCACACTCCGTATCACTCTCTGACACCCAATGACACTCTCAATCCCTCTCTGACAATCTATATCTCTCTCTATCACTCTCTGACACTCTCTATCACTCTCTGACATGCTCTGACACTCTCTATCACTCTCTATCACTCTCGATCACTCTCTGACACTCTCTATCACTCAATGATATTCTGTGACACTCTCTAAAACTCTCTGACACTCTCTGACACACTCTGACACTCTCTGTCACTCTCTATCACTCTCTGACACTCTCTGACACTCTCCATCGCTCTATGACACTCTCTGACACTCTCAATCACTCTCTATCACTCTCTGACACTCTCAGATGCTCTCTATCACTCGATCACTCTCTGACTCTCTATCACTCTCTATCACTCTCTGACACTCACTGACACTCTCAGACACTCTCTGTCACTCTCTGTCACTCTCTGTCACTCTCAGACACTCCCAGACACTCTCTGACACTCTCTGACACACTCAGACACTCTGTGACTCAGTCTGACACTCTCTATCACTCTCTGACACTCTCTGACACTCTCTGACAAACTCAGACACTCTGTGACTCAGTCTGACACTCTCTATCACTCTCTGACACTTTATATCACTCAATGACACTCTGTGACACTCTCTATCACTCTCCATTACTCTCTGACACATTCTGAAACTCTCAGACACTCTCTATCGCACTCCGTATCACTCTCTGACACCCAATGACACTCTATATCACTCTCTGACACTCTATATCACTCTCTATCACTTTCGGACACTCTCTGACACTCTCTATCACTCTCTATCACTCTCTGACTCTCTCTGACACTCTCTATCACTCAATGACACTCTGTAACACTCTCTGACACTCTTTATCACTCTCTATCAATCTCTGACACTCTCTATCACTCTCTGACACTCTTGATCACTCTCTGACACTCTCTGACACTCTCTGACACTCTCTGACACTCTCTGTCACTCAATGACACTCTATGACTCTTTCTATCACTCTCTATCACTCTCTGACACTCTCTGACACTCTCAGACTCTCTCAGACACTCTCTATCACTCTTTATCACTCTCTGACACTCTCTGACACTCTCTGACACTCTCTGACACTCTCTGACACTCTCTGACACTCTCAGACATTCTGTGACACACTCTGAAACTCTCCATCACTCTCTGACACTCTCTGACGCTCTCTATCACTCTCGATCACTCTCTCACACACTCTGACATTCTCTATCACTCTCTGACACTCTCTGACACTCTCTGACAAACTCAGACACTCTGTGACTCAGTCTGACACTCTCTATCACTCTCTGACACTTTATATCACTCAATGACACTCTGTGACACTCTCTATCACTCTCCATTACTCTCTGACACACTCTGAAACTCTCAGACACTCTCTATCGCACTCCGTATCACTCTCTGACACCCAATGACACTCTATATCACTCTCTGACACTCTATATCACTCTCTATCACTTTCTGACACTCTCTGACACTCTCTATCACTCTCTATCACTCTCTGACTCTCTCTGACACTCTCTATCACTCTCTATCACTCTCTGACACTCTCTGACACTCTCTATCACTCAATGACACTCTGTAACACTCTCTGACACTCTTTATCACTCTCTATCACTCAATGACACTCTGTAACACTCTCTGACACTCTTTATCACTCTCTATCAATCTCTGACACTCTCTATCACTCTCTGACACTCTTGATCACTCTCTGACACTCTCTGACACTCTCTGACACTCTCTGACACTCTCTGTCACTCAATGACACTCTATGACACTTTCTATCACTCTCTATCACTCTCTGACACTCTCTGACACTCTCAGACACTCTCTATCACTCTTTATCACTCTCTGACACTCTCTGACACTCTCTGACACTCTCTGACACTCTCTGACACTCTCAGACATTCTGTGACACACTCTGAAACTCTCCATCACTCTCTGACACTCTCTGACGCTCTCTATCACTCTCGATCACTCTCTCACACACTCTGACATTCTCTATCACTCTCTGACACTCTCTGACACTCTCTATCACTCTCTGACACTCTCTATCACACTCTGAAACTCTCTGACACGCAATGACACTCTCTGACACTCCCTATCACTCTCTACCATTCTCTATCACTCTCTATCACTTTCTGACACTCTCTATCACTCTCTGACACTCTCTGACACTCAATCACTCTCTATCACTCTCTGACACTCTCAGACATTCTCTATCACTCTTTATCACACTTTATCACTCTCTGACACACTCTGACACTCTCTGACACTCTCTGACACTCTCTGACACTCTCTGACACTCTCAGCCACACTCGATCACTCGCTATCACTCTCTGACACTCTCTGACACGCTCAGACACTCTATATCACTCTCTATCACTCTCTGACACTCTCTGACACTCTCAGAAACTCTCTGTCACTCTCTGACACTCTCAGAAACTCTATATACCACTCTGACACTCTCTATCACTCTCTGATATTCTGAGACACTCTCTATCACTCTCTGACACTATCTATCACTCTCTGACACTCTCTGAAACTCTCTATCACTCTCTGACACTCACTGACACTCACTGACACTCTCTGACACTCTCAGAATCTCTCTGTCACTCTCTGACACTCTCAGAAACTCTCTATACCACTCTGACACTCTCTATCACTCTCTGACATTCTGAGACACTCTCTATCACTCTCTGACACTATCTATCACTCTCTGAGACTCTCTGAAACTCTCTATCACTCTCTGACACTCAATGACACTCTCAGACACTCTCTGTCACTCTCAGACACTCTCTGTCACTCTCAGACACTCTCTGTCACTCTCTGACACTCTCTGGCACTCTCTAACACTCTCTATCACTCTCTGACACTCTCTGACACTCTCTGACACTCTCTATCACTCTCTGACACTCTCTATCACTCTCTGACACTCTCTGACACTCTCTATCACTCTCTATCACTCTCTGACACTCTCCATCACTCTCTGACACTCTCTATCACTCTCTGACACTCTCTGACACTCTCTATCACTCTCCATCACTCTCCATCACACTCTGACACTCTCTGAAACTCTCTATCACTCTCTATCACTCTCTGACACACTCAGACACTCTGTGACTCTCTCTGACACTCTCTATCACTCTATGACACTCTCTGATGCTCTCTATCACTCTCTGACACTCTCTATCACCCTCTGACAGTCTATATCACTCTCTATCACTCTCTGACACTCTCTGAAACTCTCTATCACTCTCTAACACTCTCTTACACTCTCTGACACTCTCTATCACTCAATGACACTCTGTGCCACTCTCTGTCACTCTCCATCACTCTCTGACACTCTCTGACACACTCTGACACTCTCAGACACTCACTATCACACTCCGTATCACTCTCTGACACCCAATGACACTCTCAATCCCTCTCTGACAATCTATATCTCTCTCTATCACTCTCTGACACTCTCTATCACTCTCTGACATGCTCTGACACTCTCTATCACTCTCTATCACTCTCGATCACTCTCGATCACTCTCTGACACTCTCTATCACTCAATGACACTCTGTGACACTCTCTAAAACTCTCTGACACTCTCTGACACTCTCTGACACTCTCCATCGCTCTATGACACTCTCTGACACTCTCAATCACTCTCTATCACTCTCTGACACTCTCAGACACTCTCTATCACTCTCTGTCACTCACTGACACTCTCAGGCACTCTCTGTCACTCTCTGTCACTCTCTGTCACTCTCTGACAAACTCAGACACTCTGTGACTCATTCTGACACTCTCCATCACTCTCTGACACTTTCCATCACTCAATGACTCTCTGTGACACTCTCTGTCACTCTCCATTACTCTCTGACACGCTCTGACACACTCTGAAACTCTCAGACACTCTCTATCGCACTCCGTATCACTCTCTGACACCCAATGACGCTCTCTATCACTCTCGATCACTCTCTCACACACTCTGACACTCTCTATCACTCTCTATTACTCTCTGACACTCTCTGACACTCTCAGACACTCTCAGACACTCTCTATCACTCTCGGACACTCTCTATCACTCTCGGACACTCTCTGTCACTCTCGGAAACTCTCGGACACTCTCTGACACGCAATGATACTCTCTGACACTCCCTATCACTCTCTACCATTCTCTGACACTCTCTGACAGTTTCAGACACTCTCTATCACTCTCTATCACTTTCTGACACTCTCTATCACTCTCTGACACTCTCTGACACTCAATCACTCTCCATCACTCTCTGACACTCTCTGACACTCTCAGCCATTCTCCATCACTCTTTATCACTCTTTATCACTCTCTGACACACTCTGACACTCTCTGACACTCTCTGACACTCTCTGACACTCTCAGACACTCTCAGACACTCTCAGACACTCGCTATCACTCGCTATCACTCTCTGACACTCTCTGACACTCTCTGACACTCTCTGACACTCTTAATCACTCTCTGACACTCTGTATCACTCTCTATCACTCTCTGTACTCTCTATCATTCTCTGACACTCTCTATCTCTCTCTGACACTCTCGATCACTCTCTGACGCTTTCTGACAATCTCTATCACTCAATGACACTCTATCACACTCTCTATCACTCTCTATCACTCTCTGATACTCTCTGGCACACTCTGACACTCTCAGACGTTCTGTGACACACTCTGACACTCTCTGTCACTCTATGACACTCTCTGACGCCCTCTATCACTCTCTACCACTCTCTGACACTCTCTGACACACTCTGACAATCTGTATCACACTCTATCACTCTCTGGCACTCTCTGGCACTCTCTGACACTCGCTATCACTCTATGACTCTCTCTGACAATCTCTATCACTCTCTATCACTCTCTGACACTCTCTGACACTCTCTGACACAATATATCACTCTCTATCACTCTTTGACACTCTCAGAAACTCTCTAACACTCTCTATCACTCTCTGACACTCTCAGACACTCTTTATCACTCACTGACACTCACTGACACTCTCAGACACTCTTTATCACTCACTGACACTCACTGACACTCTCAGACACTCCCTGTCACTCTCTGTCACTCTCTGTCACTCTCAGACACTCTCAGACACTCTCAGACACTCTCAGACACTCTCTATCACTCTCTGACACTCTCTGACACTCTCTATCACTCTCTGACACTCTCTATCGCTCTCCGACACTCTCACACACTCTGACACTCACTGACACTCTCAGACACTCTCTATCACTCTCTATCACTCTCTATCACTCTCTGACACTCTCTGACACTCTCAGAAACTCTCTATAACACTCTGACACTCTCTATCACTCTCTGACATTCTGAGACACTCTCTATCACTCTCTGACACTCTCTATCACTCTTTGACACTCTCTGACACTCTCTATCACTCTCTGACACTCACTGACACTCTCAGACACTCTCTGTCACTCTGTCACTCTGTCACTCTCAGACACTCTCAGACACTCTCTATCACTCTCTATCACACTCGAACGCTCTTTGACGCTCTCTGTCACTCTCTATCACTCTCTGAAACTCTCTGACACTCTCTGACTCTCTCAGACACTCTCTATCACTCTCTGACACTCTCTATCACTCTCTGACACTCTCTATCGCTCTCTGACACTCTCTGACACTCTCTGACACTCTCAGAAACTCTCTATAACACTCTGACACTCTCTATCACTCTCTGACATTCTGAGACACTCTCTATCACTCTCTGACACTCTCTATCACTCTTTGACACTCTCTGACACTCTCTATCACTCTCTGACACTCACTGACACTCTCAGACACTCTCTGTCACTCTCTGTCACTCTCTGTCACTCTCTGTCACTCTCTGTCACTCTCAGACACTCTCAGACACTCTCTATCACTCTCTATCACACTCGAACGCTCTTTGAGGCTCTCTGACACTCTCTGACACTCTCTGACACTCTCTGACGCTCTCAGACACTCTCTGACACTCTCTGACACTCTCCGACGCTCTCAGACACTCTCTGACACTCTTTGACGCTCTCAGACAATCTCAGACATTCTCCATCACTCTCAGAAACTCTCTATCATTCTCTGACACTCTCTGACACACTCAGACACACTCAATCACTCTCTATCACTCTCTGACACTCTCTGACACTCTCTAACACTCTCTATCACTCTCTGACACACTCTGACACTCTCTGACACTCTCAGACACTCTCTATCACTCTCTATCACTCTCTGACACTCTCTATCACTCAATGACCCTCTCTGAAAATCTCTATCACTCTTTATCACTCTCTGACACTCTCTATCACTCTCTGACACTCTCTGACACTCTCTATCACACTCTATCACTCTCTGACACTCTCTGACACTCTCTGAAACTCTCTATCACTCTCTATCACTCTCTGATACTCTCTGACACACTCAGACACTCTGTGACTCACTCTGACACTCTCTATCACTCTATGACACTCTCCGATGCTCTCCATCACTCTCTGACACTCTCTGTCACCCTCTGACAGTCTCTATCACTCTCTATCACTCTCTGGCACTCTCTAACACTCTCTATCACTCTCTGACACTCTCTGACACTCTCTGACACTCTCTATCACTCTCTGACACTCTCTATCACTCTCTGACACTCTCTGACACTCTCTATCACTCTCTATCACTCTCTGACACTCTCCATCACTCTCTGACACTCTCTATCACTCTCTGACACTCTCTGACACTCTCTATCACTCTCCATCACTCTCCATCACACTCTGACACTCTCTGAAACTCTCTATCACTCTCTATCACTCTCTGACACACTCAGACACTCTGTGACTCTCTCTGACACTCTCTATCACTCTATGACACTCTCTGATGCTCTCTATCACTCTCTGACACTCTCTATCACCCTCTGACAGTCTATATCACTCTCTATCACTCTCTGACACTCTCTGAAACTCTCTATCACTCTCTAACACTCTCTTACACTCTCTGACACTCTCTATCACTCAATGACACTCTGTGCCACTCTCTGTCACTCTCCATCACTCTCTGACACTCTCTGACACACTCTGACACTCTCAGACACTCACTATCACACTCCGTATCACTCTCTGACACCCAATGACACTCTCAATCCCTCTCTGACAATCTATATCTCTCTCTATCACTCTCTGACACTCTCTATCACTCTCTGACATGCTCTGACACTCTCTATCACTCTCTATCACTCTCGATCACTCTCGATCACTCTCTGACACTCTCTATCACTCAATGACACTCTGTGACACTCTCTAAAACTCTCTGACACTCTCTGACACTCTCTGACACTCTCCATCGCTCTATGACACTCTCTGACACTCTCAATCACTCTCTATCACTCTCTGACACTCTCAGACACTCTCTATCACTCTCTGTCACTCACTGACACTCTCAGGCACTCTCTGTCACTCTCTGTCACTCTCTGTCACTCTCTGACAAACTCAGACACTCTGTGACTCATTCTGACACTCTCCATCACTCTCTGACACTTTCCATCACTCAATGACTCTCTGTGACACTCTCTGTCACTCTCCATTACTCTCTGACACGCTCTGACACACTCTGAAACTCTCAGACACTCTCTATCGCACTCCGTATCACTCTCTGACACCCAATGACGCTCTCTATCACTCTCGATCACTCTCTCACACACTCTGACACTCTCTATCACTCTCTATTACTCTCTGACACTCTCTGACACTCTCAGACACTCTCAGACACTCTCTATCACTCTCGGACACTCTCTATCACTCTCGGACACTCTCTGTCACTCTCGGAAACTCTCGGACACTCTCTGACACGCAATGATACTCTCTGACACTCCCTATCACTCTCTACCATTCTCTGACACTCTCTGACAGTTTCAGACACTCTCTATCACTCTCTATCACTTTCTGACACTCTCTATCACTCTCTGACACTCTCTGACACTCAATCACTCTCCATCACTCTCTGACACTCTCTGACACTCTCAGCCATTCTCCATCACTCTTTATCACTCTTTATCACTCTCTGACACACTCTGACACTCTCTGACACTCTCTGACACTCTCTGACACTCTCAGACACTCTCAGACACTCTCAGACACTCGCTATCACTCGCTATCACTCTCTGACACTCTCTGACACTCTCTGACACTCTCTGACACTCTTAATCACTCTCTGACACTCTGTATCACTCTCTATCACTCTCTGTACTCTCTATCATTCTCTGACACTCTCTATCTCTCTCTGACACTCTCGATCACTCTCTGACGCTTTCTGACAATCTCTATCACTCAATGACACTCTATCACACTCTCTATCACTCTCTATCACTCTCTGATACTCTCTGGCACACTCTGACACTCTCAGACGTTCTGTGACACACTCTGACACTCTCTGTCACTCTATGACACTCTCTGACGCCCTCTATCACTCTCTACCACTCTCTGACACTCTCTGACACACTCTGACAATCTGTATCACACTCTATCACTCTCTGGCACTCTCTGGCACTCTCTGACACTCGCTATCACTCTATGACTCTCTCTGACAATCTCTATCACTCTCTATCACTCTCTGACACTCTCTGACACTCTCTGACACAATATATCACTCTCTATCACTCTTTGACACTCTCAGAAACTCTCTAACACTCTCTATCACTCTCTGACACTCTCAGACACTCTTTATCACTCACTGACACTCACTGACACTCTCAGACACTCTTTATCACTCACTGACACTCACTGACACTCTCAGACACTCCCTGTCACTCTCTGTCACTCTCTGTCACTCTCAGACACTCTCAGACACTCTCAGACACTCTCAGACACTCTCTATCACTCTCTGACACTCTCTGACACTCTCTATCACTCTCTGACACTCTCTATCGCTCTCCGACACTCTCACACACTCTGACACTCACTGACACTCTCAGACACTCTCTATCACTCTCTATCACTCTCTATCACTCTCTGACACTCTCTGACACTCTCAGAAACTCTCTATAACACTCTGACACTCTCTATCACTCTCTGACATTCTGAGACACTCTCTATCACTCTCTGACACTCTCTATCACTCTTTGACACTCTCTGACACTCTCTATCACTCTCTGACACTCACTGACACTCTCAGACACTCTCTGTCACTCTGTCACTCTGTCACTCTCAGACACTCTCAGACACTCTCTATCACTCTCTATCACACTCGAACGCTCTTTGACGCTCTCTGTCACTCTCTATCACTCTCTGAAACTCTCTGACACTCTCTGACTCTCTCAGACACTCTCTATCACTCTCTGACACTCTCTATCACTCTCTGACACTCTCTATCGCTCTCTGACACTCTCTGACACTCTCTGACACTCTCAGAAACTCTCTATAACACTCTGACACTCTCTATCACTCTCTGACATTCTGAGACACTCTCTATCACTCTCTGACACTCTCTATCACTCTTTGACACTCTCTGACACTCTCTATCACTCTCTGACACTCACTGACACTCTCAGACACTCTCTGTCACTCTCTGTCACTCTCTGTCACTCTCTGTCACTCTCTGTCACTCTCAGACACTCTCAGACACTCTCTATCACTCTCTATCACACTCGAACGCTCTTTGAGGCTCTCTGACACTCTCTGACACTCTCTGACACTCTCTGACGCTCTCAGACACTCTCTGACACTCTCTGACACTCTCCGACGCTCTCAGACACTCTCTGACACTCTTTGACGCTCTCAGACAATCTCAGACATTCTCCATCACTCTCAGAAACTCTCTATCATTCTCTGACACTCTCTGACACACTCAGACACACTCAATCACTCTCTATCACTCTCTGACACTCTCTGACACTCTCTAACACTCTCTATCACTCTCTGACACACTCTGACACTCTCTGACACTCTCAGACACTCTCTATCACTCTCTATCACTCTCTGACACTCTCTATCACTCAATGACCCTCTCTGAAAATCTCTATCACTCTTTATCACTCTCTGACACTCTCTATCACTCTCTGACACTCTCTGACACTCTCTATCACACTCTATCACTCTCTGACACTCTCTGACACTCTCTGAAACTCTCTATCACTCTCTATCACTCTCTGATACTCTCTGACACACTCAGACACTCTGTGACTCACTCTGACACTCTCTATCACTCTATGACACTCTCCGATGCTCTCCATCACTCTCTGACACTCTCTGTCACCCTCTGACAGTCTCTATCACTCTCTATCACTCTCTGACACTCTCTGAAATTCTCTATCACTCTCTATCACTCTCTTACACTCTCTGACACTCTCTATCACTCTTTATCACTCTCTGACACTCTCTGACACTCTCAGACATTCTGTGACGCACTCTGACACTCTCTATCACTCTATGACACTCTCTGACGCTCTCTATCACTCTCGGTCACTCTCTCACACACTCTGACTCTCTCAGACACTCTCTATCACTCTCTGACACTCTCTATCACTCTCTGAAACTCTCTGACACTCTCTGACACGCAATGACACTCTCTGACACTCCCTCTCAATCTCTAACGTTCTCTGACACTCTCTGACACTCTCTGACACTTTCAGACACTCTCTATCACTCTCTATCACTCTCTATCACTTTCTGACACTCTCTGACACTCAATCACTCTCTGTCACTCTCAGACACTCTCTATCACTCTCTGACACTCTCAGGCACTCTCTAACACTCTCTATCACTCTCTGACACTCTCTGACACTCTCTGACACTCTCTATCACTCTCTGACACTCTCTATCACTCTCTGACACTCTCTGACACTCTCTGACACTCTCTATCACTCTCTATCACTCTCTGACACTCTCTGACACTCTTTGAAACTCTCTATCACTCTCTGATACCCTCTGACACACTCAGACACTCTGTGACTCTCTCTGACACTCTCTATCACTCTATGACACTCTCTGATGCTCTCTATCACTCTCTGACACTCTCTATCACCCTCTGACAGTCTCTATCACTCTCTATCACTCTCTGACACTCTCTGAAACTCTCTATCACTCTCTAACAGTCTCTTACACTCTCTGACACTCTCTTACACTCTCTGACACAGTCTGACACTCTCAGACACTCACTATCACACTCCGTATCACTCTCTGACACCCAATGACACTCTCAATCCCTCTCTGACAATCTATATCTCTCTCTATCACTCTCTGACACTCTCTATCACTCTCTGACACGCTCTGACACTCTCGATCACTCTCGATCACTCTCTGACACTCTCTATCACTCAATGACACTCTGTGACACTCTCTAAAACTCTCTGACACTCTCTGACACACGCTGACACTCTCTATCACTCTCTATCACTCGCTATCACTCTCTGACACTCTCTGACACTCTCCATCGCTCTATGACACTCTCTGACACTCTCAATCACTCTCAATCACTCTCTGACACTCTCAGACACTCTCTATCACTCTCTGACACTCACTGACACTCTCAGACACTCTCTGTCACTCTCTGTCACTCTCTGTCACTCTCTATCACTCTCAGACACTCCCAGACACTCTCTGACACTCTCTGACACACTCAGACACTCTGTGACTCAGTCTGACACTCTCTATCACTCTCTGATACTCTCTGACACTCTCTGACAAACTCAGACACTCTGTGACTCAGTCTGACACTCTCCATCACTCTCTGACACTTTCCATCACTCAATGACTCTCTGTGACACTCTCTGTCACTCTCCATTACTCTCTGACACACTCTGAAACTCTCAGACACTCTCTATCGCACTCCATATCACTCTCTGACACCCAATGACACTCTATATCACACTCTGACACTCTATATCACTCTCTATCACTTTCTGACACTCTCTGACACTCTCTGACACTCTCTATCACTCTCTATCACTCTCAGACTCTCTGCCACTCTCTATCACTCTCTATCACTCTCTGACACTCTCTGACACTCTCTATCACTCAATGACACTCTGTGACACTCTCTGACACTCTCTATCACTCTATATCACACGCTATCACTCTCTGACACTCTCTGACACACTCTGACACTCTCTATCACTCACTATCAATCTCTGACACTCTCTATCACTCTCTGACACTCTTGATCACTCTCTGACACTCTCTGACACTCTCTGTCACTCAATGACATTCTATGACACTTTCTATCACTCTCTATCACTCTCTGACACTCTCTGACACACTCTGACACTCTCAGACACACTCTATCACTCTTTATCACTCTCTGACACTCTCTGAAACTCTCAGACATTCTGTGACACACTCTGACACTCTCTATCACTCTCTGACACTCTCTGACGCTCTCTATCACTCTCGATCACTCTCTCACACACTCTGACACTCTCTATCACTCTCTATTTCTCTCTGACACTCTCTGACACTCTCAGACACTCTCTATCACTCTCGGACACTCTCTATCACTCTCGGACACTCTCTGACACTCTCTGACACGCAATGACACTCTCTGACACTCCCTATCACTCTCCACCATTCTCTGACACTCTCTGACACTTTCAGACACTCTCTATCACTCTCTATCACTTTCTGACACTCTCTATCACTCTCTATCACTTTCTGACACTCTCTATCACTCTCTGACACTCTTTGACACTCTCAGACATTCTCCATCACTCTTTATCACTCTTTATCACTCTCTGACACACTCTGACACTCTCTGACACTCTCTGACACTCTCTGACACTCTCAGACACTCTCAGACACTCTCAGACACTCGCTATCACTCTCTGACACTCTCTGACACTCTCTGACACTCTCTGACACTCTCTGACACTCTTAATCACTCTCTGACACTCTGTATCACTCTCTGTCACTCTCTGTACTCTCTATCATTCTCTGACACTCTCTATCTCTCTCTGACACTCTCGATCACTCTCTGACGCTCTCTGACACTCTCTATCACTCAGTGACACTCTATCACATTCTCTATCACTCTCTATCACTCTCTATCACTCTCTGATACTCTCTGGCACACTCTGACACTCTCAGACGTTCTGTGACACACTCTGACACTCTCTGTCACTCTATGACACTCTCTGACGCCCTCTATCACTCTCTACCACTCTCTGACACTCTCTGACACACTCTGACACTCTCTATCACTCTCTATCACTCTCTGGCACTCTCTGGCACTCTCTGACACTCGCTATCACTCTATGACTCACTCTCTGACAATCTCTATCACTCTCCATCACTCTCTGACACTCTCTGACACTCTCTGACACTCTCTGACACAATATATCACTCTCTATCACTCTTTGACACTCTCAGAAACTCTCTAACACTCTCAGACACTCTCTATCACTCTCTGACACTCTCTGACACTCTCTATCACTCTCTGACACTCTCTATCGCTCTCTGACACTCTCACACACTCTGACACTCACTGACACTCTCAGACACTCTCTATCACTCTCTATCACTCTCTGACACTCTCTAACACTCTCAGAAACTCTCTATAACACTCTGACACTCTCTATCACTCTCTGACATTCTGAGACACTCTCTATCACTCTCTGACACTCTCTATCACTCTTTGACACTCTCTGACACTCATTGACACTGTCAGACACTCTCTGTCACTCTCTGTCACTCTCAGACACTCTCAGACACTCTCTATCACTCTCTATCACACTCGAACGCTCTTTGACGCTCTCTGACACTCTCTGACGCTCTCAGACACTCTCTGACACTCTCTGACACTCTCTGACACTCTCCGACGCTCTCAGACACTCTCTGACACTCTTTGACGCTCTCAGACAATCTCAGACATTCTCCATCACTCTCAGAAACTCTCTATCATTCTCTGACACTCTCTGACACACTCAGACACTCTCCAACACTCTCTATCACTCTCTGACACACTCTGACACTCTCTGACACTCTCTGACACTCTCAGACACTCTCTATCACTCTCTATCACTCTCTGACACTCTCTATCACTCAATGACCCTCTCTGAAAATCTCTATCACTCTTTATCACTCTCTGACACTCTCTATCACTCTCTGACACTCTCTGACACTCTCAGACACTCTCAGACACTCTCAGACACTCGCTATCACTCTCTGACACTCTCTGACACTCTCTGACACTCTCTGACACTCTCTGACACTCTTGATCACTCTCTGACACTCTGTATCACTCTCTGTCACTCTCTGTACTCTCTATCATTCTCTGACACTCTCTATCTCTCTCTGACACTCTCGATCACTCTCTGACGCTCTCTGACACTCTCTATCACTCAATGACACTCTATCACATTCTCTATCACTCTCTATCACTCTCTATCACTCTCTGTTACTCTCTGGCACACTCTGACACTCTCAGACGTTCTGTGACACACTCTGACACTCTCTGTCACTCTATGACACTCTCTGACGCCCTCTATCACTCTCTACCACTCTCTGACACTCTCTGACACACTCTGACACTCTCTATCACACTCTATCACTCTCTGGCACTCTCTGGCACTCTCTGACACTCGCTATCACTCTATGACTCACTCTCTGACAATCTCTATCACTCTCCATCACTCTCTGACACTCTCTGACACTCTCTGACACTCTCTGACACAATATATCACTCTCTATCACTCTTTGACACTCTCAGAAACTCTCTAACACTCTCAGACACTCTCTATCACTCTCTGACACTCTCTGACACTCTCTATCACTCTCTGACACTCTCTATCGCTCTCTGACACTCTCACACACTCTGACACTCACTGACACTCTCAGACACTCTCTATCACTCTCTATCACTCTCTGACATTCTCTAACACTCTCAGAAACTCTCTATAACACTCTGACACTCTCTATCACTCTCTGACATTCTGAGACACTCTCTATCACTCTCTGACACTCTCTATCACTCTTTGACACTCTCTGACACTCATTGACACTGTCAGACACTCTCTGTCACTCTCTGTCACTCTCAGACACTCTCAGACACTCTCTATCACTCTCTATCACACTCGAACGCTCTTTGACGCTCTCTGACACTCTCTGACGCTCTCAGACACTCTCTGACACTCTCTGACACTCTCTGACACTCTCCGACGCTCTCAGACACTCTCTGACACTCTTTGACGCTCTCAGACAATCTCAGACATTCTCCATCACTCTCAGAAACTCTCTATCATTCTCTGACACTCTCTGACACACTCAGACACTCTCCAACACTCTCTATCACTCTCTGACACACTCTGACACTCTCTGACACTCTCTGACACTCTCAGACACTCTCTATCACTCTCTATCACTCTCTGACACTCTCTATCACTCAATGACCCTCTCTGAAAATCTCTATCACTCTTTATCACTCTCTGACACTCTCTATCACTCTCTGACACTCTCTGACACTCTCTATCACTCTCTATCACTCTCTGACACTCTCTGACACTCTCTGAAACTCTCTATCACTCTCTATCACTCTCTGATACTCTCTGACACACTCAGACACTCTGTGACTCACTCTGACACTCTCTATCACTCTATGACACTCTCCGATGCTCTCCATCACTCTCTGACACTCTCTGTCACCCTCTGACAGTCTCTATCACTCTCTATCACTCTCTGACACTCTCTGAAATTCTCTATCACTCTCTATCACTCTCTATCACTCTCTTACACTCTCTGACACTCTCTATCACTCTTTATCACTCTCTGACACTCTCTGACACTCTCAGACATTCTGTGACGCACTCTGACACTCTCTATCGCTCTATGACACTCTCTGACGCTCTCTATCACTCTCGATCACTCTCTCACACACTCTGACACTCTCTGTCACTCTCTATCACTCTCTGACACTATCTGACACTCTCTGACTCTCTCAGACACTCTCTATCACTCTCTGACACTCTCTATCACTCTCTGAAACTCTCTGACACTCTCTGACACGCAATGACACTCTCTGACACTCCCTCTCACTCTCTACCATTCTCTGACACTCTCTGACACTCTCTGACACTCTCTGACACTTTCAGACACTCTCTATCACTCTCTATCACTCTCTATCACTTTCTGACACTCTCGATCACTCTCTGACACTCTCTGACACTCAATCACTCTCTATCACTCTCTATCACTCTCTGACACTCTCTGACACTCTCTGACACTCTCTGAAACTCTCTGACACTCTCTGACACGCAATGACACTCTCTGACACTCCCTCTCACTCTCTACCATTCTCTGACACTCTCTGACACTCTCTGACACTTTCAGACGCTCTCTATCACTCTCTATCACTTTCTGACACTCTCGATCACTCTCTGACACTCTCTGACACTCAATCACTCTCTATAACTCTCTGACACTCTCTGACACTCTCTGACACTCTCAGACATTCTCTATCACACTTTATCACTCTTTATCACTCTCTGACACACTCTGACACTCTCTGACACTCTCTGACACTCTCTGACACTCTCAGACACTCTCTATCACTCGCTATCACTCTCTGACACTCTCTGACACTCTCTGACACTCTTAATCACTCTCTGACACTCTGTATCACTCTCTATCACTCTCTGACACTCTCTATCGCTCTCTGACATTCTGAGACACTCTCTATCACTCTCTGACAATCTCTATCACTCTTTGACACTCTCTGACACTCTCTATCACTCTCTGACACTCACTGACACTCTCAGACACTCTCTGTCACTCTCTGTCACTCTCAGACACTCTCTGGCACTCTCTTGCGCTCTCAGGCACTCTCTGACACTCTTTGACGCTCTCAGACAATCTCAGACATTCTCCATCACTCTCAGAAACTCTCTATCGCACTCTGACACTCTCTGACACTCTCTGACACTCTCTGACACTCTCCATCACTCTCTGACACTCTCTGACACTCTCTGACACTCTCTATCACTCTCCATCACTCTCTGACACTCTCTGACACTCTCTGAAACTCTCTATCACTCTCTACCACTCTCGAACGCTCTTTGACGCTCTTTGACGCTCTCTGACACTCTCTGACGCTCTCAGACACTCTCTGGCACTCTCTTGCGCTCTCAGGCACTCTCTGACACTCTTTGACGCTCTCAGACAATCTCAGACATTCTCCATCACTCTCAGAAACTCTCTATCGCACTCTGACACTCTCTGACACTCTCTGACACTCTCTGACACTCTCAGACACTCTCTATCAATCTCTATCACTCTCTGACAATCTCTATCACTCAATGACACTCTCTGAAAATCTCTACGACTCTTTATCACTCTCTGACACTCTCTATCACTCTCTATCACTCTCTGACACTCTCTATCACTCTCTGACACTCTCTGACACTCTCTATCACTCTCTGACACTCTCTGACACTCTCTGAAACTCTCTATCACTCTCTATCACTCTCTGATACTCTCTGATACTCTCTGACACACTCAGACACTCTGTGACTCACTCTGACACTCTCTATCACTCTATGACACTCTCTGATGCTCTCTATCACTCTCTGACACTCTCTATCACCCTCTGACAGTCTCTATCACTCTCTATCACTCTCTGAAACTCTCTGAAACTCTCTATCACTCTCTATCACTCTCTTACACTCTCTGACACTCTCAATCACTCTCTGACACACTCTGACACTCTCAGACACTCACATTCATACTCCGTATAACTCTCTGACACCCAATGACACTCTCTATCACTCTCTGACAAACTACATCTCTCTCTATCACTCTCTGACACTCTCTATCACTCTCTGACACTCTCTGACACTCTCTATCACTCTCGATCACTCTCTGACACTCTCTGACACTCTCTGTCAATCAATGACACTCTGTGACACTCTCTATCACTCACTGACACTCTCTATCACTCTCTGTCACTCTCAGACACTCCCAGACACTCTCTGACACTCTCTGACACACTCAGACACTCTGTGACTCAGTCTGACACTCTCTATCACTCTCTGATACTCTCTGACACTCTCTGACAAACTCAGACACTCTGTGACTCAGTCTGACACTCTCCATCACTCTCTGACACTTTCCATCACTCAATGACTCTCTGTGACACTCTCTGTCACTCTCCATTACTCTCTGACACACTCTGAAACTCTCAGACACTCTCTATCGCACTCCATATCACTCTCTGACACCCAATGACACTCTATATCACACTCTGACACTCTATATCACTCTCTATCACTTTCTGACACTCTCTGACACTCTCTGACACTCTCTATCACTCTCTATCACTCTCAGACTCTCTGCCACTCTCTATCACTCTCTATCACTCTCTGACACTCTCTGACACTCTCTATCACTCAATGACACTCTGTGACACTCTCTGACACTCTCTATCACTCTATATCACACGCTATCACTCTCTGACACTCTCTGACACACTCTGACACTCTCTATCACTCACTATCAATCTCTGACACTCTCTATCACTCTCTGACACTCTTGATCACTCTCTGACACTCTCTGACACTCTCTGTCACTCAATGACATTCTATGACACTTTCTATCACTCTCTATCACTCTCTGACACTCTCTGACACACTCTGACACTCTCAGACACACTCTATCACTCTTTATCACTCTCTGACACTCTCTGAAACTCTCAGACATTCTGTGACACACTCTGACACTCTCTATCACTCTCTGACACTCTCTGACGCTCTCTATCACTCTCGATCACTCTCTCACACACTCTGACACTCTCTATCACTCTCTATTTCTCTCTGACACTCTCTGACACTCTCAGACACTCTCTATCACTCTCGGACACTCTCTATCACTCTCGGACACTCTCTGACACTCTCTGACACGCAATGACACTCTCTGACACTCCCTATCACTCTCCACCATTCTCTGACACTCTCTGACACTTTCAGACACTCTCTATCACTCTCTATCACTTTCTGACACTCTCTATCACTCTCTATCACTTTCTGACACTCTCTATCACTCTCTGACACTCTTTGACACTCTCAGACATTCTCCATCACTCTTTATCACTCTTTATCACTCTCTGACACACTCTGACACTCTCTGACACTCTCTGACACTCTCTGACACTCTCAGACACTCTCAGACACTCTCAGACACTCGCTATCACTCTCTGACACTCTCTGACACTCTCTGACACTCTCTGACACTCTTAATCACTCTCTGACACTCTGTATCACTCTCTGTCACTCTCTGTACTCTCTATCATTCTCTGACACTCTCTATCTCTCTCTGACACTCTCGATCACTCTCTGACGCTCTCTGACACTCTCTATCACTCAATGACACTCTATCACATTCTCTATCACTCTCTATCACTCTCTATCACTCTCTGATACTCTCTGGCACACTCTGACACTCTCAGACGTTCTGTGACACACTCTGACACTCTCTGTCACTCTATGACACTCTCTGACGCCCTCTATCACTCTCTACCACTCTCTGACACTCTCTGACACACTCTGACACTCTCTATCACACTCTATCACTCTCTGGCACTCTCTGGCACTCTCTGACACTCGCTATCACTCTATGACTCACTCTCTGACAATCTCTATCACTCTCCATCACTCTCTGACACTCTCTGACACTCTCTGACACTCTCTGACACAATATATCACTCTCTATCACTCTTTGACACTCTCAGAAACTCTCTAACACTCTCAGACACTCTCTATCACTCTCTGACACTCTCTGACACTCTCTATCACTCTCTGACACTCTCTATCGCTCTCTGACACTCTCACACACTCTGACACTCACTGACACTCTCAGACACTCTCTATCACTCTCTATCACTCTCTGACACTCTCTAACACTCTCAGAAACTCTCTATAACACTCTGACACTCTCTATCACTCTCTGACATTCTGAGACACTCTCTATCACTCTCTGACACTCTCTATCACTCTTTGACACTCTCTGACACTCATTGACACTGTCAGACACTCTCTGTCACTCTCTGTCACTCTCAGACACTCTCAGACACTCTCTATCACTCTCTATCACACTCGAACGCTCTTTGACGCTCTCTGACACTCTCTGACGCTCTCAGACACTCTCTGACACTCTCTGACACTCTCTGACACTCTCCGACGCTCTCAGACACTCTCTGACACTCTTTGACGCTCTCAGACAATCTCAGACATTCTCCATCACTCTCAGAAACTCTCTATCATTCTCTGACACTCTCTGACACACTCAGACACTCTCCAACACTCTCTATCACTCTCTGACACACTCTGACACTCTCTGACACTCTCAGACACTCTCTATCACTCTCTATCACTCTCTGACACTCTCTATCACTCAATGACCCTCTCTGAAAATCTCTATCACTCTTTATCACTCTCTGACACTCTCTATCACTCTCTGACACTCTCTGACACTCTCTATCACTCTCTATCACTCTCTGACACTCTCTGACACTCTCTGAAACTCTCTATCACTCTCTATCACTCTCTGATACTCTCTGACACACTCAGACACTCTGTGACTCACTCTGACACTCTCTATCACTCTATGACACTCTCCGATGCTCTCCATCACTCTCTGACACTCTCTGTCACCCTCTGACAGTCTCTATCACTCTCTATCACTCTCTGACACTCTCTGAAATTCTCCATCACTCTCTATCACTCTCTATCACTCTCTTACACTCTCTGACACTCTCTATCACTCTTTATCACTCTCTGACACTCTCTGACACTCTCAGACATTCTGTGACGCACTCTGACACTCTCTATCGCTCTATGACACTCTCTGACGCTCTCTATCACTCTCGATCACTCTCTCACACACTCTGACACTCTCTGTCACTCTCTATCACTCTCTGACACTATCTGACACTCTCTGACTCTCTCAGACACTCTCTATCACTCTCTGACACTCTCTATCACTCTCTGAAACTCTCTGACACTCTCTGACACGCAATGACACTCTCTGACACTCCCTCTCACTCTCTACCATTCTCTGACACTCACTGACACTCTCTGACACTCTCTGACACTTTCAGACACTCTCTATCACTCTCTATCACTCTCTATCACTTTCTGACACTCTCGATCACTCTCTGACACTCTCTGACACTCAATCACTCTCTATCACTCTCTATCACTCTCTGACACTCTCTGACACTCTCTGACACTCTCTGAAACTCTCTGACACTCTCTGACACGCAATGACACTCTCTGACACTCCCTCTCACTCTCTACCATTCTCTGACACTCTCTGACACTCTCTGACACTTTCAGACGCTCTCTATCACTCTCTATCACTTTCTGACACTCTCGATCACTCTCTGACACTCTCTGACACTCAATCACTCTCTATAACTCTCTGACACTCTCTGACACTCTCTGACACTCTCAGACATTCTCTATCACACTTTATCACTCTTTATCACTCTCTGACACACTCTGACACTCTCTGACACTCTCTGACACTCTCTGACACTCTCAGACACTCTCTATCACTCGCTATCACTCTCTGACACTCTCTGACACTCTCTGACACTCTTAATCACTCTCTGACACTCTGTATCACTCTCTATCACTCTCTGACACTCTCTATCGCTCTCTGACATTCTGAGACACTCTCTATCACTCTCTGACAATCTCTATCACTCTTTGACACTCTCTGACACTCTCTATCACTCTCTGACACTCACTGACACTCTCAGACACTCTCTGTCACTCTCAGACACTCTCTGGCACTCTCTTGCGCTCTCAGGCACTCTCTGACACTCTTTGACGCTCTCAGACAATCTCAGACATTCTCCATCACTCTCAGAAACTCTCTATCGCACTCTGACACTCTCTGACACTCTCTGACACTCTCTGACACTCTCCATCACTCTCTGACACTCTCTGACACTCTCTGACACTCTCTGTCACTCTCCATCACTCTCTGACACTCTCTGACACTCTCTGAAACTCTCTATCACTCTCTACCACTCTCGAACGCTCTTTGACGCTCTTTGACGCTCTCTGACACTCTCTGACGCTCTCAGACACTCTCTGGCACTCTCTTGCGCTCTCAGGCACTCTCTGACACTCTTTGACGCTCTCAGACAATCTCAGACATTCTCCATCACTCTCAGAAACTCTCTATCGCACTCTGACACTCTCTGACACTCTCTGACACTCTCTGACACTCTCAGACACTCTCTATCAATCTCTATCACTCTCTGACAATCTCTATCACTCAATGACACTCTCTGAAAATCTCTACGACTCTTTATCACTCTCTGACACTCTCTATCACTCTCTGACACTCTCTATCACTCTCTGACACTCTCTGACACTCTCTATCACTCTCTGACACTCTCTGACACTCTCTGAAACTCTCTATCACTCTCTATCACTCTCTGATACTCTCTGATACTCTCTGACACACTCAGACACTCTGTGACTCACTCTGACACTCTCTATCACTCTATGACACTCTCTGATGCTCTCTATCACTCTCTGACACTCTCTATCACCCTCTGACAGTCTCTATCACTCTCTATCACTCTCTGAAACTCTCTGAAACTCTCTATCACTCTCTATCACTCTCTTACACTCTCTGACACTCTCAATCACTCTCTGACACACTCTGACACTCTCAGACACTCACATTCATACTCCGTATAACTCTCTGACACCCAATGACACTCTCTATCACTCTCTGACAAACTACATCTCTCTCTATCACTCTCTGACACTCTCTATCACTCTCTGACACTCTCTGACACTCTCTATCACTCTCGATCACTCTCTGACACTCTCTGACACTCTCTGTCAATCAATGACACTCTGTGACACTCTCTATCACTCACTGACACTCTCTATCACTCTCTGACACTCTCTGACACTCTCTATCACTCACTGACACTCACTGACACTCTCAGGCACTCTCAGACACTCTCTGTCACTCTCTGTCACTCTCTGTCACTCTCAGACACTCTCAGACACTCTCTATCACTCTCTGACACTCTCTTGCGCTCTCAGGCACTCTCTGACACTCTTTGACGCTCTCAGACAATCTCAGACATTCTCCATCACTCTCAGAAACTCTCTATCGCACTCTGACACTCTCTGACACTCTCCGACACTCTCTGACACTCTCCATCACTCTCTGACACTCTCTGACACTCTCTGACACTCTCTATCACTCTCCATCACTCTCTGACACTCTCTGACACTCTCTGAAACTCTCTATCACTCTCTATCACTCTCGAACGCTCTTTGACGCTCTTTGACGCTCTCTGACACTCTCTGACGCTCTCAGACACTCTCTGGCACTCTCTTGCGCTCTCAGGCACTCTCTGACACTCTTTGACGCTCTCAGACAATCTCAGACATTCTCCATCACTCTCAGAAACTCTCTATCGCACTCTGACACTCTCTGACACTCTCTGACACTCTCTGACACTCTCTGACACTCTCTATCAATCTCTATCACTCTCTGACAATCTCTATCACTCAATGACACTCTCTGAAAATCTCTACGACTCTTTATCACTCTCTGACACTCTCTATCACTCTCTATCACTCTCTGACACTCTCTATCACTCTCTGACACTCTCTGACACTCTCTATCACTCTCTGACACTCTCTGAAACTCTCTATCACTCTCTATCACTCTCTGATACTCTCTGATACTCTCTGACACACTCAGACACTCTGTGACTCACTCTGACACTCTCTATCACTCTATGACACTCTCTGATGCTCTCTATCACTCTCTGACACTCTCTATCACCCTCTGACAGTCTCTATCACTCTCTATCACTCTCTGAAACTCTCTGAAACTCTCTATCACTCTCTATCACTCTCTTACACTCTCTGACACTCTCCATCACTCTCTGACACTCTCAGACACTCACTTTCATACTCCGTATAACTCTCTGACACCCAATGACACTCTCTATCACTCTCTGACAAACTACATCTCTCTCTATCACTCTCTGACACTCTCTATCACTCTCTGACACTCTCTGACACTCTCTATCACTCTCGATCACTCTCTGACACTCTCTGACACTCTCTGTCAATCAATCACACTCTGTGACACTCTCTATCACTCACTGACACTCTCTATCACTCTCTGACACTCTCTGACACTCTCTATCACTCACTGACACTCACTGACACTCTCAGGCACTCTCAGACACTCTCTGTCACTCTCTGTCACTCTCTGTCACTCTCAGACACTCTCAGACACTCTCTATCACTCTCTGACACTCTCATCACTCTCTGACACTCTCAATCTTTCTCTGACACTCTCAAACACTCTGACACTCACTGACACTCTCAGACACTCTCTCTCACTCTCTGACACTCTCTGACACTCTCAGAAACTCTCTGTCAATCTCTGACACACTCAGAAACTCTCTATCACTCACTGACTCTCACTGACACCCTCAGACACTCTCTGTCACTCTCTGTCACTCTCTGTCACTCTCTGTCACTATCAGACATTCTCAGACACTCTCTATCACTCTCTGACACTCTCTATGACTCTCTGACACTCTCTATCGCTCTCTGACACTCTCACACACTCTGACACTCACTGACACTCTCAGACACTCTATATCACTCTCTATCACTCTCTGACACTCTCTGACACTCTCAGAAACACTCTATCACTCTCTGACACTCTCTATCACTCTCTGACATTCTCAGACACTCTGTATCACTCTCTGACACTCTCTATCACTCTCTGACACTCTCTGACACTCTCGATCACTCTCTGACACTCACTGACACTCTCAGACCCTCTCTGTCACTCTCAGACCCTCTCAGACACTCTATATCACTCTCTATTACACTCTAACGCTCTGTGACGCTCTCAGACACTATCAGACGCTCTCAGACACTCTCAGACACTCTATGACGCTCTCTGACACTCTCTGACGCTCTCAGACACTCTTTGACGCTCTCTGACACTCTCAGACACTCTCTATCACTCTCTGACACTCTCAGACACTCTCTATCACTCTCTATCCCTCCTTGACACTCTCTATCACTCTCTGACACTCTCTGACACTCTCTGACACTCTCTGACACTCTCTATCACTCTCTGACACTCTCTGACACTCTCTGACACTCTCTATCACTCTCTATCACTCCTTGACACTCTCTATCACTCTCTGACTCTCTCGATCACTCTATGACACTCTCAGATACTCACAGACACTCTATATCACTCTCTGACACTCTCTGACACACTTAATCACTCTCTGACACTCTCTATTACTCTCTATCAATCTCTGACACTCTCTATCACTCTCTGACACTCTCTATCACTCTCTGACACTCTCAGACACGCTCTATCACTCTTTATCACTCTCTGACACTCTCTGACACTGTCAGACATTCTGTGACACACTCTGACACACTCTATCACTCTATGACACTCTCTGCCGCTCACTATCACTCTCTATCACTCTCTCACACACTCTGACACTCTCTATCACTCTTGACACTCTCTGACACTCTCTGACAGTCTCTGACACTCTCAGACACTCTCTATCACTTTCTGACACTCTCAATCACTCTCTGACACTTTCTATCACTCTCTGAAATTCTCTGACACGCAATGACACTCTCTGACACTCCCTATCACTCTCTACCATTCTCTGACACTCTCTGACACTCTCAGATACTCACAGACACTCTCTATCACTCTCTGACACTCTCTGACACACTAAATCACTCTCTGACACTCTCTATTACTCTCTATCACTCTCTATCACTCTCTATCACTCTCTGACACTCTCTATCACTCAATGACTCTCTCTGACACTCTCTATCACTCTCTATCACTCTCTGACACTCTCTGACACTCTCTGAAACTCTCTATCACTCTCTATCACTCTCTGATACTCTCTGACACACTCAGACACTCTGTGACTCACTCTGACACTCTCTATCACTCTCTGACACTCTCCGATGCTCTCCATCACTCTCTGACACTCTCTGTCACCCTCTGACAGACTCTATCACTCTCTATCACTCTCTGACACTCTGAAATTCTCTATCACTCTCTATCACTCTCTTACACTCTCTGACACTCTCTATCACTCTTTATCACTCTCTGACACTCTCTGACACTCTCAGACATTCTGTGACGCACTCTGACACTCTCTATCACTCTATGACACTCTCTGACGCTCTCTATCACTCTCCACCATTCTCTGACACTCTCTGACACGCAATGACACTCTCTGACACTCCCTATCACTCTCCACCATTCTCTGACACTCTCTGACACTTTCAGACACTCTCTATCACTCTCTATCACTTTCTGACACTCTCTATCACTCTCTGACACTTTCTGACACTCAATCACTCTCCATCACTCTCTGACACTCTCTGACACTCTCTGACACTCTTTGACACTCTCAGACTTTCTCCATCACTCTTTATCACTCTCTGACACACTCTGACACTCTCTGACACTCTCTGACACTCTCTGACACTCTCAGACACTCTCAGACACTCGCTATCACTCTCTGACACTCGCTATCACTCTCTGACACTCTCTGACACTCTTAATCACTCTCTGACACTCTGTATCACTCTCTATCACTCTCTGTACTCTCTATCATTCTCTGACACTCTCTATCTCTCTCTGACACTCTCGATCACTCTCTGACGCTCTCTGACACTCTCTATCACTCAATGACACTCTATCACACTCTCTATCACTCTCTATCACTCTCTATCACTCTCTGATACTCTCTGGCACACTCTGACACTCTCAGACGTTCTGTGACACACTCTGACACTCTCTGTCACTCTATGACACTCTCTGACGCCCTCTATCACTCTCTACCACTCTCTGACACTCTCTGACACACTCTGACACTCTCTATCACACTCTATCACTCTCTGGCACTCTCTGGCACTCTCTGACACTCGCTATCACTCTATGACTCTCTCTCTGACAATCTCTATCACTCTCTATCACTCTCTGACACTCTCTGACACTCTCTGACACAATATATCACTCTCTATCACTCTTTGACACTCTCAGAAACTCTCTAACACTCTCAGACACTCTCTATCACTCTCTGACACTCTCTGACACTCTCTATCACTCTCTGACACTCTCTATCGCTCTCTGACACTCTCACACACTCTGACACTCACTGACACTCTCAGACACTCTCTATCACTCTCTATCACTCTCTGACACTCTCTAACACTCTCAGAAACTCTCTATAACACTCTGACACTCTCTATCACTCTCTGACATTCTGAGACACTCTCTATCACTCTCTGACACTCTCTATCACTCTTTGACACTCTCTGACACTCACTATCACTCTCTGACACTCATTGACACTCTCAGACACTCTCTGTCACTCTCTGTCACTCTCAGACACTCTCAGACACTCTCTATCACTCTCTATCACACTCGAACGCTCTTTGACGCTCTCTGACACTCTCTGACGCTCTCAGACACTCTCTGACACTCTCTGACACTCTCCGACGCTCTCAGACACTCTCTGACACTCTTTGACGCTCTCAGACAATCTCAGACATTCTCCATCACTCTCAGAAACTCTCTATCATTCTCTGACACTCTCTGACACACTCAGACACACTCAATCACTCTCTATCACTCTCTGACACTCTCAGACACTCTCCAACACTCTCTATCACTCTCTGACACACTCTGACACTCTCTGACACTCTCTGACACTCTCAGACACTCTCTATCACTCTCTATCACTCTCTGACACTCTCTATCACTCAATGACCCTCTCTGAAAATCTCTATCACTCTTTATCACTCTCTGACACTCTCTATCACTCTCTGACACTCTCTGACACTCTCTATCACTCTCTATCACTCTCTGACACTCTCTGACACTCTCTGAAACTCTCTATCACTCTCTATCACTCTCTGATACTCTCTGACACACTCAGACACTCTGTGACTCACTCTGACACTCTCTATCACTCTATGACACTCTCCGATGCTCTCCATCACTCTCTGACACTCTCTGTCACCCTCTGACACTCTCTATCACTCTCTATCACTCTCTGACACTCTCTGAAATTCTCTATCACTCTCTATCACTCTCTATCACTCTCTTACACTCTCTGACACTCTCTATCACTCTTTATCACTCTCTGACACTCTCTGACACTCTCAGACATTCTGTGACGCACTCTGACACTCTCTATCACTCTATGACACTCTCTGACGCTCTCTATCACTCTCGATCACTCTCTCACACACTCTGACACTCTCTGTCACTCTCTATCACTCTCTGACACTATCTGACACTCTCTGACTCTCTCAGACACTCTCTATCACTCTCTGACACTCTCTATCACTCTCTGAAACTCTCTGACACTCTCTGACACGCAATGACACTCTCTGACACTCCCTCTCACTCTCTACCATTCTCTTACACTCTCTGACACTCTCTGACACACTCTGACACTCTCTGACACTTTCAGACACTCTCTATCACTCTCTATCACTCTCTATCACTTTCTGACACTCTCGATCACTCTCTGACACTCTCTGACACTCAATCACTCTCTATCACTCTCTATCACTCTCTGACACTCTCTGACACTCTCTGACACTCTCTGAAACTCTCTGACACTCTCTGACACGCAATGGCACTCTCTGACACTCCCTCTCACTCTCTACCATTCTCTGACACTCTCTGACACTCTCTGACACTTTCAGACACTCTCTATCACTCTCTATCACTTTCTGACACTCTCGATCACTCTCTGACACTCTCTGACACTCAATCACTCTCTATAACTCTCTGACACTCTCTGACACTCTCTGACACTCTCTGACACTCTCAGACATTCTCTATCACACTTTATCACTCTTTATCACTCTCTGACACACTCTGACACTCTCTGACACTCTCTGACACTCTCTGACACTCTCAGACACTCTCTATCACTCGCTATCACTCTCTGACACTCTCTGACACTCTCTGACACTCTTAATCACTCTCTGACACTCTGTATCACTCTCTATCACTCTCTGACAATCTCTATCACTCTTTGACACTCTCTGACACTCTCTATCACTCTCTGACACTCACTGACACTCTCAGACACTCTCTGTCACTCTCAGACACTCTCAGACACTCTCTATCACTCTCTATCACACTCGAACGCTCTTTGACGCTCTTTGACGCTCTCTGACACTCTCTGACGCTCTCAGACACTCTCTGGCACTCTCTTGCGCTCTCAGGCACTCTCTGACACTCTTTGACGCTCTCAGACAATCTCAGACATTCTCCATCACTCTCTGAAACTCTCTGACACTCTCTGACACGCAATGGCACTCTCTGACACTCCCTCTCACTCTCTACCATTCTCTGACACTCTCTGACACTCTCTGACACTTTCAGACACTCTCTATCACTCTCTATCACTTTCTGACACTCTCGATCACTCTCTGACACTCTCTGACACTCAATCACTCTCTATAACTCTCTGACACTCTCTGACACTCTCTGACACTCTCTGACACTCTCAGACATTCTCTATCACACTTTATCACTCTTTATCACTCTCTGACACACTCTGACACTCTCTGACACTCTCTGACACTCTCTGACACTCTCAGACACTCTCTATCACTCGCTATCACTCTCTGACACTCTCTGACACTCTCTGACACTCTTAATCACTCTCTGACACTCTGTATCACTCTCTATCACTCTCTGACAATCTCTATCACTCTTTGACACTCTCTGACACTCTCTATCACTCTCTGACACTCACTGACACTCTCAGACACTCTCTGTCACTCTCAGACACTCTCAGACACTCTCTATCACTCTCTATCACACTCGAACGCTCTTTGACGCTCTTTGACGCTCTCTGACACTCTCTGACGCTCTCAGACACTCTCTGGCACTCTCTTGCGCTCTCAGGCACTCTCTGACACTCTTTGACGCTCTCAGACAATCTCAGACATTCTCCATCACTCTCAGAAACTCTCTATCGCACTCTGACACTCTCTGACACTCTCTGACACTCTCAGACACTCTCTATCAATCTCTATCACTCTCTGACAATCTCTATCACTCAATGACACTCTCTGAAAATCTCTACGACTCTTTATCACTCTCTGACACTCTCTATCACTCTCTATCACTCTCTGACACTCTCTATCACTCTCTGACACTCTCTGACACTCTCTATCACTCTCCATCACTCTCTGACACTCTCTGACACTCTCTGAAACTCTCTATCACTCTCTATCACTCTCTGATACTCTCTGACACACTCAGACACTCTGTGACTCACTCTGACACTCTCTATCACTCTATGACACTCTCTGATGCTCTCTATCACTCTCTGACACTCTCTATCACCCTCTGACAGTCTCTATCACTCTCTATCACTCTCTGAAAATCTCTGAAACTCTCTATCACTCTCTATCACTCTCTTACACTCTCTGACACTCTCCATCACTCTCTGACACACTCTGACACTCTCAGACACTCACTTTCATACTCCGTATAACTCTCTGACACCCAATGACACTCTCTATCACTCTCTGACAAACTACATCTCTCTCTATCACTCTCTGACACTCTCTATCACTCTCTGACACTCTCTGACACTCTCTATCACTCTCGATCACTCTCTGACACTCTCTGACACTCTCTGTCAATCAATGACACTCTGTGACACTCTCTATCACTCACTGACACTCTCTATCACTCTCTGACACTCTCTGACACTCTCTATCACTCACTGACACTCACTGACACTCTCAGGCACTCTCAGACACTCTCTGTCACTCTCTGTCACTCTCTGTCACTCTCAGACACTCTCAGACACTCTCTATCACTCTCTGACACTCTCATCACTCTCTGACACTCTCAATCTTTCTCTGACACTCTCTATCACTCATAAGATTAGGAATGGTGGTAAAAGAGGTGGGGGGGTGGCATTGTTAGTTAGAAATAGTGTAACAACTGCTGAAAGAATTTTCGAGGAGGATCTGCCGACTGAGGCACTGTGGGTTGAGGTCAGGAACAGGAAAGGAGCAGTCACCTTGATGGGAGTTTTCTATAGGCCCCCCAATAGCAGCAGGGAGGTGGAAGAGCAGATTGGGAAACAGATTTTGGAAAGGAGCAGAAGTCACAGGGTAGTAATTATGGGGGATTTCAACTTCCCAAATATTGATTGGCAACTCTTTAGATCGAATAGTTTGGATGGGGTAGTGTTTGTGCAGTATGTCCAGGAAGCTTTTCTGACTCAGTATGTAGACTGCCCGACCAGAGGGGAGGCAATATTGGATTTGGTACTAGGTAATGAACCAGGGCAAGTGATAGAGCTGTTGGTGGGCGAGCACTTTGGAGATAGTGATCACAATTCTGTAGCATTCACTGTGGTAATGGAGAGGGATAGGTATGTGCAACAGGGCAAGGTTTACAATTGGGGGAAGGGTAGATATGATGCTGTCAGGCAGGAACTGAGGAGCATAAGTTGGGAGCATATGCTGGCAGGGAAGGGCACGGTCGAAATGTGGAACTTTTTCAAGGAGCAGATAGTAGGGGCCATTGATAAGCATGTCTCTGTCAGACAGGGAAGGGATGGTCATGTGAGGGAACCGTGGTTGACAAGAGAGGTTGAGAGTCTTGTTAGGAAGAAGAAGGATGCGTATATAAAGTTGAGGAAAAAGGGCACAGGCATAGCTCTGGAGGGATACAAGATGGCCAGGAAGGATCTGAAGAAAGGGATTAGGAGAGCTAAGAGAGGGCATGAAAAATGCTTGGCGGGTAGGATAAAAGAAAACCCCAAGGCCTTTTACGCGTATGTCAGAAATATGAGGATGACTAGGGGGACCATAGGTCCGGTCAAGGACAATAGCGGGAGACTGTGTGTTGAGCCGGAAGAGATAAGTGAGGTTTTGAATGAGTACTTCTCTTCGGTATTTACGAATGAGAAGGGGTGTATTACTGAAGAGGACGGTGGGAAGCAGACTGGTAAGCTCGAGGAAGTGCTCGTTAGGAGGGAAGATGTGTTGGGGTTTTTGAATAACTTGAAGATAGACAAGTCTCCCGGGCCTGACGGGGTATATCCAAGGATGTTATGGGAAGCAAGGGATGAAATTGCAGAGCCGCTGGCAATGATCTTTTCATCTTCTCTGCTGACGGGGGTGGTACCAGGTGATTGGAGGGTGGCAAATGTTGTGCCCCTGTTCAAGAAAGGGAATAGGAACAACCCTGGGAATTACAGGCCAGTTAGTCTTACTTCGGTGGTAGGCAAGTTGATGGAAAAGGTGCTGAGGGATAGGATTTCTGAGCATCTGGAAAGACACTGCTTGATTCGGGACAGTCAGCACGGTTTTGTGAGGGGTAGGTCTTGCCTCACAAGCCTGATTGAATTCTTTGAGCAGGTGACCAAGCAAGTGGATGAGGGTAAACCAGTGGATGTGGTGTACATGGATTTTAGTAAGGCATTTGATAAGGTCCCCCATGGTAGACTTATGGAGAAAGTCAGGAGGCATGGGATAGTGGGGAATGTGGCCAGTTGGATTAAGAATTGGCTAACTGATAGAAGGCAGAGAGTGGTCTTAGATGGTAAATACTCAGCCTGGAGCCCAGTTACCAGTGGCGTGCCGCAGGGATCAGTTCTGGGTCCTCTCCTGTTTGTGATTTTTATTAACGACTTGGATGAGGAAGTCGAAGGGTGGGTCAGTAAATTTGCAGATGATACAAAGGTTGGTGGAGTTGTGGATACCGAGGAGGGCTATTGTCGTCTGCAAAGGGACTTGGATAGGTTGCAGTGCTGGGCTGAAAAGTGGCAGATGGAGTTTAACCCTGAAAAGTGTGAGGTCGTCCATTTTGGAAGGACAAACATGAATGCAAAATACTGGGTTAACGGTAGGGTTCTTGGGCATGTGGAGGAGCAGAGAGACCTTGGGGTCTATGTGCATACATCATTGAAAGTTGCAACTCAAGTGGATAGGGCTGTGAAGAAGGCATATGGGGTGTTAGCGTTCATTAGCAGAGGGATTGAATTTAAGAGCCGTGAGGTGATGATGCAGCTGTACAGGACCTTGGTAAGGCCTCATTTGGAGTACTGTGTGCAGTTCTGGTCGCCTCATTTTAGGAAGGATGTGGAAGCCTTGGAGAGGGTGCAGAGGAGATTTACCAGGATGTTGCCTGGAATGGAGAATAAGTCTTACGAGGAAAGGCTGAACATTCTAGGCCTCTTCTCATTAGAAAGGAGAAGGATGAGGGGTGACATGATAGAGGTTTATAAGATGATCAGGGGAATAGATAGGGTAGACAGTCAGAAACTTTTTCCCCGGGTGGAGCAAAGCGTTACAAGGGGTCATAAATTTAAGGTGAAGGGTGGGAGATATAAGGGGGATGTCAGGGGAAGGTTCTTTACCCAGAGAGTGGTCGAGGCATGGAATGCCTTGCCCGGGGAAGTTGTTGAGTCAGAAACTTTAGGGACTTTCAAAAGGCTTTTGGATAGGTATATGGATAAAGGAGAATGATGGGGTATAGATTAAATTGTCCTTGACAGAGGACAAAGGATCGGCACAACATTGTGGGCCGAAGGGCCTGTTCTGTGCTGTATGTTCTATGTTCTATGTTCTATGTTAAACACTCTGACACTCACTGACACTCTCAGACACTCTCTCTCACTCTCTGACACTCTCTGACACTCTCAGAAACTCTCTGTCAATCTCTGACACTCTCAGAAACTCTCTATCACTCACTGACTCTCACTGACACCCTCAGACACTCTCTGTCACTCTCTGTCACTCTCTGTCACTCTCTGTCACTATCAGACATTCTCAGACACTCTCCATCAATCTCAGAAACTCTCTATCATTCTCTGACACTCTCTGACACACACAGACACACTCAATCACTCTCTATCACTCTCTGACACTCTCGGACACTCTCCAACACTCTCTATCACTCTCTGACACACTCTGACACTCTCTGACACTCTCTGACACTCTCTGACACTCTCAGACACTCTCAGACACTCTCTATCACTCTCTATCACTCTCTGACACTCTCTGACACTCTCTATCACTCAATGACCCTCTCTGAAAATCTCTATCACTCTTTATTACTCTCTGACACTCTCTATCACTCTCTGACACTCTCTGACACTCTCTATCACTCTCTATCACTCTCTGACACTCTCTGACACTCTCTGAAACTCTCTATCACTCTCTATCACTCTCTGATACTCTCTGACACACTCAGACACTCTGTGACTCACTCTGACACTCTCTATCACTCTATGACACTCTCCGATGCTCTCCATCACTCTCTGACACTCTCTGTCACCCTCTGACACTCTCTATCACTCTCTATCACTCTCTGACACTCTCTGAAATTCTCTATCACTCTCTATCACTCTCTCACTCTCTTACACTCTCTGACACTCTCTATCACTCTTTATCACTCTCTGACACTCTCTGACACTCTCAGACATTCTGTGACGCACTCTGACACTCTCTATCACTCTATGACACTCTCTGACGCTCTCTATCACTCTCGATCACTCTCTCACACACTCTGACACTCTCTGTCACTCTCTATCACTCTCTGACACTATCTGACACTCTCTGACTCTCTCAGACACTCTCTATCACTCTCTGACACTCTCTATCACTCTCTGAAACTCTCTGACACTCTCTGACACGCAATGACACTCTCTGACACTCCCTCTCACTCTCTACCATTCTCTGACACTCTCTGACACTCTCTGACACACTCTGACACTCTCTGACACTTTCAGACACTCTCTATCACTCTCTATCACTCTCTATCACTTTCTGACACTCTCGATCACTCTCTGACACTCTCTGACACTCAATCACTCTCTATCACTCTCTATCACTCTCTGACACTCTCTGACACTCTCTGACACTCTCTGAAACTCTCTGACACTCTCTGACACGCAATGGCACTCTCTGACACTCCCTCTCACTCTCTACCATTCTCTGACACTCTCTGACACTCTCTGACACTTTCAGACACTCTCTATCACTCTCTATCACTTTCTGACACTCTCGATCACTCTCTGACACTCTCTGACACTCAATCACTCTCTATAACTCTCTGACACTCTCTGACACTCTCTGACACTCTCTGACACTCTCAGACATTCTCTATCACACTTTATCACTCTTTATCACTCTCTGACACACTCTGACACTCTCTGACACTCTCTGACACTCTCTGACACTCTCAGACACTCTCTATCACTCGCTATCACTCTCTGACACTCTCTGACACTCTCTGACACTCTTAATCACTCTCTGACACTCTGTATCACTCTCTATCACTCTCTGACACTCTCTATCGCTCTCTGACATTCTGAGACACTCTCTATCACTCTCTGACAATCTCTATCACTCTTTGACACTCTCTGACACTCTCTATCACTCTCTGACACTCACTGACACTCTCAGACACTCTCTGTCACTCTCTGTCACTCTCAGACACTCTCAGACACTCTCTATCACTCTCTATCACACTCGAACGCTCTTTGACGCGCTTTGACGCTCTCTGACACTCTCTGACGCTCTCAGACACTCTCTGGCACTCTCTTGCGCTTCAGGCACTCTCTGACACTCTTTGACGCTCTCAGACAATCTCAGACATTCTCCATCACTCTCAGAAACTCTCTATCGCACTCTGACACTCTCTGACACTCTCTATCAATCTCTATCACTCTCTGACAATCTCTATCACTCAATGACACTCTCTGAAAATCTCTACGACTCTTTATCACTCTCTGACACTCTCTATCACTCTCTATCACTCTCTGACACTCTCTATCACTCTCTGACACTCTCTGACACTCTCTATCACTCTCTGACACTCTCTGAAACTCTCTATCACTCTCTATCACTCTCTGATACTCTCTGATACTCTCTGACACACTCAGACACTCTGTGACTCACTCTGACACTCTCTATCACTCTATGACACTCTCTGATGCTCTCTATCACTCTCTGACACTCTCTATCACCCTCTGACAGTCTCTATCACTCTCTATCACTCTCTGAAACTCTCTGAAACTCTCTATCACTCTCTATCACTCTCTTACACTCTCTGACACTCTCCATCACTCTCTGACACACTCTGACACTCTCAGACACTCACTTTCATACTCCGTATAACTCTCTGACACCCAATGACACTCTCTATCATTCTCTGACAAACTACATCTCTCTCTATCACTCTCTGACACTCTCTATCACTCTCTGACACTCTCTGACACTCTCTGACACTCTCTATCACTCTCGATCACTCTCTGACACTCTCTGACACTCTCTGTCAATCAATGACACTCTGTGACACTCTCTATCACTCACTGACACTCTCTATCACTCTCTGACACTCTCTGACACTCTCTATCACTCACTGGCACTCACTGACACTCTCAGGCACTCTCAGACACTCTCAGACACTCTCTATCACTCTCTGACACTCTCATCACTCTCTGACACTCTCAATCTTTCTCTGACACTCTCAAACACTCTGACACTCACTGACACTCTCAGACACTCTCTCTCACTCTCTGACACTCTCTGACACTCTCAGAAACTCTCTGTCAATCTCTGACACTCTCAGAAACTCTCTATCACTCACTGACTCTCACTGACACCCTCAGACACTCTCTGTCACTCTCTGTCACTCTCTGTCACTCTCTGTCACTATCAGACATTCTCAGACACTCTCTATCACTCTCTGACACTCTCTATCACTCTCTGACACTCTCTATCGCTCTCTGACACTCTCACACACTCTGACACTCACTGACACTCTCAGACACTCTATATTACTCTCTATCACTCTCTGACACTCTCTGACACTCTCAGAAACACTCTATCACTCTCTGACACACTCTATCACTCTCTGACATTCTCAGACACTCTGTATCACTCTCTGACACTCTCTATCACTCTCTGACACTCTCTGACACTCTCGATCACTCTCTGACACTCACTGACACTCTCAGACCCTCTCTGTCACTCTCAGACCCTCTCAGACACTCTATATCACTCTCTATTACACTCTAACGCTCTGTGACGCTCTCAGACACTATCAGACGCTCTCAGACACTCTTTCACACTCTCTGACACTCTCTGACACTCTCAGACACTCTCAGACACTCTCTGGCACACTCTATCACTCTCTGACACTCTATATCACTCTCTATCACTCTCTGACACTCTCTGATACACTCTGGCACTCTCAGACACTCTCTGACACACTCAGACACTCTCTATCACTCTCTATCATTCTCTATCATTCTCTATCACTCTCTGACACTCTCTGACACTCTCTGACACTCTCTATCACTCTCAGACACTCTCAGACACTCTCTGACACTTTCAGACACTCTCTGACACACTCTCAGACTCTCTCTGGCACACTCTATCACTCTCTGACACTCTCTGACACTCGCACACTCTCTGACACTCTTTCACACTCTCTGACACTCTCTGACCCTCTCTGACCCTCTCTGACACTCTCTGGCACACTCTATCACTCTCTGACACTCTCTGACACTCTATATCACTGTGAATCATTCTCAATCACTCTCAATTACTCTCTGACACTCTCTGACACTCTCTATCACTCTCAGCCTTCTCTGTATCACTCTCTGACACTCTCTGACACTCTCTGACACTCGCACACTCTCTGACACTCTCTGACACTCTTTCACACTCTCTGACACTCTCTGGCACTCTTTCACACTCTCTGACACTCTCTATCACTCTCTGACACTCTCTGACACTTTCAGACACTCTCTGCCACTCTCTATCACTCTCTGACACTCTCTGACACTCTCTTACAATCTCAGACACACTCAGACACTCTCTGACACTTTCTGACACTCTCTGTCACTCTCTGACACTCTCTGACACGTTCAGACACTCTCTGCCAATCTCTCTCACTCTCTGTCACTCTCTGACACTCTCTGACACTCTCACACTCTCTGACACTCTCACACACTCTCACACACTCTCACACAATCTCTCACACTCTCTGACACACTCAGACACTCTCTACCACACTCTATCACTCTCTCACACTGTCTAACAGTCTCTGATACACTCTAACTCTCTCAGACACTCTCTGACACTCTCTATCACTATCTGACACTCTCTGAAACTCTCTGATACTCTCTAATACACTCTGACACTCTCTATCTCTCTCTGACACTCTCTGACACTCTCATACACACTCAGATCCTTTCTGACACTCTCTATCACTCTCTGACACTCTCTGACACTCTCCGACACTCTCTGTCACTCTATATCACTCGCTGACACTTTCAGACACTCTCTGCCACTCTCGATCACTCTCTCTCACTCTCTGACACTCTCTATCACTCTCTGACACTCTCTGACACTTTCAGACACTCTCTGCTACTCTCTGTCACTCTCTGACACTCTCTGACACTCTCACACTCTCTCACACTCTCTGACACTCTCTGACACACTCTGTCCCTCTCTGACACTCTCTGACACTATCTGACACTATCTGACACTCTCTGACACTCTCTATCATTCTCTATCACTCTCTGACACTCTCTGACACTCTCTGACACTCTCTGACACTCTCTATCACTCTCAGACACTCTCTGACACTTTCAGACACTCTCTGACACTCTCAGACTCTCTCTGGCACACTCTATCACACTCTGACACTCTCTGACACTCGCACACTCTCTGCCACTCTCTGCCACTCTCTGACACTCTTTCAGACTCTCTGACACTCTCTGACCCTCTCTGAACCTCTCTGACACTCTCAGACACTCTCTGGCACACTCTATCTCTCTCTGACAATCTCTGACACTCTATATCACTGTGAATCATTCTCAATCACTCTCAATTACTCTCTGACACTCTCTGACACTCTCTATCACTCTCAGCCTTCTCTGTATCACTCTCTGACACTCTCTGACACTCTCTGACCATCACACACTCTCTGACACTCTCTGACACTCTTTCACACTCTCTGACACTCTCTGATACTCTTTCACACTCTCTGACACTCTCTGACACTCTCTGACCCTCTCTGACCCTCTCTGACACTCTCAGACACTCTCAGACACTCTCTGGCACACTCTATCACTCTCTGACACTCTCTATCACTCTCTATCACTCTCTGACACTCTCTGATACACTCTGGCACTCTCAGACACTCTCTGACACACTCGGACACTCTCTACCACTCTCATTCACTCTCTGACACTCTCTGATACACTCTAACACTCTCAGACACTCTCTGACACTCTCTCTCACTCTCTGAAACTCTCTGATACACTGAGACACTCTCTGTCACTCTCTATCACTCTATATCACTCCATATCACTCTCTGACACTCTCTATCACTCTCAGACACACTCTGACACTTTCAGACACTCTCTGCCACTCTCTATCCCTCTCTGACACTCTCTGACAGTCGCACACTCTCTGCCACTCTCTGACGCTCTTTCACACTCTGACACTCTCTGACCCTCTCTGACCCTCTCAGACACTCTCTGGCACACTCTATCACTCTCTGACACTCTCTATAACTGTGAATCATTCTCAATCACTCTCAATTATTCTCTGACACTCTCTGACACTCTCTATCACTCTCTATCACTCTCTGACACTCTCTATCACTCTCTGACACTCTCTGATACTCTCACACTCTCTCACACTCTCTGACACTCTCTGACACACTCTGTCCCTCTCTGACACTCTCTGACACTATCTGACACTCTCTGACACTATCACACTCTCTGACACTCTCACACTCTCTGACACTCTCTGACACTCTCTCATACTCTCTGACATTCTCTCACACTCACTGACACTCTCTGACCCTCTCTGACAATCTCTGACACTCTTTGACAAACTCTATCACTCTCTGACACTCTCTGACACACTCAGACACTCTCTCTCACTCTCTGACACTTTCAGACACTCTCTGCCAATCTCTATCACTGTGAATCATTCTCAATCACTCTCAATTACTCTCTGACACTCCCTGACACTCTCTATCACTCTCAGCCTTCTCTGTATCACTCTCTGACACTCTCTGACACTCGCACACTCTCTGACACTCTCTGACACTCTTTCACACTCTCTGACACTCTTTCACACTCTCTGACACTCTCTGACACTCTCTGACACTCTCTGACCCTCTCTGACCCTCTCTGACACTCTCAGACACTCTCTGGCACACTCTATCAATCTTTGACACTCTCTATCACTCTCTATCACTCTATGACACTCACTGATGCACTCTGGCACTCTCAGATACTCTCTGACTCTCTCTATCACTCTCTGACACTCTCTGACACTCTCTGACACTCTCTGACACTCCCTGATACACTCTGGCACTCTCAGACACTCCCAGACACTCTCTGCTACTCTCTATCACTCTCAGACACTCTCAGACACTCTCTGACACTCTTTCACACTCTCTTACACTCTCTGAACCTCTCTGATCTTCTCTGACACTCTCAGACACTCTCTGGCACACTCTATCACTCTCTGACAATCACTGACACTCTATATCACTGTGAATCATTCTCAATCACTCTCAATTACTCTCTGACACTCTCTGACACTCTCTATCACTCTCAGCCTTCTCTGTATCACTCTCTGACACTCTCTGACACTCTCTGACCATCACACACTCTCTGACACTCTCTGACACTCTTTCACACTCTCTGACACTCTCTGACACTCTTTGACACTCTCTGGCACTTTCAGATACACTCAGACACACTCAGACACTCTCTCTCACTCTCTATCACTCTCTGACACTCTCTGATACACTGTGGCACTCTCAGACACTCTCTGACTCTCTCTATCACTCTCTGACACGCTCTGATACACTCTGACACTCTCAGACACACTCTGACACACACAGAACATTCTCCTACACTCTCTATCACTCTCTGACACTCTCTGATACACTCTGACACTCTCAGACACTCTCTGACACTCTCTATCACTCTCTGACTCAATCTGACACTCACAGACAGTCTCAGACACTCTCTATCACTCTCTGACACTCTCTGACACTCTTTGACACTCTCTGACACTCTCTGATACTCTCTGATACTCTCTGATACACTGTGACACTCTCTGACAATCTCTATCACTCTCTGACACTATCTGACAATCTCAGACACAATCAGACACTCTCTGACACTCTCTATCACACTCTGACACTCACTGACACTTTCAGACACTCTCTGCCACTCTCTATCCCTCTCTGACACTCTCTGACACTCTCTGACGCACTCAGACACTCTCTGACACACTCAGACACTCTCTATCACTCTCTGACACTTTCATACACTCTCTGCCACTCTCGAACACTCTCGATCACTCTCTGACACTCTCTGACACTCTCAGACACTCTCAGACACTCTCTATCACTCTCTATCACTCTCAGCCTTCTCTGTATCACTCTCTGACACTCTCTGACACTCTCTGACACTCGCACACTCTCTGACACTCTCTGACACTCTTTCACACTCTCTGACACTCTCTGACACTCTCAGACACTCTCAGACACTCTCTGGCACACTCTATCACTCTCTGACACTCTATATCACTCTCTATCACTCTCTGACACTCTCTGATACACTCTGGCACTCTCAGACACTCTCTGACACACTCAGACACTCTCTATCACTCTCTATCATTCTCTATCACTCTCTGACACTCTCTGACACTCGCACACTCTCTGCCACTCTCTGCCACTCTCTGACACTCTTTCACACTCTCTGACACTCTCTGACCCTCTCTGACACTCTCTGGCACACTCTATCACTCTCTGACACTCTCTGACACTCTATATCACTGTGAATCATTCTCAATCACTCTCAATTACTCTCTGACACTCTCTGACACTCTCTATCACTCTCAGCCTTCTCTGTATCACTCTCTGACACTCTCTGACACTCTCTGACACTCGCACACTCTCTGACACTCTCTGACACTCTTTCACACTCTCTGACACTCTCTGACACTCTTTCACACTCTCTGACACTCTCTGACACTCTCTGACACTCTCTATCACTCTCGATCACTCTCTGACACTCTCTGACACTCTCTGTCAATCAATGACACTCTGTGACACTCTCTATCACTCACTGACACTCTCTATCACTCTCTGACACTCTCTGACACTCTCTATCACTCACTGGCACTCACTGACACTCTCAGGCACTCTCAGACACTCTCAGACACTCTCTATCACTCTCTGACACTCTCATCACTCTCTGACACTCTCAATCTTTCTCTGACACTCTCAAACACTCTGACACTCACTGACACTCTCAGACACTCTCTCTCACTCTCTGACACTCTCTGACACTCTCAGAAACTCTCTGTCAATCTCTGACACTCTCAGAAACTCTCTATCACTCACTGACTCTCACTGACACCCTCAGACACTCTCTGTCACTCTCTGTCACTCTCTGTCACTCTCTGTCACTATCAGACATTCTCAGACACTCTCTATCACTCTCTGACACTCTCTATCACTCTCTGACACTCTCACACACTCTGACACTCACTGACACTCTCAGACACTCTATATCACTCTCTATCACTCTCTGACACTCTCTGACACTCTCAGAAACACTCTATCACTCTCTGACACACTCTATCACTCTCTGACATTCTCAGACACTCTGTATCACTCTCTGACACTCTCTATCACTCTCTGACACTCTCTGACACTCTCGATCACTCTCTGACACTCACTGACACTCTCAGACCCTCTCTGTCACTCTCAGACCCTCTCAGACACTCTATATCACTCTCTATTACACTCTAACGCTCTGTGACGCTCTCAGACACTATCAGACGCTCTCAGACACTCTTTCACACTCTCTGACACTCTCTGACACTCTCAGACACTCTCAGACACTCTCTGGCACACTCTATCACTCTCTGACACTCTATATCACTCTCTATCACTCTCTGACACTCTCTGATACACTCTGGCACTCTCAGACACTCTCTGACACACTCAGACACTCTCTATCACTCTCTATCATTCTCTATCATTCTCTATCACTCTCTGACACTCTCTGACACTCTCTGACACTCTCTATCACTCTCAGACACTCTCTGACACTTTCAGACACTCTCTGACACACTCTCAGACTCTCTCTGGCACACTCTATCACTCTCTGACACTCTCTGACACTCGCACACTCTCTGCCACTCTCTGCCACTCTGCCACTCTCTGACACTCTTTCACACTCTCTGACACTCTCTGACCCTCTCTGACCCTCTCTGACACTCTCTGGCACACTCTATCACTCTCTGACACTCTCTGACACTCTATATCACTGTGAATCATTCTCAATCACTCTCAATTACTCTCTGACACTCTCTGACACTCTCTATCACTCTCAGCCTTCTCTGTATCACTCTCTGACACTCTCTGACACTCTCTGACACTCGCACACTCTCTGACACTCTCTGACACTCTTTCACACTCTCTGACACTCTCTGGCACTCTTTCACACTCTCTGACACTCTCTATCACTCTCTGACACTCTCTGACACTTTCAGACACTCTCTGCCACTCTCTATCACTCTCTGACACTCTCTGACACTCTCTTACAATCTCAGACACACTCAGACACTCTCTGACACTTTCTGACACTCTCTGTCACTCTCTGACACTCTCTGACACGTTCAGACACTCTCTGCCAATCTCTCTCACTCTCTGTCACTCTCTGACACTCTCTGACACTCTCACACTCTCTGACACTCTCACACACTCTCACACACTCTCACACAATCTCTCACACTCTCTGACACACTCAGACACTCTCTACCACACTCTATCACTCTCACACTGTCTAACAGTCTCTGATACACTCTAACTCTCTCAGACACTCTCTGACACTCTCTATCACTATCTGACACTCTCTGAAACTCTCTGATACTCTCTAATACACTCTGACACTCTCTATCTCTCTCTGACACTCTCTGACACTCTCATACACACTCAGATCCTTTCTGACACTCTCTATCACTCTCTGACACTCTCTGACACTCTCCGACACTCTCTGTCACTCTATATCACTCGCTGACACTTTCAGACACTCTCTGCCACTCTCGATCACTCTCTCTCACTCTCTGACACTCTCTATCACTCTCTGACACTCTCTGACACTTTCAGACACTCTCTGCTACTCTCTGTCACTCTCTGACACTCTCTGACACTCTCACACTCTCTCACACTCTCTGACACCCTCTGACACACTCTGTCCCTCTCTGACACTCTCTGACACTATCTGACACTATCTGACACTCTCTGACACTCTCTATCATTCTCTATCACTCTCTGACACTCTCTGACACTCTCTGACACTCTCTATCACTCTCAGACACTCTCTGACACTTTCAGACACTCTCTGACACTCTCAGACTCTCTCTGGCACACTCTATCACACTCTGACACTCTCTGACACTCGCACACTCTCTGCCACTCTCTGCCACTCTCTGACACTCTTTCAGACTCTCTGACACTCTCTGACCCTCTCTGAACCTCTCTGACACTCTCAGACACTCTCTGGCACACTCTATCTCTCTCTGACAATCTCTGACACTCTATATCACTGTGAATCATTCTCAATCACTCTCAATTACTCTCTGACACTCTCTGACACTCTCTATCACTCTCAGCCTTCTCTGTATCACTCTCTGACACTCTCTGACACTCTCTGACCATCACACACTCTCTGACACTCTCTGACACTCTTTCACACTCTCTGACACTCTCTGACACTCTTTCACACTCTCTGACACTCTCTGACACTCTCTGACCCTCTCTGACCCTCTCTGACACTCTCAGACACTCTCAGACACTCTCTGGCACACTCTATCACTCTCTGACACTCTCTATCACTCTCTATCACTCTCTGACACTCTCTGATACACTCTGGCACTCTCAGACACTCTCTGACACACTCGGACACTCTCTACCACTCTCATTCACTCTCTGACACTCTCTGATACACTCTAACACTCTCAGACACTCTCTGACACTCTCTCTCACTCTCTGAAACTCTCTGATACACTGAGACACTCTCTGTCACTCTCTATCACTCTATATCACTCCATATCACTCTCTGACACTCTCTATCACTCTCAGACACACTCTGACACTTTCAGACACTCTCTGCCACTCTCTATCCCTCTCTGACACTCTCTGACAGTCGCACACTCTCTGCCACTCTCTGACGCTCTTTCACACTCTGACACTCTCTGACCCTCTCTGACCCTCTCAGACACTCTCTGGCACACTCTATCACTCTCTGACACTCTCTATAACTGTGAATCATTCTCAATCACTCTCAATTATTCTCTGACACTCTCTGACACTCTCTATCACTCTCTATCACTCTCTGACACTCTCTATCACTCTCTGACACTCTCTGATACTCTCACACTCTCTCACACTCTCTGACACACTCTGTCCCTCTCTGACACTCTCTGACACTCTCTGACACTATCTGACACTCTCTGACACTATCACACTCTCTGACACTCTCACACTCTCTGACACTCTCTGACACTCTCTCATACTCTCTGACATTCTCTCACACTCACTGACACTCTCTGACCCTCTCTGACAATCTCTGACACTCTTTGACAAACTCTATCACTCTCTGACACTCTCTGACACACTCAGACACTCTCTCTCACTCTCTGACACTTTCAGACACTCTCTGCCAATCTCTATCACTGTGAATCATTCTCAATCACTCTCAATTACTCTCTGACACTCCCTGACACTCTCTATCACTCTCAGCCTTCTCTGTATCACTCTCTGACACTCTCTGACACTCGCACACTCTCTGACACTCTCTGACACTCTTTCACACTCTCTGACACTCTTTCACACTCTCTGACACTCTCTGACACTCTCTGACACTCTCTGACCCTCTCTGACCCTCTCTGACACTCTCAGACACTCTCTGGCACACTCTATCAATCTTTGACACTCTCTATCACTCTCTATCACTCTATGACACTCACTGATGCACTCTGGCACTCTCAGATACTCTCTGACTCTCTCTATCACTCTCTGACACTCTCTGACACTCTCTGACACTCCCTGATACACTCTGGCACTCTCAGACACTCCCAGACACTCTCTGCTACTCTCTATCACTCTCAGACACTCTCAGACACTCTCTGACACTCTTTCACACTCTCTTACACTCTCTGAACCTCTCTGATCTTCTCTGACACTCTCAGACACTCTCTGGCACACTCTATCACTCTCTGACAATCTCTGACACTCTATATCACTGTGAATCATTCTCAATCACTCTCAATTACTCTCTGACACTCTCTGACACTCTCTATCACTCTCAGCCTTCTCTGTATCACTCTCTGACACTCTCTGACACTCTCTGACCATCACACACTCTCTGACACTCTCTGACACTCTTTCACACTCTCTGACACTCTCTGACACTCTTTGACACTCTCTGGCACTTTCAGATACACTCAGACACACTCAGACACTCTCTCTCACTCTCTATCACTCTCTGACACTCTCTGATACACTGTGGCACTCTCAGACACTCTCTGACTCTCTCTATCACTCTCTGACACGCTCTGATACACTCTGACACTCTCAGACACTCTCTGACACACACAGAACATTCTCTACCACTCTCTATCACTCTCTGACACTCTCTGATACACTCTGACACTCTCAGACACTCTCTGACACTCTCTATCACTCTCTGACTCAATCTGACACTCACAGACAGTCTCAGACACTCTCTATCACTCTCTGACACTCTCTGACACTCTTTGACACTCTCTGACACTCTCTGATACTCTCTGATACTCTCTGATACACTGTGACACTCTCTGACAATCTCTATCACTCTCTGACACTATCTGACAATCTCAGACACAATCAGACACTCTCTGACACTCTCTATCACACTCTGACACTCACTGACACTTTCAGACACTCTCTGCCACTCTCTATCCCTCTCTGACACTCTCTGACACTCTCTGACGCACTCAGACACTCTCTGACACACTCAGACACTCTCTATCACTCTCTGACACTTTCATACACTCTCTGTCACTCTCGAACACTCTCGATCACTCTCTGACACTCTCTGACACTCTCTGACACTCTCTGACACTCTCAGACACTCTCAGACACTCTCTATCACTCTCTATCACTCTCAGCCTTCTCTGTATCACTCTATGACACTCTCTGACACTCTCTGACACTCGCACACTCTCTGACACTCTCTGACACTCTTTCACACTCTCTGACACTCTCTGACACTCTCAGACACTCTCAGACACTCTCTGGCACACTCTATCACTCTCTGACACTCTATATCACTCTCTATCACTCTCTGACACTCTCTGATACACTCTGGCACTCTCAGACACTCTCTGACACACTCAGACACTCTCTATCACTCTCTATCATTCTCTATCACTCTCTGACACTCTCTGACACTCGCACACTCTCTGCCACTCTCTGCCACTCTCTGACACTCTTTCACACTCTCTGACACTCTCTGACCCTCTCTGACACTCTCTGGCACACTCTATCACTCTCTGACACTCTCTGACACTCTATATCACTGTGAATCATTCTCAATCACTCTCAATTACTCTCTGACACTCTCTGACACTCTCTATCACTCTCAGCCTTCTCTGTATCACTCTCTGACACTCTCTGACACTCTCTGACACTCGCACACTCTCTGACACTCTCTGACACTCTTTCACACTCTCTGACACTCTCTGACACTCTTTCACACTCTCTGACACTCTCTATCACTCTCTGACACTCTCTGACACTTTCAGACACTCTCTGCCACTCTCTATCACTCTCTGACACTCTCTGACACTCTCTTACAATCTCAGACACACAAAGACACTCTCTGACACTTTCTGACACTCTCTGTCACTCTCTGACACTCTCTGACACTTTCAGACACTCTCTGCCAATCTCTCTCACTCTCTGTCACTCTCTGTCACTCTCTGACACTCTCTGACACTCTCACACTCTCTGACACTCTCACACACTCTCACACACTCTCACACAATCTCTCACACTCTCTGACACACTCAGACACTCTCTACCACACTCTATCACTCTCTCACACTGTCTAACAGTCTCTGATACACTCTAACTCTCTCAGACACTCTCTGACACTCTCTATCACTATCTGACAATCTCTGACACTCTCTGAAACTCTCTGATACTCTCTAATACACTCTGACACTCTCTATCTCTCTCTGACACTTTCTGACACTCTCATACACACTCAGATCCTTTCTGACACTCTCTATCACTCTCTGACACTCTCTGACACTCTCCGACACTCTCTGTCACTCTATATCACTCGCTGACACTTTCAGACACTCTCTGCCACTCTCGATCACTCTCTCTCACTCTCTGACACTCTCTATCACTCTCTGACACTCTCTGACACTTTCAGACACTCTCTGCTACTCTCTATCACTCTCTGACACTCTCTGACACTCTCACACTCTCTCACACTCTCTGACACTCTCTGACACACTCTGTCCCTCTCTGACACTCTCTGACACTCTCTGACACTCTCTATCATTCTCTATCACTCTCTGACACTCTCTGACACTCTCTGACACTCTCTATCACTCTCAGACACTCTCTGACACTTTCAGACACTCTCTGACACTCTCAGACTCTCTCTGGCACACTCTATCACACTCTGACACTCTCTGACACTCGCACACTCTCTGCCACTCTCTGCCACTCTCTGACACTCTTTCAGACTCTCTGACACTCTCTGACCCTCTCTGAACCTCTCTGACACTCTCAGACACTCTCTGGCACACTCTATCTCTCTCTGACAATCTCTGACACTCTATATCACTGTGAATCATTCTCAATCACTCTCAATTACTCTCTGACACTCTCTATCACTCTCAGCCTTCTCTGTATCAGTCTCTGACACTCTCTGACACTCTCTGACCATCGCACACTCTCTGACACTCTCTGACACTCTCTGACACTCTTTGACACTCTCTGACACTCTTTCACACTCTCTGACACTCTCTGACACTCTCAGACACTCTCAGACACTCTCAGATACTCTCTGGCACACTCTATCACTCTCTGACACTCTCTGACACTCTCTATCACTCTCTATCACTCTCTGACACTCTCTGATACACTCTGGCACTCTCAGACACTCTCTGACACTCTCTGTCACTCTCTATCACTCTCTGACACTCTCTGATACACTCTAACACTCTCAGACACTCTCTGACACTCTCTCTCACTCTCTGAAACTCTCTGACACACTGAGACACTCTCTGTCACTCTCTATCACTCTATATCACTCCATATCACTCTCTGACACTCTCTATCACTCTCTATCACTCTCTGACACGCTCTGACACTCTCTGACACTCTCTATCACTCTCAGACACACTCTGACACTTTCAGACACTCTCTGCCACTCTCTATCCCTCTCTGACACCATCTGACAGTCGCACACTCTCTGCCACTCTCTGACGCTCTTTCACACTCTGACACTCTCTGACCCTCTCTGACCCTCTCTGACCCTCTCAGACACTCTCTGGCACACTCTATCACTCTCTGACACTCTCTATAACTGTGAATCATTCTCAATCACTCTCAATTATTCTCTGACACTCTCTGACACTCTCTATCACTCTCTATCACTCTCTGACACTCTCTCACACTCTCTGACACTCTCTGACACACTCTGTCCCTCTCTGACACTCTCTGACACTCTCTGACACTATCTGACACTCTCTGACACTATCACACTCTCTGACACTCTCACACTCTCTGACACTCTCTGACACTCTCTCATACTCTCTGACATTCTCTCACACTCACTGACACTCTCTGACCCTCTCTGACAATCTCTGACACTCTTTGACAAACTCTATCACTCTCTGACACTCTCTGACACACTCAGACACTCTCTCTCACTCTCTGACACTTTCAGACACTCTCTGCCAATCTCTATCACTGTGAATCATTCTCAATCACTCTCAATTACTCTCTGACACTCTCTGACACTCTCTATCACTCTCAGCCTTCTCTGTATCACTCTCTGACACTCTCTGACACTCGCACACTCTCTGACACTCTCTGACACTCTTTCACACTCTCTGACACTCTCTGACACTCTCTGACCCTCTCTGACCCTCTCTGACACTCTCTGACACTCTCTGACCCTCTCTGACCCTCTCTGACACTCTCAGACACTCTCTGGCACACTCTATCAATCTTTGACACTCTCTATCACTCTCTATCACTCTATCACACTCACTGATGCACTCTGGCACTCTCAGATACTCTCTGACTCTCTCTATCACTCTCTGACACTCTCTGACACTCTCTGACACTCTCTGACACTCTCTGACACTCCCTGATACACTCTGGCACTCTCAGACACTCCCAGACACTCTCTGACACTCTCTATCACTCTCTGACACTCTCTGAAACTCTCTGACACTCTCTGACATTCTCAGACACACTCAGACACTCTCTGAGACTCACGCTCTCTCACGCTCTCTCACGCTCTCTCACACTCTCTGACACTCTCTATCACTCTCAGACAATCCCTGACCCTCTCAGACACTCTCTGACACTCTCTATCACTCTCTGTCACTCTCTGACACTCTCTGGCACTCTTTGACACTCTCTGACACTCTCTATCGCTCTCTGACACTCTCTAACTCTGTCTATCTCTCTCTATCACTCTCTATCACTCTGTATCACTCTCAGACATTTTCTGATACTCTCAGACACTCTCTGACACTCCGTATCACTATCACTCTGTATCTCTCTCAGTCTTTTTCTGACACTCTCAGACACTCTCAGACACTCTCTGATTCTCTCTGACTCTCTCTGTCTCTCTCTGACACTCTCTCACATTCTCTGTCACAGAGAGAGAGAGAACAGCGGGAGCAGAGCTTTGAAATGGGCGCCAAGAAGTCGGACGCCACACAGAGAGAGAGAGAACAGCGGGAGCAGAGCTTTGAAAAGCGCACCAAGAAATGGGAAGCCACAGAGAGAGAGAGAGGGAGAACAGCGGCAGCACAGATTTGAAAAGCGCGCCAATAAATCGGAAGCCACAGAGAGAGAGAGAGAGAGAGAGAGAGAACAGCGGGAGCAAAGCTTTGAAAAGCGCGCCAAGAAATCGGATGTCACAGAGAGATCGAGAGAACAGCGGGAGCTGAGCTTGGAAAAGCGCGTCAAGAAATCGGATGTCACAGAGAGAGAGAGAGAGAAAGAACAGCGGGAGCAGAGCTTTGAAATGCGCGCCAAGAAATCGGAAGCCACAGAGAGAGAGAGAGAGAGAACAGTGGGAGCTGAGCTTGGAAAAGCGCGCCAAAAAATCGGATGTCACAGAGAGAGAGAGAGAGAACAGCGGCAGCAGAGATTTGAAAAGCGCGCCAAGAAATCGGAAGCCCCAGAGAGAGAGAGAGAGAGAGAGAGAACAGCGGGAGCTGAGCTTAGAAAAGCGCGCCAAGAAATCGGATGTCACAGAAAGAGAGCGAGAGAACAGCGGCAGCAGAGATTTGAAAAGCGTGCCAAGAAATCGGAAGCCACAGAGCCAGAGAGAGAACAGCGGGAGCTGAGCTTTGAAAAGTGTGCCAAGAAATCGGAAGACATTTCTCGTGTGTAGGCGGAGCGCACGCGGGACTGCTGGGTAAGTGAGGTTACATATTTGGGCAGTTGCTTTAGTGTCCCTGCTGACTGCACCTACGGGAAGTGCACCCAACTCCAGCTCCTCGAGAACCGCGTTAGGGAACTGGAGCTGGATGAACTTCTGATCATTCGGGAGGCGGAGGGGGTTATTGACAGGAGTTATAGGGAGGTAGTCACACCTCAGGTAAAAGAAGTAGGTAGATGGGTTACCGTCAGGGGAAGAAGGAGAGGGAACCAGCAGGCAGTGCAGGGATCCCCTGTGGCCGTTTCCCTCAACAACAGGTATACCGTTTTGGATACTGTTGGGGGGGACGAGTTACCAGGGGTAAGCAATGGGGTACAGGTCTCTGGCACAGAGTCTGTCCCTGTTGCTCAGAAGGGAAGGGGGAAGAGGAGCAGAGCATTAGTCATTGGGGACTCCATAGTTAGGGGAACAGATAGGAGGTTCTGTGGGAACGAGAGAGACTCATGGTTGGTGTGTTGCCTCCCAGGTTCGTGATGTCTCGGATCGTGTTTTTGGGATCCTTAAGGGGGAGGGGGTGCAGCCCCAAGTCGTGGTCCACATAGGCACCAGCGACATAGGTAGGAAGAGAGATGGGGATTTAAGGCAGAAATTCAGGGAGCTAGGGTGGAAGCTTCGAGCGATAAAAAACAGAGTTGTTATCTCTGGGTTGTTGCCCGTGCCACGTGCTAGCGAAGCGAGGAATAGGGAGAGAGAGGAGTTGAACACGTGGCTGCAGGGATGGTGTAGGAGGGAGGGTTTTGGTTTCCTGGATAATTGGGGCTCTTTCTGGGGTAGGTGGGACCTCTACAAACAGGATGGTCTTCACCTGAACCAGAGGGGTACCAATATCCTGGGGGGCAGATTTGCTAGTACTCTTCGGGGGGGGGCTTAAAATAATTCAGCAGGTGTTTGGGAACCTAAATTGTAGTTCCAGTGTACAGGATGTTGAGAGTAGTGAGGTCAGGGATAAGGTTACAAGGACGCAAGAGGGCACTGGCAAGCAAGAACTTGGTTTAAAGTGTGTCTACTTCAAAGCCAGGAGCATCCGAAATAAGGTGGGCGAGCTTGCAGCATGGGTTGGGACCTGGGATCTCGATGTTGTGGCCATTTCAGAGACATGGGTGGAGCAGGGACAGGAATGGATGTTGCAGGTTCCGGGATTTCGATGTTTCAGTAAGAACAGAAAAGATGGTAAAAGGGGGGGGGGGGAGGGGTGGCATTGTTAATCGAGGAGAGTATTACGGCGGCAGAAAGGACGTTTGAGGACTCGTCTACTGAGGTAGTATGGGCCGAGGTTAGAAACAGGAGAGGAGAGGTCACCCTGTTGGGAGTCTTCTCTCGACCTCCGAATAGTTCCAGAGATGTAGAGGAAAGGATAGCGAAGATGATTCTCGACAGGAGCGAGAGTAACAGGGTAGTTGTTATGGGGGACTTTAACTTTCCAAATATTGACTGGAAATACTATAGTTCGAGTACTTTAGATGGGTCAGTTTTTGTCCAGTGTGTGCAGGAGGGTTTTCTGACACAGTATGTAGACTGGCCAACCAGGGGCGATGCCACATTGGATTTGGTACTGGGTAAGGAACTCGGCCAGCTGTTAGATTTAGATGTTTAGTTTAGAGATACAGCACTGAAACAGGCCCTTCGGCCCACCGAGTCTGTGCCGACCATCAACCACCCATTTTATACTAATCCTACACCAATCCCCATATTCCCACCACATCCCCACCTGTCCCTATATTTCCCTACCACCGACCTATACTAGGGGCAATTTGCAATGGCCAATTTACCTACCAACCTGCAAGTCTTTTGGCTTGTGGGAGGAAACCGGAGCACCCGGAGAAAACCCACGCAGACACAGGCAGAACTTGCAAACTCCACACAGGCAGTACCCAGAATTGAACCCGGGTCGCTGGAGCTGTGGTGCTGACCACTGCGCCACTGTGCCTTTGGTGATAGTGATCACAATTCGGTTAGGTTGACCTTAGCGATGGGTAGGGACCGGTATATACCGCAGGGCAAGAATTATAGCTGGGGGAAAGGAAATTATAATGCGATTAGGCAAGATTTAGGATGCATAGGATGGGGAAGGAAACTGCAGGGGATGGGCACCATCGAAATGTGGAGCTTATTCAAGGAGCAGCTACTGCGTGTCCTTGATAAGTATGTACCTGTCAGGCAGGGAGGAAGTTGTCGGGCGAGGGAGCCGTGGTTTACTGAAGAAGTTGAAGCGCTTGTCAAGAGGAAGAAGAAGGCTTATGTTAGGATGAGACGTGAAGGCTCAGTTAGGGCGCTTGAGAGTTACAAGCTAGCCAGGAAGGATCTAAAGGGAGAGCTAAGAAGAGAGAGGAGAGGACACGAGAAGTCATTGGCGGATAAGATCAAGGAAATCCTTAAGGCTTTCTATAGGTATATCAGGAATAAAAGAATGACTAGAGTTAGATTAGGGCCAATCAAGGATAGTAGTGGGAAGTTGTGTGTGGAATCAGAGGAGATAGGGGAAGCGTTAAATGAATATTTTTCGTCAGTATTTACAGTAGAGAAAGAAAATGTTGTCGAGGAGAATACTGAGATACAGACTACTAGGCTAGATTGGATTGAGGTTCACAAGGAGGAGCTGTTAGCAATTTTGGAAAGTGTGAAAATAGATAAGTCCCCTGGGCCAGATTTATCCCAGGATTCTCTGGGAAGCCAGGGAGGAGATTGCAAAGCCTTTGTCCTTGATCTTTATGTCGTCATTGTCGACAGGAATAGTGCCGGAAGACTGGAGGATAGCAAGTGTTGTCGCCTTGTTGAAGAAGGGGAGTAGAGACAGCCCTGGTAATTATAGACCTTTGAGCCTTACTTCGGTTGTGGGTAAAATGTTGGAAAAGGTTATAAGAGATAGGATTTATAATCATCTGGAAAAGAATAAGTTCATTAGCGATAGTCAGCACGGTTTTGTGACGGGTAGGTCGTGCCTCACAAACCTTATTGAGTTTTTTGAGAAGGTGAACAAACAGGTGGATGAGGGTAAAGCCGTGGATGTTGTGGATATGGATTTCAGTAAGGCGTTTGAATTAGAATTAGAACATTACAGCGCAGTACAGTCCCTTTGGCCCTCAATGTTGCGCCGACCTGTGAAACCATCTGACCTACACTATTCCATTTTCATCCATATGTCTATCCAATGACCACTTAAATACCCTTAAAGGTGGCGAGTCTACTACTGTTGCAGGCAGGGCGTTGGACGCCCCTACTACTCTCTGAATAATGAAACTACCTCTAACATCTGTCCGATATCTATCACCCCTCAACTTAAAGCTATGTCCCCTCGTGTTTGCCATCACCATCCGAGGAAAAAGACTCTCACTACCCACCCTATCTAACCCTCTGATTATCTTATATGTCTCTATTAAGTCACCTCTCCTCCTCCTTCTCTCCAACGAAAACAACCTCAAGTCCCTCAGCCTTTCCTCGTAAGACCTTCCCTCCATACCAGGCAACATCCTAGAAAATCTTCTCTGCACCCTTTCCAAAGCTTCCACATACATCCTATAATGCGGTGACCAGAACTGCACACAATACTCCAGGTGCGGTCTCACCAGAGTTTTGTACAGCTGCAGCATGACCTCGTGGTTCCGAAACTCGATCCCCCTACTAATAAAAGCTAACACACCATATGCCTTCTTAACAGCCCTATTAACCTGGGTAGCAACTTTCAGGGATTTATGTACCTGGACACCAAGATGTCTCTGTTCATCTACACTACCAAGAATCTTCCCATTAGCTCAGTACTCTGCATTCCTGTTACTCCTTCCAAAGTGAATCACCTCACTCTTTTCCGCATTAAATTCCATTTGCCATCTCTTAGCCCAGCTCTGCAGCCTATCTATGTCCCTTTGTACCCTACAACATCCTTCGGCACTATCCACAACTCCACCGACCTTAGTGTCATCCGCAAATTTACTAACCCACCCTTCTACACCCACATCCAGGTCATTTATAAAAATGACCAACAGCGGTGGCCCCAAAACAGATGCTTGCGGTACACCACTAGAAACAGAACTCCAGCATGAACATTTGCCATCAACCAGCACCCTCTGTCTTCTTTCAGCAAGCCAATTACTGATCCAAAGATCTAAATAGCCTTCAACCACATACTTCCGTATTTTCAGACAGTCTCTGACAAATTCTATCACTCGCTGACACTCTCAATCACTCTCTATCACTCTCAGACACTCTCAGACTCTCTCTGACACTCTCAATCACTCTCTATCACTCTCAGACACTCTCAGACTCTCTCTGACACTCTCCATCACTCTCCATCACTCTCTGACACTCTCTATCACTCTCAGACACCCTCTGTCACTCTCTGACACTCTCTGGCATTCGGTATCACTCTCTGACACTCTCTAACACACTCTGACACTCTCTAACACACTCTGACACTCACAGACACTCACAGACACTCTCAGACACTCTCTGACACTCTCTGATACTCTCTATCACTCTCTGATACTCTCTGACACTCTCAGACACTCTCTGACACTCTCTGGCACTCTCTCGCACTCTCTGACACTCTATATTACTCTCTGACACTCTCTATCTCTCTCTGACACTCTCTGAAACTCTCAATCACTCTCTGACACACTCTGACAATCTCTGACACGCTCTGTTGCTCTCGGATACACTCTGACACTCGCTGACACTCTCAGACTCTCTCTGACACACTCTATCACACGCTATCACACTCTGACACACTCTATCACACACTGATACTCGCTGACACTCTCTTACACCCTCTGACACTATCTGGCAGTCTCTGCAACTCTCCGGCACTCTATATCACTCTCTGACACCCTCTGACACTCTCTATCACTCTCTGACACTCTCGATCACTCTCTAACACTCTCTATCACTCTCTGACACTCTCTATCACTCCCTGACACTCACAGACACTCCCTGACACTATCTGTCGCACTCGGACACTCTCAGACACTTTCCTTCACTCTCTGACACTCTCAGATTCTCTCTGAAACTCTCTTTCACACTCTATCACTCTCTGGCAATCTCTGACACTCTCTGATAAACTCTGACACTCTCAGACACTCTCAGACAGTCTCAGACAATCTCTATCACTCTCGGAAACTCTCTACCACGCTGTGACTCTCTCTATCTCTCTCTATCACTCTCTGGCACTCTCTGGCACTCTCGGATACACGCTGACACACCCTGACACACCCTGACACTCACTGACTCTCTCTTTCACTCTCTGACACTCTCTGACAATCTCAGACACACTCAGACACTCTCTGACACTCTCTGACACTCTCTGACACTCTCTATCACTCTCTGACATTCTCAGACACAATCAGACACTCTCTGGCACTCTCTGGCGGTCTCTATCACTCTCTGGCACTCTCTATCACCCTCTGTCACTCTCTGACACTCTCTGACACTCTCTGACACTCTCTGAATGTTTATATCACTCTCTGACACACTATATCACTGCCTGAAACTCCCTGACACTCTCAGACTCTCCCTGACACTCTCAGACTCTCTCTGACTCTCTCTATCACTCTCTGACTCTCTCTATCACTCTCTGACACTCTCTGACACTCTCAGACACTCTCAGACACTCTCAGACACTCTCAGACACTCTCTGATGCTCTCTGATGCTCTCAGACACTCTCTCTCACTCTCTATCGCTCTCTATAACTCTCTGACACTCTCTATCACTTTCTGACACTTCCTGACACACACTGACACGTTATATCAATTACTGACATTCTCAGACACTCTCAGACTTTTACAGACACTCTCTGACAAACTTTATCACTCTCTGACACTCTCTGACACTCTCTGACACTCTCTATCACTCTCTGACACTCTCTGATACACTCTGACACTCTCAGACGCTCTCTATCACTCTCTGACACTCTCTATCACTCTCTGACACTCACTGACACACTCTGAAACGCTCAGACACTCTCAGACAGTCTCAGACACTCTCTATCACTCTCTGAAACTCTCTACCACGCTTTGACTCTCTCTATCTATCTCTATCACTCTCTGGTACTCTCTGACACTCTCAGATACACTCTGACACTCCCTGACATTCTCAGACACTCTGTTTCACTCTCTGACACTCTCTGACAATCTCAGACACAATCAGACACTCTTTGGCACAATCTATCACTCTCTGACATTCTCTGACACTTTCAGACACTCTCAGACACTCTCTACCTCTCTCTACCAATCTCTACCACTCTCTACCACTCTCTGACACTCTCTGACACTCTCTTATACACTCTGACACACCCTGACACTCTCTGACACTTTCTATCACTCTCAGACACTCTCTGACAATCTCAGACACAATCAGAAACTCTCAGATACTCTATGTTACTCTCTGACAGTCTCTGACACTTTCAGACACTCTCAGACACACTCAGACACTCTCTGGCACTCTCTGGCACTCTCTAACACTCTCTGGCACTCTCTATCACTCTGTCTCACTCTCTGACACTCTCTGACACTCTCTGAATATTTATATCACTCTCTGACACACTCTATCACTGTCTGACACTTGCTGACACTTTCTGAGTCTCCTTGACACTCTCAGACTCTCTCTGACTGTCTCTATCACTCTCTGACACTCTCTGAGCCTCTAGGACACTCTCAGACACTCTCTGACACTCTCTGAGGCTTGCAGACGCTCTCTATCACTCTCTGACACTCTGTATGACTTTCTGACACTGCCTGACACACACTGACACTCTCAGGCACTCTCTGAATGTCTCTATCACTCTCTGAAACTCTCTGACACTGGCAGACACTCTCTGACACTTTCTATCACTTTCTGACACTCTCAGACACTCTCAGACATTTTCAGACACTCTCTATCACTCTCTGGCACTCTCTATCACTCTCTGACACTCCCTATCACTCTCAGTCTCTCTCAGACACTCCCTGACACTCGCAGACACTCGCAGACACACTCTATCACACACTGACACACTCCATCACTCTCTGAAACTCACTGAAACTCTCTGACACTCTCTCACTCTCTGATACACTCTCTATCACTCTCAGACACTCTCTATCACTCTCAGTCTCTCTCAGACACTCTCTGACACTCTCAGACACTCTCTATCACTCTCTGACACACTCTATCACTCTCTGAAACTCACTGAAACTCTCTGACGCTCTCTGTCACTCTCTGTCACTCTCTGACATTCTCTACCACTCCATACCACTCTCTACAACTCTCTATCACTCTCTGACACACTCTATCACTCTCTGAAACTCACTGAAACTCTCTGACGCTCTCTGTCACTCTCTGTCACTCTCTGACATTCTCTACCACTCCATACCACTCTCTACAACTCTCTGTCACTCTCTGACACTCTCTATCACTCTCTGACACTCTCTGACACTCTCAGACACTCTCAGTCACTCTCTGACACGCTCAGACCCCCTCAGACACTGTTGATACTTTCTATCACTGTATGACACTCTCAGACACTCTCTGTCACTTTCTCTCACTCTCTGACACTGTTTGACACTCTCTGACATTCTCTGACACTCTCTGGCACTCTCTCGCACTCTCTGACACTCTATGTCACTCTCTGACACTCTCTATCTCTCTCTGACACTCTCTGAAACTCTCTATCACTCTCTGACACACTCTGACACTCTCTGACACTCTATATCACTCTCTGACACTCTCTGACACTCTCTGAGGCTTGCAGACGCTCTCTATCACTCTCTGACACTCTGTATGACTTTCTGACACTGCCTGACACACACTGACACTCTCAGGCACTCTCTGAATGTCTCTATCACTCTCTGAAACTCTCTGACACTGGCAGACACTCTCTGACACTTTCTATCACTTTCTGACACTCTCAGACACTCTCAGACATTTTCAGACACTCTCTATCACTCTCTGGCACTCTCTATCACTCTCTGACACTCCCTATCACTCTCAGTCTCTCTCAGACACTCCCTGACACTCGCAGACACTCGCAGACACACTCTATCACACACTGACACACTCCATCACTCTCTGAAACTCACTGAAACTCTCTGACACTCTCTCACTCTCTGATACACTCTCTATCACTCTCAGACACTCTCTATCACTCTCAGTCTCTCTCAGACACTCTCTGACACTCTCAGACACTCTCTATCACTCTCTGACACACTCTATCACTCTCTGAAACTCACTGAAACTCTCTGACGCTCTCTGTCACTCTCTGTCACTCTCTGACATTCTCTACCACTCCATACCACTCTCTACAACTCTCTATCACTCTCTGACACACTCTATCACTCTCTGAAACTCACTGAAACTCTCTGACGCTCTCTGTCACTCTCTGTCACTCTCTGACATTCTCTACCACTCCATACCACTCTCTACAACTCTCTGTCACTCTCTGACACTCTCTATCACTCTCTGACACTCTCTGACACTCTCAGACACTCTCAGTCACTCTCTGACACGCTCAGACCCCCTCAGACACTGTTGATACTTTCTATCACTGTATGACACTCTCAGACACTCTCTGTCACTTTCTCTCACTCTCTGACACTGTTTGACACTCTCTGACATTCTCTGACACTCTCTGGCACTCTCTCGCACTCTCTGACACTCTATGTCACTCTCTGACACTCTCTATCTCTCTCTGACACTCTCTGAAACTCTCTATCACTCTCTGACACACTCTGACACTCTCTGACACTCTATATCACTCTCTGACACTCTCTGACACTCCCTGACACTCTCTGTCGCTCTTGGATACACTCTGACACTCGCTGACACTCTCAGACTCTCTCTGACACTCTCTTTCACACGCTATCACTCTCTGACACACTCGATCACACGCTGACACTCGCTGACACTCCCTTCCACCCTCTGACACTCTCTGGCATTCTCTGGCACTCTCCGGCACTCTATATCACTCTCTGACACTCTCTGACACTCTCTGACACTCTCTCTCACTCTCTGACACTCTCTGACACTCTCGATCACTCTCCATCACTCTCTATCACTCTCTATCACTCTCTGACACACTCTGACACTCTCTGACACTCTCAGACACTCTCCATCACTCTATGACACTCTCTATCACTCTCAGACACTCTCTATCACTCTCTGACACTCTCTGTCCCTCTCGGATACTCTCAGACACTTTTCATCACTCTCTGACACTCTCAGACTCTCTCTGAAACTCTCTTTCACACTCTATCACTGTCTGACACACTCTCTCACTCTCTGACACACTCTGACGCTGTCTATCACTCTCTGACAATCTCTGACACTCTCTTTCGCTCTCTACCACTCTATGACACTCCCTATCACTCCCTCACACTCTCAGATTCTGTCTGACAATCTCTTTCACTCTCCATCACTCTCTGACACTCTCTGACACTGTCTGACACTCTCTGACACTCTGTATCACTCTCCGACACTCTCTGATACACTGTGATACTCTCAGACACTCTCTGACACTCTCTATCACTCTCCGAAACTCTCTGAAACTCTCTGATACACTCTGACACTCTCTGACACTCTGCATCACTCTCTGACATTCTCTGACACTCTCTGACACTCTCAGACACTCTCTGACACTCTCTGAGGCTTGCAGACGCTCTCTATCACTCTCTGACACTCTGTATGACTTTCTGACACTGCCTGACACACACTGACACTCTCAGGCACTCTCTGAATGTCTCTATCACTCTCTGAAACTCTCTGAGCCTCTAGGACACTCTCAGACACTCTCTGACACTCTCTGAGGCTTGCAGACGCTCTCTATCACTCTCTGACACTCTGTATGACTTTCTGACACTGCCTGACACACACTGACACTCTCAGGCACTCTCTGAATGTCTCTATCACTCTCTGAAACTCTCTGACACTGGCAGACACTCTCTGACACTTTCTATCACTTTCTGACACTCTCAGACACTCTCAGACATTTTCAGACACTCTCTATCACTCTCTGGCACTCTCTATCACTCTCTGACACTCCCTATCACTCTCAGTCTCTCTCAGACACTCCCTGACACTCGCAGACACTCGCAGACACACTCTATCACACACTGACACACTCCATCACTCTCTGAAACTCACTGAAACTCTCTGACACTCTCTCACTCTCTGATACACTCTCTATCACTCTCAGACACTCTCTATCACTCTCAGTCTCTCTCAGACACTCTCTGACACTCTCAGACACTCTCTATCACTCTCTGACACACTCTATCACTCTCTGAAACTCACTGAAACTCTCTGACGCTCTCTGTCACTCTCTGTCACTCTCTGACATTCTCTACCACTCCATACCACTCTCTACAACTCTCTATCACTCTCTGACACACTCTATCACTCTCTGAAACTCACTGAAACTCTCTGACGCTCTCTGTCACTCTCTGTCACTCTCTGACATTCTCTACCACTCCATACCACTCTCTACAACTCTCTGTCACTCTCTGACACTCTCTATCACTCTCTGACACTCTCTGACACTCTCAGACACTCTCAGTCACTCTCTGACACGCTCAGACCCCCTCAGACACTGTTGATACTTTCTATCACTGTATGACACTCTCAGACACTCTCTGTCACTTTCTCTCACTCTCTGACACTGTTTGACACTCTCTGACATTCTCTGACACTCTCTGGCACTCTCTCGCACTCTCTGACACTCTATGTCACTCTCTGACACTCTCTATCTCTCTCTGACACTCTCTGAAACTCTCTATCACTCTCTGACACACTCTGACACTCTCTGACACTCTATATCACTCTCTGACACTCTCTGACACTCCCTGACACTCTCTGTCGCTCTTGGATACACTCTGACACTCGCTGACACTCTCAGACTCTCTCTGACACTCTCTTTCACACGCTATCACTCTCTGACACACTCGATCACACGCTGACACTCGCTGACACTCCCTTCCACCCTCTGACACTCTCTGGCATTCTCTGGCACTCTCCGGCACTCTATATCACTCTCTGACACTCTCTGACACTCTCTGACACTCTCTGACACTCTCTCTCACTCTCTGACACTCTCTGACACTCTCGATCACTCTCCATCACTCTCTATCACTCTCTATCACTCTCTGACACACTCTGACACTCTCTGACACTCTCAGACACTCTCCATCACTCTATGACACTCTCTATCACTCTCAGACACTCTCTATCACTCTCTGACACTCTCTGTCCCTCTCGGATACTCTCAGACACTTTTCATCACTCTCTGACACTCTCAGACTCTCTCTGAAACTCTCTTTCACACTCTATCACTGTCTGACACACTCTCTCACTCTCTGACACACTCTGACGCTGTCTATCACTCTCTGACAATCTCTGACACTCTCTTTCGCTCTCTACCACTCTATGACACTCCCTATCACTCCCTCACACTCTCAGATTCTGTCTGACAATCTCTTTCACTCTCCATCACTCTCTGACACTCTCTGACACTGTCTGACACTCTCTGACACTCTGTATCACTCTCCGACACTCTCTGATACACTGTGATACTCTCAGACACTCTCTGACACTCTCTATCACTCTCCGAAACTCTCTGAAACTCTCTGATACACTCTGACACTCTCTGACACTCTGCATCACTCTCTGACATTCTCTGACACTCTCTGACACTCTCAGACACTCTCTTTCGCTCTCTACCACTCTATGACACTCCCTATCACTCCCTCACACTCTCAGATTCTGTCTGACAATCTCTTTCACTCTCCATCACTCTCTGACACTCTCTGACACTCTCAGACACTGTCTGACACTCTCTGACACTCTGTATCACTCTCCGACACTCTCTGATACACTGTGAAACTCTCAGACACTCTCTGACACTCTCTATCACTCTCCGAAACTCTCTGAAACTCTCTGATACACTCTGACACTCTCTGACACTCTGCATCACTCTCTGACATTCTCTGACACTCTCTGACACTCTCTGACACTCTCTATCACTCTCTGACACTCTCTGATACACTCTGACACTCTCAGACAGTCTCTGACACTTCTATCACTCTCTGACACACTCTGACACTCTCTATCACTCTCTGACAATCTCTTACACTCTCTGACACTCTCAGACGCTCTCAGACAGTCCCTGACACTCTCTGAGACTCTCTGACACTCTCACACCCTCTCTGACACACTCTGACACTCTCAGGCACTCTCAAACACTCTCTTTCACTCTCCATCACTCTCCGACACTCTCTCATACTCTCTATCACTCTCTGACAATCTCAGACACTCTCTGGGACTCTCTGACACTCTCTATCACTTTCTGACACTCTCTGACACTCTCTGACTCTCTCTGATACTCGAAGAAACTCTCAGACACTCTCAGACACTCTCTGACACACTCTGACACTCTCTGACACTCTCAGACACTCTCTTTCTCTCTCTATCACTCTTTGACACTCCCTATCACTCCCTGACACTCTCAGATTCTGTCTGACAATCTCTTTCACTCTCCATCACTCTCTGACACTCTCTGCCACTCTCTGACACCTCAGACATCTCTACCACTCTCTATCACTCTCAGATACTCTCTATCACTCTCTGACACTCTCTGATACACTCTGAAAATCTCAGACACTCTCTGACAGTCTCTATCACTCTCCGACACTCTCTGAATCTCTCTGATACACTCTGACAATCTCAGACACTCTCTGACACACTGCATCACTCTCTGACACTCTCTGACACTCTCTATCACTCTCTGACACTCTCTGACACTCTCTGATACCTCAGATATCTCTACCACTCTCTATCACTCTCTGATACTCTCAGTCACTCTCTGACACTCTCTGATACACTCTGAAACACTCAGACACTCTCTGACAGTCTCTATCACTCTCAGACACACTCTGAAACTTTCTGATACACTCTGACACTCTCAGACACTCTCTGACACACTGCATCACTCTCAGACAGTCTCTGAGACTTCTATCACTCTCTGACACACTCTGACACTCTCTATCACTCTCTGACAATCTCTGACACTCTCTGATACACTCAAACTCTCAGACACTCTCTGACACTCTCTATCACACTCTGACACTCTATGAAACTCTCTGATACACTCTGAAACTCTCAGACACTCTCTGACACTCTCTATCACACTCTGACACTCTCTGAATCTCTCTGATACACTCTGACAATCTCAGACACTCTCTGACACACTGCATCACTCTCTGACACTCTCTGACACTCTCTATCACTCTCTGACACTCTCTGACACTCTCTGATACCTCAGACATCTCTACCACTCTCTATCACTCTCTGATACTCTCAATCACTCTCTGACACTCTCTGACACTCTCTGATACACTCTGAAACACTCAGACACTCTCTGACAGTCTCTATCACTCTCAGACACACTCTGAAACTTTCTGATACACTCTGACACTCTCAGACACTCTCTGACACACTGCATCACTCTCAGACAGTCTCTGAGACTTCTATCACTCTCTGACACACTCTGACACTCTCTATCACTCTCTGACAATCTCTGACAATCTCTGACACTCTCTGATACACTCTGAAACTCTCAGACACTCTCCGACACTCTCTATCACACTCTGACACTCTCTGAAACTCTCTGATACACTCTGACACTCTCAGACACTCTCTGACACTCTGTATCACTCTCTGCCACTCTCTGACACTCTCTGTCACTCTCAGACACACTCTCACACTCTCTGAAACTCTCTGGCATTCTATATGACTCTCTGACACTCTCTTTCTCTCTCTATCACTCGATGACGCTCCCTATCACTCCCTGACACTCTCGGATTCTATCTGACAATCTCTTTCACTCTCCATCACTCTCTGACACTCTCTGTCACTCTCTGACACTCTCTGATACACTCTGAAACTCTCAGACACTCTCTGACAGTCTCTATCACTCTCTGACACTCTCTGACACTCTCTGACACTCTCTGACACTCTCCAATCCTCTCCATCACTCTCTATCACTCTCTGACACACTCTGACACACTCTGACACACTCTGACACTCTCTGACACTCTCTGACACTCTCTGACACTCTCAGACACTCTGCATCACTCTATGACACTCTCTATCACTCTCTGACACTCTCTATCACTCTCTGACACTCTCTGTCATTCCGTGACACACTCTGTCGCTCTCGGATACTCTCAGACACTTTCCATCACTCTCTGACACTCTCAGACTCTCTCTGAAACACTCTTTCACACTCTATCACTCTCTGACACACTCTCTCACTCTCTGACACACTCTAACACTCTCTATCACTCTCTGACAATCTCTGACACTCTCTGATACACTCTGACACTCTCACACACCATCACTCCCTGACACTCTCTGACACTCTCAGACACTCTCTTTCGCTCTCTACCACTCTATGACACTCCCTATCACTCCCTCACACTCTCAGATTCTGTCTGACAATCTCTTTCACTCTCCATCACTCTCTTACACTCTCAGACACTCTCAGACACTGTCTGACACTCTCTGACACTCTCTGACACCTTGGACATCTCTACCACTCTCTATCACTCTCTGATACTCTCTATCACTCTCTGACACTCTCTGATACACTCTGAAACTCTTACATACTCTCTGACACTCTCTATCACTCTCCAACACTCTCTGAAACTCTCTGATACACTCTGACACTCTCTGACACTCTCTGACACTCTGCATCACTCTCTGACACTCTCTGATACACTCTGACACTCTCAGACAGTCTCTGACACTTCTATCACTCTCTGACAAACTCTGACACACTCTGACACTCTCTATCACTCTCTGACAATCTCTGACACTCTCTGACACTCTCAGACACTCTCAGACACTCTCACACCCTCTCTGACACACTCTGACACTCTCAGGCACTCTCAGACACCCTCTATCACTCTCCATCACTCTCCGACAGTCTCTCATACTCTCTATCACTCTCTGAAACTCACAGGCACCTTCTGGGACACCCTGACACTCTCTATCACTTTCTGACACTCTCTGATACACTCTGAAACTCTCAGACAGTCTCTGACACTTCTATCATTCTCTGACACTCTCTATCACTCTCTGAAACTCTCTGAAAATCTCTGATACACTCTGACACTCTCAGACACTCTCTGACACTCTGTATCACTCTCTGACACTCTCTGACACTCTCTATCACTCTCAGACACCCTCTCACACTCGCTGACACTCTCTGGCATTCTATATCAAACTCTGACACTCTCTAACACACTCTGACACTCTCAGACACTCTCTGACACTCTGTATCACTCTCTGACACTCTCTGTTACTCTCTTTCACTCTCTGACACTCTCTGGCACGCTCTCGCACTCTCAGACACTCTCTGACACTCTCTGGCACTCTCTCGCACTCTCTGACACTCTCTATCTCTCTCTGACACTCTCTATCTCTCTCTGACACTCTCTGAAACTCTCTATCACTCTCTGACACACTCTGACACTCTCTGACACTCTATATCACTCTCTGACACTCTCAGACTCTCTCTGACACTCTCTTTCACACGCTATCACTCTCTGACACACTCGATCACACGCTGACACTCGCTGACACTCCCTTACACCCTCTGACACTCTCTGGCATTCTCTGGCACTCTCCGGCACTCTTTATCACACTCTGACACCCTCTATCTCTCTCTGACTCTCTCTGAAACTCTCTATCACTCTCTGACACTCTCTGGCACGCTCTCGCACTCTCTGACACTCTATATCACTCTCTGACACTCTCTATCTCTCTCTGACTCTCTCTGAAACTCTCTATCACTCTCTGACACACTCTGACACTCTCTGACGCTCTCTATAACTCTCTGACACTCTCTGACACTCTTGATCACTCTCTGTCACTCTCGGATACACTCTGACACTCGCTGACACTCTCAGACTCTCTCAGACACTCTCTGGCACTCTCTATCACTCTCTGACACTCTCTGAAACTCGATCACTCTCTATCACTCTCTATCACTCTCTGACACTCTCTGACACACTCTGACACTCTCTGACACTCTCTGACACTCTCTGACACTCTCTGACACTCTCAGACACTCTCCATCACTCTATGACACTCTCTATCACTCTCTGACACTCTCTATCACTCTCTGACACTCTCTATCACTCTTTGACAATCTCTGACACTCTCTGATACACTCTGACACTCTCACTCGCTATCACTCTCTGACACTCTCAATCACTCTCTGACACTCACTGACACTCTCAGACAGTCTCAGACACTCTCTATCACTCACTGAAACTCTCTACCACGCTTTGACTCTCTCTGTCTCTCTCCATCACTCTCTGGCACTCTCTGACACTCTCGGATACACTCTGACCCTCCCTGACACTCTCTGACACTCTCTTTCACTCTCTGACACTCTCTGACAATCTCAGACACACTCAGACACTCTCTGACACTCTCTATCACTCTCTGACACTCTCTGACACTCTCTGATACACTCTGAAACACCCTGACACTCTCTGACACATTCTGTCACTCTCTGACACTCTCTGACAATCTCAGACACAATCAGAAACTCTCAGACACTCTCTGTCACTCTCTGGCGCTCTCTATCACTCTCTGGCACTCTCTATCACTCTCTCACACTCTCTGACACTCTCTGACACTCTCTGAATGTTTATATCACTCTCTGACACACTCTATCACTGTCTGACACTGCCTGACACTCTCAGACTCTCCCTGACACTCTCAGACTCTCTCTGACTCTCTCTATCACTCTCTGACACTCTCTGAAACACTCTGAAACTCTCTGTCACTCTCTGACACTCTCAGACACTCTCAGACACTCTCTGACACTCTCTGACGCTCTCAGACACTCTCTCTCATTCTCTCTCGCTCTCTATCACTCTCTGACACTCTCTATCACTTTCTGACACGGCCTGACACACACTGACACTCTCAAGCACTCTCTGAAAGTCTGTATCACTCTCTGAAACTCTCTGACACTAGCAGACACTCTCTGACACATTCTATCAATTACTGACACTCTCAGACACTCTCAGACATTTTCAGACACTCTCTGACACACCTTATCACTCTCCGACACTCTCTGAAACTCTCTGATACACTCTGACACTCTCAGACACTCTCTGACACACTGCATCACTCTCAGACAGTCTCTGACACTTCTATCACTCTCTGACACACTCTGACACTCTCTATCACTCTCTGACAATCTCTGACAATCTCTGACAATCTCTGACACTCTCTGATACACTCTGAAACTCTCAGACACTCTCTGAAACTCTCTATCACACTCTGACACTCTCTATCTCTCTCTGACTCTCTCTGAAACTCTCTATCACTCTCTGACACACTCTGACACTCTCTGACGCTCTCTATAACTCTCTGACACTCTCTGACACTCTTGATCACTCTCTGTCACTCTCGGATACACTCTGACACTCGCTGACACTCTCAGACTCTCTCAGACACTCTCTGGCACGCTCTCGCACTCTCTGACACTCTATATCACTCTCTGACACTCTCTATCTCTCTCTGACTCTCTCTGAAACTCTCTATCACTCTCTGACACACTCTGACACTCTCTGACGCTCTCTATAACTCTCTGACACTCTCTGACACTCTTGATCACTCTCTGTCACTCTCGGATACACTCTGACACTCGCTGACACTCTCAGACTCTCTCAGACACTCTCTGGCACTCTCTATCACTCTCTGACACTCTCTGAAACTCGATCACTCTCTATCACTCTCTATCACTCTCTGACACTCTCTGACACACTCTGACACTCTCTGACACTCTCTGACACTCTCTGACACTCTCTGACACTCTCAGACACTCTCCATCACTCTATGACACTCTCTATCACTCTCTGACACTCTCTATCACTCTCTGACACTCTCTATCACTCTTTGACAATCTCTGACACTCTCTGATACACTCTGACACTCTCACACGCTATCACTCTCTGACACTCTCAATCACTCTCTGACACTCACTGACACTCTCAGACAGTCTCAGACACTCTCTATCACTCACTGAAACTCTCTACCACGCTTTGACTCTCTCTGTCTCTCTCCATCACTCTCTGGCACTCTCTGACACTCTCGGATACACTCTGACCCTCCCTGACACTCTCTGACACTCTCTTTCACTCTCTGACACTCTCTGACAATCTCAGACACACTCAGACACTCTCTGACACTCTCTATCACTCTCTGACACTCTCTGACACTCTCTGATACACTCTGAAACACCCTGACACTCTCTGACACATTCTGTCACTCTCTGACACTCTCTGACAATCTCAGACACAATCAGAAACTCTCAGACACTCTCTGTCACTCTCTGGCGCTCTCTATCACTCTCTGGCACTCTCTATCACTCTCTCACACTCTCTGACACTCTCTGACACTCTCTGAATGTTTATATCACTCTCTGACACACTCTATCACTGTCTGACACTGCCTGACACTCTCAGACTCTCCCTGACACTCTCAGACTCTCTCTGACTCTCTCTATCACTCTCTGACACTCTCTGAAACACTCTGAAACTCTCTGTCACTCTCTGACACTCTCAGACACTCTCAGACACTCTCTGACACTCTCTGACGCTCTCAGACACTCTCTCTCATTCTCTCTCGCTCTCTATCACTCTCTGACACTCTCTATCACTTTCTGACACGGCCTGACACACACTGACACTCTCAAGCACTCTCTGAAAGTCTGTATCACTCTCTGAAACTCTCTGACACTAGCAGACACTCTCTGACACATTCTATCAATTACTGACACTCTCAGACACTCTCAGACATTTTCAGACACTCTCTGACACACCTTATCACTCTCCGACACTCTCTGAAACTCTCTGATACACTCTGACACTCTCAGACACTCTCTGACACACTGCATCACTCTCAGACAGTCTCTGACACTTCTATCACTCTCTGACACACTCTGACACTCTCTATCACTCTCTGACAATCTCTGACAATCTCTGACAATCTCTGACACTCTCTGATACACTCTGAAACTCTCAGACACTCTCTGAAACTCTCTATCACACTCTGACACTCTCTGAAACTCTCTGATACACTCAGACACTCTCTGACACTCTCTGACACTCTGTATCACTCTCTGACACTCTCTGACACTCTCTATCACTCTCAGACACCCTCTCACGCTCTCTGACACTCTCTGGCATTCTATATCACTCTCTGACACTCTCTAACACACTCTGACACTCACAGAAACTCTCTGACAATCGCTGATACTCTCTATCACTCTCTGATACTCTCTGATACTCTCTGACACATTCAGCAACTCTCTGACACTCTCTGGCACTCTCTCGCCCTCTCTGACACTCTATGTTACTCTCTGACACTCTCTGACACTCTCTATCACTCACAGACACCCTCTCACACTCGCTGACACTCTCTGGCATTCTATATCACTCTCTGACACTCTCCAACACACTCTGACACTCACAGACACTCTCAGACACTCTCTGACACTCTCTGATACTCTCTGATACTCTCTGACACTCTCTGTCGCTCTCGGATACACCTTGACACTCGCTGACACTCTCAGACACTCTCTGACACTCACGGGCACTCTCTATCACTCTCTGACACTCTCTGACACTCTTGATCACTCTCGATCACTCTGTATCACACTCTGACACACTCTGACACTCTCTGACACTCTCTGACACTCTCAGACACTCTCCATCACTCTATGACACTCTCTATCACTCTCTGACACTCTCTATCACTCTCTGACGCTCCCTATCACTCTCTGACACTGTCTGACACTCCCTGACACTCTCTGTCGCTCTCGGACACTCTCAGACACTTTCCATCACTCTCTGAAACTCTCAGACCCTCTCTGAAAATCTCTTTCACACTCTATCACTCTCTGACACCCTCTCTCACTCTCTGACACACTCTGGCACTCTCTATCACTCTTTGACAATCTCTGACACTCTGTGATACACTCTGACACTCTCACACGCTATCACTCTCTGACACTCTCAATCACTTTCTGACACTCACTGACACTCTCTGACACTCTCTGACACTCTCAGACACTCTCAGACAGTCTCAGACACTCTCTATCACTCACTGAAACTCTCTACCACGCGTTGACTCTCTCTATCTCTCTCTTTCACTCTCTGGCACTCTCTGACATTCTCGGATACACTCTCAGATACACTCAGACTCTCTCTGACACTCTCTTCCACTCTCTGACACTCTCTGACAATCTCACACACATTCAGACACTCTCATACACCCACTACTACTCTCTACCACTCTCTGACACTCTCTGATACACTCTGACACACCCTGACACTCACTGACACATTCTGTCACTCTCTGACACTCTCTGACAATCTCGGACACCATCAGAAACTCTCAGACACTCTCTGTCACTCTCTGTCACTCTCTGAGACTCTCTGACACTTTCAGAAACTATCAGACACACTCAGACACTCTCTGGCACTCCCTATCACTCTCTGACACTCTCTGACAATCTCAGACACAATCAGACACTCGCTGGCACTCTCTGGCGCTCTCTATCAGTCTCTGGCACTCTCTATCAATCTCTCACACACTCTGACAATCTCTGACACTCTCTGATACACTCTGAAACTCTCAGACACTCTCTGACACTCTCTATCACACTCTGACACTCTCTGAAACTCTCTGATACACTCTGACACTCTCAGACACTCTCTGACACTCTGTGTCACTCTCTGACACTCTCTGACACTCTCTATCACTCTCAGACACCCTCTCACACTCTCTCACACTCTCTCACACTCTCTGACACTCTCTGACACTCTCAGACACTCTCAGACACTCTCAGACACTCTCTATCACTCACTGAAACTCTCTACCACGCTCTGACTCTCTCTATCTCTCTCTATCACTCTCTTGCACTCTGACACTCTCGGATACACTCTGACACTCCCTGACTCTCTCTGACACTCCCTGACTCTCTCTGACTCTCACTTTCACTCTCTGACACTCTCTGACACTCTCTGACAATCTCAGACACACTCAGACACTCTGACACTCTCTATCACTCTCAGACACTCCCTGACACATTCAGACACTCTCTGACACTCACTACCACTCTCTGACACTCTCTGATACACTCTGACACACCCTGACACTCTCTGACACATTCTGTCACTCTCTGACAATGTCTGACAATCTCAGACACAATCAGAAACTCTCAGACACTCTCTGTCACTGTCTGACACTCTCTGACACTTTCAGACACTATCAGACACACTCAGACACTCTCTGGCACTCTCTGGCACTCCCTCTCACTCTCTGACACTCTCTGACAATCTCAGACACAGTCAGACACTCTCTGGCACTCTCTGGCGCTCTCTGGCGCTCTCTATCACTCTCTGGCACTCTCTATCACTCTCTGACACTCTCTGACACTCTCTATCACTCTCCATCACTCTCCATCACTCTCTGACACTCTCTCATACTCTCGATCACTCTCTGACACTCTCCGACAATCTCTGGGACTCTCTGACACTCTCTATCACTTTCTGACACTCCCTGACTCTGTCTGACTCTCTCTGATATTCTCAGACACTCTCAGACTCTCTCAGACACTCGCTGACACACTCTGACACTCTCTGACACTCTCTTTCACTCTCTATCAATCTATGACACTCCCTATCACTCCCTGACACTCTCGGATTCTATCTGACAATCTCTTTCACTCTCCATCACTCTCTGACACTCTCTGCCACTCTCTGACACCTCAGACATCTCTACCACTCTCTATCACTCTCTGATACTCTCCATCACTCTCTGACACTCTCTGACACTCTCTGATACACTCTGAAAATCTCAGACACTCTCTGACAGTCTCTATCACTCTCCGACACTCTCTGACTCTGTCTGACTCTCTCTGATATTCTCAGACACTCTCAGACTCTCTCAGACTCTCTCAGACACTCGCTGACACACTCTGACACTCTCTGACACTCTATTTCTCTCTCTATCACTCTATGACACTCCCTATCACTCCGTGACACTCTCAGATTCTATCTGACAATCTCTGTCACTCTCCATCACTCTCTGACACTCTCTGCCACTCTCTGCCACTCTCTGACACCTCAGACATCTCTACCACTCTCTATCACTCTCTGATACTCTCTATCACTCTCTGACACTCTCTGACAATCTCAGACACAATCAGACACTCGCTGGCACTCTCTGGCGCTCTCTATCAGTCTCTGGCACTCCCTATCAATCTCTCACACACTCTGACACTCTCTGACACTCTCTGAATGTTTATATCACTCTCTGACACACTCTATCACTGTCTGACACTGCCTGAAACTCTCAGACTCTCCCTGACACTCTCAGACGCTCTGTGACTCTCTCCATCACTCTCTGACACTCTCTGAAACTCTCAGACACTCTCTGACACTCTCTCTGACACTCTCTGACGCTCTCAGACACTCTCTCTCATTCTCTCTCGCTCTCTATCTCTCTCTGACACTCTCTATCACTTTCTGACACGGCCTGACACACACTGACACTCTCAGGCACTCTCTGAAAGTCTGTATCACTCTCTGAAACTCTCAGACATTTTCAGACACTCTCTGACACACCTTATCACTCTCCGACACTCTCTGAAACTCTCTGATACACTCTGACACTCTCAGACTCTCTCTGACACACTGCATCACTCTCAGACAGTCTCTGACACTTCTATCACTCTCTGACACACTCTGACACTCTCTATCACTCTCTGACAATCTCTGACACTCTCTGATACACTCTGAAACTCTCAGACACTCTCTGACACTCTCTATCACACTCTGACACTCTCTGAAACTCTCTGATACACTCTGACACTCTCAGACACTCTCTGACACTCTGTGTCACTCTCTGACACTCTCTGACACTCTCTATCACTCTCAGACACCCTCTCACACTCTCTCACACTCTCTCACACTCTCTGCCACTCTCTGACACTCTCAGACACTCTCAGACAGTCTCAGACACTCTCTATCACTCACTGAAACTCTCTACCACGCTCTGACTCTCTCTATCTCTCTCTATCACTCTCTTGCACTCTGACACTCTCGGATACACTCTGACACTCCCTGACTCTCTCTGACACTCCCTGACTCTCTCTGACTCTCACTTTCACTCTCTGACACTCTCTGACACTCTCTGACAATCTCAGACACACTCAGACACTCTGACACTCTCTATCACTCTCTGACACTCCCTGACACATTCAGACACTCTCTGACACTCACTACCACTCTCTACCACTCTCTGACACTCTCTGATACACTCTGACACACCCTGACACTCTCTGACACATTCTGTCACTCTCTGACAATGTCTGACAATCTCAGACACAATCAGAAACTCTCAGACACTCTCTGTCACTGTCTGACACTCTCTGACACTTTCAGACACTATCAGACACACTCAGACACTCTCTGGCACTCTCTGGCACTCCCTCTCACTCTCTGACACTCTCTGACAATCTCAGACACAGTCAGACACTCTCTGGCACTCTCTGGCGCTCTCTGGCGCTCTCTATCACTCTCTGGCACTCTCTATCACTCTCTGACACTCTCTGACACTCTCTGAATGTATATATCACTCTCTGACACACTCTATCACTGTCTGACACTGCCTGACACTCTCAGACTCTCCCTGACACTCTCAGACATCTCTACCACTCTCTATCACTCTCTGATACTCTCTATCACTCTCTGACACTCTCTGATACACTCTGAAACTCTCAGACACTCTCAGACAGTCCCTGACACTCTCTGAGACTCACTGACACTCTCACACCCTCTCTGACACACTCTGACACTCTCAGGCACTCTCAGACACTCTCTATCACTCTCCATCACTCTCCATCACTCTCTGACACTCTCTCATACTCTCGATCACTCTCTGACACTCTCCGACAATCTCTGGGACTCTCTGACACTCTCTATCACTTTCTGACACTCCCTGACTCTGTCTGACTCTCTCTGATATTCTCAGACACTCTCAGACTCTCTCAGACACTCGCTGACACACTCTGACACTCTCTGACACTCTCTTTCACTCTCTATCACTCTATGACACTCCCTATCACTCCCTGACACTCTCGGATTCTATCTGACAATCTCTTTCACTCTCCATCACTCTCTGACACTCTCTGCCACTCTCTGACACCTCAGACATCTCTACCACTCTCTATCACTCTCTGATACTCTCCATCACTCTCTGACACTCTCTGACACTCTCTGATACACTCTGAAAATCTCAGACACTCTCTGACAGTCTCTATCACTCTCCGACACTCTCTGACTCTGTCTGACTCTCTCTGATATTCTCAGACACTCTCAGACTCTCTCAGACACTCGCTGACACACTCTGACACTCTCTGACACTCTATTTCTCTCTCTATCACTCTATGACACTCCCTATCACTCCGTGACACTCTCGGATTCTATCTGACAATCTCTGTCACTCTCCATCACTCTCTGACACTCTCTGCCACTCTCTGCCACTCTCTGACACCTCAGACATCTCTACCACTCTCTATCACTCTCTGATACTCTCTATCACTCTCTGACACTCTCTGATACACTCTGAAACTCTCAGACACTCTCTGACAGTCTCTATCACTCTCCGACACTCTCTGAAACTCTCTGATATACTCTGACAATCTCAGACACTCTCTGACACACTGCATCACTCTCTGACACTCTCTGACACTCTCTATCACTCTCTATCACTCTCTGACACTCTCTGACACTCTCTGTTACCTCAGAATCTCTCTGACACTCTCTGGCACTCTCTATCACTCTCTGACACTCTCGGATACACTCTGACACTCCCTGACTCTCTCTGGCACTCTCTTTCACTCTCTGACACTCTCTGACAATCTCAGGCACACACAGACACTCTCTGACACTCTCTATCACACTCTGACACTCTCTGACACATTCAGACACTCTCAGACACTCACTACCACTCTCTACCACTCTCTGACACTCTCTGATACACTCTGACACACCCTGACACTCTCTGACACATTCTGTCACTCTCGGACACTCTCTGACAATCTCAGACACAATCAGACACACTCAGACTCTCTCTGGCACTCTCTGGCACTCCCTATCACTCTCTGACACTCTCTGACAATCTCAGACACAATCAGACACTCTCTGGCACTTCCTGGCGCTCTCTATCACTCTCTGGCACTCTCTATCACTCTCTGGCACTCTCTGACACTCTCTGACACTCTCTGAATGTTTATATCACTCTCTGACACACTCTATCACTGTCTGACACTGCCTGACACTCTCAGACTCTCCCTGACACTGTCAGACTCTCTCTGACTCTCTCTATCACTCTCTGACACTCTCTGACGCTCTCTGAAACTCTCTGAAACTCTCTGTCACTCTCTGACACTCTCTGACACTCTCAGACACTCTCAGACACTCTCTGAAACTCTCTGACACTCTCTGACGCTCTCAGACACTCTCTCTCATTCTCTCTCGCTCTCTATCACTCTCTGACACTCTCTGACACTAGCAGACACTCTCTGACACATTCTATCAATTACTGACACTCTCTGAACAACCTTATCACTCTCCGGCACTCTCAGACACTCTCTGACACTCTGTATCACTCTCTGACACTCTCTGACACTCTCTGACACTCTCTATCACTCTCAGACACCCTCTCACATTCGCTGACACTCTCTGGCATTCTATATCACTCTCTGACACTCTCTAACACACTCTGACACTCACAGACACTCTCAGACACTCTCTGACACTCTCTGATACTCTCTATCACTCCCTGACACTCTCTGACACTCTCAGACACTCTCTGACACTCTCTGGCGCTCTCTCGCACTCTCTGACACTCTATATCACTCTCTGACACTCTCTATGTCTCTCTGACACTCTCAGACACTCTCTGACACTCTCTGACACTATCTGACACCTCAGACATCTCTACAACTCTCTATCACTCTCTGATACTCTCTATCACTCTCTGACACCCTCTGATACACTCTGAAACTCTCAGACACTCTCTGAGACTCTCTATCACTCTCCGACACTCTCTGAAACTCTCTGATACACTCTGACACTCTCTGACACTCTCTGACACTCTGCATCACTCTCTGACATTCTCTGATACTCTCTATCACTCTCTGACACTCTCTGATACACTCTGACACTCTCAGTCAGTCTCTGACACTTCTATCACTCTCTGACACACTCTGACACTCTCTAACACTCTCTGACAATCTCTGACACTCTCTGAAACTCTCAGACACTCTCAGACAGTCCCTGACACTCTCTGAGACTCACTGACACTCTCACACCCTCTCTGACACACTCTGACACTCTCAGTCAGTCTCTGACACTTCTATCACTCTCTGACACACTCTGACACTCTCTGACACTCTCTAACACTCTCTGACAATCTCTGACACTCTCTGAAACTCTCAGACACTCTCAGACAGTCCCTGACACTCTCTGAAACTCTCAGACACTCTCAGACAGTCCCTGACACTCTCTGAGACTCACTGACACTCTCACACCCTCTCTGACACTCTCTGATACACTCTGAAAATCTCAGACACTCTCTGACAGTCTCTATCACTCTCCGACACTCTCTGACTCTGTCTGACTCTCTCTGATATTCTCAGACACTCTCAGACTCTCTCAGACTCTCTCAGACACTCGCTGACACACTCTGACACTCTCTGACACTCTATTTCTCTCTCTATCAGTCTATGACACTCCCTATCACTCCGTGACACTCTCGGATTCTATCTGACAATCTCTGTCACTCTCCATCACTCTCTGACACTCTCTGCCACTCTCTGCCACTCTCTGACACCTCAGACATCTCTACCACTCTCTATCACTCTCTGATACTCTCTATCACTCTCTGACACTCTCTGATACACTCTGAAACTCTCAGACACTCTCTGACAGTCTCTATCACTCTCCGACACTCTCTGAAACTCTCTGATATACTCTGACAATCTCAGACACTCTCTGACACACTGCATCACTCTCTGACACTCTCTGACACTCTCTATCACTCTCTATCACTCTCTGACACTCTCTGACACTCTCTGATACCTCAGAATCTCTCTGACACTCTCTGGCACTCTCTATCACTCTCTGACACTCTCGGATACACTCTGACACTCCCTGACTCTCTCTGGCACTCTCTTTCACTCTCTGACACTCTCTGACAATCTCAGGCACACACAGACACTCTCTGACACTCTCTATCACACTCTGACACTCTCTGACACATTCAGACACTCTCAGACACTCACTACCACTCTCTACCACTCTCTGACACTCTCTGATACACTCTGACACACCCTGACACTCTCTGACACATTCTGTCACTCTCGGACACTCTCTGACAATCTCAGACACAATCAGACACACTCAGACTCTCTCTGGCACTCTCTGGCACTCCCTATCACTCTCTGACACTCTGTGACAATCTCAGACACAATCAGACACTCTCTGGCACTTCCTGGCGCTCTCTATCACTCTCTGGCACTCTCTATCACTCTCTGGCACTCTCTCACACTCTCTGACACTCTCTGACACTCTCTGAATGTTTATATCACTCTCTGACACACTCTATCACTGTCTGACACTGCCTGACACTCTCAGACTCTCCCTGACACTGTCAGACTCTCTCTGACTCTCTCTATCACTCTCTGACACTCTCTGACGCTCTCTGAAACTCTCTGAAACTCTCTGTCACTCTCTGACACTCTCTGACACTCTCAGACACTCTCAGACACTCTCTGAAACTCTCTGACACTCTCTGACGCTCTCAGACACTCTCTCTCATTCTCTCTCGCTCTCTATCCCTCTCTGACACTCTCTATCACTTTCTGACACGGCCTGACACACAGTGACACTCTCAGGCACTCTCTGAATGTCTGTATGACTCTCTGAAACTCTCTGACACTAGCAGACACTCTCTGACACATTCTATCAATTACTGACACTCTCTGACACACCATATCACTCTCCGGCACTCTCAGACACTCTCTGACACTCTGTATCACTCTCTGACACTCTCTGACACTCTCTGACACTCTCTGACACTCTCTATCACTCTCAGACACCCTCTCACATTCGCTGACACTCTCTGGCATTCTATATCACTCTCTGACACTCTCTAACACACTCTGACACTCACAGACACTCTCAGACACTCTCTGACACTCTCTGATACTCTCTATCACTCCCTGACACTCTCTGACACTCTCAGACACTCTCTGACACTCTCTGGCGCTCTCTCGCACTCTCTGACACTCTATATCACTCTCTGACACTCTCTATGTCTCTCTGACACTCTCAGACACTCTCTGACACTCTCTGACACTATCTGACACCTCAGACATCTCTACAACTCTCTATCACTCTCTGATACTCTCTATCACTCTCTGACACCCTCTGATACACTCTGAAACTCTCAGACACTCTCTGAGACTCTCTATCACTCTCCAACACTCTCTGAAACTCTCTGATACACTCTGACACTCTCTGACACTCTCTGACACTCTGCATCACTCTCTGACATTCTCTGACACTCTCTATCACTCTCTGACACTCTCTGATATACTCTGACACTCTCAGTCAGTCTCTGACACTTCTATCACTCTCTGACACACTCTGACACTCTCTAACACTCTCTGACAATCTCTGACACTCTCTGAAACTCTCAGACACTCTCAGACAGTCCCTGACACTCTCTGAGACTCACTGACACTCTCACACCCTCTCTGACACACTCTGACACTCTCAGTCAGTCTCTGACACCTCTATCACTCTCTGACACACTCTGACACTCTCTAACACTCTCTGACAATCTCTGACACTCTCTGAAACTCTCAGACACTCTCAGACAGTCCCTGACACTCTCTGAAACTCTCAGACACTCTCAGACAGTCCCTGACACTCTCTGAGACTCACTGACACTCTCACACCCTCTCTGACACTCTCTGATACACTCTGAAAATCTCAGACACTCTCTGACAGTCTCTATCACTCTCCGACACTCTCTGACTCTGTCTGACTCTCTCTGATATTCTCAGACACTCTCAGACTCTCTCAGACTCTCTCAGACACTCGCTGACACACTCTGACACTCTCTGACACTCTATTTCTCTCTCTATCACTCTATGACACTCCCTATCACTCCGTGACACTCTCGGATTCTATCTGACAATCTCTGTCACTCTCCATCACTCTCTGACACTCTCTGCCACTCTCTGCCACTCTCTGACACCTCAGACATCTCTACCACTCTCTATCACTCTCTGATACTCTCTATCACTCTCTGACACTCTCTGATACACTCTGAAACTCTCAGACACTCTCTGACAGTCTCTATCACTCTCCGACACTCTCTGAAACTCTCTGATATACTCTGACAATCTCAGACACTCTCTGACACACTGCATCACTCTCTGACACTCTCTGACACTCTCTATCACTCTCTATCACTCTCTGACACTCTCTGACACTCTCTGATACCTCAGAATCTCTCTGACACTCTCTGGCACTCTCTATCACTCTCTGACACTCTCGGATACACTCTGACACTCCATGACTCTCTCTGGCACTCTCTTTCACTCTCTGACACTCTCTGACAATCTCAGGCACACACAGACACTCTCTGACACTCTCTATCACACTCTGACACTCTCTGACACATTCAGACACTCTCAGACACTCACTACCACTCTCTACCACTCTCTGACACTCTCTGATACACTCTGACACACCCTGACACTCTCTGACACATTCTGTCACTCTCGGACACTCTCTGACAATCTCAGACACAATCAGACACACTCAGACTCTCTCTGGCACTCTCTGGCACTCCCTATCACTCTCTGACACTCTCTGACAATCTCAGACACAATCAGACACTCTCTGGCACTTCCTGGCGCTCTCTATCACTCTCTGGCACTCTCTATCACTCTCTGGCACTCTCTCACACTCTCTGACACTCTCTGACACTCTCTGAATGTTTATATCACTCTCTGACACACTCTATCACTGTCTGACACTGCCTGACACTCTCAGACTCTCCCTGACACTGTCAGACTCTCTCTGACTCTCTCTATCACTCTCTGACACTCTCTGACGCTCTCTGAAACTCTCTGAAACTCTCTGTCACTCTCTGACACTCTCTGACACTCTCAGACACTCTCAGACACTCTCTGAAACTCTCTGACACTCTCTGACGCTCTCAGACACTCTCTCTCATTCTCTCTCGCTCTCTATCACTCTCTGACACTCTCTATCACTTTCTGACACGGCCTGACACACAGTGACACTCTCAGGCACTCTCTGAATGTCTGTATGACTCTCTGAAACTCTCTGACACTAGCAGACACTCTCTGACACATTCTATCAATTACTGACACTCTCTGACACACCATATCACTCTCCGGCACTCTCAGACACTCTCTGACACTCTGTATCACTCTCTGACACTCTCTGACACTCTCTGACACTCTCTGACACTCTCTATCACTCTCAGACACCCTCTCACATTCGCTGACACTCTCTGGCATTCTATATCACTCTCTGACACTCTCTAACACACTCTGACACTCACAGACACTCTCAGACACTCTCTGACACTCTCTGATACTCTCTATCACTCCCTGACACTCTCTGACACTCTCAGACACTCTCTGACACTCTCTGGCGCTCTCTCGCACTCTCTGACACTCTATATCACTCTCTGACACTCTCTATGTCTCTCTGACACTCTCAGACACTCTCTGACACTCTCTGACACTATCTGACACCTCAGACATCTCTACAACTCTCTATCACTCTCTGATACTCTCTATCACTCTCTGACACCCTCTGATACACTCTGAAACTCTCAGACACTCTCTGAGACTCTCTATCACTCTCCGACACTCTCTGAAACTCTCTGATACACTCTGACACTCTCTGACACTCTCTGACACTCTGCATCACTCTCTGACATTCTCTGATACTCTCTATCACACTCTGACACTCTCTGATACACTCTGACACTCTCAGTCAGTCTCTGACACTTCTATCACTCTCTGACACACTCTGACACTCTCTAACACTCTCTGACAATCTCTGACACTCTCTGAAACTCTCAGACACTCTCAGACAGTCCCTGACACTCTCTGAGACTCACTGACACTCTCACACCCTCTCTGACACACTCTGACACTCTCAGGCACTCTCAGACACTCTCTATCACTCTCCATCACTCTCTGACACTCTCTCACACTCTCTCACACTCTCTGACACTCTCTGACACTCTCTGAATGTATATATCACTCTCTGACACACTCCATCACTGTCTGATACTGCCTGACACTCTCAGACTCTCCCTGACACTCTCAGACTCTCTGTGACTCTCTCTATCACTCTCTGACGCTCTCAGACACTCTCTCTCATTCTCTCTCGCTCTCTATCTCTCTCTGACACTCTCTATCACTTTCTGACACGGCCTGACACACACTGACACTCTCAGGCACTCTCTGAAAGTCTGTATCACTCTCTGAAACTCTCTGACACTAGCAGACACTCTCTGACACATTCTATCAATTACTGACACTCTCAGACACTCTCAGACATTTTCAGACACTCTCTGACACACCTTATCACTCTCCGACACTCTCTGAAACTCTCTGATACACTGCATCACTCTCAGACAGTCTCTGACACTTCTATCACTCTCTGACACACTCTGACACTCTCTAGCACTCTCTGACAATCTCTGACACTCTCTGGCGCTCTCTCGCACTCTCTGACACACTATATCACTCTCTGACACTCTCTATGTCTCTCTGACACTCTCAGACACTCTCTGACACTCTCTGACACTATCTGACACCTCAGACATCTCTACAACTCTCTATCACTCTCTGATACACTCTATCACTCTCTGACACCCTCTGATACACTCTGAAACTCTCAGACACTCTCTGAGACTCTCTATCACTCTCCGACACTCTCTGAAACTCTCTGATACACTCTGACACTCTCTGACACTCTCTGACACTCTGCATCACTCTCTGACATTCTCTGACACTCTCTATCACTCTCTGACACTCTCTGATACACTCTGACACTCTCAGTCAGTCTCTGACACTTCTATCACTCTCTGACACACTCTGAAACTCTCTAACACTCTCTGACAATCTCTGACACTCTCTGAAACTCTCAGACACTCTCAGACAGTCCCTGACACTCTCTGAGACTCACTGACACTCTCACACCCTCTCTGACACACTCTGACACTCTCAGGCACTCTCAGACACTCTCTATCACTCTCCATCACTCTCTGACACTCTCTCACACTCTCTCACACTCTCTGACACTCTCTGACACTCTCTGAATGTATATATCACTCTCTGACACACTCCATCACTGTCTGACACTGCCTGACACTCTCAGACTCTCCCTGACACTCTCAGACTCTCTGTGACTCTCTCTATCACTCTCTGACGCTCTCAGACACTCTCTCTCATTCTCTCTCGCTCTCTATCTCTCTCTGACACTCTCTATCACTTTCTGACACGGCCTGACACACACTGACACTCTCAGGCACTCTCTGAAAGTCTGTATCACTCTCTGAAACTCTCTGACACTAGCAGACAATCTCTGACACATTCTATCAATTACTGACACTCTCAGACACTCTCAGACATTTTCAGACACTCTCTGACACACCTTATCACTCTCCGACACTCTCTGAAACTCTCTGATACACTGCATCACTCTCAGACAGTCTCTGACACTTCTATCACTCTCTGACACACTCTGACACTCTCTATCACTCTCTGACAATCTCTGACACTCTCTGATACACTCTGAAACTCTCAGACACTCTCTGACACTCTCTATCACACTCTGACACTCTCTGAAACTCTCTGACACTCTCAGACACTCTCAGACACTCTCTGACACTCTGTATCACTCTCTGACACTCTCTGACACTCTCTATCACTCTCAGACACCCTCTCACAATCTCTGACACTCTCTGACACTCTCGGACACTCTCAGACAGTCTCAGACACTCTCTATCACTCACTGAAACTCTCTACCACGCTCTGACTCTCTCTATCTCTCTCTATCACTCTCTTGCACTCTCTGACACTCTCGGATACACTCTGACACTCCCTGACTCTCTCTGACTCTCACTTTCACTCTCTGACACTCTCTGACAATCTCAGACACACTCAGACACTCTCTGACACTCTCTATCACTCTCTGACACTCCCTGACACATTCAGACACTCTCAGACACTCACTACCACTCTCTACCACTCTCTGACACTCTCTGACACTCTCTGATACACTCTGACACACCCTGACACTCTCTGATACATTCTGTCACTCTCTGACAATGTCTGACAATCTCAGACACAATCAGAAACTCTCAGACACTCTCTGTCACTGTCTGACACTCTCTGACACTTTCAGACACTATCAGACACACTCAGACACTCTCTGGCACTCTCTGGCGCTCTCTGGCACTCCCTCTCACTCTCTGACACTCTCTGACAATCTCAGACACTCTCTGGCACTCTCTGGCGCTCTCTATCACTCTCTGGCACTCTCTATTACTCTCTGACACTCTCTGACACTCTCTGAATGTTTATATCACTCTCTGACACACTCTATCACTGTCTGACACTGCCTGACACTCTCAGACTCTCCCTGACACTCTCAGACACTCTCTGACACTCTCTATCACTCTCTGACACTCTCTGAAAATCTCTGATACACTCTGACACTCTCAGACACTCTCTGACACTCTGTATCACTCTCTGACACTCTCTGACACTCTCTATCACTCTCAGACACCCTCTCACATTCGCTGACACTCTCTGACACTCTCTGGCGCTCTCTCGCACTCTCTGACACTCCTTATCACTCTCTGACACTCTCTATGTCTCTCTGACACTCTCAGACACTCTCTGACACTATCTGACACCTCAGACATCTCTACAACTCTCTATCACTCTCTGATACTCTCTATCACTCTCTGACACCCTCTGATACACTCTGAAACTCTCAGACACTCTCTGAGACTCTCTATCACTCTCCGACACTCTCTGAAACTCTCTGATACACTCTGACACTCTCTGACACTCTCTGACACTCTGCATCACTCTCTGACATTCTCTGACACTCTCTATCACTCTCTGACACTCTCTGATACACTCTGACACTCTCAGTCAGTCTCTGACACACTCTGACACTCTCTGACACACTCTGACACTCTCTAACACTCTCTGACAATCTCTGACACTCTCTGAAACTCTCAGACACTCTCAGACAGTCCCTGACACTCTCTGAGACTCACTGACACTCTCACACTCTCTCTGACGCACTCTGACACTCTCAGGCACTCTCAGACACTCTCTATCACTCTCCATCACTCTCTCACACTCTCTCACACTCTCTCACACTCTCTGACACTCTCTGACACTCTCTGAATGTATATATCACTCTCTGACACACTCCATCACTGTCTGACACTGCCTGACACTCTCAGACTCTCCCTGACACTCTCAGACGCTCTGTGACTCTCTCCATCACTCTCTGACGCTCTCAGACACTCTCTCTCATTCTCTCTCGCTCTCTATCTCTCTCTGACACTCTCTATCACTTTCTGACACGGCCTGACACACACTGACACTCTCAGGCACTCTCTGAAAGTCTGTATCACTCTCTGAAACTCTCTGACACTAGCAGACACTCTCTGACACATTCTATCAATTACTGACACTCTCAGACACTCTCAGACATTTTCAGACACTCTCTGACACACCTTATCACTCTCCGACACTCTCTGAAACTCTCTGATACACTCTGACACTCTCAGACACTCTCTGACACACTGCATCACTCTCAGACAGTCTCTGACACTTCTATCACTCTCTGACACACTCTGACACTCTCTATCACTCTCTGACAATCTCTGACACTCTCTGATACACTCTGAAACTCTCAGACACTCTCTGACACTCTCTATCACACTCTGACACTCTCTGAAACTCTCTGATACACTCTGACACTCTCAGACACTCTCTGACACTCTGTATCACTCTCTGACACTCTCTGACACTCTCTAACACACTCTGACACTCACAGACACTCTCAGACACTCTCTGACACTCTCTGATACTCTCTATCACTCCCTGACACTCTCTGACACTCTCAGACACTCTCTGACACTCTCTGGCGCTCTCTCGCACTCTCTGACACTCTATATCACTCTCTGACACTCTCTATGTCTCTCTGACACTCTCTGACACTCTCTGACACTCTCTGACACTATCTGACACCTCAGACATCTCTACAACTCTCTATCACTCTCTGATACTCTCTATCACTCTCTGACACCCTCTGATACACTCTGAAACTCTCAGACACTCTCTGAGACTCTCTATCACTCTCCGACACTCTCTGAAACTCTCTGATACACTCTGACACTCTCTGACACTCTCTGACACTCTGCATCACTCTCTGACATTCTCTGACACTCTCTATCACTCTCTGACACTCTCTGATACACTCTGACACTCTCAGTCAGTCTCTGACACTTCTATCACTCTCTGACACACTCTGACACTCTCTAACACTCTCTGACAATCTCTGACACTCTCTGAAACTCACAGACACTCTCAGACAGTCCCTGACACTCTCTGAGACTCACTGACACTCTCACACCCTCTCTGACACACTCTGACACTCTCAGGCACTCTCAGACAATCTCTGACACTCTCTGATACACTCTGAAACTCTCAGACACTCTCTGACACTCTCTATCACTCTCTGAAACTCTCTGATACACTCTGACACTCTCAGACACTCTCTGACACTCTGTATCACTCTCTGACACTCTCTGACACTCTCTCACACTATCAGACACCCTCTCACACTCTCTGACACTCTCTGACACTCTCAGACAGTCTCAGACACTCTCTATCACTCACTGAAACTCTCTACCACGCTCTGACTCTCTCTATCTCTCTCTATCACTCTCTTGCACTCTCTGACACTCTCGGATACACTCTGACACTCCCTGACTCTCTCTGACTCTCACTTTCACTCTCTTACACTCTCTGACAATCTCAGACACACTCAGACACTCTCTGACACTCTCTATCACTCTCTGACACTCCCTGACACATTCAGACACTCTCAGACACTCACTACCACTCTCTACCACTCTCTGACACTCTCTGATACACTCTGACACACCCTGACACTCTCTGATACATTCTGTCACTCTCTGACAATGTCTGACAATCTCAGACACAATCAGAAACTCTCAGACACTCTCTGTCACTGTCTGACACTCTCTGACACTTTCAGACACTATCAGACACACTCAGACACTCTCTGGCACTCTCTGACACTCTCTGACACTCTCTGACACTATCTGACACCTCAGACATCTCTACAACTCTCTATCACTCTCTGATACTCTCTATCACTCTCTGACACCCTCTGATACACTCTGAAACTCTCAGACACTCTTTGAGACTCTCTATCACTCTCCGACACTCTCTGAAACTCTCTGATACACTCTGACACTCTCTGACACTCTCTGACACTCTGCATCACTCTCTGACATTCTCTGACACTCTCTATCACTCTCTGACACTCTCTGATACACTCTGACACTCTCAGTCAGTCTCTGACACTTCTATCACTCTCTGACACACTCTGACACTCTCTAACACTCTCTGACAATCTCTGACACTCTCTGAAACTCTCAGAAACTCTCAGACAGTCCCTGACACTCTCTGAGACTCACTGACACTCTCACACCCTCTCTGACACACTCTGACACCCTCAGGCACTCTCAGACACTCTCTATCACTCTCCATCACTCTCTGACACTCTCTCATACTCTCGATCACTCTCTGACACTCTCAGACAATCTCTGGGACTCTCTGACACTCTCTATCACTTTCTGACACTCCCTGACTCTGTCTGACTCTCTCTGATAATCTCAGACACTCTCAGACTCTCTCAGACTCTCTCAGACACTCGCTGACACACTCTGACACTCTCTTTCACTCTCTATCACTCTATGACACTCCCTACACTCCCTGACACTCTCGGATTCTATCTGATAATCTCTTTCACTCTCCATCACTCTCTGACACTCTCTGCCACTCTCTGACACCTCAGACATCTCTACCACTCTCTATCACTCTCTGATACTCTCCATCACTCTCTGACACTCTCTGACACTCTCTGATACACTCTGAAAATCTCAGACACTCTCTGACAGTCTCTATCACTCTCCGACACTCTCTCATACTCTCTATCACTCTCTGACACTCTCAGACAATCTCTGGGACTCTCTGACACTCTCTATCACTTTCTGACACTCTCTGACTCTGTCTGACTCTCTCTGATATTCTCAGACACTCTCAGACTCTCTCAGACACTCGCTGACACACTCTGACACTCTCTGACACTCTATTTCTCTCTCTATCACTCTATGACACTCCCTATCACTCCGTGACACTCTCGGATTCTATCTGACAATCTCTGTCACTCTCCATCACTCTCTGACACTCTCTGCCACTCTCTGACACCTCAGACATCTCTACCACTCTCTATCACTCTCTGATACTCTCTATCACTCTCTGACACTCTCTGATACACTCTGAAACTCTCAGACACTCTCTGACAGTCTCTATCACTCTCCGACACTCTCTGAAACTCTCTGATATACTCTGACAATCTCAGACACTGTCTGATACACTGCATCACTCTCTGACACTCTCTGACACTCTCTATCACTCTCTGACACTCTCTGACACTCTCTGACTCTGTCAGAATCTCTCTGACACTCTCTGGCACTCTCTATCACTCTCTGACACTCTCTGACACTCTCGATCACTCTCTATCTCTCTCTAACACTCTCTGGCACTCTCTGACACTCTCGGATACACTCTGACACTCCCTGACTCTCTCTGACACTCTCTTTCACTCTCTGACACTCTCTGACAATCTCAGGCACACTCAGACACTCTCTGACACTCTCTATCACTCTCTGACACTCTCTGACACATTCAGACACATTCAGACACTCTCAGACACTCACTACCACCCTCTACCACTCTCTGACACTCTCTGATACAATCTGACACACCCTGACACTCTCTGAAACATTCTGTCACTCTCTGACACTCTCTGACAATCTCAGACACAATCAGAAACTCTCAGACACTTTGTGTCACTCTCTGACACTCTCTGACACTCTCTGACAATCTCACACACAATCAGACACTCTCTGGCACTCTCTGGCGCTCTCTCTCACTCTCTGGCACTCTCTGACACTCTCTGGCACTCTCTCACACTCTCTGACACTCTCTCACACTCTCTGACACTCTCTGACACTCTCTGAATGTTTATATCACTCTCTGACACACTCTATCACTGTCTGACACTGCCTGACACTCTCAGACTCTCCCTGACACTCTCAGACTCTCTCTGACTCTCTCTATCATTCTCTGACACTCTCTGACGCTCTCTGAAACTCTCTGAAACTCTCTGAAACTCTCTGTCACTCTCTGACACTCTCAGACACTCTCAGACACTCTCTGAAACTCTCTGACACTCTATATCACTCTCTGACACTCTCTTCCTCTCTCTGACACTCTCTGACACACTCTGACACACTCTGACACTCTCTGACACTCTCTATAACTCTCTGACACTCTCTGACAGTCTCTGACACTCTCTGACACTCTCTGTCGCTCTCGGATACACTCTGACACTCGCTGACACTCTCAGACTCTCTCTGACACTCTCTGGCGCTCTCTATCACTCTCTGACACTCTTGATCACTCTCTATCACTCTATCACTCTCTGACACACTCTGACACTCTCTGACACACTCTGACACTCTCTGACACTCTCTGACACTCTCTGACACTCTCCATCACTCTGTGACACTCTCTATCACTCTCTGACACTCTCTATCGCTCTCTGACACTGTCTGACACTCCCTGACACTCTCTGTCGCACTCGGACACTCTCAGACACTTTCCATCACTCTCTGACACTCTCAGACCCTCTCTAAAACTCTGTTTCACACTCGATCACTCTCTGACACACTCTCTCACTCTCTGACACACTCTGACACTCTCTATCACTCTTTGACAATCTCTGACACTCTCTGATACACTCTGACACTCTCACACGCTATCACTCTCTGACACTCTCAATCACTCTCTGACACTCACTGACACTCTCTGACACGCTCAGACACTCTCAGACAGTCTCAGACACTCTCTATCACTCACTGAAACTCTCCACCACGCTTTGACTCTCTCTATCTCTCTCTTTCACTCTCTGGCACTCTCTGACACTCTCGGATACACTCTGACACTCCCTGACTCTCTCTGACACTCTCTTTCACTCTCTGACACTCTCTGACAATCTCAGACACATTCAGACACTCTCATACACTCACTACCACTCTCTACCACTCTCTGACACTCTCTGATACACTCTGACACACCCTGACACTCTCTGACACATTCTGTCACTCTCTGACACTCTCTGACAATCTCGGACACAATCAGAAACTCTCAGACACTCTCTGTCACTCTCTGACTCTCTCTGACAATCTCAGACACAATCAGACACTCTCTGGCACTCTCTGGCGCTCTCTATCACTCTCTGGCACTCTCTATCACTCTCTCACACTCTCTGACACTCTCTGACACTCTCTGAATGTATATATCACTCTCTGACACACTCCATCACTGTCTGACACTGCCTGACACTCTCAGACTCTCCCTGACATTCTCAGACTCTCTGTGACTCTCTCTATCACTCTCTGACACTGTCTGAAACTCTCTGAAACTCTCTGTCACTCTCTGACACTCTCAGACACTCGCTGACACACTCTGACACTCTCTGACACTCTCTTTCTCTCTCTATCACTCTATGACACTCCCTATCACTCCCTGACACTCTCGGATTCTATCAGACAATCTCTTTCACTCTCCATCACTCTCTGACACTCTCTGCCACTCTCTGACACCTCAGACATCTCTACCACTCTCTATCATTCTCTGATACTCTCTATCACTCTCTGACACTCTCTGATACACTCTGAAACTCTCAGACACTCTCTGACAGTCTCTATCACTCTCCGACACTCTCTGAAACTCTCTGATATACTCTGACAATCTCAGACACTCTCTGACACACTGCATCACTCTCTGACACTCTCTGACACTCTCTATCACTCTCTGACACTCTCTGACACTCTCTGATACCTCAGAATCTCTCTGACACTCTCTGGCACTCTCTATCACTCTCTGACACTCTCTGACACTCTCGATCACTCTCTATCTCTCTCTATCACTCTCTGGCACTCTCTGACACTCTCGGATACACTCTGACACTCCCTGACTCTCTCTGACACTCTCTTTCACTTTCTGACACGGCCTGACACACACTGACACTCTCAGGCACTCTCTGAATGTCTGTATCACTCTCTGAAACTCTCTGACACTAGCAGACACTCTCTGACACATTCTATCAATTACTGACACTCTCAGGCACTCTCAGACATTTTCAGACACTCTCTGACACACCTTATCACTCTCCGACACTCTCTGAAACTCTCTGATACACTCTGACACTCTCAGACACTCTCTGACACACTGCATCACTCTAGGACAGTCTCTGACACTTCTATCACTCTCTGACACACTCTGACACTCTCTATCACTCTCTGGCAATCTCTGACACTCTCTGATACACTCTGAAACTCTCAGACACTCTCTGACACTCTCTGACACTTTCTGGCATTCTATATCATTCTCTGACACTCTCAGTCAGTCCCAGACACTCTCTATCACTCACTGAAACTCTCTACCACGCTTTGACTCTCTCTATCTCTCTCTTTCACTCTCTTGCACTCTCTGACACTCTCGGATACACTCTGACACACCCTGACACTCTCTGACACATTCTGTCACTCTCTGACACTCTCTGACAATCTCGGACACAATCAGAAACTCTCAGACACTCTCTGTCACTCTCTGACACTCTCTGACACTTTCAGACAGTATCAGACACACTCAGACACTCTCTGGCACTCCCTATCACTCTCTGACACTCTCTGACAATTTCAGACACAATCAGACACTCTCTGGCACTCTCTGGCGCTCTGTATCACTCTCTGGCACTCTCTATCACTCTCTCACACTCTCTGACACTCTCTGAATGTATATATCACTCTATCACTGTCTGACACTGCCTGACACTCTCAGACTCTCCCTGACACTCTCAGACTCTCTGTGACTCTCACTATCACTCTCTGACACTCTCTGAAACTCTCTGTCACTCTCTGACACATTCAGACGCTCTCAGACACTCTCTCTCATTCTCTCTCGCACTCTATCTCTCTCTGACACTCTCTATCACTTTCTGACACGGCCTGACACACACTGAAACTCTCAGGCACTCTCTGAATGTCTGTATCACTCTCTGAAACTCTCTGACACTAGCAGACACTCTCTGACACATTCTATCAATTACTGACACTCTCAGACACTCTCAGATATTTTCAGACACTCTCTGACACACCTTATCACTCTCCGACACTCTCTGAAACTCTCTGATACACTCTGACACTCTCAGACACTCTCTGACACACTGCATGACTCTCAAACAGTCTCTGACACTTCTATCACTCTCTGACACACACTGACACTCTCCATCACTCTCTGACACTCTCTGACACTCTCTGTCGCTCTCGGATACACTCTGACACTCGCTGACACTCTCAGACTCTCTCTGACACTCTCTGGCACTCTCTATCACTCTCTGACACTCTCTGACACTCTTGACCACTCTCTATCACTCTCTATCACTCTCTATCACTCTCCATCACTCTATGACACTCTCTATCACTCTCTGACACTCTCCATCACTCTCTGACACTCTCAGACCCTCTCTGAAACACTCTTTCACACTCTATCACTCTCTGACACACTCTCTCACTCTCTGACACACTCTGACACTCTCTATCACTCTTTGACAATCTCTGACACTCTCTGATACACTCTGACACTCTCACACGATATCACTCTCTGACACTCTTATTCACTCTCTGACACTCACTGACACTCTCTGACACTCTCAGACACTCTCAGACAGTCTCAGACACTCTCTATCACTCACTGAAACTCTCTACCACGCTTTGACTCTCTCTATCTCTCTCTATCACTCTCTGGCACTCTCTGACACTCTCGTATACACTCTGAAACTCCCTGACTCTCTCTGACACTCTCTTTCACTCTCTGACACTCTCTGACAAACTCAGACACATTCAGACACTCTCATACACTCACTACCACTCTCTACCACTCTCTGACACTCTCTGATACACTCTGACACACCCTGACCCTCTCTGACACATTCTGACACTCTCTGACACTCTCTGACAATCTCGGACACAATCAGAAACTCTCAGACACTCTCTGTCACTCTCTGACACTCTCTGACACTTTCAGACACTATCAGACACACTCAGACACTCTCTGGCGCTCTCTATCACTCTCTAACACTCTCTGACACTCTCTGACACTCTCTGAATTTTTATAACACTCTCTATCACTCTCTGACACTCTCTGAAACTCTCTGTCACTCTCTGACACTCTCTGACACTCTCTGACACTCTCTGACGCTCTCAGACACTCTCTCTCATTCTCTCTCGCTCTCTGTCACTCTCTGACACTCTCTATCACTTTCTGACACGGCCTGACACACACTGACACTCTCAGGCACTCTCTGAAAGTCTGTATCACTCTCTGAAACTCTCTGACACTAGCAGACACTCTCTGACACATTCTATCAATTACTGACACTCTCAGACACTCTCAGACATTTTCAGACACTCTCTGACACACCTTATCACTCTCCGACACTCTCTGAAACTCTCTGATACACTCTGACACTCTCAGACACTCTCTGACACACTGCATCACTCTCATACAGTCTCTGACACTTCTATCACTCTCTGACACACACTGACACTCTCTATCACTCTCTGACAATCTCTGACACTCTCTGATACACTCTGAAACTCTCAGACACTCTCTGACACTCTCTATCACACTCTGACACTCTCTGAAACTCTCTGATACACTCTGACACTCTCAAAAAACTCTCTGACACTCTGTATCGCTCTCTGACACTCTCTGACACTCTCTGACACTCTCTATCACTCTCAGACACCCGCACACACTCTCTGACACTCTCTGGCGTTCTATATCACTCTCTGACATTCTCTAACACACTCTGACACTCTCTGATACTCTCTATCACTCTCTGATACTCTCTGACACTCTCAGACACTCTCTCGCACTCTCTGACACTCCATGTCACTCTCTGACACTCTCTGCTACACTCTGACAGTCTCAGACCCTCTCTTACACACTGCATCACTCTCAGACAGTCTCTGACACTTCTATCACTCTCTGACACACTCTGACACTCTCTATCACTCTCTGACAATCTCTGACACTCTCTGACACATTCTATCAATTACTGGCACTCTCTCGCACTCTCTGACACTCTATGTCACTCTCTGACACTCTCTATCTCTCTCTGAAACTCTCTATCACTCTCTGACACACTCTGACACTCTCTGGCACTCTCGGTCACTCTCTGACACTCTCTGACACTCCCTGATACTCTCTGTCGCTCTCGGATACATTCTGACACTCGCTGACACTCTCAGACTCTCTCTGACATTCTCTTTCACACGCTATCACTCTCTGACTCACACGATCACACACTGACACTCGCTGACAATCCCTTACACCCTGTGACACTCTCTGGCATTCTCTGGCACTCTCCGGCACTCTATATCACTCTCTGACACTCTCTGACAACTCTCGATCACTCTCCATCACTCTCTATCACTCTCTGACACACTCTGACACTCTCTGACACTCTCTGACACTCTCAGACACTCTCCATCACTCTATGACACTCTCTATCTCTTTCTGACACTCTCTATCACTTTCTGACACTCTCTGACACTCCCTGACACTATCTGTCGCTCTCGGATACTCTCAGACACTTTCCATCACTCTCTATCACACTCAGACTCTCTCTGAAACTCTCTTTCACTCTCTGACAATCTCTGACACTCTCTGATACACTCTGACACTCTCACACACTATCACTCACTGACACTCTCTGACACTCTCAGACACTCTCTTTCGCTCTCTACCACTCTATGACACTCCCTATGACTCCCTCACACTCTCAGATTCTGTCTGACAATCTCTTTCACTCTCCATCACTCTCCATCACTCTCTGACACTCTCTGACACCTCAGACATCTCAACCACTCTCTATCACTCTCTGATACTCTCTATCACTCTCTGACACTCTCTGATACACTCTGAAACTCTCACATACTCTCTGACACTCTCTATCACTCTCCAACACTCTCTGAAACTCTCTGATACACTCTGACACTCTCCATCACTCTCTGACACTCTCTGACACCTCAGACATCTCAACCACTCTCTATCACTCTCTGATACTCTCTATCACTCTCTGACACTCTCTGATACACTCTGAAACTCTCACATACTCTCTGACACTCTCTATCACTCTCCAACACTCTCTAAAACTCTCTGACACTCTCTGACACTCTCTGATACACTCTGACACTCTCAGACAGTCTCTGACACTTCTATCACTCTCTGACACACTCTGACACTCTCTATCACCCTCTGACAATCTCTGACAATCTCTGACTCTCTCTGACACTCTCAGACACTCTCAGACACTCCCTGACACTCCCTGAGACTCTCTGAGACTCTCTGAGACTCTCTGAGACTCTCAGACACTCTCAGACACTCTCAGACACTCTCAGACACTCTCAGACACTCCCTGACACTCTCTGACACTCTCACAGCCTCTCTGACACACTCTGACACTCTCAGGCACTCTCAGACACCCTCTATCACTCTCCATCACTCTCCGACAGTCTCTCATACTCTCTATCACTCTCTGAAACTCTCTGACACATTCAGACACTCTCAGACACTCACTACCACTCTCTACCACTCTCTGACACTCTCTGATACACTCTGACAAACCCTGACACTCTCTGACACATTCTGTCACTCTCTGACATTCTCTGACAATCTCAGACACAATCAGAAACTCTCAGACACTCTCTGTCACTCTCTGACACTCTCTGACAATTTCAGACACTCTCAGACACACTCAGACACTCTCTGGCACTCTCTGACACTCCCTATCACTCTCTGACACTCTCTGACAATCTCAGACACAATCAGACACTCTCTGGCACACTCCAGCACTCTCTCACACTCTCTGACACTCTCTGACACTCTCTGAATGTTTATATCACTCTCTGACACACTCTATCACTGTCTGACACTCTCAGACACTCTCTGACACTCTCTGAATGTTTATATCACTCTCTGACACACTCTATCACTGTCTGACACTCTCAGACTCTCTCTGACTCTCTCTATCACTCTCTGACACTCTCTGAAACTCTCTGTCACTCTCTGACACTCTCTGAAACTCTCAGACACTCTCAGACACTCTCTGACACTCTCTGACGCTCTCAGACACTCTCTCTCATTCTCTCTCGCTCTCTATCACTCTCTGACATTCTCTATCACTTTATGACACGGCCTGACACACACTGACACTCTCAGGCACTCTCTGAATGTCTGTATCACTCTCTGAAACTCTCTGACATCAGCAGACACTCTCTGACACATTCTGTCAATTACTGACACTCTCAGACACTCTCAGACATTTTCAGACACTCTCTGACACACTGCATCACTCTCTGACACTCTCTGACACTCTCTATCACTCTCTGACAATCTCTGACACTCTCTGATGCACTCTGACACTCTCAGAGACTCTCTATCACGCTCTGACACTCTCTATCACTATCTGACACTCACTGACACAATCTGACACTCTCAGACACTCTCAGACAGTCTCAGACACTCTCTATCACTCTCTGAAACTCTCTACCACGCTTTGACTCTCTCTATCTATCTCGATCACTCTCTGGCACTCTCTGACACTCTCAGATACACTCTGACACTCCCTGGCACTCTCTGACACTCTCTTTCACTCTCTGACACTCTCTGACAATCTCAGACACACTCAGACACTCATTGACAGTCTCTATCACTCTCTGACATTCTCTGACACATTCAGACACTCTCAGACAATCTCTACCACTCTCTGACAATCTCAGACACACTCAGACACTCATTGACAGTCTCTATCACTCTCTGACACTCTCTGACACTTTCAGACACTCTCAGACACACTCAGACAATCTCTGGCACTCTCTGGCACTCTCTGACACACTCTATCACTGTCTGACACTCCCTGACACTCTCAGACTCTCTCTGACTCTCTCTATCACTCTCTGACTCTCTCTGACACTCTAGGAAACTCTCAGACACTCTCTGACACTCTCTGACACTCTCTGACACTCTCTGACACTCTCGATCACTCTCTATAACTCACTATCACTCTCTGACACTCTCTATCACTTTCTGATACTGCCTGACACACACTGACACTCTCAGGCACTCTCTCAAAGTCTCTATCACTCTCTGAAACTCTCTGACATTCGCAGACACTCTCTGACAGTATCTATCAATTTCTGACACTCTCAGACATTTTCAGACACTCTCTGGCACTCTTTGTCACTCTCTGATACTCTCCAACACTCTCTTATACACTCTGTCACTCTCTATCACTCTCAGAAAGTCTCTATCACTCTCAGTCTCTCTCAGACACTCCCTGACACTCTCAGACACTCTCAGACACTCTCTATCAGCCTCTGACGCACTCTATCACTCTCTGAAACTCACTGAAACTCACTGAAACTCTCTGACACTCTCTGTCACTCTCTGTCCCTCTCTGACACTCTCTACCACTCTATTCCACTCTCTACAACTCTCTGTCACTTTCAGACACTCTCTGCCACGCTCAGAACCTGTCAGACACCCTTGACACTTTCTATCACTGTATGACACTCTCAGACACTCTGTCACTTTCTCTCACTCTCTGACACTGTTTGACACTCTCTTACATTCTCTGACACTCTCAGACACCCTCTGACACTCTCAGACACCCTCTGACACTTTCTATCACTCTCTGACACTCTCAGAAACTCTCAGACAGTCTCAGACAATTTATATCACTCTCTGACACTGCCTGACACTCTCTGACACTCTCAGACACTCTCTTTCACTCTCTATCCCTCTATGACACTCTCTGACACTCTCAGACACTCTGTGACACTCTCTGACACTCTCAGACACAGTTTGACACTCTCTGACACTCTGAGACACTCTCTGACACAGTCTGACACTCTCAGACACTCTCTGAAACTCTCTATCACTCTCTGACACTCTCTATCACTCTCTATAACTCGCTGACACTCTCTGACACTCTCGGGCACTCTCTGACACTTTCTAACACTCTCTGAAACTCTCGGAAACTTTTTATCACTCTCCGACACACTCTGACACTCTCTGACACTTTCTATCACTCGCTGACACTCTCAGACACTCTCAGACACATTCTATCTCTCTTTGACACTCTCTGACACTCTCAGAGACTCTCAGGCAGTCTCAGACACTCTCCATCACTCTCTGCCACTGTTTGACACTCTCTGACACTCTCAGGCACTCTTAGACACTCCCTGACACGCTCAGACATTTTATATCACTCTCTGACAAGGTCTGACATTCTCTGACACTCTCTGACACTCTCACACACTGTCTGACACACTCTGACACTCTCAGGCACTCTCAGACACTCTCTGTCACTCTCCATCACTCTCCGACATTCTCTCATACTCTCTAAAACTCTCTGAAACACACAGGCACTCTCTGGGACTCTCTGACACTCTCTATCACTTTCTGACACTCTCTGACTCTGTCTGACTCTCTTTGACATTCTCAGACACTCTCAGACACTCTCAGACACTCTCTGACACACTCTGAGGCTCTCGGATAAACTCTGACACTCGCTGACACGCTCAGACTCTCTCTGACACTCTCTGGCACTCTCTATCACTCTCTGACACTCTCTGACACTCTCTGACACTCTCTATCACTCTCTATCACTCTCTATCACTCACTGACACACTCTGACACTCTCTGACACTCTCAGACACTCTCCAACACTCTATGACACTCTATGTCACTCTCTGACACTCTCTAATACTCTCTGACACTCTCTGACACTCTCTGACACTCTCTGACACTCTCTGTCGCTCTCGGACACTCTCAGACACATTCCATCACTCTCTGACACTCTCAGACCCTCTCTGAAACACTCTTTCACACTCTATCACTCTCTGACACACTCTCTCACTCTCTGACAATCTCTGACACTCTCTGATACACTCTGACACTCTCACACGCTATCACTCTCTGACACTCTTATTCACTCTCTGACACTCACTGTCACTCTCTGACACTCTCAGACACTCTCAGACAGTCTCAGACACTCTCTGAGACTCTCTGACACTCTCACACCCTCTCTGACACACTCTGACACTCTCAGGCACTCTCAAACACTCTCTTTCACTCTCCAATACACTATGACACTCTCTGTCACTCTCTGACACTCTCTATCACTCTCTGACACACTCTGAAACTCTCTGACACTATCTGACACACTCTGACACTCTCAGAGGCTCTCTATCACTCTCTATCACTCTCTGACACTCTCTATCACTCTCTGACACTCTCTATCACTCTCTGACACTATCTGACAATCTCAGACGCTCTCTATCACTCTCAGACACTCTCTATCACTCTCAGACACTCTCTATCACTCTCTGACACTCACTTACACTCTCAGACACTCTCTTTCACTCTCTGTCACTCTCAGACACTCTCAGACACTCTCTATCACTCTCTGAAACTCTCTATCACTCTCTGACTCTCTCACACACTCTCTGACACACTCTGACACTCTCAGGCACTCTCAGACACTCTCTGTCACTCTCCATCACTCTCCGACACTCTCTCATACTCTCTAACACTCTCTGAAACACACAGGCACTCTCTGGGACTCTCTGACACTCTCTATCACTTTCTGACACTCTCTGACTCTGTCTGACACTCTTTGACATTCTCAGACACTCTCAGACACTCTTTGACATTCTCAGACACTCTCAGACATTCTTAGACACTCTCTGACACACTCTGACACTCTCTATAACTCTCTGACACTCTCTGACACTCTCTGACGCTCTCGGATACACTCTGACACTCGCTGACACTCTCAGACTCTCTCTGACACTCTCTGGCACTCTCTATCACTCTCTGACAGTCTCTGACACTCTTGATCACTCTCTATCACTCTCTGACACACTCTGACACTCTCTGACACTCTCCAACACTCTATGACACTCTATGTCACTCTCTGACACTCTCTATCACTCTCTGACACTCTCTGACACTCTCTGATACACTCTCACACTCTCACACGCTATCACTCTCTGACACTCTTATTCACTCTCTGACACTCACTGTCACTCTCTGACACTCTCAGACACTCTCAGACAGTCTCAGACACTCTCTGAGACTCTCTGACACTCTCACACCCTCTCTGACACACTCTGACACTCTCAGGCACTCTCAAACACTCTCTTTCACTCTCCAATACACTATGACACTCTCTGTCACTCTCTGACACTCTCTATCACTCTCTGACACACTCTGAAACTCTCTGACACTATCTGACATACTCTGACACTCTCAGAGGCTCTCTATCACTCTCTATCACTCTCTGACACTCTCTATCACTCTCTGACACTCTCTATCACTCTCTGACACTCTCTGACAATCTCAGACGCTCTCTATCACTCTCAGACACTCTCTATCACTCTCAGACACTCTCTATCACTCTCTGACACTCACTGACACTCTCAGACACTCTCTTTCACTCTCTGTCACTCTCTGTCACTCTCAGACACTCTCAGACACTCTCTATCACTCTCTGAAACTCTCTATCACTCTCTGACTCTCTCACACACTCTCTGACACACTCTGACACTCTCAGGCACTCTCAGACACTCTCTGTCACTCTCCATCACTCTCCGACACTCTCTCATACTCTCTAACACTCTCTGAAACACACATGCACTCTCTGGGACTCTCTGACACTCTCTATCACTTTCTGACACTCTCTGACTCTGTCTGACACTCTTTGACATTCTCAGACACTCTCAGACACTCTTTGACATTCTCAGACACTCTCAGACACTCTTAGACACTCTCTGACACACTCTGACACTCTCTATAACTCTCTGACACTCTCTGACACTCTCTGACGCTCTCGGATACACTCTGACACTCGCTGACACTCTCAGACTCTCTCTGACACTCTCTGGCACTCTCTATCACTCTCTGACAGTCTCTGACACTCTTGATCACTCTCTATCACTCTCTGACACACTCTGACACTCTCTGACACTCTCCAACACTCTATGACACTCTATGTCACTCTCTGACACTCTCTATCACTCTCTGACACTCTCTGACACTCCCTGACTCTCTCTGTCGCTCTCGGACATTCTCAGACACATTCCATCACTCTCTGACACTCTCAGACCCTCTCTGAAACACTCTTTCACACTCTATCACTCTCTGACACACTCTCTCACTCTCTGACAATCTCTGACAATCTCTGACACTCTCTGATACACTCTGACACTCTCACACGCTATCACTCTCTGACACTCTTATTCACTCTCTGACACTCACTGTCACTCTCTGACACTCTCAGACACTCTCAGACAGTCTCAGACACTCTCTGAGACTCTCTGACACTCTCACACCCTCTCTGACACACTCTGACACTCTCAGGCACTCTCAAACACTCTCTTTCACTCTCCAACACTCTATGACACTCTCTGTCACTCTCTGACACTCTCTATCACTCTCTGACACACTCTGAAACTCTCTGACACTATCTGACACACTCTGACACTCTCAGAGGCTCTCTATCACTCTCTATCACTCTCTGACACTCTCTATCACTCTCTGACACTCTCTATCACTCTCTGACACTCTCTGACACTCTCAGAGGCTCTCTATCACTCTCTATCACTCACTGACACTCTCAGACACTCTCTATCACTCTCTGACACTCACTGACACTCTCAGACACTCTCTTTCACTCTCTGTCACTCTCAGACACTCTCAGACACTCTCTATCACTCTCTGAAACTCTCTATCACTCTCTGAAACTCTCTATCACTCTCTGACGCTCTCTATCGCTCTCTGACACTCTCTGACATAATCAATCACTTTCTATCACTCTCTGACACACTCTGACACTCTCGATCACTCTATGACCCTCTAAGACAGTCTCTATCACTCTCTATCACTCTCTGACACACTCTGACACTCTCTGACACTCTGTGAAGCTCTCTATCACTATCTATCACTCTCTATCACTCTCTGACACTATCTGACACTCTCAGAAACTTTCTCTCACTCTCTGAGACTCTCTGAGACTCTCAGACACTCTCTATCACTCTCTGACACTCTCTATCACTCTCTGACACTCACTGACACTCTCAGACACTCTCTTTCACTCTCTGTCACTCTCAGACACTCTCAGACACTCTCTATCACTCTCTGAAACTCTCTTTCTCTCTCTGAAACTCTCTATCACTCTCTGACGCTCTCTATCGCTCTCTGACACTCTCTGACATAATCAATCACTTTCTATCACTCTCTGACACACTCTGACACTCTCGATCACTCTATGACCCTCTAAGACAGTCTCTATCACTCTCTGACACACTCTGACACTCTCTGACACTCTGTGAAGCTCTCTATCACTATCTATCACTCTCTATCACTCTCTGACACTATCTGACACTTTCAGAAACTTTCTCTCACTCTCTGAGACTCTCAGACACTCTCTATCACTCTCTGACACTCTCTATCACTCTCTGACACTCTCTGACACTCTCTGACACTCTTCAGATACTCGCTATCACTCTCTGACTCTCTATCACTCTCAGACACTCTCTAGCACTCTCTGTCACTCTCTATCACTCGCTGACACTATCTGACACTCTCAGAAACTCTCTCTCACTCTCTGAGACTCTCAGACACTCTCTATCACTCTCTGACACTCTCTGTCACTCTCTGACACTCTCTGTCACTCTCAGACACTCGCTATCACTCTCTGATACTATCTATCACTCTCTGACACACACTGACACTCTCAGACACTCTCTGTCACTCTCAGACCCTCTCAGACACTCTCTATCACTCTCTATCACACTCAAACCCTCTTTGACGCTCTCAGACACTCTCTGACGCACTCAGACACTCCCTGACACTTTCTGATGCTCTCAGACACTCTCTGACACTGTCTGACGCTCTCAGACACTCTCAGACACTCTCTGTCACTCTCAGACACTCTCTGTCACTCTCTGACTCTCTCTGACGCTCTCAGACACACTCAATCACTCTCTATCACTCTCTGACACTCTCGATCACTCAATGACACTCTCTGAAAATCTCTATCACTCTCTATCACTCTCTATCACTCTCTATCACTCTCTATCGCTCTCTGACACTCTCTGACACTCTCTGACACTCTCAGACACTCTCTATCACTCTTTATCACTCTCTGACACTCTCTGATACTCTCTGTCGCTCTCGGACACTCTCTTTCACACTCTATCACTCTCTGACACTCTTTGATACTCTCTATCACTCTCTATCAGTCTCTGACGCTCTCTGACACTCTCTATCACTCTCTATCACTCTCTGACACTCTGTGAAGCTCTCTGTCACTCTCTATCAGTCTCTGACGCTCTCTGACACTCTCTATCACTCTCTATCACTCTCTGACACTCTCTATCGCTCTCTATCACTCTCTGACACTCTCTGACACTCTCTGTCACTCTCTATCAATCTCTGACGCTCCCTGACACTCTCTATCACTCAATGACACTCTGGAACACACTCGATCACTCTCCATCACACTCTGACACTCTCTGACACTCTAAGACACTCTCTTTCACACTCCGTATAACTCTCTGACACTCTCTGACACTCTCTATCTCTCTCTGAAACTCTCTATCACTCTCTATCACACTCTGACACTCTCTGACACTCTCTATCACTCTCTATCACTCTCCGACACTCTCTGACACTCTCTCTTACTCAATGACACTCTGTGACACTCTCTATCATTCTCTATCACTCGATGACACTCTCTGACGCTCTCTATCACTCTCTATCACTCTCTGACACTCTCTGACACACTCTGACACTCTCTATCACTCTCTATCAGTCTCTGACACTCTGTGACACTCTCTGACACTCTCCATCACTCTATGACACTCTCTGACACTCTCTATCACTCTCTATCACTCCCTGACACTCTCTGACATCCTCTGACACACTCTGACGCACTCTGACTCTCTCAGAGGATCTCTATCACTCTCTATCACTCACTGACACTCTCAGACACTCTCTATCACTCTCTGACTCTCACTGACACTCTCAGACACTCTCTTTCACTCTCTGTCACTCTCAGACACTCTAAGACACTCTCTATCACTCTCTGAAACTCTCTATCACTCTCTAACACTCTCTATCACTCCCTGACGCTCTCTGGCACTCTCCATCACTCAATGACACTCTCTGACACTCTCTATCACTCTCCATCACTCTCCATCACTCTCTGACACTCTCTGACACTCTCTGACACACTCTGACACTCTCAGACACTCTCTTTCACCATCCGTATCACTCTCTGAAACTCTGTGACACTCTCTATCACTCTCTGACACTCTCTATCACTCTCTATCACTCTCTGACACTCTCTGACACTCTCTATCACTCTCTATCAATCTCTGACACTGTCTGACACTCTCTATCACTCTCTATCACTCTCTATCACTCTCTGACACTATCTGACAATCTCTCTTACCCAATGACACTCTGTGACACTCTCTATCCCTCTCTATCAATCTATGACACACTCTGACGCTCTCGATCACTCTCTATCACTCTCTGACACACTCTGAAACACTCTGACACTCTCTATCACTCTCCATCACTCTCTGACACTCTCTGACACACTCTGACACTCTCTATCACTCTCTGACACTCTCTTACACTCTCTGACACTCTCCATCACTCTATGACACTCTCTGACACTCTCTATCCCTCTGTATCACTCTCTGACACTCTCTGACACCCTCTAACACACTCTGACACACTCTGACACTCTCTATCACTCTCTATCACTCTCTGACACTCTCTTACACTCTCTGACACTCTCCATCACTCTATGACGCTCTCTGACACTCTCTATCCCTCTGTATCACTCTCTGACACTCTCTGACACCCTCTAACACACTCTGACACACTCTGACACTCTCAGAGGCTCTCTATCACTCTCTATCACTCTCTGACACTCTCAGACGCTCTCTATCACTCTCTGACACTCACTGACACTCTCAGACACTCTCTATCACTCTCTGACACTCTCTATCACTCTCTGACATTCTCTGACACTCTCTATCACTCTCTGACACACTCTGACACTCTCTGACAATCTCAGATACTCTCTGTCACTCTCTATCACTCTCTGACACTCTCTGACACACTCTGACACTCTCTATCACTCTCTGACACTCTCTTACACTCTCTGACACTCTCCATCACTCTATGACACTCTCTGACACTCTATATCCCTCTGTATCACTCTCTGACACTCTCTGACACCCTCTGACACTCTCTGACACACTCTGACACTCTCTATCACTCTCTATCACTCTCTGACACTCTCTTACACTCTCTGACACTCTCCATCACTCTATGACGCTCTCTGACACTCTCTATCCCTCTGTATCACTCTCTGACACTCTCTGACACCCTCTAACACACTCTGACACACTCTGACACTCTCAGAGGCTCTCTATCACTCTCTATCACTCTCTGACACTCTCAGACGCTCTCTATCACTCTCTGACACTCACTGACACTCTCAGACACTCTCTATCACTCTCTGACACTCTCTATCACTCTCTGACATTCTCTGACACTCTCTATCACTCTCTGACACACTCTGACACTCTCTGACAATCTCAGATACTCTCTGTCACTCTCTATCACTCTCTGACACTCTCTATCACTCTCTATCACTCTCTTACACTCTCTATCACTCTCTGACACTCTCTATCACTCTCTGACACTCACTGACACTCTCAGACACTCTCTGTCACTCTCTAACTCTCTCTGACACTCTCTATCACTCTCTGACACTCTCTGACACTCTCAGAGGCTCTCTATCACTCTCTATCACTCACTGACACTCTCAGACACTCACAATCACTCTCTGACACTCACTGACACTCTCAGACTCTCTCTTTCACACGCTGTCACTCTCAGGCTCTCTCAGACGCTCTCTATCACTCTCTGACAATCTCTGACACACTCAATCACTCTCTATCACTCTCTGACACACTCTGACACACTCTGTCACTCTATGACACACTCTGACACTCTCTATCACTCTCTATCACTCTCTGACACACTCTGACACTCTCTGACACTCTCAGACATTCTATGTCACTCTCTATCACTCTCTGACACTCTCTATCACTCTCTGACACTCTATCACTGTCTTACAATCTCTAACACTCAATGACACACTCTGAAACTCTCTATCACTCTCTATCACTCTCTGACACTCACTGACACTCTCAGACACTCGCTGTCACTCTCAGACACTCTCTGTCACTCTCAGACACTCTCAGACACTCTGTTTCGCTCTCTGACACTCTCTGACACACTCTGACACTTTCTGACACTCTCAGACACTCTCTATCACTCTCTGACCATCTGTGACACTCTCAGAATCTCTCTCTCACTCTCTGAAACTCTCAGACACTCTCTATCACTCTCTGACACTCTCTATCACTCTCTGACATTCTCAGACACTCTCTATCACTCTCTGACACTCTCTGACACTCTCTGACACTCTCTGACACTCTCTGTCACTCTCTGACACTCTCTATCACTCTCTGACACTCTCGATCACTCTCTGACATTCTCAGACACTCTCTATCACTCTCTGACACTCTCTATCACTCTCTGACACTATCTGACACTCTCTATCACTCTCTGACACTCACTGACACTCTCAGGCGCTCTCTGTCACTCTCAGACGATCTCTATCACTCTCTGACACTCTCTGACACTGTCTATCACTCAATGACACTCTCTATCACTCTCTATCACTCTCTATCACTCTCTGACACTCTCTATCACTCTCTATCACTCTCTGACACTCTCTATCGCTCTCTGACATTCTCTGACACACTCAATCTCTCTCTATCACTCTCTGACACTCTCTATCACTCTATGATACTCTCTGACACTCTCTCTCACTCTCTATCACTCTCTATCACTCTCTATCACTCTCTGACACACTCTGACACTCTCTGACACTCTCTGACACTCTCAGACACTCTCTGTCACTCTCTATCACTCTCTGACACTCTCTATCACTCTCTGACACTCTCTATCACTCTCTGATACACTCTGACACTCTTTATCACTCTATGACACTCTCTGACACTCTCTTTCACTCTCGATCACTCTCTGACACACTCTGACACTCTCTGACACTCTCAGACATTCTATGTCACTCTCTATCACTCTCTGACACTCTCTATCACTCTCTGACACTCTCTATCACTCTCTGACACTCTATCACTCTCTATCAATCTCTTACAATCTCTAACACTCTCTGACACTCTCTGACACACTCGATCACACTCTGACACTTTCTGACACTCTCTATCACTCAATGACACACTCTGAAACTCTCTTTCACTCTCTATAACTCTCTATCACTCTCTATCACTCTCTATCACTCTCTATCACTCTCTGACACTCACTGACACTCTCAGACACTCGCTGTCACTCTCAGACACTCTCAGACACTCTCAGACACTCTCAGACACTCTCTGTCACTCTCAGACACTCTCAGACACTCTGTTTCGCTCTCTGACACTCTCTGACACACTCTGACACTTTCTGACACTCTCAGACACTCTCTACCACTCTCTATCACTCTCTGACACTCTCTGACACTCTCAGAATCTCTCTCTCACTCTCTGAAACTCTGAGACACTCTCTATCACTCTCTGACACTCTCTATCACTCTCTGACATTCTCAGACACTCTCTATCACTCTCTGACACTGTCTATCACTCTCTGACACTCTCCATCACTCAATGACACTCTCTGAAAATCTCTATCACTCTCTATCACTCTCTGACACTCTCTGACACTCTCAGACACACTGTGACACTCTCAGACACTCTCTGACACTCTCAGACACTCTCTATCACTCTCAGACACTCTCTGACACTCTCTGACACTCTCTACCACTCAATGACACTCTGTAACACTCTCTATCACTCTCAGACACTCTCAGACACTCTCTATCTCCCTCTGACACTCTCTGACACTCTCAGAGGCTCTCTATCACTCTCGATCACTCACTGACACACTCAAAAACTCTCGATCACTCACTGACACACTCAAAAACTCTCTATCACTCTCTGACACTCACTGACACTCTCAGACACTCTCTTTCGCTCTTTGTCAGTCCTAGACTCTCTCAGACACTCTCTATCACTCTCTGACAATCTATATCACTCTCTGACACTCTCTATCGCTCTCTGGCACTCTCAGACACTCTCGATCACTCTCGATCACTCTCTATCACTCTCTGACACTCTCTGACACTCTCTATCACTCAATGACACTCTGTGACACTCTCTCTCACTCTCTATCACTATCTGACACTCTCTCACACACTCAGACCCTCTGTGACACACTCTGACACTCTCTATCACTCTATGACACTCTCTGACGCTCTCAGACACTCTCTGTCACTCTCCGTAACTCTCTAACTCTCTCTGACACTCTCTATCACTCACTGACACTCTCTTACAATCGCTGTCACTCTCTATCACTCTCTGACACTCTCTGACACTATCTATCACTCAATGACACTCTGTGACACTCTCGATCACTATCTGACGCTCTCTGACACACTCAGACCGTCTGTGACACACTCTGACACTCTCTATCTCTCTATGACACTCTCTGACGCTCTCAGACACTCTCTGTCACTCTCATCACGCTCTAACTCTCTCTGACACTCTCTATCACTCTATGACACTCTCTGACACTCTCAGACATTCCCTATCACTCTCTATCACTCTCTGACACTCTCTATCACTCAATGACACACTCTAAAAATCTCTATCACTATCTATCGCTCTCTGACTCTCTCTGAAACTCTCTGAAACACTCTGACACTCTCAGAAACTCTCTGACACTCTCAGACACTCTCTATCATTCTTTATCACTCTCTGACACTCTCTGACATCTCTGACACTCTCTATCACTCTCTCACACTCTCTATCACTCTCTATCAATCTCTGACACTCTCTGACACTCTCCATCACTCGCTATCACTCTTTGACACTCTCTGACAATCTCTATCACTCTCTATCACTCTCTGACACTCTCTATCACTCTCTGACACTCCCTATCACTCTCTATCACTCTCTGACATTCTCTATCGCTCTCTGACACTCTCTGACACTCTCTGACACTCTCAGAAACTCTCTGTCACTCTCAGACACTCGCTATCACTCTCTGACACTCACTGACACTCTCTGACACTCTCAGACACTCGCTTTCTCTCTCTGCAACTCTCTGTCACTCTCAGACACTCTCAGACACTCTCTATCACTCTCTGACACTCTCTATCACTCTCTGACACTCTCTATCGCTCTCTGACATTCTTTGACACACTCAATCTCTCTCTATCACTCTCTGACACTCTCTATCACTCTATGATACTCTCTGACACTCTCCATCACTCTCTATCACTCTCTGACACACTCTGACACTCTCTGACACTCTCAGACACTCGCTTTCTCTCTCTGTCACTCTCAGACACTCTCAGACACTCTCTGACACTGTCTATCACTCTCTGACACTCTCTATCACTCTCTGACACTCTCGATCACTCTCTGACACTCACTGACACTCTCAGACACTCTCTGTCACTCTCTGTCACTCTCTAACTCTCTCTGACACTCTCTATCACTCACTGACACTCTCTTACAATCGCTGTCACTCTCAGGCTCTCTCAGACGCTCTCTATCACTCTCTGACACTCTCTATCACTCGCTGACACTCTCAATCGCTCTCTGACACTCTCTGACACACTCAATCACTCTCTATCACTCTCTGACACACTCTGACACTCTTTATCACTCTATGACACTCTCTGACACTCTCTGAAACTCTCTTTCACTCTCTATCACTCTCTGACACACTCTGACACTCTCTGACACTCTCAGACATTCTATGTCACTCTCTATCACTCTCTGACACTCTCTATCACTCTCTGACACTCTCTATCACTCTCTGACACTCTATCACTCTCTATCAATCTCTTACAATCTCTTACACTCTCTGACACTCTCTGACACACTCGATCACACTCTGACACTTTCTGACACTCTCTATCACTCAATGACACACTCTGAAACTCTCTTTCACTCTCTATCACTCTCTATCACTCTCTATCACTCTCTGACACTCACTGACACTCTCAGACACTCGCTGTCACTCTCAGACACTCTCTTTCGCTCTCTGACACTCTCTGACACACTCTGACACTTTCTGACACTCTCAGACACTCTCTACAACTCTCTATCACTCTCTGACACTCTCAGAATCTCTCTCTCACTCTCTGAAACTCTGAGACACTCTCTATCACTCTCTGACACTCTCTATCACTCTCTGACATTCTCAGACACTCTCTATCACTCTCTGACACTGTCTATCACTCTCTGACACTCTCCATCACTCAATGACACTCTCTGAAAATCTCTATCACTCTCTATCACTCTCTGACACTCTCTGACACTCTCAGACACACTCTGACACTCTCAGACACTCTCTATCACTCTTTATCACTCTCTGACACTCTCGATCACACTCTATCACTCTCTGACACTCTCTGACACTCTCTATCACTCTCTGACACTCTCTGACACTCTCTATCACTCTCTATCACTCTCTGACACTCTGTGAAGCTCTCTATCACTCTCTGACATTCTCTGACACTCTCTATCACTCTCTGACACTCTCTATCACTCTCTATCACTCTCTATCACTCTCTGACACTCTCTGACACTCTCTATCACTCTCTATCAATCTCTGACGCTCTCTGACACTCTCTATCACTCAATGACACTCTGTAACACTCTCTATCACTCTCAGACTCTCTCAGACACTCTCTATCTCTCTCTGACACTCTCTGACACACTCAGAGGCTCTCTATCACTCTCAATCACTCACTGGCACACTCAAAAACTCTCGATCACTCACTGACACACTCAAAATCTCTCTATCACTCTCTGACACTCTCAGACACTCTCTTTCGCTCTCTGTCACTCTCAGACACTGTACATCACTCTCTGACAATCTATATCACTCTCTGACACTCTCTATCGCTCTCTGGCACTCTCTGACACTCTCTGACACTCTCAGACACACTCTGACACTCTCAGACACTCTCTATCACTCTTTATCACTCTCTGACACTCTCGATCACACTCTATCACTCTCTGACACTCTCTGACACTCTCTATCACTCTCTGACACTCTCTGACACTCTCTATCCCTCTCTATCACTCTCTGACACTCTGTGAAGCTCTCTATCACTCTCTATCACTCTCTGACACTCTCTATCACTCTCTGACACTCTCTATCACTCTCTATCACTCTCTGACACTCTCTGACACTCTCTATCACTCTCTATCAATCTCTGACACTCTCAGACACTCTCTATCATTCTTTATCACTCTCTGACACTCTCTGACATCTCTGACACTCTCTATCACTCTCTCACACTCTCTATCACTCTCTATCAATCTCTGACACTCTCTGACACTCTCCATCACTCGCTATCACTCTTTGACACTCTCTGACAAGCTCTATCACTCTCTGACACTCTCTATCACTCTCTGTCACTCTCTGTCACTCTCTAACTCTCTCTGACACTCTCTATCACTCACTGACACTCTCTTACAATCGCTGCCAGTCTCAGGCTCTCTCAGACGCTCTCTATCACTCTCTGACACTCTCTATCACTCTCTGACACTCTCAATCGCTCTCTGACACTCTCTGACACACTCAATCACTCTCTATCACTCTCTGACACACTCTGACACTCTCAGACATTCTATGTCACTCTCTATCACTCTCTGACACTCTCTATCACTCTCTGACACTCTCTATCACTCTCTGACACTCTCTTTCACTCTCTATCACTCTCTGACACACTCTGACACTCTCTGACACTCTCAGACATTCTATGTCACTCTCTATCACTCTCTGACACTCTCTATCACTCTCTGACACTCTCTATCACTCTCAGACACTCTCTGACACACTCAATCACTCTCTATCACTCTCTGACACACTCTGACACTCTTTATCACTCTATGACACTCTCTGACACTCTCTTTCACTCTCTATCACTCTCTGACACACTCTGACACTCTCTGACACTCTCAGACATTCTATGTCACTCTCTATCACTCTCTGACACTCTCTATCACTCTCTGACACTCTCTATCACTCTCTGACACTCTATCACTCTCTATCAATCTCTTACAATCTCTAACACTCTCTGACACTCTCTGACACACTCGATCACACTCTGACACTTTCTGACACTCTCTATCACTCAATGACACACTCTGAAACTCTAATTATCTCTCTATCACTCTCTATCACTCTCTATCACTCTCTGACACTCACTGACACTCTCAGACACTCTCAGACACTCGCTGTCACTCTCAGACACTCTCTGTCACTCTCAGACACTCTCAGACACTCTCTTTCGCTCTCTGACACTCTCTGACACACTCTGACACTTTCTGACACTTTCTGACACTCTCAGACACTCTCTACCACTCTCTATCACTCTCTGACACTCTCTGACACTCTCAGAATCTCTCTCTCACTCTCTGAAACTCTGAGACACTCTCTATCACTCTCTGACACTCTATATCACTCTCTGACATTCTCAGACACTCTCTATCACTCTCTGACACTGTCTATCACTCTCTGACACTCTCCATCACTCAATGACACTCTCTGAAAATCTCTATCACTCTCTATCACTCTCGATCACACTCTATCACTCTCTGACACTCTCTATCACTCTCTGACACTCTCAGACACTCTCTATCACTCTTTATCACTCTCTGACACTCTCTATCACTCTCTATCACTCTCTATCACTCTCTATCAATCTCTGACGCTCTCTGACACTCTCTATCACTCAATGACACTCTGTAACACTCTCTATCACTCTCTATCACTCTCTATCACTCTCAGACACTCTCAGACACTCTCTATCTCTCTCTAACACTCTCTGACACTCTCAGAGGCTCTCTATCACTCTCGATCACTCACTGACACACTCAAAAACTCTCGATCACTCACTGACACACTCAAAAACTCTCTATCACTCTCTGACACTCACTGACACTCTCAGACACTCTCTTTCGCTCTCTGTCACTCTCAGACACTGTCTATCACTCTCTGACAATCTATATCACTCTCGATCTCTCTCTATCGCTCTCTGGCACTCTCAGACATTCTCAGACACTCTCTATCACTCTCTATCACTATCTGACACTCTCTGACACACTCAGACCCTCTGTGACACACTCTGACACTCTCTATCACTCTATGACACCCTCTGACGCTCTCTATCACTCTCTATCACTCTCTATCACTCTCTGACGCTCTCAGACACTCTCAGACATTCTCTATAACTCTCAGACACTCTCTATCACGCTCTGACACTCTCTGACGCTCTCAGACACACTCAATCACTCTCTATCACTCTCTGACACTCTCTGACAGTCTCTAACATTCTTCATCACTCTCTGACACACTCTGACACTCTCTGACACTCACTGACACTCTCAGACACTCTCATACACTCTCTCTCACTCTCTGACACTCTCTAACACTCTTTATCACTCTCTGACACACTCTGACACTCTCTGACACTCTCAGACATTCCCTATCACTCTATATCACTCTCTGACACTCCCTATCACTCAATGACACACTCTGAAAATCTCTATCACTATATGTCACTCTCTGACACTCTCTGGCACTCTCTGAAACACTCTGACACTCTCAGACACTCTCTGACACTCTCAGACACTCTCTATGATTCTTTATCACTCTCTGACACTCTCTGACACTCTCTGACACTCTCTGACACTCTCTATCACTCTCTCACCCTCTCTATCACTCTCTATCACGCTCTGACACTCTGACACTCTCTATCACTCTCTGACACTCTCTGACAATCTCTATCCCTCCCTCTCACTCTCTAACACTCTCTATCACTCTCTGAAACTATCTGACACTCTCAGAAACTCTCTCTCACTCTCTGAGACTCTCAGTCGCTCTCTATCACTCTCAGACACTCTCAGACACTCTCTGACACTCTCTGACACTCTCTATCACTCTCTGACATTCTCAGACACTCTCTATCACTCTCTGACACTCTCTATCACTCTCTGTCACTCTCAGACACTCGCTATCACTCTCTGACACTCTATCACTCTCTGACACTCACTGACACTCTCAGACACTCTCCATCACTCTCAGCCACTCTCTGTCACTCTCTATCACTCTCTGACACTATCTGACACTCTCAGAAACTCTCTCTCACACTCTGAGACTCTCAGACACTCTCTATCACTCTCTGAGACTCTCTATCACTCTCTGACACTCTCTGACACTCTCTATCGCTCTCCATCACTCCTTATCACTCTCTGACACTCTCTGACACTCTCTGACACTCTCTGACAATCTCTATCACTCTCTATCACTCTCTGACACTCTCTATCACTCTCTGACACTATCTGACACTCTCAGAAACTCTCTCTCACTCTCTGAGACTCTCAGACACTCTCTATCACTCTCTGACATTCTCCGACACTCTCTATCACTCTCTGACACTCTCTATAGATCTCTGACACTCTCTGACATAATCAATCACTTTCTATCACTCTCTGACACACTCTGACACTTTCTATCACTCTATGACACGCTCTGACAGTCTCTATCACTCTCTATCACTCACTAACACACTCAAAATCTCTCTATCACTCTCTGGCACTCACTGACACTCTCAGACACTCTCTTTCGCTCTCTGTCACTCTCAGAGACTCTCTATCACTCTCTGACAATCTATATCACTCTCTGACACTCTCTATCGCTCTCTGACACTCTCAGACACTCTCTATCACTCTCTATCACTATCTGACACTTTCTGACACACTCAGACACTCGGTGACACACTCTGACACTCTCTATCACTCTATGACACTCTCTGACGTTCTCTATCACTCTCTGACACTCTCTGACGCTCTCAGACACTCTCAGACACTCTCTATTACTCTCAGACACTCTCTGAAACATTCTGACACTCTCAGACACTCTCTGACACTCTCTATCACTCTCTCACACTCTCTATCACTCTCTGACACTCTCTGTCACTGTCTATCACTCTCTGTCACTCTCTATCACTCTCTGACACTGTCTGACACTCTCAGAAACTCTCTCTCACTCTCTGAGACTCTCAGACACTCTCTATTACTCTCTGACAGTCTCAGACACTCTCTGACACTCTCTGACACTCTCAGACACTCTCTGTCACTCTCTGTCACTCTCAGACACTCGCTATCACTCTCTGACTCTATCACTCTCTGACACTCACTGACACTCTCAGACACTCTCCATCACTCTCAGACACTCTCTATCACTCTCTGTCACTCTCTATCACTCTCTGACACTCTCAGAAAGTCTCTCTCACTCTCTGAGACTCTCAGACTCTCTCCATCACTCTCTGACACTCTCTATCACTCTCTGACATTCTCAGACACTCTCTATCACTCTCTGACACTCTCTGACACTCTCTGACACTCTCAGACACTCTCTGTCACTCTCAGACACTCGCTATCACTCTCTGATACTATCTATCACTCTCTGACACACACTGACACACTCAGACACTCTCTGTCACTCTCAGACCCTCTCAGACACTCTTTATCACTCTCTATCACACTCAAACGCTCTTTGACGCTCTCAGACACTCTCTGACGCACTCAGACACTCGCTGACACTCTCTGATGCTCTCAGACACTCTCTGACACTGTCTGACGCTCTCAGACACTCTCAGACACTCTCTATCACCCTCATACACTCTCTATCACTCTCTGACACTCTCTGATGCTCTCAGACACACTCAATCACTCTCTATCACTCTCTGACACTCTCTATCACTCAATGACACTCTATGAAAATCTCTATCACTCTCGATCACTCTCTGACACTCTCTGACACTCTCTGACACACTCTGACACTCTCAGACACTCTCTGACACTCGCAGACACTCTCTATCACACTCTGAAATTCTCTATCACACTCTATCACTCTCAGACACTCTCTGACACTTTCTATCACCCTTTGTCACTCTCTGACACTCTCTGACACAGTCTGACACTCATAGACAGTCTCAGATACTCTCTATCACTCTGTATCACTCTCTATCACTCTCTGACACTCTGTGAAGCTCTCTATCACTCTCTATCACTCTCTATCACTCTCTGACACTCTCTATCACTCTCTGACACTCTCTATCACTCTCTATCACTCTCTATCATTCTCTGACACTCTCTGACACTCTCTATCACTCTCTATCAATCTCTGACGCACTCTGACACTCTCTAACACTCAATGACACTCTAAGACACTCTCTTTCACACTCCGTATCACTCTCTGACACTCTCTGACACTCTCTATCTCTCTCTGAAACTCTCTATCACTCTCTGTCACTCTCTGACTCTCTCTGACACTCTCTGACACTCTCTGACACTCTCTGACACTCTCTATCACTCTCTAACACTCTGCGACACTCTCTGGCACTCTCTCTTACTCAATGACACTCTGTGACACTCTCTATCCCTCTCTATCACTCTATGACACTCTCTGACACTCTCTGACACACTCTGACACTCTCTATCACTCTCTATCGGTCACTGACACTCTGTGACAATCTCTGACACTCTCTATCACTCTCTATCACTCTCTGACACCCTCTGACACCCTCTGACACCCTCTGACACACTCTGACACACTCTGAAACTCTCTGACACTATCTGACACACTCTGACACTCTCAGAATCTCTCTATCACTCTCTATCACTCTCTGACACTCTCTATCACTCTCTGACACTCTCAGAGGCTCTCTATCACTCTCTATCACTCACTGACACTCTCAGACACTCTCTAGCACTCTCTGACACTCACTGACACTCTAAGACCCTCTCTTTCACTCTCTGTCACTCTCAGACGCTCTCAGACATTCTCTATCACTATCTGAAACTCTCTATCACTCTCTGACACTCTCTATCACTCTCTGACACTCTCTGACATAATCAATCACTTTCTATCACTCTCTGACACACTCTGACACTCTCTATCACTCTATGACACTCTCTGACAGTCTCTGACACTCTGTGAAGCTCTCTATCACTCTCTGACACTCTCTATCTCTCTCTGACACTCTCTATCACTCTCTATCACTCTCTGACACTCTCTGACACTCTCTATCACTCTCTATCACTCTCCATCACTCTCTGACACTCTCTGACACACTCTGACACTCTCATACACTATTTTTCGCACTCCATATCACTCTCTGACACTCTCTGACACTCTCTGACACTCTCTGACACGCTCTATCACTCTCTATCACTCTCTGACACTCTCTGACACTCTCTATCACTATCTGACACTCTCTGACACACTCAGACACTCTATGACACTCTCTGACGCTCTCTATCACTCTCGATCACCCTCTGACACTCTCTGACGCTCTCAGACACTCTCAGACACTCTCTATCACTCTCAGACAATCTCTATCACGCTCTGACACTCTCTGACGCTCTCAGGCACACTCAATCACTCTCTATCACTCTCTATCACTCTCTGACACTCTCTGACACTCTCTAACATTCTTCATCACTCTCTGACACTCTCTGACACTCTATCACTCTCTATCACTCTCTGACACTCTCTGACACTCTCTATCACTCAAAGACACACTCTGAAACTCTCTGTCACTCTCTATCACTCTCCATCACTCTCTGACACTCTCTGACACTCTCTGACACTCTCAGACACTCTCTGACACTCTCAGACACTCTCTATCACTCTCTATCACTCTCTGACACTCTCTGACACTCTCTATCACTGTCTATCACTCTCTGACACTCTGTGTAACTCTCTATCACTCTCTGACACTCTCTGTCACACTCAGAAACTCTGTGACACACTCTGACACTCTCTATCATTCTATGACACTGTCTGACACTCTCTGACACTCTCAGACACTTTCTATCACCCTTTGTCACTCTCTGACACTCTCAGACACTCATAGACAGTCTCAGATACTCTCTATCACTCTGTATCACTCTCTAACACTCTCTGACACACTTAATCACTCTCTGACACTCTCTATCACTCTCTATCACTCTCTGACACTCTCTATCACTCTCTGACACTCTATGAGACTCTCTATCACTCTCTATCATTCTCTGTCTCTCTCTGACACACTCTGACACTCTCAGACACTCTCTATCACTCTCAATCACTCTCTATCACTCTCTATCACTCTCTGACACTCTCTGACACTCTCTGACACTCTCTATCACTCAATGACACTCTGTGACACTCTCTATCACTCTCCATCACTCTCTGACACTCTCTAACACACTCTGACACTCTCAGACACTCTCTTTCACACTCCGTATCACTCTCTGACACTCTGTGACACTCTCTATCACTCTCTATCACTCTCTGACACTCTCTGACACTCTCTATCACTCAATGACACTCTGTGACACTCTCTATCACTCTCCATCACTCTCTGACACTCTCTAACACACTCTGACACTCTCAGACACTCTCTTTCACACTCCGTATCACTCTCTGACACTCTGTGACACTCTCTATCACTCTCTGACACTCTTTGACACTCTCTTACACTCTCTGACACTCTCCATCACTCTATGACACTCTCTGACACTCTCTATCACTCTCTATCACTCTCTGACACTCTCTGACACTCTCTCTTACTCAATGACACTCTGTGACACTCTCTATCCCTCTCGATCACTCTCTGACACAATCTGACACTCTCTGACACTCTCCATCACTCAATGACACTCTCTGACAGTCTCTATCACTCTCTATCACTCTCTGACACTCTCTGACACCCTCTGACACTCTCTATCACTCTCTATCACTCTTTGACACTCTCTTACACTCTCTGACACTCTCCATCACTCTATGACACTCTCTGACACTCTCTATCACTCTCTGACACTCTCTGACACACTCTGACACTCTCAGACACTCTCTATCACTCTCTGACACTCACTGACACTCTCAGATACTCGCTTTCACTCTCTGTCACTCTCAGACACTCTCAGACACTCTCTATCACTCTCTGAAACTCTCTATCACTCTCTGAAACTCTCTATCACTCTCTGACACTCTCAATCGCTCTCTGATATTCTCTGACACACTCAATCTCTCTCTATCACTCTCTGACACTCTCTATCACTCTATGACACTCTCTGACACTATCTATCACTCTCTGACACTCTCTGACACTCTCTGACACACTCTGACACTCACTGACACTCTCAGACACTCTCTATCACTCTCTGACACTCTCTATCACTCTCTGACACTCTCAATCGCTCTCTGATATTCTCTGACACACTCAATCTCTCTCTATCACTCTCTGACACTCTCTATCACTCTATGACACTCTCTGACACTCTCTATCACTCTCTGACACTCTCTGACACACTCTGACACTCTCAGACACTCTCTTGCACACTCCGTATCACTCTCTGACACTCTGTGACACTCTATATCACTCTCTGACACTCTCTATCACTCTCTATCACTCTCTGACGCTCTCTATCATTCTCTGACACTCTCTATCACTCTCTGACACTTTCGATCACTCTCTGACGCTCTCTGACACTCTCTATCACTCAATGACACTCTGTGACACCCTCTATCACTCTCCATCACTCTCTGACACTCTCTGACACACTCTGACACTCTCAGACACTCTCTTTCACACTCCGTATCACTCTCTGACACTCTGTGACACTCTCTATCACTCTCTGACACTCTCTATCACTCTCTGACACTCTCGATCACTCTCTGACGCTCTCTGACACTCTCTATCACTCTGTGACACTCCCTGACACTCTCTCTCACTCTCTATCACTCTCTGACACTCTTTGACACTCTCTATCACTCTCTATCACTCTCTGACACTCTCTGACACTCCCTCTTACTCTCTGACACTCTTTGACACTCTCTATCACTCTCTATCACTCTATGACACTCTCTGACGCTCTCTATCACTCTCTACCACTCTCTGACACTCTCTGACACACTCTGACACTCTCAGACACTCTCTTTCACACTCCGTATCACTCTCTGACACTCTGTGACACTCTATATCACTCTCTGACACTCTCTATCACTCACTATCACTCTCGATCACTCTCTATCACTCTGTGACACTCCCTGACACTCTCTCTCACTCTCTATCACTCTCTGACACTCTTTGACACTCTCTATCACTCTCTATCACTCTCTGACACTCTCTGACACTCCCTCTTACTCTCTGACACTCTTTGACACTCTCTATCACTCTCTATCACTCTATGACACTCTCTGACGCTCTCTATCACTCTCTACCACTCTCTGACACACTCTGAAACACTCTGACACTCTCTATCACTCTCTATCACTCTCTGAAACTCTCTGACACTCTCCATCACTCAATGAAACTCTCTGACACTCTCTATCACTCTCTATCACTCTCTATCACACTCTGACACTCTCTTACACTCTCTGACACTCTCCATCACTCTATGACACTCCCTGACACTCTCTATCACTCTGTATCACTCTCTGACACTCTCTGACACCCTCTGACACACTCTGACACACTCTGACACTCTCTGACACTCTCAGAGGCTCTCTATCACTCTCTATCACTCGCTGACACTCTCAGACACTCTCTATCACTCTCTGACACTCACTGACACTCTCGGACACCCTCTGTCGCTCTCTATCACTCTCTGACAATCTATATCACTCTCTGACACTCTCTGACACTCTCAGCGGCTCTCGATCACTCTCTATCACTCACTGACACACTCAGACACTCTCTATCACTCTCTGACACTCACTGAGACTCTCAGACACTCGCTTTCACTCTCTGTCACTCTCAGACACTCTCTATCACACTCTGACACTCTCTATCACTCTCTGACACACTCAGACACTCTCTATCACTCTCTGACACTCACTGAGACTCTCAGACACTCGCTTTCACTCTCTGTCACTCTCAGACACTCTCTATCACACTCTGACACTCTCAATCACTCTCTGACACTCTCAATCGCTCTCTGACATTCTCTGACACAATCTCTCTCTCTCACTCTCTGACACTCTCTATCACTCTGTGACACTCTCTGACACTCTCTATCACTCTCTATCACACTCTGACACTCTCAGACACTCTCTGTCACTCTCTATCACTCTCTGACACTCTCTGTCACTCTCTGACACTCTCTAGGGCGGCACAGTGGCGCAGTGGTTAGCACTGCAGCCTCACAGCTCCAGGGACCCGGGTTCGATTCCGGGTACTGCCTGTGTGGATTTTGCAAGTTCTCCCTGTGTCTGCGTGGGTTTTCTCCGGGTGCTCCGGTTTCCTCCCACAAGCCAAAAGACTTGCAGGTTGATAGGTAAATTGGCCATTATAAATTGTCACTAGTATAGGTCGGTGGTAGGGAAATATAGGGACAGGTGGGGATGTTTGGTAGGAATATGGGATTAGTATAGGATTAGTATAAATGGGTGGTTGATGTTCGGCACAGACTCGGTGGGCCGAAGGGCCTGTTTCAGTGCTGTATCTCTAATCTAAATCTAATCTATCACTCTCTTACACTCTCTATCAATCTCTGACACTCACTGACACTCTCAGAGGCTCTCTATCACTCTCTATAACTCACTGACACTCTCAGACACTCACTGACACTCTCAGACACTCTCTTTCACTCTCTGTCAGTCTCAGACGCTCTCTATCACTCTCTGACACTCTCAATCGCTCTCTGAAACTCTCTGACACACTCAATCACTCTCTGACACTCTCAGACACTTTCTATCACCCTTTGTCACACTCTGACACTCACAGACAGTCTCAGATACTCTCTATCACTCTCTAACACTCTCTGACACACTTAATCACTCTCTGACACTCTCTATCACTCTCTGACACTCTCTATCACTCTCTGACATACTCTCGCACTCTCTGACACTCTCGATTGCTCTCTGACACTCTCTGAAACTCTCTATCACTCAATGACACTCCATGAGACTCTCTATCACTCTCTATCATTCTCAGACACTCTCTGACACTCTCTATCACTCTCTATCACTCTCTGACACTCTCTATCACTCTCTGACGCTCTCTGACAATCTCTATCACTCAATGACACTCTGTGACACTCTCTATCAATCTCCATCACTCTCTGAAACTCTCTGACAATCTCAGACACTCTCTTTCACACTCCGTATCACTCTGTGACACTCTGTGACACTCTCTGTCACTCTCTGACACTCTCTATCTCTCTGTGACACTCCCTGACACTCTCTGGCACTCTCTATCACTCTCTGTCACTCACTGACGCTCTCTGACACTCTCTCTTACTCAATGACACTCTGTGACACTCTCTATCCCTCTCTATCACTCTATGACACTCTCTAACGCTCTCTATCACTCTCTATCACTCTCTGACACACTCTGAAACACATTTGACACTTCTATCACTCTCTATCACTCTCTGACACTCTCTATCACTCTCTGACATACTCTCGCACTCTCTGACACTCTCGATTGCTCTCTGACACTCTCTGAAACTCTCTATCGCTCAATGACACTCCATGAGACTCTCTATCACTCTCTATCATTCTCAGACACTCTCTGACACTCTCTATCACTCTCTATCACTCTCTGACACTCTCTATCACTCTCTGACGCTCTCTGACAATCTCTATCACTCAATGACACTCTGTGACACTCTCTATCACTCTCCATCACTCTCTGAAACTCTCTGACAATCTCAGACACTCTCTTTCACACTCCGTATCACTCTGTGACACTCTGTGACACTCTCTGTCACTCTCTGACACTCCCTATCTCTCTGTGACACTCCCTGACACTCTCTGGCACTCTCTATCACTCTCTGTCACTCACTGACGCTCTCTGACACTCTCTCTTACTCAATGACACTCTGTGACACTCTCTATCCCTCTCTATCACTCTATGACACTCTCTAACGCTCTCTATCACTCTCTATCACTCTCTGACACACTCTGAAACACATTTGACACTTCTATCACTCTCTGACACTCTCTGACACTCTCTGACACCCTCTGACTCTCTCTATCACTCTCTATCACTCTTTGACACTCTCTTACAATCTCTGACACTCTCCATCACTCTCTGACACTCTCTGACACTCTCTATCACTCTGTATCACTCTCTGACACTTTCTGACACCCTCTGACAAACTCTGACACACTCTGACACTCTCTGACACTCTCAGAGGCTCTCTATCACTCTCTGACACGCACTGACACTCTCAGACACTCTCTGTCGTTCTCTATCACTCTCTGAAAATCTATATCACTCTCTGACACTCTCTGACACTCTCAGAGGCTCTCTATCACTCTCTATCACTCACTGACACACTCAGACACTCTCTATCAATCTCTGACACTCACTGACACTCTCAGACACTCTCTTTCACTCTCTGTCACTCTCAGACACTCTCAGACACTCTCTATCACTCTCTGACACTCTCTATCACTCTCTATCAATCTCTGACACTCTCTATCACTCTCTGACGCTCTCTGACACTCTCTATCACTCAATGACACTTTGTGACACTCTCTATCACTCTCCATCACTCTCTGACACTCTCTGACAAACTCAGACACTCTCGTTCACACTCCGTATCACTCTGTGACACTCTGTGACACTCTGTGACACTCTCTATCACTCTCTGACACTCTCTATCACTCTGTGACACTCCCAGACACTCTCTCTCACTCTCTCTCACTCTCTGACGCTCTCTGACACTCTCTCTTACTCAATGACACTCTGTGACACTCTCTATCCCTCTCTATCACTCTATGACACTCTCTAACGCTCTCTAACACTCTCTGACACACTCTGAAACACATTTGACACTTCTATCACTCTCTGACACTCTCTGACACTCTCTGACACTCTCTTACACTCTCTGACACTCTCCATCACTCTATGACACTCTCTGACACTCTCTATCACTCTGTATCACTCTCTGACACTTTCTGACACCAGCTGACAAACTCTGACACACTCTGACACTCTCTGACACTCTCAGAGGCTCTCTATCACTCTCTGACACGCACTGATACTCTCAGACACTCTCTGTCGTTCTCTATCACTCTCTGACAATCTATATCACTCTCTGACACTCTCAGACGCTCTCTATCACTCTCTATCACTCACTGAAACACTCAGACACTCTCTATCACTCTCTGACACTCACTGACACTCTCAGACACTCGCTTTCACTCTCTGTCACTCGAAGACACTCTCTATCACTCTATGACACTCTCTGACACTCTCTATCACTCTCCATCACTCTCTGACACACTCTGACACTCTCTGACACTCTCAGACACTCTCTGTCACTCTCCATCACTCTCTATCACTCTCTGACACACTCTGAAACACATTTGACACTTCTATCACTCTCTGACACTCTCTGACACTCTCTGACACTCTCCATCACTCAATGACACTCTCTGACACCCTATATCACTCTCTATCCCTCTCTGACACTCTATGACACCCTCTGACACTCTCTATCACTCTCTATCACTCTCTGACACTCTCTTACACACTCTGACACTCTCTGACACTCTCCATCACTCTATGACACTCTCTGACACTCTCTATCACTCTGTATCACTCTCTGACACTTTCTGACACCCTCTGACCATCTCTGACACACTCTGACACTCTCTGACACTCTCAGAGGCTCTCTATCAGTCTCTATCACTCTCTGACACTCTATGACACCCTCTGACACTCTCTATCACTCTCTATCACTCTCTGACACTCTCAGCCACTCTCCATCACTCTCTGACACGCACTGACACTCTCAGACACTCGCTGTCGTTCTCTATCACTCTCTGACAATCTATATCACTCTCTGACACTCTCAGAGGCTCTCTATCACTCTCTATCACTCACTGACACACCCAGACATTCTCTATCACTCTCTGACACTCACTGACACTCTCTATCACTCTCTTTCACTCTCTGACACACTCAGACACTCTCTGACTCTCTCAGACACTCTCTGACACTCTCTATCACTCTCTGACACTCTCTATCACTCTCTGACACTCTCTATCACTCTCTATCACTCTCTTACACTCTCTATCACTCTCTGACACTCTCTATCACTCTCTGACACTCTCTATCACTCTCTTACACTCTCTAGCACTCTCAGACACTCTCTGTCACTCTCTTACACTATCTGACACTCTCTATCACTCTCTGACACTCTCTGACACTCTCAGAGGCGCTCTATCACTCTCTATCACTCAGTGACACTCTCAGACGCTCACTATCACTCTCTGACACTCACTGACACTCTCAGACACTCTCTTTCACTCTCTGTCACTCTCAGACTCTCTCAGACGCTCTCTATCACTCTCTGACACTCTCTATCACTCTCTGACACTCTCTATCACTCTCTGACACTCTCAATCGCTCTCTGAAACTCTCTGACACACTCAATCACTCTTTATCACTCTCTGACGCACTCTGACACTCTCTGTCACTCCATGACACTCTCTGACACTCTCTATCACTCTCTATCACTCTCTGACACACTCTGACACTCTCTGACACTCTCAGACATTCTCTATCACTCTCTTTCACTCTCTGACTCTCTCTATCACTCTCTGACACTCTCCATCACTCTCTATCACTCTCTTACACTCTCTATCACTCTCTATCACTCTATGACACTCTCTGACACTCTCAGAATCTCTCTCTCACTCTCTGAAACTCTCAGACACTCTCTATCACTCTCTGACACTCTCTATCACTCTCTAACATTCTCATACACTCTCTATCACTCTCTGACACTCTCTATCATTCTCTGACACTCTCTGACACGCTCTATCACTCTCTGACACTCTCTGACACTCTCAGACACTCTCGATCACTCTCTGAGACTCTCTGACACTCTCAGAATCTCTCTCTCACTCTCTGACACTCTCAGACTCTCTCTATCACTCTCTGACACTCTCTATCACTCTCTGACACTCTCTATCACTCTCTGACATTCTCAGACACTCTCTCTCACTCTCTGACACTCTCTATCACTCTCTGACACTCTCTATCACTCTCTGACACTTACGGACACTCTCAGACGCTCTCTGTCACTCTCAGCCGCTCTCTATCAGTCTCTATCACTCTCTGACACTCTCTGACACTCTCTATCACTCAAAGACACTCTGTGACACTCTCTATCACTCTCTATCACTCTCTATCACTCTCTGACTCTCTCTGACAAACTCAGACACTCTGTGACACACTCTGACACAACCTGACTCTCTCTGACACTCTCTGACACTCTCCATCACTCTCTATCACTCTCTGACACTCTCTGACAATCTCAGAGGCTCTCTATCACTCTCCATCACACTCCATCACTTTCTGACACACTCAGAGTCTCTCTATCACTCTCTGAAACTCACTGACAATCTCAGACACTCTCTGTCTCTCTCTGTCACGCTCAGACCCTCTCAGACACTCTCTCTTACTCTCTATCACTCTCTGACACTCTCTGACACTCTCAGAGGCTCTCTATCACTCTCTATCACTCACTGACAATCTCAGACACTCTCTATCACTCTCTGACACTCACTGACACTCTCAGACACTCTCTTTCACTCTCTGTTACTCTCAGACACTGTCTATCACTCTGTGACACTCTCTATCACTCTCTGACACTCTCTATCGCTCTCTGACACTCTCTGACAATCTCAGAGGCTCTCTATCACTCTCTATCACTCTCTATCACTCTCTGACACTCTCAGACAATCTATATCACTCTCTGACACTCACTGACACTCTCAGACACTCTCTGTCACACTCTGTCACTCTCAGACACTCTCAGACACTCTCTATCACTCTCTATCTCACTCTGACACTCTCTGACACTCTCAGAGGCTCTCTATCACTCTCTATCACTCTCTGACACTCTCTGACACTCTCTGACACTCTCTATCACTCAATGACACTCTGTGACACTCTCTATCTCTCTCTATCACTATCTGACACTCTCTGACATACTCAGACACTCTGTGACACACTCTGACACTCTCTATCACTCTATGACACTCTCTGACGCTCTCTATCACTCTCTATCACTCGCTGACACTCTCTGACGCTCTCAGACACTCTCAGACACTCTCTATCACTCTCAGACACTCTCTATCACGCTCTGACACTCTCTGACACTCTCTGACACTCTCCATCACTCTATGACACTCTCAGACACTCTCTATCACTCTCTATCACTCTCTATCACTCTCTATCACTCTCTATCACTCTCTGACACTCTCTGACACTCTCTATCACTCAATGACACTCTGTGACACTCTCTATCTCTCTCTATCACTATCTGACACTCTCTGACATACTCAGACACTCTGTGACACATCTGACACTCTCTATCACTCTTTGACACTCTCTGACGCTCTCTATCACTCTCTATCACTCTCTGACACTCTCTGACGCTCTCAGACACTCTCAGACACTCTCTATCACTCTCAGACACTCTCTATCACGCTCTGACACTCTCTGACACTCTCCATCACTCTATGACACTCTCTATCACTCTCTATCACTCTCTGACACTCTCTATCACTCTCTATCACTCTCTGACGTTCTCTGGCACTCTCTATCACTCAATGACACTCTCTGACACTCTCTATCACTCTCCATCACACTCTGACACACTCTGACACACTCTGAAACTCTCAGACATTCTCTTTCACACACCGTATCACTCTCTGACACTCTGTGACACTCTCTATCACTCTCTGACACACTCTATCACTCTCTATCACGGTCTGAGACTCTCTGACACTCTCTATCACTCAATGACTCTCTGTGACACTCTCTATCACTCTCTATCACTATCTGACACTCTCTGACACACTCAGACACTCTGTGACACACTCTGACACTCTCCATCACTCTCTATCACTCTCTTACACTCTCTATCACTCTCTATCACTCTATGACACTCTCTGACACTCTCAGAATCTCTCTCTCACTCTCTGAAACTCTCAGACACTCTCTATCACTCTCTGACACTCTCTATCACTCTCTAACATTCTCATACACTCTCTATCACTCTCTGACACTCTCTATCATTCTCTGACACTCTCTGACACGCTCTATCACTCTCTGACACTCTCTGACACTCTCAGACACTCTCGATCACTCTCTGAGACTCTCTGACACTCTCAGAATCTCTCTCTCACTCTCTGACACTCTCAGACTCTCTCTATCACTCTCTGACACTCTCTATCACTCTCTGACACTCTCTATCACTCTCTGACATTCTCAGACACTCTCTCTCACTCTCTGACACTCTCTATCACTCTCTGACACTCTCTATCACTCTCTGACACTTACGGACACTCTCTGACGCTCTCTGTCACTCTCAGCCGCTCTCTATCAGTCTCTATCACTCTCTGACACTCTCTGACACTCTCTATCACTCAAAGACACTCTGTGACACTCTCTATCACTCTCTATCACTCTCTATCACTCTCTGACTCTCTCTGACAAACTCAGACACTCTGTGACACACTCTGACACAACCTGACTCTCTCTGACACTCTCTGACACTCTCCATCACTCTCTATCACTCTCTGACACTCTCTGACAATCTCAGAGGCTCTCTATCACTCTCCATCACACTCCATCACTTTCTGACACACTCAGAGTCTCTCTATCACTCTCTGAAACTCACTGACACTCTCAGACACTCTCTGTCTCTCTCTGTCACGCTCAGACCCTCTCAGACACTCTCTCTTACTCTCTATCACTCTCTGACACTCTCTGACACTCTCAGAGGCTCTCTATCACTCTCTATCACTCACTGACAATCTCAGACACTCTCTATCACTCTCTGACACTCACTGACACTCTCAGACACTCTCTTTCACTCTCTGTTACTCTCAGACACTGTCTATCACTCTGTGACACTCTCTATCACTCTCTGACACTCTCTATCGCTCTCTGACACTCTCTGACAATCTCAGAGGCTCTCTATCACTCTCTATCACTCTCTGACACTCTCAGACAATCTATATCACTCTCTGACACTCACTGACACTCTCAGACACTCTCTGTCACACTCTGTCACTCTCAGACACTCTCAGACACTCTCTATCACTCTCTATCTCACTCTGACACTCTCTGACACTCTCAGAGGCTCTCTATCACTCTCTATCACTCTCTGACACTCTCTGACACTCTCTGACACTCTCTATCACTCAATGACACTCTGTGACACTCTCTATCTCTCTCTATCACTATCTGACACTCTCTGACATACTCAGACACTCTGTGACACACTCTGACACTCTCTATCACTCTATGACACTCTCTGACGCTCTCTATCACTCTCTATCACTCGCTGACACTCTCTGACGCTCTCAGACACTCTCAGACACTCTCTATCACTCTCAGACACTCTCTATCACGCTCTGACACTCTCTGACACTCTCTGACACTCTCCATCACTCTATGACACTCTCAGACACTCTCTATCACTCTCTATCACTCTCTATCACTCTCTGACACTCTCTGACACTCTCTATCACTCAATGACACTCTGTGACACTCTCTATCTCTCTCTATCACTATCTGACACTCTCTGACATACTCAGACACTCTGTGACACATCTGACACTCTCTATCACTCTTTGACACTCTCTGACGCTCTCTATCACTCTCTATCACTCTCTGACACTCTCTGACGCTCTCAGACACTCTCAGACACTCTCTATCACTCTCAGACACTCTCTATCACGCTCTGACACTCTCTGACACTCTCCATCACTCTATGACACTCTCTATCACTCTCTATCACTCTCTGACACTCTCTGACACTCTCTATCACTCTCTATCACTCTCTGACGTTCTCTGGCACTCTCTATCACTCAATGACACTCTCTGACACTCTCTATCACTCTCCATCACACTCTGACACACTCTGACACACTCTGAAACTCTCAGACATTCTCTTTCACACACCGTATCACTCTCTGACACTCTGTGACACTCTCTATCACTCTCTGACACACTCTATCACTCTCTATCACGCTCTGCCACTCTCTGACACTCTCTATCACTCAATGACTCTCTGTGACACTCTCTATCACTCTCTATCACTATCTGACACTCTCTGACACACTCAGACACTCTGTGACACACTCTGACACTCTCTATCACTCTCTATCACTCTCTTACACTCTCTATCACTCTCTGACACTCTCTATCACTCTCTGACACTCTCAGAGGCTCTCTATCACTCTCTATCACTCACTGACACACCCAGACATTCTCTATCACTCTCTGACACTCACTGACACTCTCTATCACTCTCTTTCACTCTCTGACACACTCAGACACTCTCTGACTCTCTCAGACACTCTCTGACACTCTCTATCACTCTCTGACACTCTCTATCACTCTCTATCACTCTCTTACACTCTCTATCACTCTCTGACACTCTCTATCACTCTCTGACACTCTCTATCACTCTCTATCACTCTCTTACACTCTCTAGCACTCTCAGACACTCTCTGTCACTCTCTTACACTATCTGACACTCTCTATCACTCTCTGACACTCTCTGACACTCTCAGAGGCGCTCTATCACTCTCTATCACTCACTGACACTCTCAGACACTCTCTTTCACTCTCTGTCACTCTCAGACTCTCTCAGACGCTCTCTATCACTCTCTGACACTCTCTATCACTCTCTGACACTCTCTATCACTCTCTGACACTCTCAATCGCTCTCTGAAACTCTCTGACACACTCAATCACTCTTTATCACTCTCTGACGCACTCTGACACTCTCTGTCACTCCATGACACTCTCTGACACTCTCTATCACTCTCTATCACTCTCTGACACACTCTGACACTCTCTGACACTCTCAGACATTCTCTATCACTCTCTTTCACTCTCTGACTCTCTCTATCACTCTCTGACACTCTCCATCACTCTCTATCACTCTCTTACACTCTCTATCACTCTCTATCACTCTATGACACTCTCTGACACTCTCAGAATCTCTCTCTCACTCTCTGAAACTCTCAGACACTCTCTATCACTCTCTGACACTCTCTATCACTCTCTAACATTCTCATACACTCTCTATCACTCTCTGACACTCTCTATCATTCTCTGACACTCTCTGACACGCTCTATCACTCTCTGACACTCTCTGACACTCTCAGACACTCTCGATCACTCTCTGAGACTCTCTGACACTCTCAGAATCTCTCTATCACTCTCTGACACTCTCTATCACTCTCTGACACTCTCTATCACTCTCTGACATTCTCAGACACTCTCTCTCACTCTCTGACACTCTCTATCACTCTCTGACACTCTCTATCACTCTCTGACACTTACGGACACTCTCAGACGCTCTCTGTCACTCTCAGCCGCTCTCTATCAGTCTCTATCACTCTCTGACACTCTCTGACACTCTCTATCACTCAAAGACACTCTGTGACACTCTCTATCACTCTCTATCACTCTCTATCACTCTCTGACTCTCTCTGACAAACTCAGACACTCTGTGACACACTCTGACACAACCTGACTCTCTCTGACACTCTCTGACACTCTCCATCACTCTCTATCACTCTCTGACACTCTCTGACAATCTCAGAGGCTCTCTATCACACTCCATCACACTCCATCACTTTCTGACACACTCAGAGTCTCTCTATCGCTCTCTGAAACTCACTGACACTCTCAGACACTCTCTGTCTCTCTCTGTCACGCTCAGACCCTCTCAGACACTCTCTCTTACTCTCTATCACTCTCTGACACTCTCTGACACTCTCAGAGGCTCTCTATCACTCTCGATCACTCACTGACAATCTCAGACACTCTCTATCACTCTCTGACACTCACTGACACTCTCAGACACTCTCTTTCACTCTCTGTTACTCTCAGACACTGTCTATCACTCTGTGACACTCTCTATCACTCTCTGACACTCTCTATCGCTCTCTGACACTCTCTGACAATCTCAGAGGCTCTCTATCACTCTCTATCACTCTCTATCACTCTCTGACACTCTCAGACAATCTATATCACTCTCTGACACTCACTGACACTCTCAGACACTCTCTGTCACACTCTGTCACTCTCAGACACTCTCAGACACTCTCTATCACTCTCTATCTCACTCTGACACTCTCTGACACTCTCAGAGGCTCTCTATCACTCTCTATCACTCTCTGACACTCTCTGACACTCTCTGACACTCTCTATCACTCAATGACACTCTGTGACACTCTCTATCTCTCTCTATCACTATCTGACACTCTCTGACATACTCAGACACTCTGTGACACACTCTGACACTCTCTATCACTCTATGACACTCTCTGACGCTCTCTATCACTCTCTATCACTCGCTGACACTCTCTGACGCTCTCAGACACTCTCAGACACTCTCTATCACTCTCAGACACTCTCTATCACGCTCTGACACTCTCTGACACTCTCTGACACTCTCCATCACTCTATGACACTCTCAGACACTCTCTATCACTCTCTATCACTCTCTATCACTCTCTATCACTCTCTGACACTCTCTGACACTCTCTATCACTCAATGACACTCTGTGACACTCTCTATCTCTCTCTATCACTATCTGACACTCTCTGACATACTCAGACACTCTGTGACACATCTGACACTCTCTATCACTCTTTGACACTCTCTGACGCTCTCTATCACTCTCTATCACTCTCTGACACTCTCTGACGCTCTCAGACACTCTCAGACACTCTCTATCACTCTCAGACACTCTCTATCACGCTCTGACACTCTCTGACACTCTCCATCACTCTATGACACTCTCTATCACTCTCTATCACTCTCTGACACTCTCTGACACTCTCTATCACTCTCTATCACTCTCTGACGTTCTCTGGCACTCTCTATCACTCAATGACACTCTCTGACACTCTCTATCACTCTCCATCACACTCTGACACACTCTGACACACTCTGAAACTCTCAGACATTCTCTTTCACACACCGTATCACTCTCTGACACTCTGTGACACTCTCTATCACTCTCTGACACACTCTATCACTCTCTATCACGCTCTGACACTCTCTGACACTCTCTATCACTCAATGACTCTCTGTGACACTCTCTATCACTCTCTATCACTATCTGACACTCTCTGACACACTCAGACACTCTGTGACACACTCTGACACTCTCCATCACTCTCTATCACTCTCTTACACTCTCTATCACTCTCTATCACTCTATGACACTCTCTGACACTCTCAGAATCTCTCTCTCACTCTCTGAAACTCTCAGACACTCTCTATCACTCTCTGACACTCTCTATCACTCTCTAACATTCTCATACACTCTCTATCACTCTCTGACACTCTCTATCATTCTCTGACACTCTCTGACACGCTCTATCACTCTCTGACACTCTCTGACACTCTCAGACACTCTCGATCACTCTCTGAGACTCTCTGACACTCTCAGAATCTCTCTCTCACTCTCTGACACTCTCAGACTCTCTCTATCACTCTCTGACACTCTCTATCACTCTCTGACACTCTCTATCACTCTCTGACATTCTCAGACACTCTCTCTCACTCTCTGACACTCTCTATCACTCTCTGACACTCTCTATCACTCTCTGACACTTACGGACACTCTCAGACGCTCTCTGTCACTCTCAGCCGCTCTCTATCAGTCTCTATCACTCTCTGACACTCTCTGACACTCTCTATCACTCAAAGACACTCTGTGACACTCTCTATCACTCTCTATCACTCTCTATCACTCTCTGACTCTCTCTGACAAACTCAGACACTCTGTGACACACTCTGACACAACCTGACTCTCTCTGACACTCTCTGACACTCTCCATCACTCTCTATCACTCTCTGACACTCTCTGACAATCTCAGAGGCTCTCTATCACTCTCCATCACACTCCATCACTTTCTGACACACTCAGAGTCTCTCTATCACTCTCTGAAACTCACTGACACTCTCAGACACTCTCTGTCTCTCTCTGTCACGCTCAGACCCTCTCAGACACTCTCTCTTACTCTCTATCACTCTCTGACACTCTCTGACACTCTCAGAGGCTCTCTATCACTCTCTATCACTCACTGACAATCTCAGACACTCTCTATCACTCTCTGACACTCACTGACACTCTCAGACACTCTCTTTCACTCTCTGTTACTCTCAGACACTGTCTATCACTCTGTGACACTCTCTATCACTCTCTGACACTCTCTATCGCTCTCTGACACTCTCTGACAATCTCAGAGGCTCTCTATCACTCTCTATCACTCTCTATCACTCTCTGACACTCTCAGACAATCTATATCACTCTCTGACACTCACTGACACTCTCAGACACTCTCTGTCACACTCTGTCACTCTCAGACACTCTCAGACACTCTCTATCACTCTCTATCTCACTCTGACACTCTCTGACACTCTCAGAGGCTCTCTATCACTCTCTATCACTCTCTGACACTCTCTGACACTCTCTGACACTCTCTATCACTCAATGACACTCTGTGACACTCTCTATCTCTCTCTATCACTATCTGACACTCTCTGACATACTCAGACACTCTGTGACACACTCTGACACTCTCTATCACTCTATGACACTCTCTGACGCTCTCTATCACTCTCTATCACTCGCTGACACTCTCTGACGCTCTCAGACACTCTCAGACACTCTCTATCACTCTCAGACACTCTCTATCACGCTCTGACACTCTCTGACACTCTCTGACACTCTCCATCACTCTATGACACTCTCAGACACTCTCTATCACTCTCTATCACTCTCTATCACTCTCTATCACTCTCTGACACTCTCTGACACTCTCTATCACTCAATGACACTCTGTGACACTCTCTATCTCTCTCTATCACTATCTGACACTCTCTGACATACTCAGACACTCTGTGACACATCTGACACTCTCTATCACTCTTTGACACTCTCTGACGCTCTCTATCACTCTCTATCACTCTCTGACACTCTCTGACGCTCTCAGACACTCTCAGACACTCTCTATCACTCTCAGACACTCTCTATCACGCTCTGACACTCTCTGACACTCTCCATCACTCTATGACACTCTCTATCACTCTCTATCACTCTCTGACACTCTCTGACACTCTCTATCACTCTCTATCACTCTCTGACGTTCTCTGGCACTCTCTATCACTCAATGACACTCTCTGACACTCTCTATCACTCTCCATCACACTCTGACACACTCTGACACACTCTGAAACTCTCAGACATTCTCTTTCACACACCGTATCACTCTCTGACACTCTGTGACACTCTCTATCACTCTCTGACACACTCTATCACTCTCTATCACTCTCTGACACTCTCTGACACTCTCTATCACTCAATGACTCTCTGTGACACTCTCTATCACTCTCTATCACTCTCTATCACTCTCTGACTCTCTCTGACAAACTCAGACACTCTGTGACACACTCTGACACAACCTGACTCTCTCTGACACTCTCTGACACTCTCCATCACTCTCTATCACTCTCTGACACTCTCTGACAATCTCAGAGGCTCTCTATCACTCTCCATCACACTCCATCACTTTCTGACACACTCAGAGTCTCTCTATCACTCTCTGAAACTCACTGACACTCTCAGACACTCTCTGTCTCTCTCTGTCACGCTCAGACCCTCTCAGACACTCTCTCTTACTCTCTATCACTCTCTGACACTCTCTGACACTCTCAGAGGCTCTCTATCACTCTCTATCACTCACTGACAATCTCAGACACTCTCTATCACTCTCTGACACTCACTGACACTCTCAGACACTCTCTTTCACTCTCTGTTACTCTCAGACACTGTCTATCACTCTGTGACACTCTCTATCACTCTCTGACACTCTCTATCGCTCTCTGACACTCTCTGACAATCTCAGAGGCTCTCTATCACTCTCTATCACTCTCTATCACTCTCTGACACTCTCAGACAATCTATATCACTCTCTGACACTCACTGACACTCTCAGACACTCTCTGTCACACTCTGTCACTCTCAGACACTCTCAGACACTCTCTATCACTCTCTATCTCACTCTGACACTCTCTGACACTCTCAGAGGCTCTCTATCACTCTCTATCACTCTCTGACACTCTCTGACACTCTCTGACACTCTCTATCACTCAATGACACTCTGTGACACTCTCTATCTCTCTCTATCACTATCTGACACTCTCTGACATACTCAGACACTCTGTGACACACTCTGACACTCTCTATCACTCTATGACACTCTCTGACGCTCTCTATCACTCTCTATCACTCGCTGACACTCTCTGACGCTCTCAGACACTCTCAGACACTCTCTATCACTCTCAGACACTCTCTATCACGCTCTGACACTCTCTGACACTCTCTGACACTCTCCATCACTCTATGACACTCTCAGACACTCTCTATCACTCTCTATCACTCTCTATCACTCTCTATCACTCTCTGACACTCTCTGACACTCTCTATCACTCAATGACACTCTGTGACACTCTCTATCTCTCTCTATCACTATCTGACACTCTCTGACATACTCAGACACTCTGTGACACATCTGACACTCTCTATCACTCTTTGACACTCTCTGACGCTCTCTATCACTCTCTATCACTCTCTGACACTCTCTGACGCTCTCAGACACTCTCAGACACTCTCTATCACTCTCAGACACTCTCTATCACGCTCTGACACTCTCTGACACTCTCCATCACTCTATGACACTCTCTATCACTCTCTATCACTCTCTGACACTCTCTGACACTCTCTATCACTCTCTATCACTCTCTGACGTTCTCTGGCACTCTCTATCACTCAATGACACTCTCTGACACTCTCTATCACTCTCCATCACACTCTGACACACTCTGACACACTCTGAAACTCTCAGACATTCTCTTTCACACACCGTATCACTCTCTGACACTCTGTGACACTCTCTATCACTCTCTGACACACTCTATCACTCTCTATCACGCTCTGACACTCTCTGACACTCTCTATCACTCAATGACTCTCTGTGACACTCTCTATCACTCTCTATCACTATCTGACACTCTCTGACACACTCAGACACTCTGTGACACACTCTGACACTCTCTATCACTCTCTATCACTCTCTTACACTCTCTATCACTCTCTGACACTCTCTATCACTCTCTGACACTCTCAGAGGCTCTCTATCACTCTCTATCACTCACTGACACACCCAGACATTCTCTATCACTCTCTGACACTCACTGACACTCTCTATCACTCTCTTTCACTCTCTGACACACTCAGACACTCTCTGACTCTCTCAGACACTCTCTGACACTCTCTATCACTCTCTGACACTCTCTATCACTCTCTGACACTCTCTATCACTCTCTATCACTCTCTTACACTCTCTATCACTCTCTGACACTCTCTATCACTCTCTGACACTCTCTATCACTCTCTATCACTCTCTTACACTCTCTAGCACTCTCAGACACTCTCTGTCACTCTCTTACACTATCTGACACTCTCTATCACTCTCTGACACTCTCTGACACTCTCAGAGGCGCTCTATCACTCTCTATCACTCACTGACACTCTCAGACACTCTCTTTCACTCTCTGTCACTCTCAGACTCTCTCAGACGCTCTCTATCACTCTCTGACACTCTCTATCACTCTCTGACACTCTCTATCACTCTCTGACACTCTCAATCGCTCTCTGAAACTCTCTGACACACTCAATCACTCTTTATCACTCTCTGACGCACTCTGACACTCTCTGTCACTCCATGACACTCTCTGACACTCTCTATCACTCTCTATCACTCTCTGACACACTCTGACACTCTCTGACACTCTCAGACATTCTCTATCACTCTCTTTCACTCTCTGACTCTCTCTATCACTCTCTGACACTCTCCATCACTCTCTATCACTCTCTTACACTCTCTATCACTCTCTATCACTCTATGACACTCTCTGACACTCTCAGAATCTCTCTCTCACTCTCTGAAACTCTCAGACACTCTCTATCACTCTCTGACACTCTCTATCACTCTCTAACATTCTCATACACTCTCTATCACTCTCTGACACTCTCTATCATTCTCTGACACTCTCTGACACGCTCTATCACTCTCTGACACTCTCTGACACTCTCAGACACTCTCGATCACTCTCTGAGACTCTCTGACACTCTCAGAATCTCTCTCTCACTCTCTGACACTCTCAGACTCTCTCTATCACTCTCTGACACTCTCTATCACTCTCTGACACTCTCTATCACTCTCTGACATTCTCAGACACTCTCTCTCAATCTCTGACACTCTCTATCACTCTCTGACACTCTCTATCACTCTCTGACACTTACGGACACTCTCAGACGCTCTCTGTCACTCTCAGCCGCTCTCTATCAGTCTCTATCACTCTCTGACACTCTCTGACACTCTCTATCACTCAAAGACACTCTGTGACACTCTCTATCACTCTCTATCACTCTCTATCACTCTCTGACTCTCTCTGACAAACTCAGACACTCTGTGACACACTCTGACACAACCTGACTCTCTCTGACACTCTCTGACACTCTCCATCACTCTCTATCACTCTCTGACACTCTCTGACAATCTCAGAGGCTCTCTATCACACTCCATCACACTCCATCACTTTCTGACACACTCAGAGTCTCTCTATCGCTCTCTGAAACTCACTGACACTCTCAGACGCTCTCTGTCTCTCTCTGTCACGCTCAGACCCTCTCAGACACTCTCTCTTACTCTCTATCACTCTCTGACACTCTCTGACACTCTCAGAGGCTCTCTATCACTCTCGATCACTCACTGACAATCTCAGACACTCTCTATCACTCTCTGACACTCACTGACACTCTCAGACACTCTCTTTCACTCTCTGTTACTCTCAGACACTGTCTATCACTCTGTGACACTCTCTATCACTCTCTGACACTCTCTATCGCTCTCTGACACTCTCTGACAATCTCAGAGGCTCTCTATCACTCTCTATCACTCTCTATCACTCTCTGACACTCTCAGACAATCTATATCACTCTCTGACACTCACTGACACTCTCAGACACTCTCTGTCACACTCTGTCACTCTCAGACACTCTCAGACACTCTCTATCACTCTCTATCTCACTCTGACACTCTCTGACACTCTCAGAGGCTCTCTATCACTCTCTATCACTCTCTGACACTCTCTGACACTCTCTGACACTCTCTATCACTCAATGACACTCTGTGACACTCTCTATCTCTCTCTATCACTATCTGACACTCTCTGACATACTCAGACACTCTGTGACACACTCTGACACTCTCTATCACTCTATGACACTCTCTGACGCTCTCTATCACTCTCTATCACTCGCTGACACTCTCTGACGCTCTCAGACACTCTCAGACACTCTCTATCACTCTCAGACACTCTCTATCACGCTCTGACACTCTCTGACACTCTCTGACACTCTCCATCACTCTATGACACTCTCAGACACTCTCTATCACTCTCTATCACTCTCTATCACTCTCTATCACTCTCTGACACTCTCTGACACTCTCTATCACTCAATGACACTCTGTGACACTCTCTATCTCTCTCTATCACTATCTGACACTCTCTGACATGCTCAGACACTCTGTGACACATCTGACACTCTCTATCATTCTTTGACACTCTCTGACGCTCTCTATCACTCTCTATCACTCTCTGACACTCTCTGACGCTCTCAGACACTCTCAGACACTCTCTATCACTCTCAGACACTCTCTATCACGCTCTGACACTCTCTGACACTCTCCATCACTCTATGACACTCTCTATCACTCTCTATCACTCTCTGACACTCTCTGACACACTCTGAAACTCTCTGACACTATCTGACACACTCTGACACTCTCAGAATCTCTCTATCACTCTCTATCACTCTCTGACACTCTCCATCACTCTCTGACACTCTCTATCACTCTCTGACACTCTCAGAGGCTCTCTGTCACTCTCTATCACTCTCTGACAATCTCTATCACTCACTGACACTCTCAGACCCTCTCTTTCACTCTCTGTCACTCTCAGACACTCTCAGACACTCTCTATCACTCTCTGAAACTCTCTATCACTCTCTGACACTCTCTATCGCTCTCTGACACTCGCTGACATAATCAATCACTTTCTATCACTCTCTGACACACTCTGACACTCTCTATCACTCTATGACACTCTCTATCACTCTCTATCACTCTCTGACACTCTCTGACACTCTCTATCACTCTCTATCACTCTCTGACGTTCTCTGGCACTCTCTATCACTCAATGACACTCTCTGACACTCTCTATCACTCTCCATCACACTCTGACACACTCTGACACACTCTGAAACTCTCAGACATTCTCTTTCACACACCGTATCACTCTCTGACACTCTGTGACACTCTCTATCACTCTCTGACACACTCTATCACTCTCTATCACGCTCTGACACTCTCTGACACTCTCTATCACTCAATGACTCTCTGTGACACTCTCTATCACTCTCTATCACTATCTGACACTCTCTGACACACTCAGACACTCTGTGACACACTCTGACACTCTCTATCACTCTCTATCACTCTCTTACACTCTCTATCACTCTCTGACACTCTCTATCACTCTCTGACACTCTCTATCACTCTAAATCACTCTCTGACACTCTCTAGCACTCTCTGACACTTTCTGACACTCTCAGACACTCTCTGTCACTCTCTAACACTATCTGACACTCTCTATCACTCTCTGACACTCTCTGACACTCTCAGAGGCTCTCTATCACTCTCTATCACTCAGTGACACTCTCAGAAGCTCACTATCACTCTCTGACACTCACTGACACTCTCAGACACTCTCTTTCACTCTCTGTCACTCTCAGACTCTCTCAGACGCTCTCTATCACTCTCTGACAATCTCTATCACTCTCTGACACTCTCAATCGCTCTCTGAAACTCTCTGACACACTCAATCACTCTTTATCACTCTCTGACGCACTCTGACACTCTCTGTCACTCCATGACACTCTCTGACACTCTCTATCACTCTCTATCACTCTCCGACACACTCTGACACTATCTGACACTCTCAGACATTCTCTATCACTCTCTTTCACTCTCTGACTCTCTCTGACACTCTCAGAGGCTCTCTGTCACTCTCTATCACTCTCTGACAATCTCTATCACTCACTGACACTCTCAGACCCTCTCTTTCACTCTCTGTCACTCTCAGACACTCTCAGACACTCTCAGACACTCTCTATCACTCTCTGAAACTCTCTATCACTCTCTGACACTCTCTATCGCTCTCTGACACTCGCTGACATAATCAATCACTTTCTATCACTCTCTGACACACTCTGACACTCTCTATCACTCTATGACACTCTCTATCACTCTCTATCACTCTCTGACACTCTCTGACACACTCTATCACTCTCTATCACTCTCTGACGTTCTCTGGCACTCTCTATCACTCAATGACACTCTCTGACACTCTCTATCACTCTCCATCACACTCTGACACACTCTGACACACTCTGAAACTCTCAGACATTCTCTTTCACACACCGTATCACTCTCTGACACTCTGTGACACTCTCTATCACTCTCTGACACACTCTATCACTCTCTATCACGCTCTGACACTCTCTGACACTCTCTATCACTCAATGACTCTCTGTGACACTCTCTATCACTCTCTATCACTATCTGACACTCTCTGACACACTCAGACACTCTGTGACACACTCTGACACTCTCTATCACTCTCTATCACTCTCGTACACTCTCTATCACTCTCTGACACTCTCTATCACTCTCTGACACTCTCTATCACTCTAAATCACTCTCTGACACTCTCTAGCACTCTCTGACACTTTCTGACACTCTCAGACACTCTCTGTCACTCTCTAACACTATCTGACACTCTCTATCACTCTCTGACACTCTCTGACACTCTCAGAGGCTCTCTATCACTCTCTATCACTCAGTGACACTCTCAGAAGCTCACTATCACTCTCTGACACTCACTGACACTCTCAGACACTCTCTTTCACTCTCTGTCACTCTCAGACTCTCTCAGACGCTCTCTATCACTCTCTGACACTCTCTATCACTCTCTGACACTCTCAATCGCTCTCTGAAACTCTCTGACACACTCAATCACTCTTTATCACTCTCTGACGCACTCTGACACTCTCTGTCACTCCATGACACTCTCTGACACTCTCTATCACTCTCTATCACTCTCCGACACACTCTGACACTATCTGACACTCTCAGACATTCTCTATCACTCTCTTTCACTCTCTGACTCTCTCTATCACTCTCTGACACTCTCCATCACTCTCTATCACTCTCTTACACTCTCTAACACTCTCTGTCACTCTCAGACACTCTCTATCACTCTGTGACACTCTCTATCACTCTCTGACACTCTCTTTCGCTCTCTGACACACTCTGACACACTCTGACACTTTCTGACACTCTCTGACACTCTCTATCACTCTCTATCACTCTCCGACACACTCTGACACTATCTGACACTCTCAGACATTCTCTATCACTCTCTTTCACTCTCTGACTCTCTCTATCACTCTCTGACACTCTCCATCACTCTCTATCACTCTCTTACACTCTCTAACACTCTCTGTCACTCTCAGACACTCTCTATCACTCTGTGACACTCTCTATCACTCTCTGACACTCTCTTTCGCTCTCTGACACACTCTGACACACTCTGACACTTTCTGACACTCTCAGACACTCTCTATCACTCTCTATCACTCTCTATCACTCTATGACACTCTCTGACACTCTCAGAAACTCTCTCTCACTCTCTGAAACTCTCAGACACTCTCTCTTACTCTCCATCACTCTCTGACACTCTCTGTCACTCTCAGAGGCTCTCTATCACTCTCTATCACTCACTGACAATCTCAGACACTCTCTATCACTCTGTGACACTCACTGACACTCTCAGACACTCTCTTTCACTCTCTGTTACTCTCAGACACTGTCTATCACTCTGTGACACTCTCTATCACTCTCTGACACTCTCTATCGCTCTCTGACACTCTCTGACAATCTCAGAGGCTCTCTATCACTCTCTATCACTCTCTATCACCCTCTGACACTCTCAGACAATCTATATCACTCTCTGACACTCACTGACACTCTCAGACACTCTCTGTCACACTCTGTCACTCTCAGACACTCTCAGACACTCTCTATCACTCTCTATCTCACTCTGACACTCTCTGACACTCTCAGAGGCTCTCTATCACTCTCTATCACTCTCTGACACTCTCTGACACTCTCTGACACTCTCTATCACTCAATGACACTCTGTGACACTCTCTATCTCTCTCTGACACTCTCTGACAATCTCAGAGGCTCTCTATCACTCTCTATCACTCTCTGACACTCACTGACACTCTCAGACACTCTCTGTCACACTCTGTCACTCTCAGACACTCTCAGACACTCTCTCTCACTCTCTATCTCACTCTGACACTCTCTGACACTCTCAGAGGCTCTCTATCACTCTCTTTCACTCTCTGACACTCTCTATCACGCTCTGGCACTCTCTGACACTCTCCATCACTCTATGACAATCTCAGACACTCTCTATCACTCTCTATCACTCTCTGACACTCTCTGACACTCTCTATCACTCAATGACACTCTGTGACACTCTCTATCTCTCTCTATCACTATCTGACACTCTCTGACATACTCAGACACTCTGTGACACACTCTGACACTCTCTATCACTCTATGACACTCTCTGACGCTCTCTATCACTCTCTATCACTCTCTGACACTCTCTGACGCTCTCAGACACTCTCTATCACTCTCTATCACTCTCTATCACGCTCTGACACTCTCTGACACTCTCCATCACTCTATGACACTCTCTGACACTCTCTATCACCCTCTATCACTCTCTGACACCCTCTGACACCCTCTGACACACTCTGACACACTCTGAAACTCTCTGACACTATCTGACACTCTCTGACACTCTCAGAAGCTCTCTATCACTCTCTATCACTCTCTGACACTCTCCATCACTCTCTGACACTCTCTATCACTCTCTGACACTCTCAGAGGCTCTCTGTCACTCTCTATCACTCTCTGACAATCTCTATCACTCACTGACACTCTCAGACCCTCTCTTTCACTCTCTGTCACTCTCAGACACTCTCAGACACTCTCTATCACTCTCTGAAACTCTCTATCACTCTCTGACACCCTCTATCGCTCTCTGACACTCGCTGACATAATCAATCACTTTCTATCACTCTCTGACACACTCTGACACTCTCTATCACTCTATGACACTCTCTATCACTCTCTATCACTCTCTATCACTCTCTGACACTCTCTGACACTCTCTGACACTCTCTATCACTCTCTATCACTCTCTGACGCTCTCTGGCACTCTCTATCACTCAATGACACTCTCTGACACTCTCTATCACTCTCCATCACACTCTGACACACTCTGACACACTCTGACACTCTCAGACATTCTCTTTCACACACCGTATCACTCTCTGACACTCTGTGACACTCTCTATCACTCTCTGACACACTATATCACTCTCTATCACGCTCTGACACTCTCTGACACACTCAGACACTCTGTGACACACTCTGACACTCTCTATCACTCTCTATCACTCTCTTACACTCTCTATCACTCTCTGACACTCTCTATCACTCTCTGACACTCTCTATCAATCTATATCACTCTCTGACACTCTCTAGCACTCTCTGACACTTTCTGACACTCTCAGACACTCTCTAACACTATCTGACACTCTCTATCACTCTCTGACACTCTCTGACACTCTCAGAGGCTCTCTATCACTCTCTATCACTCAGTGACACTCTCAGACGCTCACTATCACTCTCTGACACTCACTGACACTCTCAGACACTCTCTTTCACTCTCTGTCACTCTCAGACTCTCTCAGAAGCTCGCTATCACTCTCTGACACTCTCTATCACTCTCTGACACTCTCAATCGCTCTCTGAAACTCTCTGACACTCTCAATCACTCTTTATCACTCTCTGACGCACTCTATCACAGTCTGACACTGTCTGACACTCTCTATCTCTCAATGACACACTCTGAAACTCTCTATCACTCGCTATCACTCTCTATCAAACTCTGACACTCACTGACACTCTCAGACACTCGCTGTAACTCTCAGACACTCTCTGTCACTCTCAGACACTCTCTATCACTCTGTGACACTCTCTATCACTCTCTGACACTCTCTTTCGCTCTCTGACACTCTCTGACACACTCTGACACTTTCTGACACTCTCAGACACTCTCTATCACTCTCTATCACTCTATGACACTCTCTGACACTCTCAGAATCTCTCTCTCACTCTCTGAAACTCTCAGACACTCTCTATCACTCTCTGACACTCTCTATCACTCTCTGACATTCTCATACACTCTCTATCACTCTCTGACACTCTCTATCATTCTCTGACACTCTCTGACACTGTCTATCACTCTCTGACACTCTCTGACACTCTCAGACACTCTCTATCACTCTCTATCACTCTCTGACACTCTCAGAATCTCTCTCTCACTCTCTGACACTCTCAGACTCTCTCTATCACTCTCTGACACTCTCTATCACTCTCTGACATTCTCAGACACTCTCTATCACTCTCTGACACTCTCTATCACTCTCTGACACTCTCTATCACTCTCTGACACTTACGGACACTCTCAGACGCTCTCTGTCACTCTCAGCCTCTCTCTATCAGTCTCTATCACTCTCTGACACTCTCTGACACTCTCTAACACTCAAAGACACTCTGTGAAACTCTCTATCACTCTCTATCACTCTCTGACTCTCTCTGACAAACTCAGACACTCTGTGACACACTCTGACACAACCTGACTCTCTCTGACACTCTCTGACACTCTCCATCACTCTCTATCACTCTCTGACACTCTCTGACAATCTCAGAGGCTCTCTATCACACTCCATCACACTCCATCACTCTCTGACACACTCAGAGACTCTCTATCACTCTCTGAAACTCACTGACACTCTCAGACACTCTCTGTCTCTCTCTGTCACTCTCAGACCCTCTCAGTCACTCTCTCTTACTCTCTATCACTCTCTGACACTCTCTGACACTCTCAGAGGCTCTCTATCACTCTCTATCACTCTCTGTTAATCTCAGACACTGTCTATCACTCTGTGACACTCTCTATCACTCTCTGACACTCTCTATCGCTCTCTGACACTCTCTGACAATCTCAGAGGCTCTCTATCACTCTCTATCACTCTCTATCACTCTCTGACACTCTCAGACAATCTATATCACTCTCTGAAACTCAATGACACTCTCAGACACTCTCTGTCACACTCTGTCACTCTCAGACACTCTCAGACACTCTCTATCACTCTCTATCGTTCTCTGGCACTCTCTATCATTCAATGACACTCTCTGACACTCTCTATCACTCTCCATCACACTCTGACACACTCTGACACACTCTGAAACTCTCAGACATTCTCTTTCACACACCGTATCACTCTCTGACACTCTGTGACACTCTCTATCACTCTCTGACACACTCTATCACTCTCTATCACGCTCTGACACTCTCTGACACTCTCTATCACTCAATGACTCTCTGTGACACTCTCTATCACTCTCTATCACTATCTGACACTCTCTGACACACTCAGACACTCTGTGACACACTCTGACACTCTCTATCACTCTCTATCACTCTCTTACACTCTCTATCACTCTCTGACACTCTCTATCACTCTCTGACACTCTCTATCACTCTAAATCACTCTCTGACACTCTCTAGCACTCTCTGACACTTTCTGACACTCTCAGACACTCTCTGTCACTCTCTAACACTATCTGACACTCTCTATCACTCTCTGACACTCTCTGACACTCTCAGAGGCTCTCTATCACTCTCTATCACTCAGTGACACTCTCAGAAGCTCACTATCACTCTCTGACACTCACTGACACTCTCAGACACTCTCTTTCACTCTCTGTCACTCTCAGACTCTCTCAGACGCTCTCTATCACTCTCTGACAATCTCTATCACTCTCTGACACTCTCAATCGCTCTCTGAAACTCTTTGACACACTCAATCACTCTTTATCACTCTCTGACGCACTCTGACACTCTCTGTCACTCCATGACACTCTCTGACACTCTCTATCACTCTCTATCACTCTCCGACACACTCTGACACTATCTGACACTCTCAGACATTCTCTATCACTCTCTTTCACTCTCTGACTCTCTCTGACACTCTCAGAGGCTCTCTGTCACTCTCTATCACTCTCTGACAATCTCTATCACTCACTGACACTCTCAGACCCTCTCTTTCACTCTCTGTCACTCTCAGACACTCTCAGACACTCTCAGACACTCTCTATCACTCTCTGAAACTCTCTATCACTCTCTGACACTCTCTATCGCTCTCTGACACTCGCTGACATAATCAATCACTTTCTATCACTCTCTGACACACTCTGACACTCTCTATCACTCTATGACACTCTCTATCACTCTCTATCACTCTCTGACACTCTCTGACACACTCTATCACTCTCTATCACTCTCTGACGTTCTCTGGCACTCTCTATCACTCAATGACACTCTCTGACACTCTCTATCACTCTCCATCACACTCTGACACACTCTGACACACTCTGACACTCTCTATCACTCTATGACACTCTCTATCACTCTCTATCACTCTCTGACACTCTCTGACACACTCTATCACTCTCTATCACTCTCTGACGTTCTCTGGCACTCTCTATCACTCAATGACACTCTCTGACACTCTCTATCACTCTCTATCACTCTCTGACACACTCTGACACTATCTGACACTCTCAGACATTCTCTATCACTCTCTTTCACTCTCTGACTCTCTCTATCACTCTCTGACACTCTCCATCACTCTCTATCACTCTCTTACACTCTCTATCACTCTGTGACACTCTCTATCACTCTCTGACACTCTCTTTCGCTCTCTGACACACTCTGACACACTCTGACACTTTCTGACACTCTCAGACAATCTCTATCACTCTCTATCACTCTATGACACTCTCTGACACTCTCAGAATCTCTCTCTCACTCTCTGAAACTCTCAGACACTCTCTCTTACTCTCTATCACTCTCTGACACTCTCTGACACTCTCAGAGGCTCTCTATCACTCACTGACAATCTCAGATACTCTCTATCACTCTGTGACACTCACTGACACTCTCAGACACTCTCTTTCACTCTCTGTTACTCTCAGACACTGTCTATCACTCTGTGACACTCTATCACTCTCTGACACTCTCTATCGCTCTCTGACACTCTCTGACAATCTCAGAGGCTCTCTATCACTCTCTATCACTCTCTATCACCCTCTGACACTCTCAGACAATCTATATCACTCTCTGACACTCACTGACACTCTCAGACACTCTCTGTCACACTCTGTCACTCTCAGACACTCTCAGACACTCTCTATCACTCTCTATCTCACTCTGACACTCTCTGACACTCTCAGAGGCTCTTTATCACTCTCTATCACTCTCTGACACTCTCTGACACTCTCTATCACTCAATGACACTCTGTGACACTCTCTATCTCTCTCTGACACTCTCTGACAATCTCAGAGGCTCTCTATCACTCTCTATCACTCTCTGACACTCACTGACACTCTCAGACACTCTCTGTCACACTCTGTCACTCTCAGACACTCTCAGACACTCTCTCTCACTCTCTATCTCACTCTGACACTCTCAGAGGCTCTCTATCACTCTCTTTCACTCTCTGACACTCTCTATCATGCTCTGGCACTCTCTGACACTCTCCATCACTCTATGACAATCTCAGACACTCTCTATCACTCTCTATCACTCTCTGACACTCTCTGACACTCTCTATCACTCAATGACACTCTGTGACACTCTCTATCTCTCTCTATCACTATCTGACACTCTCTGACATACTCAGACACTCTGTGACACACTCTGACACTCTCTATCACTCTATGACACTCTCTGACGCTCTCTATCACTCTCTATCACTCTCTGACACTCTCTGACGCTCTCAGACACTCTCAGACACTCTCTATCACTCTCAGACACTCTCTATCACGCTCTGACACTCTCTGACACTCTCCATCACTCTATGACACTCTCTGACACTCTCTATCACCCTCTATCACTCTCTGACACTCTCTGACACCCTCTGACATACTCTGACACACTCTGAAACTCTCTGACACTATCTGACACACTCTGACACTCTCAGAAGCTCTCTATCAATCTCTATCACTCTCTGACACTCTCCATCACTCTCTGACACTCTCTATCACTCTCTGACACTCTCAGAGGCTCTCTGTCACTCTCTATCACTCTCTGACAATCTCTATCACTCACTGACACTCTCAGACCCTCTCTTTCACTCTCTGTCACTCTCAGACACTCTCAGACACTCTCTATCACTCTCTGAAACTCTCTATCACTCTCTGACACCCTCTATCGCTCTCTGACACTCGCTGACATAATCAATCACTTTCTATCACTCTCTGACACACTCTGACACTCTCTATCACTCTATGACACTCTCTATCACTCTCTATCACTCTCTATCACTCTCTGACACTCTCTGACACTCTCTGACACTCTCTATCACTCTCTATCACTCTCTGACGCTCTCTGGCACTCTCAGACACTCTGTGACACACTCTGACACTCTCTATCACTCTCTATCACTCTCTTACACTCTCTATCACTCTCTGACACTCTCTATCACTCTCTGACACTCTCTATCAATCTATATCACTCTCTGACACTCTCTAGCACTCTCTGACACTTTCTGACACTCTCAGACACTCTCTAACACTATCTGACACTCTCTATCACTCTCTGACACTCTCTGACACTCTCAGAGGCTCTCTATCACTCTCTATCACTCAGTGACACTCTCAGACGCTCACTATCACTCTCTGACACTCACTGACACTCTCAGACACTCTCTTTCACTCTCTGTCACTCTCAGACTCTCTCAGACGCTCGCTATCACTCTCTGACACTCTCTATCACTCTCTGACACTCTCAATCGCTCTCTGAAACTCTCTGACACACTCAATCACTCTTTATCACTCTCTGACGCACTCTATCACAGTCTGACACTGTCTGACACTCTCTATCTCTCAATGACACACTCTGAAACTCTCTATCACTCGCTATCACTCTCTATCAAACTCTGACACTCACTGACACTCTCAGACACTCGCTGTAACTCTCAGACACTCTCTGTCACTCTCAGACACTCTCTATCACTCTGTGACACTCTCTATCACTCTCTGACACTCTCTTTCGCTCATTGACACTCTCTGACACACTCTGACACTTTCTGACACTCTCAGACACTCTCTATCACTCTCTATCACTCTATGACACTCTCTGACACTCTCAGAATCTCTCTCTCACTCTCTGAAACTCTCAGACACTCTCTATCACTCTCTGACACTCTCTATCACTCTCTGACATTCTCATACACTCTCTATCACTCTCTGACACTCTCTATCATTCTCTGACACTCTCTGACACTGTCTATCACTCTCTGACACTCTCTGACACTCTCAGACACTCTCTATCACTCTCTATCACTCTCTGACACTCTCTGACACTCTCAGAATCTCTCTCTCACTCTCTGACACTCTCTGACTCTCTCTATCACTCTCTGACACTCTCTATCACTCTCTGACATTCTCAGACACTCTCTATCACTCTCTGACACTCTCTATCACTCTCTGACACTCTCTATCACTCTCTGACACTTACGGACACTCTCAGACGCTCTCTGTCATTCTCAGCCTCTCTCTATCAGTCTCTATCACTCTCTGACACTCTCTGACACTCTCTAACACTCAAAGACACTCTGTGACACTCTCTATCACTCTCTATCACTCTCTGACTCTCTCTGACAAACTCAGACACTCTGTGACACACTCTGACACAACCTGACTCTCTCTGACACTCTCTGACACTCTCCATCACTCTCTATCACTCTCTGACACTCTCTGACAATCTCAGAGGCTCTCTATCACACTCCATCACACTCCATCACTCTCTGACACACTCAGAGACTCTCTATCACTCTCTGAAACTCACTGACACTCTCAGGCACTCTCTATCACTCTCTGACTTTTTCTATTACTCTCTATCACGCTCTGACACACTCTGACACTTTCTGACGCTCTCAGACACTCTCTCTCACTCTCTCTCACTCTCTATCAAACTCTGACGCACTCTGACAGTCTCTGACACTCTCTGACATTCTATATCACTCTCTATCACTCTATGTTACTCTCTATCACTCTCTGACACTCTCTGACACACTCTGACACTCTCAGACACTCTCTATCACTCTCTATCACTCTCTGATACATTCTGACACTTTCTGACACTCTCAGACACTCTCTATCACTCTCTATCACTCTCTGTTACTCTCTGACACACTCTGACACTCTCGGACACTCTCTATCACTCTCAGACACTCTCAGACACTCTCGATCACTCTCTGACATTCTCTATCACTCTCTGACACTCTCTGACACTCAAAGACACTCTCGATCACTCTCTGACACACTCTGACTCTTTCTGACACTCTCAGACACTCTCTCTCACTCTCTATCAAACTCTGACACACTCTGACAGTCTCTGACACTCTCTGACACTCTCTATCACACTCTATCACTCTCTGTTACTCTCAGACACACTCTGACATTCTCTGACACTCTCTGACACACTCTGACAATATCTGACACTTTGTATCACTCTCTGACACTCTCTATCACTCTCTGACACTCTCAGACACTCTCTATCAATCTCTGACACTCTAAGACACTCTCTATCACTCTCTGACACACTCTGACACTTTCTGACACTCTCAGACACTCTCTATCCCTCTCTGTTACTCTCTGACACACTCTATCACTCTCTGACATACTCTATCAATCTCTGACACTCTCAGACACTCTCTGTCACTCACTGACACTCTCTATCACTCTCTTACACTCTCGGACTCTCTCTGACACACTCTGACATTCTCTGACACTCTCTGACACACTCTGGCAATATCTGACACACTCTGGCAATATCTGACACTTTGTTAGAATTAGAATTAGAATATTACAGCGCAGTACAGGCCCTTCGGCCCTCGATGTTGCGCCGAGCTGTGAAACCATCTGACCTACACTATTCCATTTTCATCCATGTGTCTATCCAATGTCCACTTAAATGCCCTTAAAGTTGGAGAATCTACTACTGCTGCAGGCAGGGGATTCCACGCCATTACTACTCTCTGAGTAAAGAAACTACCTCTCACATCTGTCCTATATCCATCACCCCTCAACTTGAAGCTTTGTCCCCTCGTGTTTGCCATCACCATCCGAGGAAAAAGACGCTCACTATCCACCCTATCTAACCCTCTGATTATCTTATATGTCTCTATTAAGTCACCTCTCCTCCTCCTTCTCTCCAACGAAAACAACCTCAAGTCCCTCAGCCTTTCCTCGTAAGAACTTCCCTCCATACCAGGCAACATCCTAGTAAATCTCCTCTGCACCCTTTCCATAGCTTCCACATCCTTTCTATAATGCGGTGACCAGAACTGCACGCAATACTCCAGGTGCGGTCTCACCAGAGACTTGTACAGCTGCAGCATGACCTCGTGGCTCCGAAACTCGACCCCCCTACTAATAAAAGCTAACACACCATATGCCTTCTTGACAGCCCTATTAACCTGGTTAGCAACCTTCAGGGATTTATGCACCTGGACACCAAGATCTCTCTGCTCATCTACACTAACAAGAATCTTCCCATTAGCCCAGTACTCTGCATTCCTGTTACTCCTTCTAAAGTGAATCACCTCACACTTTTCCGCATTAAACTCCATTTGCCATCTCTCAGCCCAGCTCTGCAGCCTATCTATGTCTCTCTGCACCCTACAACATCCTTCGGCACTATCCACAACTCCACCGACCTTAGTGTCATCTGCAAATTTACTAACCCACCCTTCTACACCCTTTTCCAGGTCATTTACAAAAATGACAAACAGCAATGGCCCCAAAACAGATCCTTGCGGTACACCACTAGTAACTAAACTCCAGGATGAACATTTGCCATCAACCACCACCCTCTGTCTTCTTTCAGCTAGCCAATTTCTGATCCAAAGCTCTAAATCACCTTCAACCCCATACTTGCGTATTTTCTGCAATAGCCTACCGTGGGGAACCTTATCAAACGCCTTACTGAAATCCATATACACCACATCCACTGCTTTACCCTCATCCACCTGTTTGGTCACCTTCTCGAAAAACTCAATAAGGTTTGTGAGGCACGACCTACCCGTCACAAAACCGTGCAGACTATCTCTAATGTACTTATTCTTTTCAAGATGATTATAAATCCTGTCTCTTATAACCTTTTCCAACATTTTACCCACAACCGAAGTGAGGCTCACAGGTCTATAATTACCAGGGCTGTCTCTACTCCCCTTCTTGAACAAGGGGACAACATTTGCAATCCTCCAGTCTTCCGGCACTATTCCTGTCGACAATGACGACATAAAGATCAAGGACAAAGGCTCTGCAATCTCCTCCCTAGCTTCCCAGAGAATCCTAGGATAAATCCCATCTGGCCATCTGTATCACTCTCTGACACTCTCTATCACTCACTGACACTCTCTATCACTCTCCGACACTCTGAAACACTCTGACACTCTCAGACACTCTCTATCACTCTCTGACACACTCTGACACACTCTGACACTTTCTGACACTCTCAGACACTCTCTATCCCTCCCTGTTACTCTCTGACACACTCTATCACTCTCTGACATACTCTATCAATCTCTGACACTCTCAGACACTCTCTATCACTCACTGACACACTCTATCACTCTCTGACACTCTCGGACACTCTCTGACACACTCTGACACTCTCAGACACTCTCTATCACTCTCTATCACTCTCTGACACACTCTGACACTTTATGACACTCTCAGACACTCTCTATCACTCTCTGACACTCACTGAAACTCTCAGACACTCACTGGATCTCTCAGACACTCTCAGACACTATCTCTCACTCTCTGACACTCTCTGAAACTCTCTGACACATTCACACTCTCACTGACACTCTCTATCACTCTCTGACACTCTCTGACACTCTCTGACACTCTCTGACACTCTCTGACACACTCTGACAATCTCTGACACGCTCTATCACTCTCTATCACTCTCTGTTACTCTCTGACACTCTCTGACACTCTCTGACATTCTCTGACACTCTCTGACACACTCTGACAATCTCTGACACTTTCTATCACTCTCTGACAATCTCTATCACTCTCTGACACTCTCAGACACTCTATATCAATCTCTGACACTCTCAGACACTCTCTATCACTCACTTACACTCTCTATCACTCTCTGACACTCTCTGAAACACTCTGACCCTCTCAGACAATCTCTATCACTTTCTATCACTCTCTGAAACTCTCAGACACTCTCTGACACTTTCTATCACACTCTGACACTCTCAGAGACTCTCAGACAGTCTCAGACACTTTCTATCACTCTCTGACACTGTCTGACAATCTCTGACACTCTCAGACACTCTCTTTCACTCTCTATCCCTCTATGACACTCCCTATCACTCCCTAACACTCTCAGATTCTCTATGACACTCTCTTTCACTCTCCATCACTCTCTGACACTGTCAGACACTCGCTGACGCTCTCAGACACTCTCTGGCACTCTCAGACTCTCTCAGAGACTCTCTATCACTCTATATCACTCTCAGACAGTCTGACACTATCTATCACTCTATGAAAGTCTCTGGCACTCTCTATCATTCTCTAACACTCTCTGGCACACTCTGACGCACTCTGACCCTCTCTGACACACTCTGACACACTCAGACACTCTCTATCACTCTATATCACTGTCTATCACTCTCTATCACTCTCTATCACTGTCTGACACACACTGACACTCTCTGACACTCTCAGACACTCTCGATCACTCTCTGTCACTCTCTGACACACTCTGACTCTCTCTGACACTCTCTGACACTCTCTATCACTCTCTGACACTCTCAATCACTTTCTGACACTCTCAGACACTCTCTATCACTCTCTGACACACTCTCACAATCTCTGACACTCTCAGACAATCTCTGACACTCTCTAAACACTCTCTGACACTCACTGACACTCTCAGACACGCGCTGTCATTCTCTGACACTCTCAGACACTCTCTATCACTCTCTATCAACCGCTGACACTCTCAGACACTCTCAGACACTCTCTATCACTCTCTGACACTCACTGAAACTCTCAGACACTCTCTGTATCTCTCAGACACTCTCAGACACTATCTCTCACTCTCTGACACTCTCTGAAACTCTCTGACACACTCACACTCTCTCTGACACTCTCTATCACTCTCTGACACTCTCTGACACACTCTGACACTCTCTGACAATCTCTATCACTATCTGACTCTATCTGACACTCTGTGACACACTCTGACACACTCTATCGCTCTCTGACATTCTCTGACACACTCTGACACTCTCTATCACTCTCTGACACGGACTGACACCCTCAGACACTCTCTGTCACTCTCAGACACTCTCTCTCACTCTCTGACACTTTCTATCACTCTCTGACACAATTTGACACTCTCTATCACTCTCTGACACTCTCAGACACTCTCTATGACTCTCAGACACTCTCCATCACACTCAGCCACTCTCTGTCACTCTCTATCTCTCTCTGACACTCTCTGAAACTCTCTGACAGACTCACACTCTCTCCGACACTCTCTATCACTCTCTGTTACTCTCTGAAACACTCTGACATTCTCTGACAATCTCTGACACACTCTGTCAATCTCTGACACTTTCTATCACTCTCTGACACTCTCTATCACTCTCTGACACTCTCTGACACACTCTGACACTCTCAGACACTCTCAGACACTCTCTATCACTCTCTATCACTCTCTATCACTCTCTATCACTCTCTATCACTCTCTGACACACTCTGACACTCTCTGACAATCTCTGACTCTCTCTATCTCTCTCTGACATACGCTGTCACTCACAGACACTCTCAGACAGTCTCGATCACTCTCTGACATTCTCTATCACTCTCTGACACTCTCTGACACTCAAAGACATTCTCTATCACCCTCTATCACTCTCTATCACTCTCTGACACTATCGGACACTCTCTATCACTCTCTGACACTCTCGGACACTCTCTGACACACTCTGACTTTTTCTGACACTCTCAGACACTCTCTCTCACTCTCTATCAAACTCTGACACACTCTGACAGTCTCTGACACTCTCTGACACTCTCTATCGCACTCTATCTCTCTCTGTTACTCTCTGACATACTCTATCAATCTCTGACACTCTCAGACACTCTCTATCACTCACTGACACTCTCTATCACTCTCTGACACTCTCGGACACTCTCTGACACACTCTGACACTCTCAGACACTCTCTATCACTCTCTATCACTCTCTGACACACTCTGACACTTTCTGACACTCTCAGACACTCTCTATCACTCTCTATAACTCTCCATCACTCTCTGTTACTCCCTGACACACTCTGACACTCTCTAACACTCTCTGACACACTCTGACAATCTCTGACACTCTCTATAACTCTCTGACATACTCTGTCACTCACAGACACTCTCAGACACTCTCGATCACTCTCTGACATTCTCTATCACACTCTATCACTCTCGATCACTCTCTGACACTCTCGGACACTTTCTATCACTCTCTATCAGTCTCTGACACTCTCTGACCGTCTCTGACACTCTCAGACACACTGACAATCTCTGACACTCTTTATCACTCTCTGACATACTCTGTCACTCACAGACACTCTCAGACACTCTCGATCACTCTCTGACATTCTCTATCACTCTCTGACACTCTCTGACACTCAAAGACACTCTCTATCACACTCTATCAATCTCTCTCACTCAAAGACACTCTCGGACACTCTCTATCTCACTCTGCACTCTCTGACTCTCTCTGACGCTCTCAGACACTCTCTATCACTCTCTGACACTCTCTGACACTCAAAGACACTCTCTATCACACTCTATCACTCTCTATCACTCTCTGACACTCTCAGACACTCTCTATCACTCTATGACACTCTCTGACACACTCTGACACTCTCTGAATTTCTCAGACACTCGCTATCACTCTCTATCACTCTCTGACACTCTCTGACACTCTCTGACACTCTCTGACACTCTCTATCACTCTCCATCACTCTCTGACTGTCTCTGACACTCTCAGACACTCTCTATCACTCTCAGACACTCTCTATCACTCTCAGACACTCTTTATCACTCTCTGACATTCTCTGAAACTCTCAGACACTCTCTATCACTCTCTGACACTCTCAGACACTTTCTGTCACTCTCTGACACTTTCTATCACTCTCTATCACTCTCTGATACACTCTGACACTTTCTGACACTCTCAGACACTCTCTCTCACTCTCTATGAAACTCTGACACACTCTGACAGTCCCTGACACTCTCTGACATTCTATATCACTCTCTATCACTCTCTGTTACTCTCTGAAACACTCTGACATTCTCTGACAATCTCTGACACACTCTGACAATCTCTGACACTTTCTATCACTCTCTGACACTCTCTATCACTCTCTGACACTCTCTGAGACACTCTGACACTCTCAGACACTCTCTCTCACTCTCTATCAATCTCTGACACACTCTGACAATCTCTGAAGCTTTCTATCACTCTCTGACACTCTCTATCACTCTCTGACACTCTCAGACACTCTCTATCAATCTCTGACACTCCCAGGCACTCTCTAGCACTCTCTGACATTTTCTATCACTCTCTATCACGCTCTGACACACTCTGACACTTTCTGACGCTCTCAGACACTCTCTCTCACTCTCTCTCACTCTCTATCAAACTCTGACGCACTCTGACAGTCTCTGACACTCTCTGACATTCTATATCACTCTCTATCACTCTATGTTACTCTCTATCACTCTCTGACACTCTCTGACACACTCTGACACTCTCAGACACTCTCTATCACTCTCTATCACTCTCTGATACATTCTGACACTTTCTGACACTCTCAGACACTCTCTATCACTCTCTATCACTCTCTGTTACTCTCTGACACACTCTGACACTCTCGGACACTCTCTATCACTCTCAGACACTCTCAGACACTCTCGATCACTCTCTGACATTCTCTATCACTCTGACACTCTCTGACACTCAAAGACACTCTCGATCACTCTCTGACACACTCTGACTCTTTCTGACACTCTCAGACACTCTCTCTCACTCTCTATCAAACTCTGACACACTCTGACAGTCTCTGACACTCTCTGACACTCTCTATCACACTCTATCACTCTCTGTTACTCTCAGACACACTCTGACATTCTCTGACACTCTCTGACACACTCTGACAATATCTGACACTTTGTATCACTCTCTGACACTCTCTATCACTCTCTGACACTCTCAGACACTCTCTATCAATCTCTGACACTCTAAGACACTCTCTATCACTCTTTGACACACTCTGACACTTTCTGACACTCTCAGACACTCTCTATCCCTCTCTGTTACTCTCTGACACACTCTATCACTCTCTGACATACTCTATCAATCTCTGACACTCTCAGACACTCTCTGTCACTCACTGACACTCTCTATCACTCTCTTACACTCTCGGACTCTCTCTGACACACGCTGACACTCTCTGACACTCTCAGACACTCTCTATCACTCTCTATCACTCTCTATCACTCTCTGACACACTCTGACACTTTCTGACACTCTCAGACACTCTCTATCACTCTCTATCACTCTCCATCACTCTCTGTTACTCTCTGACACACTCTGACACCCTCTAACACTCTCTGACACACTCTGACAATCTCTGACACTCTCTATAACTCTCTGACATACTCTGTCACTCACAGACTCTCTCAGACACTCTCGATCACTCTCTGACATTCTCTATCACACTCTATCACTCTCTATCACTCTCTGACACTCTCGGACACTCTCTATCAATCTCTATCAGTCTCTGACACTCTCTGACCGTCTCTGACACTCTCAGACACACTGACAATCTCTGACACTCTCTATCACTCTCTGACATACTCTGTCACTCACAGACACTCTCAGACACACTCGATGACTCTCTGACATTCTCTATCACTCTCTGACACTCTCTGACACTCAAAGACACTCTCTATCACACTCTATCAATCTCTATCACTCAAAGACACTCTCGGACACTCTCTATCTCACTCTGCACTCTCTGACTCTCTCTGACTCTCTCTGACACTCTCTGACAATCTCTGACAATCTCTGACACTTTCTATCACTCTCTGACACTCTCTATCACTCTCTGACACTCTCAGACACTCTCTATCAAACTCTGACACTCTCAGACACTCTCTATCACTCACTGACACTCTCTATCACTCTCTGACACACTCTGACACTTTCTGACACTCTCAGACACTCTCTATCCCTCTCTGTTACTCTCTGACACACTCTATCACTCTCTGACATACTCTATCAATCTCTGACACTCTCAGACACTCTCTATCACTCACTGACACTCTCTATCACTCTCTGACACTCTCGGACACTCTCAGACACTCTCTATCAATCTCTGACACTCTCAGACACTCTCTATCACTCACTGACACTCTCTATCACTCTCTGACACACTCTGACACTTTCTGACACTCTCAGACACTCCCTATCCCTCTCTGTTACTCTCTGACACACTCTATCACTCTCTGACCTACTCTATCAATCTCTGACACTCTCAGACACTCTCTATCACTCACTGACACTCTCTATCACTCTCTGACACTCTCGGACACTCTCTGACACACTCTGACACTCTCAGACACTCTCTATCACTCTCTATCACTCTCTGACACACTCTGACACTTTCTGACACTCTCAGACACTCTCTATCACTCTCTATAACTCTCCATCACTCTCTGTTACTCTCTGACACACTCTGACACTCTCTAACACTCTCTGACACACTCTGACAATCTCTGACACTCTCTATAACTCTCTGACATACTCTGTCACTCACAGACACTCTCAGACACTCTCGATCACTCTCTGACATTCTCTATCACACTCTATCACTCTCGATCACTCTCTGACACTCTCGGACACTTTCTATCACTCTCTATCAGTCTCTGACACTCTCTGACCGTCTCTGACACTCTCAGACACACTGACAATCTCTGACACTCTCTATCACTCTCTGACATACTCTGTCACTCACAGACACTCTCAGACACTCTCGATCACTCTCTGACATTCTCTATCACTCTCTGACACTCTCTGACACTCAAAGACACTCTCTATCACACTCTATCAATCTCTCTCACTCAAAGACACTCTCGGACACTCTCTATCTCACTCTGCACTCTCTGACTTTCTCTGACTCTCTCAGACATTCTCAGACACTCGCTATCATTCTCTATCACTCTCTGACACTCTCTGACACTCTCTGACACTCAAAGACACTCTCTAGCACACTCTATCACTCTCTATCACTCTCTGACACTCTCAGACACTCTCTATCACTCTATGACACTCTCAGACACTCTCTATCACTCTCTATCACTCTCTGACACTCTCTGACACACTCTGACACTCTCTGACAGTCTCAGACACTCGCTATCACTCTCTATCACTCTCTGACACTCTCTGACACTCTCTGACACTCTCTGACACTCTCTATCGCTCTCCATCACTCTCTGACTGTCTCTGACACTCTCAGACACTCTCTATCACTCTCAGACACTCTCTATCACTCTCAGACACTCTCTATCACTCTCTGACATTCTCTGAAACTCTCAGACACTCTCTATCAATCTCTGACACACTCTGACAATCTCTGAAGCTTTCTATCACTCTCTGACACTCTCTATCACTCTCTGACACTCTCAGACACTCTCTATCAATCTCTGACACTCCCAGACACTCTCTATCATTCTCTGACATTTTCTATCACTCTCTATCACGCTCTGACACACTCTGACACTTTCTGACGCTCTCAGACACTCTCTCTCACTCTCTCTCACTCTCTCTCACTCTCTATCAAACTCTGACGCACTCTGACAGTCTCTGACACTCTCTGACATTCTATATCACTCTCTATCACTCTATGTTACTCTCTGAAACACTCTTACATTCTCTGACAATCTCTGACACACTCTGACAATCTCTGACACTTTCTATCACTCTCTGACACTCTCTATCACTCTCTGACACTCTCTGACACACTCTGACACTCTCAGACACTCTCTATCACTCTCTATCACTCTCTGATACACTCTGACACTTTCTGACACTCTCAGACACTCTCTATCACTCTCTGTTACTCTCTGACACACTCTGACACTCTCGGACACTCTCTATCACTCTCAGACACTCTCAGACACTCTCGATCACTCTCTGACATTCTCTATCACTCTCTGACACTCTCTGACACTCAAAGACACTCTCGATCACTCTCTGACACACTCTGACTCTTTCTGACACTCTCAGACACTCTCTCTCACTCTCTATCAAACTCTGACACACTCTGACAGTCTCTGACACTCTCTGACACTCTCTATCACACTCTATCACTCTCTGTTACTCTCAGACACACTCTGACATTCTCTGACACACTCTGACACACTCTGACAATATCTGACACTTTGTATCACTCTCTGACACTCTCTATCACTCTCTGACACTCTCAGACACTCTCTATCAATCTCTGACACTCTAAGACACTCTATATCACTCTCTGACACACTCTGACACTTTCTGACACTCTCAGACACTCTCTATCCCTCTCTGTTACTCTCTGACACACTCTGACACTCAAAGACACTCTCTATCACACTCTATCAATCTCTATCACTCAAAGACACTCTCGGACACTCTCTATCTCACTCTGCACTCTCTGACTCTCTCTGACTCTCTCTGACACTCTCTGACACTCTCTGACACTCTCTGACAATCTCTGACAATCTCTGACACTTTCTATCACTCTCTGACACTCTCTATCACTCTCTGACACTCTCAGACACTCTCTATCAATCTCTGACACTCTCAGACACTCTCTATCACTCACTGACACTCTCTATCACTCTCTGACACTCTCGGACACTCTCTGACACACTCTGACACTCTCAGACACTCTCTATCACTCTCTATCACTCTCTGACACACTCTGACACTCAAAGACACTCTCTATCACACTCTATCAATCTCTATCACTCAAAGACACTCTCGGACACTCTCTATCTCACTCTGCACTCTCTGACTCTCTCTGACTCTCTCTGACTCTCTCTGACACTCTCTGACACTCTCTGACACTCTCTGACAATCTCTGACAATCTCTGACACTTTCTGACACTCTCAGACACTCTCTATCACTCTCTATAACTCTCCATCACTCTCTGTTACTCTCTGACACACTCTGACACTCTCTGACACTCTCTGACACACTCTGACAATCTCTGACACTCTCTATAACTCTCTGACAGACTCTGTCACTCACAGACACTCTCAGACACTCTCGATCACTCTCTCACATTCTCTATCACACTCTATCACTCTCGATCACTCTCTGACACTCTCGGACACTTTCTATCACTCTCTATCAGTCTCTGACACTCTCTGACCGTCTCTGACACTCTCAGACACACTGACAATCTCTGACACTCTCTATCACTCTCTGACATACTCTGTCACTCACAGACACTCTCAGACACTCTCGATCACTCTCTGACATTCTCTATCACTCTCTGACACTCTCTGACACTCAAAGACACTCTCTATCACACTCTATCAATCTCTCTCACTCAAAGACACTCTCGGACACTCTCTATCTCACTCTGCACTCTCTGACTCTCTCTGACTCTCTCAGACACTCTCGATCACTCTATGACACTCTCAGACACTCTCTATCACTCTCTGACACTCTCTGACACACTCTGACACTCTCTGACAGTCTCAGACACTCGCTATCATTCTCTATCACTCTCTGACACTCTCTGACACTCAAAGACACTCTCTATCACACTCTATCACTCTCTATCACTCTCTGACACTCTCAGACACTCTCTATCACTCTATGACACTCTCAGACACTCTCTATCACTCTCTGACACTCTCTGACACACTCTGACACTCTCTGACACTCTCTGACACTCTCTGACTCTCTCTATCACTCTCCATCACTCTCTGACTGTCTCTGACACTCTCAGACACTCTCTATCACTCTCAGACTCTCTCTATCACTCTCAGACACTCTTTATCACTCTCTGACATTCTCTGAAACTCTCAGACACTCTCTATCACTCTCTGACACTCTCAGACACTTTCTGTCACTCTCTGACACTTTCTATCACTCTCTATCACTCTCTGATACACTCTGACACTTTCTGACACTCTCAGACACTCTCTCCCACTCTCTATCAAACTCTGACACACTCTGACAGTCCCTGACACTCTCTGACATTCTATATCACTCTCTATCACTCTCTGTTACTCTCTGAAACACTCTGACATTCTCTGACAATCTCTGACACACTCTGACAATCTCTGACACTTTCTATCACTCTCTGACACTCTCTATCACTCTCTGACACTCTCTGACACACTCTGACACTCTCAGACACTCTCTCTCACTCTCTATCAATCTCTGACACACTCTGACAATCTCTGAAGCTTTCTATCACTCTCTGACACTCTCTATCACTCTCTGACACTCTCAGACACTCTCTATCAATCTCTGACACTCCCAGACACTCTCTATCACTCTCTGACATTTTCTATCACTCTCTATCACGCTCTGACACACTCTGACACTTTCTGACGCTCTCAGACACTCTCTCTCACTCTCTCTCACTCTCTATCAAACTCTGACGCACTCTGACAGTCTCTGACACTCTCTGACATTCTATATCACTCTCTATCACTCTATGTTACTCTCTGAAACACTCTGACATTCTCTGACAATCTCTGACACACTCTGACAATCTCTGACACTTTCTATCACTCTCTGACACTCTCTATCACTCTCTGACACTCTCTGACACTCTCTGACACACTCTGACACACTCAGACACTCTCTATCACTCTCTATCACTCTCTGATACACTCTGACACTTTCTGACACTCTCAGACACTCTCTATCACTCTCTATCACTCTCTGTTACTCTCTGACACACTCTGACACTCTCGGACACTCTCTATCACTCTCAGACACTCTCAGACACTCTCGATCACTCTCTGACATTCTCTATCACTCTCTGACACTCTCTGACACTCAAAGACACTCTCGATCACTCTCTGACACACTCTGACTCTTTCTGACACTCTCAGACACTCTCTCTCACTCTCTATCAAACTCTATCACTCTCTGTTACTCTCAGACACACTCTGACATTCTCTGACACTCTCTGACACTCTCAGACACTCTCTATCAATCTCTGACACTCTAAGACACTCTCTATCACTCTCTGACACACTCTGACACTTTCTGACACTCTCAGACACTCTCTATCCCTCTCTGTTACTCTCTGACACACTCTATCACTCTCTGACATACTCTATCAATCTCTGACACTCTCAGACACTCTCTGTCACTCACTGACACTCTCTATCACTCTCTGACACTCTCGGACACTCTCTGACACACTCTGACACTCTCAGACACTCTCTATCACTCTCTATCACTCTCTATCACTCTCTGACACACTCTGACACTTTCTGACACTCTCAGACACTCTCTATCACTCTCTATCACTCTCTATCACTCTCTATCACTCTCCATCACTCTCTGTTACTCTCTGACACACTCTGACACCCTCTAACACTCTCTGACACACTCTGACAATCTCTGACACTCTCTATAACTCTCTGACATACTCTGTCACTCACAGACACTCTCAGACACTCTCGATCACTCTCTGACATTCTCTATCACACTCTATCACTCTCTATCACTCTCTGACACTCTCGGACACTCTCTATCACTCTCTATCAGTCTCTGACACTCTCTGACCGTCTCTGACACTCTCAGACACACTGACAATCTCTGACACTCTCTATCACTCTCTGACATACTCTGTCACTCACAGACACTCTCAGACACACTCGATCACTCTCTGACATTCTCTATCACTCTCTGACACTCTCTGACACTCAAAGACACTCTCTATCACACTCTATCAATCTCTATCACTCAAAGACACTCTCGGACACTCTCTATCTCACTCTGCACTCTCTGACTCTCTCTGACTCTCTCTGACACTTTCTATCACTCTCTGACACTCTCTATCACTCTCTGACACTCTCAGACACTCTCTATCAATCTCTGACACTCTCAGACACTCTCTATCACTCACTGACACTCTCTATCACTCTCTGACACACTCTGACACTTTCTGACACTCTCAGACACTCTCTATCCTCTCTGTTACTCTCTGACACACTCTATCACTCTCTGACATACTCTATCAATCTCTGACACTCTCAGACACTCTCTATCACTCACTGACACACTCTATCACTCTCTGACACTCTCGGACACTCTCTGACACACTCTGACACTCTCAGACACTCTCTATCACTCTCTATCACTCTCTGACACACTCTGACACTTTCTGACACTCTCAGACACTCTCTATCACTCTCTATAACTCTCCATCACTCTCTGTTACTCTCTGACACACTCTGACACTCTCTAACACTCTCTGACACACTCTGACAATCTCTGACACTCTCTATAACTCTCTGACATACTCTGTCACTCACAGACACTCTCAGACACTCTCGATCACTATCTGACATTCTCTATCACACTCTATCACTCTCGATCACTCTCTGACACTCTCGGACACTTTCTATCACTCTCTATCAGTCTCTGACACTCTCTGACCGTCTCTGACACTCTCAGACACACTGACAATCTCTGACACTCTCTATCACTCTCTGACATACTCTGTCACTCACAGACACTCTCAGACACTCTCGATCACTCTCTGACATTCTCTATCACTCTCTGACACTCTCTGACACTCAAAGACACTCTCTATCACACTCTATCAATCTCTATCACTCAAAGACACTCTCGGACACTCTCTATCTCACTCTGCACTCTCTGACTCTCTCTGACTCTCTCAGACACTCTCTGACACATTATATCACTCTCTGAACCTCTCAGACACTCTCTGACACTTTCTATCACACTCTGACACTCTCAGATAATCTCAGACAGTCTCGGACACTTTCTATCACTCTCTGACACTGTCCGACAATCTCTGACACTCTCAGACACTCTCTTTCACTCTCTATCCCTCTATGACACTCCCTATCACTCCCTAACACTCTCAGATTCTCTATGACACTCTCTTTCACTCTCCATCTCTCTCTGACACTGTCAGACACTCTCTGACACTCTCAGACACTCTCTGACTCTTTCAGACACTCTCAGACACTCTCTATCACTCTATATCACTCTCTGACACTCTCCATCACTCTCCATCAATCTCTGGCACACTCTGACTCGCTCTGACCCTCTCTGACACTATCTGACATTCTCTGACACACTTTGACACTCTCAGACACTCTCTATCACTAGCTATCACTCTCTGACACGCTCTGACTGTCTCTGACACTCTCTGACACTCTCTATCACTCTCTGACACTCTCAGACAATCTATCACTCTCTATCACTGTCTATCACTCTCTACCACTCTCTATCACTCTCTGACACACTCTGACACTCTCTGACACTCTCTGACACTCTCAGACACTCTCTATCACTCTCTATCACTCTCTGACACACTCTGACTGTCTCTGACACTCTCTGACACTCTCTATCACTCTCTGACACTCGCAGACACTCTCTATCACTCTCTGACACTTTATATCACTCTCTATCACTCTCTGACACACTCTGACACTTGCTGACACTCTCAGACACTCTCTCTCACTCTCTATCAAACTCTGACACACTCTGACAGTCTCTGACACTCTCTGACATTCTCTATCACTCTCCATCACTCTGTGTTACTCTCTGACAGACACTGACACTCTCTGACACTCTCTGACACTCTCTGACAATCTCTGACAATCTCTGACACTTTATATCACTCTCTGAAACTCTCTATCACTCTCTGACACACTCTGACACTTTCTGACACTCTCAGACACTCTCTATCCCTCTCTGTTACTCTCTGACACACTCTATCACTCTCTGACATACTCTATCAATCTCTGACACTCTCAGACACTCTCTATCACGCACTGACACTCTCTATCACTCTCTGACACTCTCGGACACTCTCTGACACACTCTGACACTCTCAGACACTCTCTATCACTCTCTATCACTCTCTGACACACTCTGACACTTTCTGACACTCTCAGACACTCTCTATCACTCTCTATCACTCTCCATCACTCTCTGTTACTCTCTGACACTCTCGGACACTCTCTGACACACTCTGACACTCTCTGACATTCTCTATCACACTCTATCACTCTCTATCACTCTCTGACACTCTCTGACACTCTCGGACACTCTCTATCACTCTCTATCAGTCTCTGACACTCTCTGACCGTCTCTGACACTCTCAGACACACTGACAATCTCTGACACTCTCTATCACTCTCTGACATACTCTGTCACTCACAGACACTCTCAGACACTCTCGATCACTCTCTGACATTCTCTATCACTCTCTGACACTCTCTGACACTCAAAGACACTCTCTATCACACTCTATCAATCTCTATCACTCAAAGACACTCTCGGACACTCTCTATCTCACTCTGCACTCTCTGACTCTCTCAGACACTCTCTGACACATTATATCACTCTCTGACACTCTCTATCACTCTCTGACACTTTCTATCACACTCTGACACTCTCAGATAGTCTCAGACAGTCTCGGACACTTTCTATCACTCTCTGACACTGTCCGACAATCTCTGACACTCTCAGACACTCTCTTTCACTCTCTATCCCTCTATGACTCTCCCTATCACTCCCTAACACTCTCAGATTCTCTATGACACTCTCTTTCACTCTCCATCTCTGTCTGACACTGTCAGACACTCTCTGACACTCTCAGACACTCTCTGACTCTTTCAGACACTCCAGGAACACTCTCTATCACTGTATATCACTCTCTGACACTCTCCATCACTCTCCATCAATCTCTGGCACACTCTGACTCGCTCTGACCCTCTCTGACCCTCTCTGACACTATCTGACATTCTCTGACACACTTTGACACTCTCAGACACTCTCTATCACTAGCTATCACTCTCTGACACGCTCTGACTGTCTCTGACACTCGCTGACACTCTCTATCACTCTCTGACACTCTCAGACAATCTCTATCACTCTCTATCACTGTCTATCACTCTCTATCACTCTCTGACACACTCTGACACTCTCTGACACTCTCAGACACTCTCTATCACTCTCTATCACTCTCTGACACACTCTGACTGTCTCTGACACTCTCTGACACTCTCTATCACTCTCTGACACTCGCAGACACTCTCTATCACTCTCTGACACTTTCTATCACTCTCTATCACTCTCTGACACACTCTGACACTTTCTGACACTCTCAGATACTCTCTCTCACTCTCTATCAAACTCTGACACACTCTGACAGTCTCTGACACTCTCTGACATTCTCTATCACTCTCCATTACTCTCTGTTACTCTCTGACATCCTCTGACACTCTCTGACACTCTCTGACAATCTCTGACAATCTCTGACACTTTCTATCACTCTCTGAAACTCTCTATCACTCTCTGACACACTCTGACACTTTCTGACACTCTCAGACACTCTCTATCCCTCTCTGTTACTCTCTATCACTCTCTGACACTCTCGGAGACTCTCTGACACACTCTGACACTCTCAGACACTCTCTATCACTCTCTATCACTCTCCATCACTCTCTGTTACTCTCTGACACATTCTGACACTCTCTAACACTCTCTGACACACTCTGACATTCTCTGACACTCTCTATAACTCTCTGACATTCTCTATCACACTCTATCACTCTCTATCACTCTCTGACACTCTCGGACACTCTATCACTCTCTATCAGTCTCTGACACTCTCGGACACTCTCTATCACTCTCTATCAGTCTCTGACACTCTCTGACCGTCTCTGGCACTCTCAGACACACTGACAATCTCTGACACTCTCTATCACTCTCTGACATACTCTGTCACTCACAGACACTCTCAGACACTCTCGATCACTCTCTGACATTCTCTATCACACTCTATCACTCTCTATCACTCTCTGACACTCTCGGACACTCTCTATCACTCTCTATCAGTCTCTGACACTCTCTGACCGTCTCTGACACTCTCAGACACACTGACAATCTCTGACACTCTCTATCACTCTCTGACATACTCTGTCACTCACAGACACTCTCAGACACTCTCGATCACTCTCTGACATTCTCTATCACTCTCTGACACTCTCTGACACTCAAAGACACTCTCTATCACACTCTATCAATCTCTATCACTCAAAGACACTCTCGGACACTCTCTATCTCACTCTGCACTCTCTGACTCTCTCTGACTCTCTCAGACACTCTCTGACACATTATATCACTCTCTGAACCACTCAGACACTCTCTGACACTTTCTATCACACTCTGACACTCTCAGATAATCTCAGACAGTCTCGGACACTTTCTATCACTCTCTGACACTGTCCGACAATCTCTGACACTCTCAGACACTCTCTTTCACTCTCTATCCCTCTATGACTCTCCCTATCACTCCCTAACACTCTCAGATTCTCTATGACACTCTCTTTCACTCTCCATCTCTCTCTGACACTGTCAGACACTCTCTGACACTCTCGGACTCTTTCAGACACTCTCAGACACTCTCTATCACTCTATATCACTCTCTGACACTCTCCATCACTCTCCATCAATCTCTGGCACACTCTGACTCGCTCTGACCCTCTCTGACACTATCTGACATTCTCTGACACACTCTGACACTCTCAGACACTCTCTATCACTAGCCATCACTCTCTGACACGCTCTGACTGTCTCTGACACTCTCTGACACTCTCTATCACTCTCTGACACTCTCAGACAATCTCTATCACTCTCTATCACTGTCTATCACTCTCTACCACTCTATATCACTCTCTGACACACCCTGACACTCTCTGACACTCTCAGACACTCTCTCTCACTCTCTATCAAACTCTGACACACTCTGACAGTCTCTGACACTCTCTGACATTCTCTATCACTCTCTATCACTCTCTGTTACTCTCTGACAGACTCTGACACTCTCTGACACTCTCTGACAATCTTTGACAATCTCTGACACTTTCTATCACTCTCTGACACTCTCGATCACTCTCTGACACACTCTGACACTTTCTGACACTCTCAGACACTCTCTATCCCTCTCTGTTACTCTCTGACACACTCTATCACTCTCTGACATACTCTATCAATCTCTGACACTCTCAGACACTCTCTATCACGCACTGACACTCTTTATCACTCTCTGACACTCTCGGACACTCTCTGACACACTCTGACACTCTCAGACACTCTCTATCACTCTCTATCACTCTCTGACACACTCTGACACTTTCTGACACTCTCAGACACTCTCTATCACTCTCTATCACTCTCCATCACTCTCTGTTACTCTCTGACACTCTCGGACACTCTCTGACACACTCTGACACTCTCTGACATTCTCTATCACACTCTATCACTCTCTATCACTCTCTGACACTCTCTGACACTCTCGGACACTCTCTATCACTCTCTATCAGTCTCTGACACTCTCTGACCGTCTCTGACACTCTCAGACACACTGACAATCTCTGACACTCTCTATCACTCTCTGACATACTCTGTCACTCACAGACACTCTCAGACACTCTCGATCACTCTCTGACATTCTCTATCACTCTCTGACACTCTCTGACACTCAAAGACACTCTCTATCACACTCTATCAATCTCTATCACTCAAAGACACTCTCGGACACTCTCTATCTCTCTATGACTCTCCCTATCACTCCCTAACACTCTCAGATTCTCTATGACACTCTCTTTCACTCTCCATCTCTGTCTGACACTGTCAGACACTCTCTGACACTCTCAGACACTCTCTGACTCTTTCAGACACTCCAGGAACACTCTCTATCACTGTATATCACTCTCTGACACTCTCCATCACTCTCCATCAATCTCTGGCACACTCTGACTCTCTCTGACTCGCTCTGACCCTCTCTGACCCTCTCTGACACTATCTGACATTCTCTGACACACTTTGACACTCTCAGACACTCTCTATCACTAGCTATCACTCTCTGACACGCTCTGACTGTCTCTGACACTCTCTGACACTCTCTATCACTCTCTGACACTCTCAGACAATCTCTATCACTCGCTATCACTGTCTATCACTCTCTATCACTCTCTGACACACTCTGACACTCTCTGACACTCTCAGACACTCTCTATCACTCTCTATCACTCTCTGACACACTCTGACTGTCTCTGACACTCTCTGACACTCTCTATCACTCTCTGACACTCGCAGACACTCTCTATCACTCTCTGACACTTTCTATCACTCTCTATCACTCTCTGACACACTCTGACACTTTCTGACACTCTCAGACACTCTCTATCACTCTCTATCACTCTCCATCACTCTCTGTTACTCTCTGACACACTCTGACACTCTCTAACACACTCTGACACACTCTGACAATCTCTGACACTCTCTATAACTCTCTGACATACTCTGTCACTCACAGACACTCTCAGACACTCTCGATCACTCTCTGACATTCTCTATCACACTCTATCACTCTCTATCACTCTCTGACACTCTCGGACACTCTCTATCAGTCTCTGACACTCTCTGACCGTCTCTGACACTCTCAGACACACTGACAATCTCTGACAATCTCTATCACTCTCTGACATACTCTGTCACTCACAGACACTCTCAGACACTCTCGATCACGCTCTGACATTCTCTATCACTCTCTGACACTCTCTGACACTCAAAGACACTCTCTATCACACTCTATCAATCTCTATCACTCAAAGACACTCTCGGATACTCTCTATCTCACTCTGCACTCTCTGACTCTCTCAGACACTCTCTGACACATTATATCACTCTCTGACACTCTCTATCACTCTCTGACACACTCTGACTGTCTCTGACACTCTCTGACACTCTCTATCACTATCTGACACTCGCAGACACTCTCCATCACTCTCTGACACTCTCTCTCACTCTCTATCAAACTCTGACACACTCTGACAGTCTCTGACACTCTCTGACATTCTCTATCACTCTCTATGACTCTCTGTTACTCTCGGACAGACTCTGATACTCTCTGACACTCTCTGACAATCTCTGACAATCTCTGACACTTTCTATCACTCTCTGACACTCTCTATCACTCTCTGACACTCTCAGACACTCTCTATCAATCTCTGACACTCTCAGACACTCTCTATCACTCACTGACACTCTCTATCACTCTCTGACACTCTCGGTCACTCTCTGACACACTCTGACACTCTCAGCCACTCTCTATCACTCTCTATCACTCTCTGACACACTCTGACACTTTCTGACACTCTCAGACAATCTCTATCACTCTCTATCACTCTCTGTTACTCTCTGAAACACTCTGACACTCTCTGACACTCTCTGACACACTCTGGGATTCTCTGACACTCTCTATAACTCTCTGACACACTCTGTCACTCACAGACACTCTCAGACACTCTCGATCACTCTCTGACATTCTCTATCACACTCTATCACTCTATATCACTCTCTGACACTCTCTATCACTCTCTATCACTCTCTGACACTCTCTGACAGTCTCTGACACTCTCAAACACTCTCTATCACACTCAGACAGTCTATATCACTCTCAGACACTCTCTATCATTCTCTGACGTTCTCTGAAACTCTCAGACACTCTCTATCACTCTCTGACGCTCTCAGACACTCTCTATCACTCTCTGACACTTACTATCACTCTCTATCACTCTCTGACGCACTCTGACACTTTCTGACAGTCTCAGGCACTCTCTCTCACTCTCTATCAAACTCTGACACACTCTGACAGTCTCTGACACTCTCTGACACTCTCTATCACTCTCTGTCACTCTCTGTTACTCTCTGACACACTCTGACATTCTCTGACACTCTCTGACACACTCTGACAATATCTGACACTTTGTATCACTCTCTGACACTCTCTATCACTCTCTGACACTATCAGACACTCTCTATCAATCTCTGACACTCTAAGACACTCTCTATCACTCTCTGACACTCTCTATCACTCTCTGACACTCTGACACAATCTGACACTCTCAGACACTCTCTATCACTCTCTGTCACTCTCTGACACACTCTGACACTTTCTGACACTCTCAGACACTCTCTATCACTCTCTATCCCTCTCTGTTACTCTCTGACACACTCTGACACTCTCTGATAATCTCTGACACTCTCTGACACAGTCTGACAATCTCTGACACTCTCTATCACTCTCTGACATACTCTGTCACTCTCTGACATTCTCTGACACTCAAAGACACGCTCTATCACACTCTATCAATCTCCATCACTCTCTGACACTCTCGGGCACTCTCTATCACTCTCTGCACTCTCTGACTCTCTCTGACTCTCTCAGACACTCTCTGACACTTTATATCACTCTCTGAACCTCTCAGACACTCTCTGACACTTTCTATCACACTCTGACACTCTCTGACACTCTCTGACACTCTCAGATAATCTCAGACAGTCTCAGACACTTTCTCTCACTCTCTGACACTTTCTGACAATCTCTGACACACTCAGACACTCTCTTTCACACTCTATCCCTCTATGACACTCCCTATCACACCCTAACACTCTCAGATTCTCCAAGACACTCTCTGACACTCTCCATCACTCTCTGACTCTCTCAGACACTCTCTATCACTCTATATCACTCTCTGACACTATCTATCACTCTATGAAACTCTCTGACACTCTCCATCACTCTCTATCACTCTCTGGCACACTCTGACTCACTCTGACCCCCTCTGACACCATCTGACACACTCTGACACACTCAGACACTCTCTATCTCTCTCTGTCACTCTCTATCACTCTCTATCACTCTCTGACACACTCTGACACTTTCTGACACTCTCAGACACTCTCTATCACTCACTGACACTCTCTGACACACTCTGACACTCTCAGACACTCTCAGACACTCTCTATCACTCTCTATCACTCTCTGACACACTTTGACAATCTCTGACACTCTCAGAAACTCTCTGTCACTCGCTGACACTCTCTCACACTCTCAGACACTCACTATCGATCTCTGACACTCACTGACACTCTCAGACACGCTCTGTCACTCTCAGACACTCTCTATCACTCTCTTTCACTCTCTGACGCTCTCTGACATTCTCAGAAACTCTCTATCACTCTCTATCACTCGCTGACACTCCCAGACACTCTCAGACACTCTCTATCACTCTCGATCACTCTCAGACACTCTCAGACACTCTCCATCACTCTCCATCACTCTCGATCACTCTCTATCGCTCTCTGACACTCTCTGACACTCTCTGACACTCTCTATCACTCTATATCAGTCTCTGACACTCTCTTTCACTCTGTCACTCTCAGACACTCTCTGACACTCTCCATCACTCTCTGACACTCACTGAAACTCTCAGACACTCTCTGTCTCTCTCAGACACTCTCAGACACTCTCGCTCACTCTCAGACACTCTCTGAAACTCTCTGACACACTCACACTCTCTCTGGCACTCTCTATCACTCTCTGACACTCTCTGACACTCTCTGACACACTCTGACACACTCTATCACTGTCTGACATTCTCTGACACACTCTGACACTCTCTGACACTTTCAGACACTCTCTATCACTCTCCATCACTCTCTGACACACTCTGACAGTCTCTGACACTCTCTGACACACTCGATCACTCTCTATCACTCTCTGATACTCTCTGACACACTCTGACATTCTCTGACACTCTATGACACTCTCACACACTCTCTATCACTCACTGACACTCTCTATCACTCTCTGACACACTCTGACACTCTCAGACACTCTCTATCACTCTCTATCACTCTCTGACACACTCTGACATTTTCTGACACTCTCAGACACTCTCTATCACTCTCTATCCCTCTCTGTTACTCTCTGTTACTCTCTGACACACTCTGACACTCTCTGACACTCTCTGACGCACTCTGACAATCTCTGACACTCTCTATCACTCTCTGACATACTCTGTCACTCACAGACACTCTCAGACTCTCTCGATCACTCTCTGACATTCTCTATCACTCTCTGACACTCTCGGACACTCTCTCTCACTCTCTGACACTCTCTGACTTTCTCTGACTCTCTCAGACACTCTCTGACACTTGATATCACTCTCTGAACCTCTCAGACACTCTCTGACACTTTCTATCACTCTCTGACTCTTTCTGACACTCTCTGACACACTCTGACACACTCTATCGCTCTCTGACATTCTCTGACACACTCTGACACTCTCTGACACTGTCAGACACTCTCTATCACTCTCCATCACTCTCTGACACACTCTGACACAATCTGACAATCTCTGACACTCTCAGACACTCTGTAATTCTCTGACACAGTCTGACACCCTCAGACACTCTCAGACACTCTCAGACACTCTCTGTCATTCTCTGACACTTTCTGGCACCCTCAGACACTCTCAGACACTCTCTATCACTCTCAGACACTCCCTATCACTCTCTGACATTCTCTGAAACTCTCTATCACTCTCTGACACTTTCTGACATTCTCTGACACACTCTGACACACTCTATCGCTCTCTGACATTCTCTGACACACTCTGACACTCTCTGACACTGTCAGACACTCTCTGTCACTCTCCATCATTCTCTGACACACTCTGACACAATCTGACAATCTCTGACACTCTCAGACACTCTCTGTCATTCTCTGACACTGTCTGACACCCTCAGACACTCTCTATCACTCTCAGACACTCTCTATCACTCTCTGACATTCTCTGAAACTCTCAGACACTCTCTATCACTCTCTGACACTCTCTATCACTCTCTATCACTCTCCATCACTCTCTGTTACTCTCTGACACACACTGACACTCTCGAACACACTCTGACACACTCTGACAATCTCTGACACTCTCTATAACTCTCTGACATACTCTGTCACTCACAGACACTCTCAGACACTCTCGATCACTCTCTGACATTCTCTATCACACTCTATCACACTCTATCACTCTCTATCACTCTCTGACACTCTCGGACACTCTCGGACACTCTCTATCACTCTCTATCAGTCTCTGACACTCTCTGACCGTCTCTGACACTCTCAGACACACTGACAATCTCTGACAATCTCTATCACTCTCTGACATACTCTGTCACTCACAGACACTCTCAGACACTCTCGATCACTCTCTGACATTCTCTATCACTCTCTGACACTCTCTGACACTCAAATACACTCTCTATCACACTCTATCAATCTCTATCACTCAAAGACACTCTCTGACACTCTCTATCTCACTCTGCACTCTCTGACTCTCTCTGACTCTCTCAGACACTCTCTGACACATTATATCACTCTCTGAACCTCTCAGACACTCTCTGACACTTTCTATCACACTCTGACACTCTCAGATAATCTCAGACAGTCTCAGACACTTTCTATCACTCTCTGACACTGTCCGACAATCTCTGACACTCTCAGACACTCTCTTTCACTCTCTATCCCTCTATGACACTCCCTATCACTCCCTAACACTCTCAGATTCTCTATGACACTCTCTTTCACTCTCCATCTCTCTCTGACACTGTCAGACACTCTCTGACACTCTCAGACACTCTCTGACTCTTTCAGACACTCTCAGACACTCTCTATCACTCTATATCACTCTCTGACCCTCTCCATCACTCTCCATCAATCTCTGGCACACTCTGACTCGCTCTGACCCTCTCTGACACTATCTGACATTCTCTGACACACTCTGACAATCTCAGACACTCTCTATCACTAGCTATCACTCTCTGACACGCTCTGACTGTCTCTGACACTCTCTGACACTCTCTATCACTCTCTGACACTCTCAGACAATCTCTATCACTCTCTATCACTGTCTATCACTCTCTACCACTCTCTATCACTCTCCAACACACTCTGACACTCTCTGACACTCTCTGACACTCTCTATCACTCTCTATCACTCTCTGACACACTCTGACTGTCTCTGACACTCTCTGACACTCTCTATCACTCTCTGACACTCGCAGACACTCTCTATCACTCTCTGACACTTTCTATCACTCTCTATCACTCTCTGACACACTCTGACACTTTCTGACACTCTCAGACACTCTCTCTCAATCTCTATCAAACTCTGACACACTCTGACAGTCACTGACAGTCTCTGACATTCTCTATCACTCTCTATCACTCTCTATCACTCTCTGACACTCGCAGACACTCTCTATCACTCTCTGACACTTTCTATCACTCTCTATCACTCTCTGACACACTCTGACACTTTCTGACACTCTCAGACACTCTCTCTCAATCTCTATCAAACTCTGACACTCTCTGACAGACCCTGACACTCTCTGACACTCTCTGACAATCTCTGACAATCTCTGACACTTTCTATCACTCTCTGACACTCTCTATCACTCTCTGACACTCTCAGACACTCTCTATCAATCTCTGACACTCTCAGACACTCTCTATCACTCACTGACACTCTCTATCACTCTCTGACACTCTCGGACACTCTCTGACACACTCTGACACTCTCAGACACTCTCTATCACTCTCTATCACTCTCTGACACACTCAGACACTTTCTGACACTCTCAGACACTCTCCATCACTCTCTATCACTCTCTGTTACTCTCTGTTACTCTCTGAAACACTCTGACACTCTCTGACACTCTCTGACACACTCTGACAATCTCTGACACTCTCTATAACTCTCTGACATACTCTGTCACTCACAGACACTCTCAGACACTCTCGATCACTCTCTGACATTCTCTATCACACTCTATCACTCTCTATCACTCTCTGACACTCTCTGACAGTCTCTGACACTCTCAGACACTCTCTATTACTCTCAGACAGTCTCTATCACTCTCAGTCACTCTCTATCATTCTCTGACGTTCTCTGAAACTCTCAGACACTCTCTATCACTCTCTGACACACTCAGACACTCTCTATCACTCTCTGACACTTACTATCACTCTCTATCACTCTCTGACGCACTCTGACACTTTCTGACACTCTCAGGCACTCTCTCTCACTCTCTGACACTCTCTGACACTCTCTATCACTCTCTGTCACTCTCTGTTACTCTCTGACACACTCTGACATTCTCTGACACTCTCTGACACACTCTGACAATATCTGACACTTTGTATCACTCTCTGACACTCTCTATCACTCTCTGACACTCTCAGACACTCTCTATCAATCTCTGACATTCTCAGACACTCTCTATCACTCACTGACACTCTCTATCACTCTCTGACACTCTGACACAATCTGACACTCTCAGACACTCTCTGTCACTCTCTGTCACTCTCTGACACACTCTGACACTTTCTGACACTCTCAGACACTCTCTATCACTCTCTATCCCTCTCTGTTACTCTCTGACACTCTGACACTCTCTGACACTCTCTGACACTCTCTGACACACTCTGACAATCTCTGACACTCTCTATCACTCTCTGACATACTCTGTCACTCTCTGACAATCTCTGACACACAAAGACACGCTTTATCACACTCTATCAATCTCTATCACTCTCTGACACTCTCGGGCACTCTCTATCACTCTCTGCACTCTCTGACTCTCTCTGACTCTCTCAGACACTCTCTGACACTTTATATCACTCTCTGAACCTCTCAGACACTCTCTGACACTTTCTATCACACTCTGACACTCTCTGACACTCTCAGATAATCTCAGACAGTCTCAGACACTTTCTCTCACTCTCTGACACGTTCTGACAATCTCTGACACTCTCAGACACTCTCTTTCACACTCTATCCCTCTATGACACTCCCTATCACTCCGTAACACTCTCAGATTCTCCAAGACACTCTCTGACACTCTCCATCACTCTCTGACTCTCTCAGACACTCTCTATCACTCTATATCACTCTCTGACACTATCTATCACTCTATGAAACTCTCTGACACTCTCCATCACTCTCTATCACTCTCTGGCACACTCTGACTCACTCTGACCCTCTCTGACACCATCTGACACACTCTGACACACTCAGACACTCTCTATCTCTCTCTGTCACTCTCTATCACTCTCTATCACTCTCTGACACACTCTGACACTTTCTGACACTCTCAGACACTCTCTATCACTCACTGACACTCTCTGACACTCTCTGACACACTCTGACACTCTCAGACACTCTCAGACACTCTCTATCACACTCTATCACTCTCTGACACACTCTGACAATCTCTGACACTCTCAGAAACTCTCTGTCACTCGCTGACACTCTCTCACACTCTCAGACACTCACTATCAATCTCTGACACTCACTGACACTCTCAGACACGCTCTGTCACTCTCAGACACTCTCTATCACTCTCTTTCACTCTCTGACACTCTCTGACATTCTCAGAAACTCTCTATCACTCTCTATCACTCGCTGACACTCTCAGACACTTTCAGACACTCTCTATCACTCTCGATCACTCGCTGACACTCTCAGACACTCTCAGACACTCTCCATCACTCTCTGACACTCACTGAAACTCTCAGACACTCTCTGTCTCTCTCAGACACTCTCAGGCACTCTCGCTCACTCTCAGACACTCTCTGAAACTCTCTGACACACTCACACTCTCTCTGGCACTCTCTATCACTCTCTGACACTCTCTGAGACTCTCTGACACTCTCTGACACACTCTGACACACTCTATCACTGTCTGACATTCTCTGACACACTCTGACACTCTCTGACACTTTCAGACACTCTCTATCACTCTCCATCACTCTCTGACACACTCTGACAGTCTCTGACACTCTCGATCACTCTCTATCACTCTCTGATACTCTCTGACACACTCTGACATTCTCTGACACTCTATGACACTCTCACACACTCTATCACTCACTGACACTCTCTATCACTCTCTGACACACTCTGACACTCTCAGACACTCTCTATCACTCTCTATCACTCTCTGACACACTCTGACATTTTCTGACACTCTCTGACACTCTCTGACGCACTCTGACAATCTCTGACACTCTCTATCACTCTCTGACATACTCTGTCACTCACAGACACTCTCAGACTCTCTCGATCACTCTGACATTCTCTATCACTCTCTGACACTCTCTGACTTTCTCTGACTCTCTCAGACACTCTCTGACACTTGATATCACTCTCTGAACCTCTCAGACACTCTCTGACACTTTCTATCACTCTCTGACTCTTTCTGACACTCTCTGACACACTCTATCGCTCTCTGACATTCTCTGACACACTCTGACACTCTCTGACACTGTCAGACACTCTCTATCACTCTCCATCACTCTCTGACACACTCTGACACAATCTGACAATCTCTGACACTCTCAGACACTCTCTGTCATTCTCTGTCATTCTCTGACACTGTCTGACACCCTCAGACACTCTCAGACACTCTCAGACACTCTCAGACACTCTCTGTCATTCTCTGACACTGTCTGGCACCCTCAGACACTCTCAGACACTCTCTATCACTCTCAGACACTCCCTATCACTCTCTGACATTCTCTGAAACTCTCTATCACTCTCTGACACTTTCTGACATTCTCTGACACACTCTGACACACTCTATCGCTCTCTGACATTCTCTGACACACTCTGACACTCTCTGACACTGTCAGACACTCTCTGTCACTCTCCATCATTCTCTGACACACTCTGACATAATCTGACAATCTCTGACACTCTCAGACACTCTCTATCACTCTCAGACACTCTCTAAAACTCTCTGACATTCTCTGAAACTCTCAGACACTCTCTATCACTTTCTGACACTCTCAGACACTCTCTATCACTCTCGATCAAACTCTGACACTCTCAGAGACTCTCGATCACTCACTGACACTCTCTTTCACACTCTGACAGTCTCTGACACTCTCTGACACTCTCTCACAATCTCTATCACTCTCTGATACTCTCTGACACACTCTGACATTCTCTGACACTCTCTGACACACTCTGGCACTCTCTATCAATCTCTGACACTCTCAGACACTCTCTATCACTCACTGACACTCTCTATCACTCTCTGACACACTCTGACACTCTCAGACACTCTCTATCACTCTCTATCACTCTCTGACACACTCTGACATTTTCTGACACTCTCAGACACTCTCTATCACTGTCTATCCCTCTCTGTTACTCTTTGACACACTCTGACACTCTCTGACACTCTCTGACACACTCTGACAATCTCTGACACTCTCTATCACTCTCTGACATACTCTGTCACTCACAGACACTCTCAGACACTCTCGATCAATCTCTGACACTCTCTATCACTCTCTGACACTCTCTGACATTCTCAGACACTCTCTATCACTCTCTATCACTCGCTGACACTCTCAGACACTCTCTATCACTCTCTAACACTCGCTGACACTCTCAGACACTCTCAGACACTCTCTGTCACTCTCTGACACTCACTGAAACTCTCAGACACTCTCTGTCACTCTCAGACACTCTCAGACACTCTCTCTCACTCTCTGACACTCTCTGAATCTCTCTGATACACTCACACTCTCTCTGACACTCTCTAACACTCTCTGACACTCTCTGACACACTCTGACACTCTCTGAATCTCTCTATCACTCTCTGAAACTCTCTGAAACTCTCTGACACTCTCTGACACACTCTGACACACTCTATCGCTCTCTGACATTCTCTGACACACTCTGACACTCTCTGACACTCGCTGACACTCTCTGACACTCTCAGACACTCTCTGACACTTTCTATCACTCTCTGACACTCTCTGACACACTCTGAAACTCTCTGACACTCTCTATCACTCTCTGACACAATTTGACACTCTCTATCACTCTCTGACACTCTCAGACACTCTCTATCACTCTATGACACTGTCAGACACTCTCTATCACTCTCTGACACACTCTGACACTCTGTGACACTCCCAGACACTCGCTATCACTCTCTATCACTCTCTGACACTCTCAGACACTCTCTGACACACACTGACACTCTCAGGCATTCTCTGAAACTCTCTATCACTCGCTGCAAATGTCTGACACTCGCAGACACTCTCTGAAACTTTTTATCACTTTCTGACACTCTCAGAATATCTCAGACACTCTCAGACACTCTCAGACACTCTCAGACACTCTCAGACACTCTCTGACACTCTCTATCAAACTCTGACACTTTCTGTCACTCTCTGACACTCTCAGACACTCTCTATCACTCTCTATCCCTCTCTGTTACTCTCTGACACACTCTGACACTCTCTGAAACTCTCTGACACACTCTGACAATCTCTGACACTCTCTATCACTCTCTGACATACTCTGTCACTCACAGACACTCTCAGACACTCTCTATCACTCTCTATCACTCTTTGACACACTCTGACATTTTCTGACACTTTCAGACACTCTCTATCACTGTCTATCCCTCTCTGTTACTCTTTGACACACTCTGACACTCTCTGACACACTCTGACAATCTCTGACACTCTCTATCACTCTCTGACATACTCTGTCACTCACAGACACTCTCAGACACTCTCGATCAATCTCTGACACTCTCTATCACTCTCTGACACTCTCTGACATTCTCAGACACTCTCTATCACTCTCTAACACTCGCTGACACTCTCAGACACTCTCAGACACTCTCTGTCACTCTCTGACACTCACTGAAACTCTCAGACACTCTCTGTCACTCTCAGACACTCTCAGACACTCTCTCTCACTCTCTGACACTCTCTGAATCTCTCTGATACACTCACACACTCTCTGACACTCTCTAACACTCTCTGACACACTCTGACACTCTCTGACATTGTCTATCACTCTCTGAAACTCTCTGACACTCTCTGACACACTCTGACACACTCTATCGCTCTCTGACATTCTCTGACACACTCTGACACTCTCTGACACTCTCAGACACTCTCAGACACTCTCTGACACTTTATATCACTCTCTGACACTCTCTGACACACTCTGAAACTCTCTGACACTCTCTATCACTCTCTGACACAATTTGACACTGTCTATCACTCTCTGACACTCTCAGACACTCTCTATCACTCTATGACACTGTCAGACACTCTCTATCACTCTCTGACACACTCTGAAACTCTGTGACACTCCCAGACACTCGCTATCACTCTCTATCACTCTCTGACACTCTCAGACACTCTCTGACACACACTGACACTCTCAGACACTCTCTATCACTCTATGACACTGTCAGACACTCTCTATCACTCTCTGACACACTCTGACACTCTGTGACACTCCCAGACACTCGCTATCACTCTCTATCACTCTCTGACACTCTCAGACACTCTCTGACACACACTGACACTCTCAGGCATTCTCTGAAACTCTCTATCACTCGCTGCAACTGTCTGACACTCGCAGACACTCTCTGAAACTTTTTATCACTTTCTGACACTCTCAGAATATCTCAGACACTCTCAGACACTCTCAGACACTCTCTGGCACTCTCTGACACTCTCTGGCACTCTCTATCAAACTCTGACACTTTCTGGCACTCTCTGACACTCTCAGACACTCTCTATCACTCTCTATCCCTCTCTGTTACTCTCTGACACACTCTGACACTCTCTGAAACTCTCTGACACACTCTGACAATCTCTGACACTCTCTATCACTCTCTGACATACTCTGTCACTCACAGACACTCTCAGACACTCTCGATCAATCTCTGACATTCTCTATCACCTTCTATCTCTCTCTGACACTCTCGGACACTCTCTCTCACTCTCTGACACTCTCTGACTCTCGCTGACTCTCTCAGACACTCTCTGACACTTTATATCACTCTCTGAACCTCTCAGACACTCTCTGACACTTTCTATCACACTCTGACACTCTCTGACACTCGCAGATAATCTCAGACAGTCTCAGACACTTCCTATCACTCTCTGACACTGTCTGACAATCTCTGACGCTGTCAGACACTCTCTTTCACTCTCTATCCCTCTATGACACTCCCTATCTCTCCCTCACACTCTCAGATTCTCTATGACACTCTCTTTCACTCTCCATCACTCTCTGACACTGTCAGACACTCTCTGAAGCTCTCAGACACTCTCTGACTCTCTCAGACACTCTCAGACACTCTCTATCACTCTATATCACTCTCTGACACTATCTATCACTCTATGAAACTTTCTGACACTCTCCATCACTCTCTATCACTCTCTGGCACACTCTGGCCCACTCTGACGCTCTCTGACACATTATCTGACACTCTCTACACACTCTGACAGACTCAGACACTCTCTATCAATCTCTATCACTCTCTGACACTCTCTGACACACTTTGACACTCTCAGACATTCTCTATCATTCTCTATCACTCTCTGACACACTGACATTTTCTGACACTCTCAGACACTCTCTATCACTCTCTATCCCTCTCTGTTACTCTCTGACACACTCTGACACTCTCTGACACTCTCTGACGCACTCTGACAATCTCTGACACTCTCTCTCACTCTCTGACATACTCTGTCACTCACAGACACTCTCAGACACTCTCGATCAATCTCTGACACTCTCTATCACTCTCTGACACTCTCTGACATTCTCAGACACTCACTATCACTCGCTGACACTCTCAGACACTCTCTGTCACTCTCTAACACTCGCTGACACTCTCAGACACTCTCAGACACTCTCTGTCACTCTCTGACACTCACTGAAACTCTCAGACACTCTCAGACACTCTCTGACGCTCTCAGACACTCTCTGACTCTCTCAGACACTCTCAGACACTCTCTATCACTCTATATCACTCTCTGACACTATCACTCTATGAAACTCTCTGACACTCTCCATCACTCTCTATCACTCTCTATCACTCTCTGGCACACTCTGGCACACTCTGGCCCACTCTGACCCTCTCTGACACGATCTGACACTCTCTGACACACTCTGACAGACTCAGACACTCTCTATCACTCTCTATCACTCTCTGACACACTCTGACAGACTCAGACACTCTCTATCACTCTCTATCACTCTCTGACACTCTCTGACACTCTCTGACACACTCTGACACTCTATGACACTCTCAGACACACTCTATCACTCTCTGACACTCTCTATCACTTTCTGACACTCTCAGACACTCTCTACCACTCTCTGACACTCTCTATCACCCACTGACACTCTCTGACACACTCTGACACGCTCAGACACTCTCAGAGACTCTCTATCACTCTCTATCACTCTCTATCACTCTCTGACACACTCTGACACACTCTGACACACTCTGACAATCTCTGACAATCTCTGACACTCTCAGACACTCTCTAAACACTCTCTGACACTCACTGACACTCTCAGACACGCGCTGTCACTCTCTGACACTCTCAAACACTCTCTATCACTCTCTTTCACTCTCTGACACTCTCTGACATTCTCAGAAACTATCCATCACTCTCTATCACCCGCTGACGCTCCCAGACACTTTCAGATACTCTCTATCACTCGCTGACACTCTCAGACACTCTCAGACACTCTCAGACACTCTCAGACACTCTCTATCACTCTCCGACACTCACTGAAACTCTCAGACACTCTCTCTCACTCTCTGACACTCTCTGAAACTCTCTGACACGCTCACACTCTGTTGACACTCTCTATCACTCTCTATCACTCTCTGACACTCTCTGACACACTCTGACACTCTCTGACAATCTCTATCACTCTCTGACACTCTCTGACTCTTTGTGACACACTCTGACAGACTCTATCGCTCTCTGACATTCTCTGACACACTCTGACACTCTCTGACACTATCAGAAACTCTCTATCACTCTCTGACACTGACTGATACCCTCAGACACTCTCTGTCACTCTCAGACACTCTCAGACACTCTCAGACACTCTCGATCACTCTCTGACATTTTCTATCACTCTCTGACACTCTCTGACACACTCTGAAACTCTCTGACACTCTCTATCACTCTCTATCACTCTCTGACACAATTTGACACTCTCAGACACTCGCTATCACTCTCGATCACTCTCTGACACTCTCTGACCCTCTCTGACACTCTATCACTCTCTGTCACTCTCTGACACTCTCAGATACTCTCAGACACTCTCAGACACTCTCAGACACTCTCGACCACTCTCTGACATTTTCTATCATTCTCTGACACTCTCTGACACACTCTGAAACTCTCTGACACTCTCTATCACTCTCTATCACTCTCTGACACAATTTGACACTCTCAGACACTCGCTATCACTCTCGATCACTCTCTGACACTCTCTGACCCTCTCTGACACTCTCTGACACTCTCTATCACTCTCTATCACTCTCTATCACTCTCTGACAGTCTCTGACATTCTCAGACACTCTCTATCACTCTCAGACACTCTCTATCACTCTCTATCACTCTCTCACACTTTCTATCACTCTCTATCACTCTCTGACACACTCTGACACTTTCTGACACTCTCAGACACTCTCTCTCACTCTCTATCAAACTCTGACACACTCTGACAATCTCTGACAATTTCTATCACTCTCTGACACTCTCAGACACTCTCTATCAATCATTGACTCTCTCAGACACTCTCTATCACTCACTGACACTCTCTATCACTCTCTGAAACTCTCTGACACACTCTGACACTCTCAGACACTCTCTATCACTCTCTTTCACTCTCTGACACACTCTGACACTTTCTGACACTCTCAGACACTCTCTATCCCTCTCTATCCCTCTCTGTTACTCTCTGACACACTCTGACACTCTCTGGCACTCTCTGACACACATCTGACAATCTCTGACATTCTCTATCTCTCTCTGACACTCTCTGACACTCGAAGACACTTTCTATCACACTCTATCTCTCTCTGTCACTCTCGTTCACTCTCGGACACTCTCTATAACTCTCTGACACTCTCTGACAGTCTCTGTCACTGTCAGATACTCTCTATGACTCTCAGACACTCACTATCACTGTCAGACACTCTCAGACACTCTCAGACACTCTCTATCACTCTCCGACACTCACTGAAACTCTCAGACACTCTCTCTCACTCTCTGACACTCTCTGAAACTCTCTGACACGCTCACACTCTGTCTGACACTCTCTATCACTCTCTGACACTCTCTGACACACTCTGACACTCTCTGACAATCTCTATCACTCTCTGAAACTCTCTGACTCTTTGTGACACACTCTGACAGACTCTATCGCTCTCTGACATTCTCTGACATTCTCTGACACACTCTGACACTCTCTGACACTATCAGAAACTCTCTATCACTCTCTGACACTGACTGACACCCTCAGACACTATCTGTCACTCTCAGACACTCTCTGACACACTCTGAAACTCTCTGACACTCTCTATCACTCTCTATCACTCTCTGACACAATTTGACACTCTCAGACACTCGCTATCACTCTCTATCACTCTCTATCACTCTCTGACACTCTCTGACCCTCTCGGACACTCTCTATCACTCTCTATCACTCTCTGACAGTCTCTGACATTCTCAGACACTCTCTATCACTCTCAGACACTCTCTATCACTCTCTATCACTCTCTCACACTTTCTATCACTCTCTATCACTCTCTGACACACTCTGACACTTTCTGACACTCTCAGACACTCTCTCTCACTCTCTATCAAACTCTGACACACTCTGACAATCTCTGACAATTTCTATCACTCTCTGACACTCTCTATCACTCTCTGACACTCTCAGACACTCTCTATCAATCATTGACACTCTCAGACACTCTCTATCACTCACTGACACTCTCTATCACTCTCTGAAACTCTCTGACACACTCTGACACTCTCAGACACTCTCTATCACTCTCTTTCACTCTCTGACACACTCTGACACTTTCTGACACTCTCAGACACTCTCTATCCCTCTCTATCCCTCTCTGTTACTCTCTGACACACGCTGCCACTCTCTGACACTCTCTGGCACTCTCTGACACACATCTGACAATCTCTGACACTCTCTATCACTCTCTGACATACTCTGTCACTCACAGACACTCTCAGACACTCTCGATCACTCTCTGACATTCTCTATCTCTCTCTGACACTCTCTGACACTCGAAGACACTTTCTATCACACTCTATCTCTCTCTGTCACTCTCGTTCACTCTCGGACACTCTCTATAACTCTCTGACACTCTCTGACAGTCTCTGTCACTGTCAGATACTCTCTATGACTCTCAGACACTCACTATCACTGTCAGACACTCTCTATCACTCTCTGACACTCTCTGACAATCTCTGACACACTCTGACACACTCTATCGCTCTCTGACACTCTCGGACACAATCTGACACTCTCTGCCACTCTCTGACACTCTCTATCACACATTATCACTCTCTGACACACTATGACACAATCTGACAATCTCTGACACTCTCAGAAACTCTCTATCACTCTCTGACACTCTCAGACACTCTCTATCACTCTCAGACACTCTCCATCAGTCTCTGACACATTCTATCACTCCCTATCACTCTCTGACACTCTCTGACACACTCTGACACTCTCAGACACTCTCTATCACTCCCTATCACTCTCTGACACTGTCTGACACACTCTGACACTCTCAGACAGTCTCTAGCACTCTCTGAAACTCTCTATCACTCTCTATCACTCTCTAACATTCTCAGACACTCTCTATCACTCTCTGACACTCTCTATCACTCTCTATCACTCTCTGACTCTCTCTGACACACTCAGACAATCTCTATCACTCCCTAAAACTCTCTGACACTCTCTGACACACTCTGACACTCTCAGACCCTCTCTATCACTCTCTGGCACACACTGAAACTCTGAGACACTCTCTGTCACTCTCAGACACTCTCAGACACTCTCTCTCACTCTCTGACACTCTCTGAAACCTTCTGACACACTCACACTCTCTCTGACACTCTCCTTCACTCTCTGACAATCTCTGACACTCTCTGACACACTCTGATACTCTCTATCGCTCTCTGACAATCTCTATCGCTCTCTGACACTCTCTGACACTTTCTGACACACTCAGTCTCTCTCCATCACTCTCTGACTCTCTCTATCACTCTCTGACACTCTATCACTCTCTGTCACTCTCTGACACTCTCAGATACTCTCTGACACTCTCTGACACTCTCAGACAGTCTCTATCACTCTCTGACACTCTCTAACACTCTCTATCACTCTCTATCACTCTCTGACACTCTCAGACACTCTCTATCACTCTCTGACACTCTCTATCACTCTCTATCACTCTCTATCACTCTCTGACTCTCTCTGACACACTCAGACAATCTCTATCACTCCCTATCACTCTCTGACACTCTCTGACACACTCTGACACTCTCAGACACTCTCTATCACTCTCTGGCACTGACTGAAACTCTCTGACACTCTCTGAAACTCTCTGACACACTCACAGTCTCTCTGACACTCTCCATCGCTCTCTGACAATCTCTATCGCTCTCTGACACTCTCTGACACACTCTGACACTTTCTGACACACTCAGACTCTCTCCATCACTCTCTGACTCTCTCTATCACTCTCTGACACTCTCTGACACTCTTAGACATTCTCTATCTCTCCCTATCACTCTCTGACACTCTCTGACACACTCTGAGACTCTCAGACACTCTCTATCACTCTCTGGCACTCTCTGACACTCTCAGACATTCTCTATCACTCCCTATCACTCACTGAAGCTCTCAGACACTCTCTGTTACTCTCAGACACTCTCAGACACTCTCTCTCACTCTCTGACACTCTCTGAAACTCTCTGACACACTCACAATCTCTCTGACGCTGTCCATCACTCTCTGACACTCTCTGACATTCTCAGAAACTCTCTGACACACTCTGACACTCTCTGACACTCTCAGACAGTCTCTATCACTCTCTGACACTCTCTAACACTCTCCATCACTCTCTGACACTCTCAGACACTCTCTATCACTCTCTGACACTCTCTATCACTCTCTGACACTCTCTGACACACTCAGACAATCTCTATCACTCCCTATCACTCTCTGACACTCTCTGTCACACTCTGACACTCTCTGTCACTCTCAGACACTCTCAGACACTCTCTCTCACTCTCTGACACTCTCTGAAACTCTCTGACACACTCGCACTCTCTCTGACACTCTCCATCACTCCCTGTCAATCTCTGACACTCTCTGACACACTCTGATACTCTCTATAGCTCTCTGACAATCTCTATCGCTCTCTGACACTCTCTGACACACTCTGACACTTTCTGACACACTCAGACTCTCTCCATCACTCTCTGACTCTCTCTATCACTCTCTGACACTCTCAGACACTCTCAGACACTCTCTATCACTCTCTGGCACTCTCTGACACTCTCAGCCATTCTCTATCACTCCCTATCACTCACTGAAATTCTCAGACACTCTCTGTCACTCTCAGACACTCTCAGACACTCTCTCTCACTCTCTGACACTCTCTGAAACCATCTGACACACTCACAATCTCTCTGACGCTGTCCATCACTCTCTGACGCACTCTGACACTCTCAGACACTCTCAGACACTCTCTGTCACTCTCAGACACGCTCAGACACTCTCTCTCACTCTCTGACACTCTCTGAAACTCTCTGACACACTCACACTCTCTCTGACACTCTCTATCACTCTCTGACAGACTCTGACACTCGCAGACACTCTCAGACACTCTCTATCACTCTCTGACAATCTCAGACACTCTCTACCACTCTCTGACACTCTCTATCACTCTCTAGCGCTCTCTGAAACTCTCTATCACTCTCTGACACTCTCTGACTCACTCTTACACTCTCTATCACTCTCTGACTCTCTCTGACACACTCTGAAACTCTCAGACACTCTCTATCGCTCGCTATTACTCTCTGACACACTCTGACACACTCTGACAATCTCTGACACTCTCAGACACTCTCTATCACTCTCTGACACTCACTGGCACTCTCAGACACTCTCTGTCAGTTTCAGACACTCTCAGACACTCTCTATCACTCTCTGACTCTCTTGATCACTCTCCGACACTCTCTGACACTCTCTGACTCTCTCAGACACTCTCTATCACTCTCTATCACTGTCTGACACTCTCTCACACTCTCTGACACTCTCTGACACTCTCTGACACTCCCTGACACTCTCAGACACTCTCTATCACTCTCTGACACACTCTGACATTCTCTGACATTCTCTGACACTCTCTGGCACTCTCTGTCACTCTCTGTCACTCTCTGACACACTCTGACAGTCGCTGACACTCTCAGACGCTCTCAGACACTCTCTGTCACTCTCTGACACTCACTGACAATCTCTATCACTCTCTATCACTCTCTGACTCTCTCTGACACACTCAGACAATCTTTATCACTCCCTATCACTCTCTGGCACTCTCTGACACACTCTGACACTCTCAGACACTCTCTATCACACTCTGGCACTCACTGAAACTCTCAGACACTCTCTCTCACTCTCTGACACTCTCTGAAACTCTCTGACACACTCTGATACTCTCTATCGCTCTCTGACAATCTCAATCGCTCTCTGACACTCTCTGACACACTCTGACACACTCTGACACACTCATACTCTCTCTATCACTCTCTGACTCTCTCTATCACTCTCTGGCACTCTCTGACACTCTCAGACATTCCCTATCACTCCCTATCACTCCCTATCACTCTCTGACACTCTCTGACACACTCTGACACTCTCAGACACTGTCTATCACTCTCTGGCACTCACTGAAACTCTCTGACACACTCTGATACTCTCTATCGCTCTCTGACAATCTCAATCGCTCTGTGACACTCTCTGACACACTCTGACACACTCTGACACACTCAGACTCTCTCTATCAATCTCTGACTCTCTCTATCACTCTCTGGCACTCTCTGACACTCTCTATCATTCTCTATCACTCCCTATCACTCTCTGACACTCTCTGACACACTCTGACATTCTCAGACACTCTCTATCACTCTCTGGCACTCACTGAAACTCTCAGACATTCTCTATCACTCCCTATCACTCTCTGACACTCTCTGACACACTCTGACACTCTCAGACAGTCTCTATCACTCTCTGAAACTCTCTATCACTCTCTATCACTCTCTAACATTCTCAGACACTCTCTATCACTCTCTGACACTCTCTATCACTCTCTATCACTCTCTGACTCTCTCTGACACACTCAGACAATCTCTATCACTCCCTATCACTCTCTGACACTCTCTGACACACTCTGACACTCTCAGACACTCTCTATCACTCTCTGACACTCACTGAAACTCTCAGACACTCTCTGTCACTCTCAGACACTCTCAGACACTCTCTCTCACTCTCTGACACTCTCTGAAACTCTCTGACACACTCTGATACTCTCTATCGCTCGCTGACAATCTCTATCGCTCTCTGACACTCTCTGACACACTCTGACACTTTCTGAAACACTCAGACTCTCTCTATCACTCTCTGACTCTCTCTATCACTCTCTGGCACTATCTGACACTCTCAGACATTCTCTATCACTCCCTATCACTCTCTGACACTCTCTGACACACTCTGACACTCGCAGACTCTCTCTATCACTCTCTGGCACTCTCTGACACTCTCAGACATTCTCTATCACTCCCTATCACTCTCTGACACTCTCTGACACACTCTGACACTCTCAGACACTCTCTATCACTCTCTGGCACTCACTGAAACTCTCAGACACTCTCTGTCGCTCTCAGACACTCTCTGACACTCTCTCTCACTCTCTGGCACTCTCTGAAACTCTCTGACACACTCACACTCTCTCTGACACTGTCCATCACTCTCTGTCACTCTCTGACACTCTCTGAAACTCTCTGACACACTCTGACTATCTCTATCGCTCTCTGACAATCTCTAACGCTCTCTGACACTCTCTGAAACACTCTGACACTTTCTGACACACTCAGACTATCTCTACCACTCTCTATCACTCTCTGACACACTCTGACAAAATCTAACACAGACTGACACTCTCTGTCTCTCTCAGACACTCTCTATTACTCTCTGACAGTTTCTATCACTCTCTATCACTCTCTATCACGCTCTGACACTCTCTATCACTCTCTAACACTCTCTATCACTCTCTGACACATTCTGACACACTCTGACACTTTCTATCACTCTGACACTCTCTGACACTCTCTGTCTCTCTCAGACACTCTCTATCACTCTCTGACAGTTTCTATCACTCTCTATCACTCTCTATCACGCTCTGACACTCTCTATCACTCTCTAACACTCTCTATCACTCTCTGACACATTCTGACACACTCTGACACTTTCTATCACTCTGACACTCTCTGACACACTCTGACAATTTCTATAAATCTCTATCACTCTCTGACACTCTCAGACACTCTCTATCACCTCAGAGACTCTCTATCACTCTCTGACACTTTCTATCCATCTCTATCACTCTCTGAAACTCTCTGACACTCTCAGACAATCTCTATCACTCCCTATCTCTCTCTGACGCACTCTGACACTCTCAGACACTCTCTATCAATCTCTGGCACTCACTGAAACTCTCAGACACTCTCTGTCACTCTCAGACACTCTCAGACACTCTCGCTAACTCTCTGGCACTCTCTGAAACTCTCTGACACACTCACACTTTCTCTGACACTCTCAATCACTCTCTGACACTCTCTGACACTCTCTGACACACTCTGACACTCTCTATCGCTCTCTGACACTCTATCGCACTCTGACACTCTCTGACACTCTCTGACACACTCTGACACTCTCTGACACTCTCAGACACTCTCTATCACTCTCTATCACTTTCTGACACACTCTGACACAATCCGACAGTCTCTGACAATCTCAGACACTCTCTATCACTCTCTGACACTGACTGACACTCTCAGGCACTCTCAGACACTCTCTATCACTCTCTGACACTTTCTATCACTGTCTGACACTCTCTGACACAATTTGACACTCTCTATCAGTCTCCGACAATCTCAGACACTCTCTATCACTCTATGACACTCTCTGACACTCTCTATCACTCTCCATCACTCTCTGACACACTCTGACACTGTCTGACAATCTCAGACACTCTCTATCACTCTCTATCACTCTCTATCACTCTCTGACACTCTCTGACAATCTCTGACACACTCTGACACACTCTATCGCTCTCTGACACTCTCGGACACAATCTGACACTCTCTGCCACTCTCTGACACTCTCTGTCACACATTATCACTCTCTGACACACTCTGACACAATGTGACAATCTCTGACACTCTCAGAAACTCTCTATCACTCTCTGACACTCACTGACACTCTCAGACACTCTCTATCACTCTCAGACACTCTCCATCAGTCTCTGACACATTCTATCACTCTCTGACACTCTCTGACACACTCAGAAACTCTCTGACACTCTCTATCACTCTTCATCACTCTCTGACACTCTCAGACACTCTCTATCACTCTATGACACTCTCTGACATTGTCTATCACTCTCTGACACACTCAGACCCTCTCGATCACTCTCTATCACTCTCTGACACACTCTGACAGTCTCTGACACTCGCAGACACTCGCAGACACTCTCTATCACTCTCTGACACTCCCTGACACTCTCAGACACTCTCTGTCACTCTCAGACACTCTGTATCACTCTCTATCACTCTGTGACACTCTCTGATTCTCTCTGACGCACTCTGAAAGTCTCTGACACTCACTATCACTCTTTATCACTCTCTGACACAATTTGACACTCCCTATCACTCTCTGACACTCTCAGACACTCTCTATCACTCTATGACACTCTCTGACATTGTCTATCACTCTCTGACACACTCTGACACTCTCAGACACTCTCAGACACTCTCTATCACTCTCTGACACTCACTGATACTCTCAGACACTCTCTGACACTCTCTGACACTCTCAGACACTCTCTATCACTTTCTGACACTCTCTATCACTCTCTATCACTCTCTGATACTCTCAGACACTGTCTATCACACTCTGACACTCTATCACTCTCTATCACTCTCTGACACACTCTGGCAATGTCTGACTCTCTCAGACACTCTCTATCACTGTCTGTAACTCACTGACACTCTCAGACACTCTCTATCACTCTCTGACTCTCTTTATCACTCTCTGACACTCTCTGACACTCTCTGACACTCTCTATCTCTCTCTGACACACTCTGACACTCTCTATCACTCTCTGACACACT